>NC_089515.1:16726421-17329755 GCF_036850995.1 Saccopteryx leptura | reverse complement strand
AATTATTTCAATATCCTTTTTTTATATTTGCTATCTCTTTAGGTGCTTGTTATGTCTTTCAATTGCTGTTCTAAGATCTTTGAGCATCCTAACAATCATTATTTTAAACTTTGCATCTGGTAATTTGTTTATTATCTGACTCATTCAAGTTCTTTTCTGGGAATTTCTCTTGATTCATTTGGGTTGCATTTCTCTGCCTTCCCGTTCTGTCTGTGTATAACAAGGGTGTGGCCACAGGAGTCCAGTAGGTGTGGCCTCTGTATTCCCTAAGTGTGGTCTGTCTGCAGGCCCACCACTCCCTCTGCTGCTGCCTCAGGCATTGGTGTATGGGTGTTGCCGGTGCCGACTGCTGCCGCAGTCACTGAAGTTTCCACCTCTCCTCCACGAGGGAAGGGGGGGGGGATGGGGGGGGCTGTGTTCACATGCCTGGGCTACGAGCCCTGGTGGGCCTTCGCCCCGCCCCCCCCCCTCAGGTGGGGCTGTGCTTTGCGCTGAGGCAGCAAGCCTTGGCATCAGAGGCGGGGCTGCACACCTATGCTCAGCCATGGGTCTCCGCCCCTGCGGGCAGGGCTGTGCTCCCAACACCACAAGACCCTGCTCCAGGGGTGGGGCTGCGCACCCTGGCTCAGCCGTGGGTCTCTGCCTATTCCCTGGCTTTCGCCCCGCCTCCGATGGCGTGGCTGCGTTTGCAGATTGGGACGTAAGCCCGGCTCCTTGGCGGGGCTGTGTTCCCCTGCTCAGCCGTGGCTCTCTGTAGGTTCTCTGGCTTTCGCCTTGCCCCTGTGGGTGGGATTGCAGGTGGGACCGCTCTTGCTCACCTGGCCAGCAGCTGGGTCAGACCACTTTCGTCTGCCCCTTCTGCCCTCACCGGGCGGGACTGAGCTCACCCTGGACCTCAGTGGTGGCCAGCCTGGCTTCCGCATCCCGCTGCTGCCACCCGCCCGTGGCAATCCCTCAGCAGTGTGGGTTGGGGCAGTGCAGCTCAAACCCTAGCACTGAATACTGTATTCCTGATGGCTCCCTTCTTCTAAGCGACTATGCTTTGGGTGCCATGGGAGAGCTTGTTTGGCTGGTGTCCTTCCCTTTGCTGGTATTGCTAGTTCCAGGGTAAATACTCACTTTAGATTTGGGGAGTGACTCAACCCAAGGGTTAGGGTACCTGTCCCTCAAAGTGTTTCTCCCTGTGCCTCCTAGATTACTCTCTTCCTGCTACTCCAGTTCTCTCATCTCTTCCCGTCCCCCAGAGTCCTGGGTGAGTGGTTGTGAAAGAGGTTTTCTGCGCGGTCCCTTTAATAAGAGTACTGGGTCTGAGAAATCTCTCTCTTTCTCACAAACAGTATCCTGGCTTGTTTTGCAGCTAAATACTGTCCATATGGACACTCTTCTAGTCTCTGAGGCTGCAGGCTGGGGCTTTGGTCCTGGGGCCAAGGACCCTCCCCTCTCCTCTAAACTCATTTCCCACCATGTGAGTCCCTCCATTCGTGCTGGGAGCTGGGCAGCCCCCTCTGCATTTCTGCTTTTCCTACCAGTCTGTGTGGCTTCTTCAGTGTTTCTTGGTTATAGAGTCCTCTTAGTTTAGTCCAAAGTTGGTTTTTCCAGATGATGGTTCTTAAAATTAAGTTGTAATCCACTTTGGTTCTGGGAAGTGGAAGTTGGTACGTCCGTCTACTCCATCGCCATCTTGCCACTCCTATTCCTATCTTCTTAACAATCAAAGGAGGGTACAGTTTAAGTACTAAAATGAATAATCCTGTCAAACAGAGAAAGCATAGGTTGTAATGAATGATAAAATGTTCTAGTTAGTAAGACTATGGTCCTTTGGATTCATGTTTCCTGACAAATGGTAATGTCTTCATGTATCCATCTTTCTCCCGATTTTCTTAATTTTACATATCTCTGTTCCCTCAGAAGTAATTCTAATGTATTTTAAGTGTGTTGATTAATATGAAAATACTTTATTTCATTATTAATCTCTTAGTTAAGATGTTATATCAGAATAATACAAGTGTCTCACTTCTAGTACATTTTACATGGACAGATTACAAGTATATATTGAAAATCAATGAGAACTGAAACATTAACAATAAGAAAAATTTTGATATTTCATTTTTGAATATTCTGATAGTTGTCATCAAATAGAGTACAGCTATTACAAATATAATAGGAAAAGAAATAATATTTATAGAAATTTTTATAATATTGTAGTCATTTATCATATGCCATGGCTATTAAAATAATTCTTTGCCTTTTTCCATCCCTCTATCCACAGTACTTTGATTATTTAGCAGAAGGTTGAGATTTGGTGAGAAATTTGAACATTTGGATTTTGGTCTATTACAAATTTTAACAGTCCTAATTGACTTTTGAGATTCTTTTTCTCATTTATTGGAGTATGATTCACCTAAAACATAGTGGCAAACTATAATAATTAGAATATAGTTTTCCTGATACTTTTTCTCAGTTTCCTAGTCTGCTTTTTGAAAAGTATAACTTAAAATGAAAAAAACAACCCACCACCTATCCTGGAGGGTTGATGGTAGTCCTGCAGCAGCTGCCCTGCTCTTCCCTCTGGACTGAAGAAATTAGCCCTAAACTCACTGTTCAAAGACAGATCTTCTAACTACCACCTTATGATTACTTTTTCAAAACTTACTTTATTTCCTTGCCTTTTCTTTTTAAAAAAATACAGACTTAGGCCCTGATTGGTTGGCCCAGTGTATGGATGTCCCAGGTTCAGTTCCTGGTCAGGGCACATCTGCTTCTCCCTCTCCCCCTCCTCTCCCTCTTTCCCTCCTGCAGTCTGTGGCTTGATTAGTTTGAGCATTGGCCCCGGCACTGAGGATAGCTCCACTGGTCTGAGACTCGGCCTCAGGCACTAAAATATAGCTCGGTTGATTCAAGCATTGGGCCCAGATGGGATGCTGTGTGAATCCTATTTGGGGCATATGTGGGAGATGGTCTCACTATCTCCCCTCCTCTCACTTAAAAAAAATGTAGACTGAGATGTTTTGTCTCTTTATTTATTTAACATGAACACTCTTAGAGAAGTTATTGCTCCTTGGCAATAATCACTGCCATTTACCTCCAGGCTGAGCAGTGCCAGAATCACTGACAGCTCGTAGAATGTGGAAAAGATGCAGGAGAAAATGGGGAGGGGCAGCTGGTTGCAGTTAAGTGGGACAGTACTTTAAAACGTATTTCTAGTTTCTCTCATTTAACCATTAGTCTGCCCTGTGGAAGGATAAAAAGTGTAATGTCTCATGTAAATATTTTCTAATTCAAGAATCAGTTATGAACTAAAGAAAATATTGTTAAATTACAATAATCATTTGGTTTCAGACTATGAACCTGACAATCTTAAAGGCTTAGGAGATCTCTGGTGGTTTTATGAAATAGTGGGTGGGAGAGAGAGATTGTGTCTGAAGTAGGAAAACATATTTTCCTTTCCTTTCTTAAAATGAGATAAAGAGAGAAATATGCAACAAGATCTTGCCTTCAAGGCTGGAGTACAGAACAATTCACAGAGGTCTTTTTGTTGCACTGGGCTCTGAAGAAATGTTACAATAATTATGGTTTTTATCAACAAGTAGAGCTTTAGTAGTTAGGTTTTAGGTAATTACGGTGCAGCTTACATATAACAACTTTACTAGTTTTATTTTTAATAGTGGTATTCTTTTAGGTTTTGGCATTTAAGAATTTTTGTATTGCTTGCTTTTCAGTGTGCTTTCAGTTTTTTTAGTTTAATATTGAAAAAAGAATTATACCTTTGATATTTGTTAGAACTGTGTACATTTTCTGCCTTTTTTTGTTGTTACTTTGTTAAAATAAGATGAAGGCTTTTTAAGTTAGAGTCTTACTCAAAAGTTATACTGAATTAACCTAAAGATGCTGATCATATTAGCTGAAATTAAAGCATTTAATTTTAATTCATAGCCATTTGATGTTGCCATATTTTAAAAATCAGACAGCATAAGAAAGCAAGCTGTCAAAGTGAAGCATAGAACAGCTTACAAAGTTAAGCACTTAAATGCTAAATGCCAGTGATTGTGGCAGTGATCAGCCTACATTTATACACAAAACCTCAGAAACATTGATTTTACTTAGTCACAATGGCTCAATATTAAAGCAAGTTATGGCTTGATTTCTAGGTTACAGTTTAGTTTGTGGTTAAAACCGCTCATTGGAAGAGGTTAGAGGTTGAAACCACTGTAGGGGGTGAATCACAGTAAATGCCAGACTTCTGATGTCAAGTTTTCTCTGGCATAAGAGAGTTTTGATATTTCATCCTTAATTTTTTTCAGCTTTTATTTTTTTGAGAGTAATGGGTTTTGGCAAACTGTGGATGACTCTTTGAACATGTCATGCTCTCAAGAAAGTGGTAAAGCCTTTACAACCATGAATTTCTTCATCAGAATAGCATATTCTTATACATTACATTTTTTAAAGTTCAACTTTTTCTAAAGCACACACCAGGAAAAAAGAAAAAGTTTAGGAAAGTTGGAGGTACCATTTTTGTTTAAATAACTGAATTTTGGTACTAGATAATTTAATATGGTAATTTCACCATCATTTTCATTTTGTAATTTTTAAATTCTAGAAATTTACTCCGATTTTAATAGTGAGAAACTTAAGAATTATTTTGCCTTTGGGAGAGAACTTGTAGGAATCTGGTTCTATTTACTCAGCTTTTGAGTTGATAAGCATTTAGAATTTGGTTACCATACTAATTTTTGTTACCAGAAAAAAGCTTTGGGGTTTCAGTCAACATAAAAAATGATTAAAATATTGTATGTGTCTACCACATGAGGTCCTCGAGTTACAACATGGTTCCATTCCTACGACAGTGATGTAAACCGATTTTTGGTTGTAAGTTGAAACATACGCTAGCCTAAGTCACGTATCCTAACACAGTTGTAAAATCATAATTTAGAACATAAAAACACAACTAATGGCCTGACCTATGGTGGCTAAGTGGATTAAGTGTCCACCTGGAACACTGAGGTCGCCGGTTCAAAACCCTGTGCTTGCCTGGTCAAGGCACAAATGGAAGTTAATGCTTCCTGCTCCTCTCCCATTCTGTCTCTCCCCTCTCTCTCTCTCTCTCTCTTCTCTCTCTTTATCTCTCTGTCTTTCCTCTAAAATGAATAAAATCTAAAAAAATAAAGAAAATTAAAAAAATACACAACTAAGCCACAGGAAAAGGAAAAGGATGTAAATATACTGTATTGTACACTGTACTGTAGTAATAGAAAAAATGACAAAAAATAAGTGTAAAAAAAATTCCTTACTTTTTATTCCTGTGGTTGGCTTGCACACTGGAAGAGGCATTGCAAGGTGGGAGAGAGTGACCTACTGGGAGGAAGAAGCTGGAGATGCAGGATAACTTGCAGGAGACGCTGGTGATTCTACCAGTACTACAAGTGTTTCATCTCGAGAAGCAGCTGATGTAGAGGGCACAGGATCTGTGGCAGTCCTCTCTACCTCCTTAAAGAATTGTTCCAGGCTAGTCTGGAACTGGTTTGCCTACACAGTCCATAAGTACGACGTGAATGGTGTAAGCCAAGACACTCATGTCTCGATTTTTTTAAAGTTTTTATGGGAGTGAGCATTGTAAACTCAAAACGTCATATGTCAGACTGTTGTAACCTGAGGACCCCCTGAACAGTGATTGAATGAGGCAACTCAGTTGATGGAGGGAAATCGTGGGCATTTTTTACTATTAACAAGTCTTCTCCACTTCTGGGAAGTTTCAAAGACCCCTGAATGAATACTTGAGTCCTTTTTACAGTGGAACAGCTTTCTTCCGTAGGGAAAGCAATGGTATGAAGGAGGAGAGAAAAGCTTGGTCTTATTTACTTCCAGGTTATTATTATTTTTTAAATATATTTTAAAACTGTATTCATTTGAGAGAGAGAGAGAGAGAAGCGGGGGAGGAGCAGGAAGCATCAACTCCCATTTGTACGCACCAAAGCCCAGGATTTTGAACCGACTACCTAGCACCTCAGCATTCCAGTGTGACATTTATCTACTGCACCACCACAAGTCAGGCTGGGGATTTTTTGTTTTGTTTTTAAGGCCGATGGCTTTTTTTAATCTTTAACATCATAGAACAAATGAAATTTGTTCAAAAGATTTTGAAATTCTTTATAGTCAGACATTATCACGACTTGTAGGAAAATTTCCACCTCTCTCAGCCTTTGCTGTATAGCTAAATAGGCAAGGGATAAAATATTGATATCTTTCCTCCCTCCCCATTTTAAAAGTACGTGAGCAAATGGACACTGTCCTTCACTTTTGGTAGGAATGAGACTTTATACAGCCCGGTGGTACTATCAAGATTTAAAATATCTATATGTTCTGATAGACCAGAAATACTTTCACATGTATATATGTGTGTGTGTGTGTGTGTATATATATATATATAGTATGTGTATATATATATATGGTTGCTCACAGAATTCTTTTTTAAAAATTAGAAACCAGCCCTGGCCGGTTGGCTCAGTGGTAGAGCTTCGGCCTGGCGTGTGGGAGTCCCGGGTTCGATTCCCAGCCAGGGCACACAGGAGAAGCGCCCATTTGCTTCTCCACCCCTCCCCCTCTCCTTCCTCTCTGTCTCTCTCTTTCCCTCCCGCAGCCAAGGCTCCACTGGAGCAAAGTTTGCCCGGGCGCTGAGGATGGCTCTGTGGCCTCTGCCTCAGGCGCTAGAATGGCTCTGGTTGTGGCAGAGCGATGCCCCGGATGGGCAGAGCATCGCCCCCCTGATGGGCATGCTGGGTGGATCCAGTCGGGCGCATGCGGGAGTCTGTATGACTGCCTTACCATTTCCAGCTTCAGAAAAATACAAAAAGGAAAAAAAAAATTAGAAACCAATGTCATCGAATTGGGAAATGATTAGAGATAATGATACAAACATTTAGAATACTTTATAAAGATTAAATAAAATGAGATTTATATGTATTTCCTATATATGGGGGGAGGAGCTTATAGAATGATTCCATTTATATAAAAACAAGTATACAAAATCTCTGTATTTGTATGTATGTAAATAAATGCTTAGAGAAAGGCCTCAATAGGTACATATTAGATTGCAAACCATAGTTATCTGGGGAAAGAGATTAAGACTCATTCATTTATTTTGTAATATAAAAAATTATTTGGCGGGGCAGTAGGAAGCAGAGAGTTGGAATTGTTACTTCTTCGTTTCTGGAAATGGGCTGCTTAGATTACTTAGAGATGAACTGTCCCCCTTCAATTTACTATGAACATTCATAGAATAATTAATTTCTGTTTAGATAGACCAGACAAATCTGATACATATTTTAAAATCATGTTTAGTAAAATCTGTTTCATAGACAAGCCATTTTATAAAATGAGAATAGTCAAAGAAAAGAGAATTTTATGAGCCTTCCATGTAATTTTAAGTTTTTGAATCGCATTCCTAATGGAAAAAGGACAAATAATAAATGCCTGCTTGTGTACTTATGTGTCACTAAAACAAATTCTATGGGGAGATAGAAGTATATATATAGCAAGAGAGTTTTCAGTCTATTGGAGGAGGTAACTAATCTATGCAACAACTAACAGTATAAGACCAAATATAATTAAATACCAACTTATGGTATGCTGCCAGAAATGCAGTTTGCAGGGAGATTAATAATTTCTTGATAGAATGGGCCAGGGAAAGCTTCATGAACAGATGTGTTGGACTTAATATGGGATAAAAACAAATTCCATGAGCACAACAACATGGACAAACAGTGTGGAGGTAAAAAACATTTTAGTTCTGTGTCAGAAGAAAACAAGCGAACTGGAGCAGTCAAGGTCCTAAGAACGGTTGCTTGATAAGGAGCCAGCTGAGTTTGATTATAACTACCACAACTAGCTGGTGACTTTGACAAGTCACTTCATGTATCTTATGGTCAAGTCCAGGCTGATTACTCGCAGGTGGCTTTTATTGCTGCTGCTTGGATATCTTATCTATCTTTTTTTTTTTTTTTTTAATCAGGATGGCTATCTAAAACTTCAAACCACCATGGTCTGTTTTTCCACAGTTTAGGTCATATTTTCACTTTATAGAAGATGGTTCTCAAAATGTAAAGTGTACAAACATCACACCTCTACATTAGTGAAAAACATTTCCATAATGTAAAATATTTATTCAGAAAAAGGATGGTAGAAAAAAATCTCAGTTTTTTTTCCCCCCCATTTTTCTGAAGCTGGAAACAGGGAGAGACTGTCAGACAGACTCCCGCATGCGCCCGACCGGGATCCACCCGGCACGCCCACCAGGGGCGACGCTCTGCCCACCAGGGGGCGATGCTCTGCCCATCCTGGGCGTCGCCATGTTGCGACCAGAGCCACTCTAGCGCCTGAGGCAGAGGCCACAGAGCCATCCCCAGCACCAGGGCCATCTTTGCTCCAATGGAGCCTTGGCTGCGGGAGGGGAAGAGAGAGAGAGGAAAGCACGGCGGAGGGGTGGAGAAGCAAATGGGCGCTTCTAAATGGGCTAAAAAAATCTCAATTTTAACATTAAAATGTTTTTAGGGCCCTGGCCGGTTGGCTCAGTGGTAGAGCATCGGCCTGGCGTGCAGGAGTCCCCGATTCGATTCCCAGCCAGGGCGTACAGGAGAGGCACCCATCTGCTTCTCCACCCCTCCCCCTCTCCTTCCTCTCTGTCTCTCTCTTCCCCTCCCGCAGTCAAGGCTCCACTGGAGCAAAGTTTGCCCGGGCGCTGAGGATGGCTCTGTGACCTCTGCCTCAGGCGCTAGAATTGCTCTGATTGTGGCAGAGTGACGCCCCAGATGGGCAGAGCATCCCTCCCTGGTGGGCATGCCGGGTGGATCCCGGTCGGGCGCTTGCGGGAGTCTGTCTGACTGCCTCCCCGTTTCCAGCTTCAGAAAAATACAAAAAAAAAAAAAAAAAAAAAAAAAAAAATGTTTTTAGAATTAGATTGTTCTCTTTATCAAGCGAATTTTTAAAAATTATAAAACTATAGAAAATTAGGAAAAATATGGACAAATTCAAAGGAAAATAGTTTAACCTTCCATTGTTCTACCATGCTCTTTTTGTGTGTGCTTGTGTTTGTTTTTCATTGTTGAGATTATATAAAATGTACAATTTTACCTTTTTTTTTCACTTAACATTATAACTTAAAAGTCTGTCACATCTTAAAAATTTTTGTAACATCTTAATAGGTGCAGAATATATCGGTATGTAGGCATACCATAGAATAAAATTGTGTTTTGAATATTTGTTATATATCTGTCATTGTGCTAAGTGTCTTATACACATTATATTTAACCCTTAGAGTAACCTTGTCAGGTATTTGGCATTATATTTCTACTGTACAGATGAAGAAATAGACTCAGTTCAGTAACTTGCCTAGGGTCACACAGAAAATATAAAATCCTTTGGTTTTTTTATGCTATATTAAATAATTTTTTATCTATTCTTGAATATATAGGTAGTTTCTATTTGTAGCTGTTAAAAATATGACTATAATTAACTAATTTAGTGGTCATAAAGCAGATTATTTTATTTTCTGACAACCTGACTTTTTTTTGTGATAGAGACAGAGAGAGACAAAGAGAGGAACAGACAGGAAGGGAGAGAGATGAGAAGCATCAATTCTTCGTTGCAGCACCTTAATTGTTCATTGATTGCTTTCTCATATGTGCCTTGACCGGGGGCTATAGCAGACTGAGTGACCCCTTGCTCAAGCCAGCGACCTTGGGCTCAGGCTGGTGAGCCTTTGCTCAAACTGGATGAGCCTGCACTCAAGCCGGTGAACTTGGGTTTGAAACCTGGGTCCTCTGCATCCCAGTCTGACGTTCTATCCACTGTGCCATCGCCTGGTCAGGCTCTGACAACCTGACTTTTAAGTAACATATCATATTCAATATCATAATTCAGTGATAACAATAGTAAATATTGTTCTTGCCCTTATTTCTAATCCCTAAATTCTCTGAAGCTTGGAAAGTCATCCAATCCTCTCCTTTTCATTTTTCTCTCCAGAATTGACACGTCTCACCAGCATGTCATTAGAACGGCACTCCTGAAGAAGCATCCTTAGTTAATTTAGAAAAAGCACTTTATTTATTTTTTGTTTTTTATTTTTTACAGAGACAGAGAGTGAGTCAAAGAGAGGAATAGACAAGGACAGACAGGAACGGAGAGAGATGAGAAGCATCAATCATTAGTTTTTCATTGCGTGTTGCAACACCTTAGTTGTTCATTGATTGCTTTCTCATATGAGCCTTGACTGTGAGCCTTCAGCAGACCGAGTAGCCCCTTGCTGGAGCCAGTGACCTTGGGTTCAAGCTGGTGGGCTTTTGCTTAAACCAGATGAGCCTGTGCTCAAGCTGGCGACCTCGGGGTCTCGAACCTGGATCCTCTGCATCATAGTCCGACGCTCTATCCACTGTGCCACCTCCTGGTCAGGCTAGAAAAAGCACTTTAAAGACTAAATAAGTTGTCTTTGCTAAGTCGTAGTTTTTATTGTTACTTTTGTGTTCAGTTTTCTGCCTATTGGAATATACTTAATCAGTACCAGTGAACTCTTGACCCAGTTTCCAAACACTGTTTATAAGAAAGTAATGTAAATGATCATAGCATACCTCTGGAATAGCTCTAAATTGCCGGAATTGAAATGATTGCTGAGTTTTTCTATATTATAATTGGCTATACTTGTGGTATACAATTATCAATGTCTTTTCCTTGCAAATGACTAATTCTTACCTTGAAAATGTAAAAGGTAAAAATTAACTTCATTTAGTCATTTCTACAACTTCAGTCATGGATTTCTTCAGCAAGAGGGGAAGATGCAATGAGTTGTAACTAGGTGAGGGTCATACGGCATAGTGAGTGCTGTTCTTGGGCTTCAAGGCTAAACTTATGTACAGGCTAATAAATCTTTTCTGTAAGTGTTGTAGTAAAGTTGTATCTAAGAGAAAAGTTATTCATGCAACAACTTTTTGAAAAAAAGACAAGAGCAAAAATAAAGAAATAGACGGTTGCTGAAAGTTGAAAAGCATCCAAATATTTGTCTCCAAAAAGTTAAGTGTGGCACAGACAACTACTTCTGTTATTCCTAACACTGGTAATACTATTTAATTTAAAGCCAGAGGCTCCATTTGATATTGAAACTTGGCCCGTCTAAAAATGTTATAGTGAATACTATGGGGCTATGAAAAAGAAGGAAATATTACCTTTTGCAACAATATGGAGGGACCTGGAAACTATTATGTTGAGTGAAATAAGCCAGGCAGAGAACGAAAAATATCATATGACCTCACTCATTTGAGGAATCCAAGGAATAATGAGAACTGAGGAACAGAATTGAGACAGAGTAGGGATCAAAGGGACCAGAGGAAAAGAGGACAGAGGGAAAGGGGATGACAGGATGGGATAAACCTGAAGGGAAGGCGGGAGGGCACTATAGGGAGGGGGGCAAGGGAGATGTTGAGGGGAATACAGGGGAGGGGGGATGCATTCATGGTGACCCTAGAATCTATGTAAACACAATTAATTAAATAAGTTAAAAAAATAAAATAAAAATAAAAATGCTATAGCAACAGTTGTAAATTTGAAGTCAGAAAAGAAATTGACCAGTCATAATAAACACTAAATTCTCATCACTGTTATGTGTGTGGGGTTTTTTTGGCTATAAAATGTACTTATTTTCTGATGTATATTGTTTGTGAAATTGAATTGAATTTAAACCTTTTATGACAGCAGATATCATTAATTTATGTAGCTTACTGTCATTTGCCATATATGTAGTCTTGGCAGAAAAACTAGAAAATACCTATTTTTTTGCTCTGCTTTTTCATGTATTTAATAATAGCTAATTTGTGCTCAAGCCTGGTATAGATTTAGATAAAAGAAACTATAACTTTCACTTTTGTTTGAAATTAAAAAAAAATAATTTTGAGAAATGTTTTATTATTAAGTCAACTTTTCAGAGAAATTTTGGAATGTTTGTATTTAAGCTCATGGAAAATTTGAACCTTTGAACCTTTCTCATCTTACTAAATAATTATGCTTTATATATTTTAAATAATACCATTAGAAATTAGAAATTCTTTTCTTCAAAATTACACATACGTTTTTATATATAACCACTTGTTCCATCTTGGATCATTATCACATAGATACAAATGGGATAACTATTATAAATTTTAAATATACACTGCTTGATGTTATTCAGTTAGGCCTTATCTAAAGGTTGTTTTTAAAGTATGTAAATACTGCCTAACAATTTATTTTTATAATTGACTTACAGCTGTGTATTTCATTATCTCACTAGAACAAGTGGACACAAAAGTGGTTTCAGTAATCAATGGAGTGTAGTGTGTTCCTTGGTACTTCAACTTAAAGATTTTGCTGAAATAATGTTTCACAGTGATTCATGAAAATCTGGTTGATACACTGGGACTGTGAGAAGCTCGTCATATTTTTAAAAATTCCTTTTATATATTTCTTCACAGGAAACCTGTCCAGTTTAAGTCGTCTTGGTCTGAGATATAACAGACTGTCAGCAATACCAAGATCACTAGCAAAATGCAGTGCACTTGAAGAATTAAATTTAGAGAACAATAACATTTCCACTTTACCAGAGGTAAGAAGTAGAAACAAGCATGCACGACAATGAATGGAGAACTAGTAAGTCTACAGCGGGGTCAGTAATTGATGGTTGAGATTGCCTAAGCATGAGTATGCCGTGGAGAGAGTCACCACTACGATAAAAACTCCAAAGAAGAAAGAACAGGTATGATTAAAGGAACATAATAAAAACATTTTTTTCCATGTGCAGCAGGGAGAAAGCAAGGTGGGAAATTGGTGTGCTACATTCCCCTTTAGCACCACGTAAATCTTTCTCCCTTCATTTTGAGAACTGGCAATAAAAGCTATAATGAAGGAAAAGTTGTATGGCTGGTTTTAATGCTCAACTACCCTACCTAGTTTAGTTATATAAAAAAAGGGACTGTAAAAAGATATGAAAACAATGAACTACATAGAACATACTATTTATTATCAAGATTAATATTAGCTTCAACACTATGACCCAAGTTATTAATTACCCTGTTTATACAGTAATATTAAAGCCTAGTTAGCATCTGTCAGTCACCAAAATCTGTTTTTCTTAATTTGTTGTTTTTTAACACGTTAGTTTTAACTTGAGTTTTATTGGCTCTATTAGAAGAAATATTTTCACTTATTTTGCTCAGATTAGTTGGGCAAAATACAATACTTTAAAAAAAATTCCTTCTCAACTTTTATTATTTTTTCACTCTTGCCTTTTCTTCTTTTGCTGCTTACTTTATTAGCATACCCAACAATCTGTATCTTTGCTAATGGTTATTCAGCATAATATCTTACTGTAGTATTCTAACATATAAAAGAATGGAATTGTAGACTTATGGATTCAGTAAGCTTTTGTAAAGTCTTTTTTTTTCCTTTTAACACTTAAAAATGGTTGGCGATGGGTGCACGATACAGTGTGCAGATGATGTATTACTGAGTTGCACACCTAAACTTGTACCGTAATAAATTCAGTTAAAAATCAGTAAATAAATATTGCCTGACCTCTGGTGGCGCAGTGGATAAAGCATTGACCTGGAATGCTGAGGTCACCGATTTGAAACCCTGGGCTTGCCTGGTCAAAGCACATATGGGAGTTGATGCTTCCTGCTCCTCTCCCTTTCTCTCTCTCTCTCTCTCTCTCTCTCTCTCCCTCTCCCTCTCCCTCTCCCTCTCCCTCTCCCTCTCCCTCTCCCTCTCCCTCTCCCTCTCCCTCTCCCTCTCCCTCTCCCTCTCCCTCTCCCTCTCCCTCTCCCTCTCCCTCCCTCTCCCTCCCTCCTCTCTAAAATGAATAAATAAAATCTTTAAAAATATATATATAAAAATATCAAAAAAAGTCTACTATAACACATATTATACACATAATTTGTTTTGACTAGCTGGTTTTTCCATAGTGTTCATGTATGTATATTTGAATTAAGAATGAAAGTGTTTTGGATGAATGTTTTCCAGATTTATACTTTGATTTAGAAAGAATAATTTGAGTAGATGAAGCTATAGGTTTATAGCAATTATTATACTAATACATATATTCAATCTATTTGTTTCTTCGGGATACAAAAATAAAGTAGCATCTCTTAATTTGACTCCTATTAATTTGGGCATTTGGGGTTTCAGAAAGGATCTTGGCCAGAGAACAAAAATGAGCTTCCCAGTATTGTAGTTTCTAGGCTGGACCCGTTCACTGAAACTATTGTGACAGTATTGCACCTGCGGCAGAAGAGTAATGTTGTTAGCAGCAGTGTAAGTGGGATAAGGAATAGAATCCACAGATTGTAGTTGGAGCCTTGACAACTAGACTGTCGGAATTTTCATGTTTTGTTATAATGGTGATTTAGAATGATCAAAATGGATGAGAGTCTACTGTTTAATGTCATCATCCTTTTTTGTAAAAGTGATTCATACCATAGTAAGACAAAAATTAGCTTATCGATTAGACCTCATTGGGATGCTGTTAAGGTGTGATTGACCACTTTTACAACTTCACTGTGCCTGAACATAAACACTGGGTAAATATTAGATTTCACAGTGAGAAATTTAAAACTTATTTCTATATTTAGTCTTTCTGTCAATGAAAGGAAGCTAATAATTATTGGTTACCTCTTAGAATACAGAGATTGCGGTAAGTCCTTTCATATATAGTATTCTGTGAGCGAAATAAGTCAGAATTTATTTTTGATAGAATTATAAAGAGCACAGCTCTTTTCAGTCTGGCTATGGAAGAGGGCTTTGTGTGCATGTTTGTGTGTGTGTGTGTGTGTGTGCATGTATGTATGTGTGTTTTTAACTGGCCTATTTTCAGGTGGAGAAGCTATGGGGGGAAGCTCTTGACTGGCCTTATCCAAATATAGGAAAGCATTAAGTCTTATTTAAACATAGTGTATGTGCTTTGGGAGAGCATATTCCTAATGCAAATACCTACTTATCTGCATTTATACTAAATAGAGTAAAGAAGACAAAATCTTTTAGACAGCACTTAAGATACTGGGTTAGGCAAGAAAAACAAGAAAAGTGAGTTCCAGTTGAGGCTTATACATTGCTGAAATCAGAACTGACAAATGTACACTTTACCTTTTTAAGACTATCTAAAAATGGACCGGCTTTAATGTAGACATATATACATCAGGAAAAGGAACTTAATGCTCAAGGCATAAGGCTAGGAATTCTGTGCATATTAATCCATTCAAATCTTCATTATATTCCTACTTATTATTGGGGATATTCTTATCAAAGAGGTGCAGAAATAAGACTTAAGAGAAGTTATGTTTTTGGCCAGATCTGTTACTTTACATATTTTTCTGGGAATATAGTGAAAGATATATTGATCATCTAGCTCAGTGGTAGTCAACTTGGTCCCTACCACCCACTAGTGGGTGTTCCAGCTTTCATGGTGGGCGGTAGTAGAGCAACAAAAGTATAAATAAAAAGATTTAACTATAATAAGTTATTTTATAAAGATTTATTCTGCCAAATTTAGCGAAAATTTGACATAAAGTACTTGGTAAGTAATTACTGTTATATGCTTTAACTTGCTGTAACTCTGCTTTATAAATTTTATAGAGTCGTTACTTCCCTACTTTATAAATCACCATTACTGTGGAACCAGTGGGCGGTTAGAAAATTTTACTACTAACAGAGATACAAAAGTGGGCGGTAGGTATAAAAAGGTTGACCACCCCTGATCTAGCTAATTCACCAAAGGTCACAAGACCAGTGAGTAAAGATCTAAGATGGGAACCTAGATGTGTCCGACTCTAAAGCAAAGATAAACAATCCCAAAGTTCACAATATGATCTAAGAATGAAAGGTTGGAGAGCTGCCTTCTTTGTTGCCCCTTTTCCAATATCCTCAGTGTTAACATTTTTAAATAGGAGAATGTTAATTCAATAAAGAAGGCTGTAAGAATAAGTAACGTTTTTGCCATGAGACTCAATAAAACTCCTTTATTTTCAGTAAAATATACTGTAGACATTTTTCCTGAATTGACTGCCATGTGAAGCTTTCTCACCACTCTTATCTGTGCTCTTCCTTTTATCTGTGTGCTCCAGTAGACAAATGCTGATAACTTAACATTCAGTATAAGAACAAGTTTCAGTTCACCTTGTAATTACATCTTTAATTATATAGTTTTTTTATTCCTGCTGTGGCCGTGTGAATCAGTTACCACCTCAGGTACTTGGTCTCCCATTTCCTCATGGTAGACAGCTAAAAGTGAAACATTACTTAAAACACATACACATGCACATTTCACATTGCTTGGTTTATTCCTGCTTGAGCTTTTATTTCAATCCACAGTGTTTTCTTCTGCTTCTCTAAATACTTAATTTTGTTCATCATTCAATATTTAGCTCACTCTCAGCCTTTTTACTGCTTTTCCAGGTTTTTCACTTTTTCTCATCTTCAATTCAAAGAGAAGGGTCTTAAAATTTAAGTACTTAACCGTATGTTAGATATTGTAAAACTATAGATATGTATTTTATTTCTTTAAAAAATCTTTACTACAACCTGTAAAATAAGGCTTCATTAGTTACAAATGATTAAACTAAGGTTCAGAGGAATAACTTACCCAAGATCACAAGCTACTAAAAGAACCAGGATTCAAAACTATTTTATAGCCTATACCAGTTTCTCAAATGTTAATGAGCATACAAATCATCCAGGAATCTCAAGATTCATGTATACCTACTATGATTCTGTACTAGTAGGGCCTAAGACTGCATATCTAGTAAGCTCCCAGGGAATGCTGATTCGCTTTTCCTTAAACCAGACTTGGATAGCAAGAGTCTATTTTATATAATTTATCACTGATTATATACAATTATGTATTATATTCTTTTCATGTCTGTGTGATATATTTCTCTAGGGTTTAGTCTTCTTAATAGCAGACATTCCTAAACACCTAGTACCCACATACACCATAGTAGAGACTGAAGTAAGGGGTTATGGGAGGATGTGCTTAATACATATTTTGATAGGTGCATATTCCCTCAGAAATTTTACCATATGGAAAAGCAATGTATTGTACAATATCAGGATGTATAATTCTCTTCTGAATTTAATATTTCTAAAAGGAACCATTAAATTACTAAACTGTTTACTCTATGTCGGGCATTGTGTTAATCTTAATAATTGAGAGACGGGTACTTAACTATAAAGACCTGGAAAGGACTGGTCACCTGCTCGTGTCAGAACCAGGACTGTGTGATACCAAAGTTTTTCTTCTACAGATGTCTCAGACTGGCCCCTCACGAGGCACCTCTTACCCACAGACTTATTTTCTTTATATTTTAAATAAATTGAGCCAAAGAATAAAAATGAGAAGATTGCATATAAATAAATGAATTTTCTGTTTCTTGTAAAATCTGAAACCTTGACTCTATTTGGCTCCGTATTCCTGCTAGGAATAATTAGCTAGAGTTGAATAGTGACTGTCACTCTTCATGGGGCTTCATAGAATGTCCCAGCCAGTCTGTCATTTCTTACCTGCAAGGCCCTTTTGAGGCATTTGTGTATGGAACTTCTGCTCTATACTCTCCAGAATAAGTCTTTTTACAGTTCTAATTCTTATGTTTATTTCATTTTTTTACAGAGTCTTTTATCAAGTCTTGTGAAACTGAATAGTTTGACCTTAGCTAGAAATTGCTTCCAGTTATATCCAGTAGGTGGTCCATCTCAGTTTTCCACCATCTATTCCCTCAACATGGAACACAATCGAATCAATAAAATCCCATTTGGAATTTTCTCCAGAGCGAAAGTATTAAGTAAGCTGAATATGAAGGTAAGCCTCTGTTTGTATTAGGGGGAAGCTGCTGTTCCTGGCACTTCTCATTTGTTTTCTCTGTGGAGAATGGGCGTTTGCTTCTTGCTGATGGGGTCTAGCTGATACGAAAGATACTTCAGGACAAGTTGTGTTAGGTAACAGATATCTTAAAACCATGTAGACCCTTAGCAATGGTCCTAAAGAAATAACTAGGAATGTCTACAAAAGCATAGTTATAGGGCACTTTATTGCAGAGCTTCCTATTTTATTAGTACCAAACGTCTTATAACAGTAATAGAGATTTCATTTTCTAAAAGTACTACAGACATACCTCATTTTATTGCACTTTGCTTCATTGCACTTCGCAGATACTGTGGGGTTTTTTTACACACTGAAGGTTTGTGGCAACCATGCATCAAGTAAGTCTGCACCACTTTAGTTCACTCATGTCTCTGTGTCAGATTTTGGTAATTCTTGCAATATTTCAAAGTTTTAAATTATTATTTTGTTATGGTAATCTGTGATCAGCAATCTTTGATGTGTTGTGGGGGTTTTTTTGTTTTTGTTTTTTTTTACAGACACATAGAGAGAGGGATAGATAGGAACAGACAGACAGGAACGGAGAGAGATGAGAAGCATCAATCATTAGTTTTTCGTTGCGACACCTTAGTTGTTCATTGATTGCTTTCTCATATGTGCCTTGACCAGGGGGCTACAGCAGACTGAGTAACCCCTTGCTCGAGCCAGCGACCTTGGGTCCAAGCTAGTGAGCTTTTTGCTCAAACCAGATGAGCTCGTGCTCAAGCTGGCGACCTCGGGGTCTTGAACCTGGATCCTCTGCATCCCAGTCTGATGCGCCACCACCTGGTCAGGCAGCAGTCTTTGATGTTATTGTAATTGTTTTGGGGCCCCATGAATTGCTTCATAGAAGACAGTAAACTTAATGGATAAATGCTGTGTTTGTTCTGATGGTGCCACCGACCGGTCATTCCCCTCTTTCCCACTCCTTGCCCTCTGTATTCCTTAAGACACAACAATATTGAAATTAGGCCAGTTAATAACTCTATAATGGCTTCTAAGTGTTCAAGTGAAAGAAGAGTTGCATGTCTCTCACTTGAAAATGAAATGCTAGGAATGATTAAGCTTAGTGAAGAAGGCATGTTGAAAGCCGAGATAAGCCGAAAGCCAGCCTTCTTGTGCCAGTTAGCCGAGCTGTGACTACAAAGGAAAAGTTCTTGAAGGAAATTAAAAGTGCTACTCCAGTAAACACACAAATGATAAGAAAACAAAATAGCCTTATTGCTGATATGAAGAACATGTCAGTGGTCTGGATAGGTCAAACCACCCACAACATTCCCTTAAGCAAAAGCCAAATCTGGAGGAAGATCCTAACTTCAATGCTTTGAAGGCTGAGAGAGGTAGGGAGGCTATAGAAATCCTTTATGAAAAGAAGAGTTCATTGATGTGGCAAACTGCATTGTTGTCTTGTTTTAAGATACTGTCACAGCCACCCCAAGCTTTAGCCAACTAGGCAAGACCTTCTACCAACATAATGACTGATTTTCTGAAGGCTCAAATTAGGGTTAGCATTTTTTAGCGATAAACTTTTTAAATTAAGGTATGTACATTTTTTTAGACATAGTGCTATTATACACTTAATAGACTATAGTATAGTATAAACATAGCTTTTATGTGTACTGGGAAACCAAAAAATTTGTGTAACTTGCTTTATTGTGATATTTATTTACTTTATTCCGGTGGTCTGGACCAAACCCACAATATCAGATTTGCCCATGTATGAATACAGTGAAGCTGTTAAAAATAATATGCTAGTATAGAAGAATATTAAATACCAGTTAAGTATTCTTGATTTATTAATAGGAAAAAGTTAAAGCATATAAGACATTCTTTCCACACAGTTTTTGAAAGCTATTTTTAATGTGCTTAATTATTTTATTAAATACCTATGATTTACATACACACATGTACACATACGTAAATGCACATATATAGCCAGTGTTCACCAAAGTATGTTTATCTTTGAATGTCAAAATTATTTATGGGTTTTTTTAGTTTCTTTTTTGTATCTGTATTCTCTACAGTGAATGAGTTTTACATTTGTAATAAGGAAAAAAGTTTATTACAAAAGGAGGAAAGAAATGAGAAATGATTTATTCAGAGATTTAATTTGTAGTGAACAAACTTTAGGGCCAGAGGTGATAAGTAAATTGGCCACGTAGCTATTCCATGACTGAGGTAGGCATTCAGGAAACCTATATTTACTGCTTCCAGATATAGTGTTCTTTCTCTTATATCATAATAAATCCTTTTGTCTTTGATGAACCATTTCAGTATAATTAATGGTCCCTTAAACTGTAGTCTAAATGTACGATGCTCCTTGATTCTATCTATACTCGTTCATACAGTGTGTCCATAAAGTCATGGCGCACTTTTGACCGGTCACAGGAAAGCAACAAAAGACAATAGAAATGTGAAATCTGCACCAAATAAAAGGAAAACCCTCCCAGTTTCTGTAGGATGATGTGGCAGCATGTGTGCATGCACAGATGAGGACGTAACACCGTGTATACAGAGGAGCAGCCCACGGCCATGCCAGTCAAGATATGGACGGTACAGAGGAAAGTTCAGTGTGTTCTGTGGCTCGCTAAATTCGAATCCGTGACCAAAGTGCAACGTGAATATTGGCGCGTTTATAACGAACAAAGCGCCACCACATAGGAATAACATTACTTGGTGGGATAAGCAGTTGAAGGAAACCGGCAGTTTGGTGGAGAAACCCCGTTCTGGTAGGCCATCAGTCAGTGACAAGTCTGTAGAGGCTCTACGGGATAGCTACCTAAGGAGCCCTAAAAAATCTGTGCATGAGCCCACATCGAACTGCACTGAATAGGTATGAAACTGGGAGAGTTTTCCTTTTAATTGGTACAGATTTCACATTTCTATCGTCTTTTGTTGCTTTCCTGTGACCGATCAAAAGTGCACCATGACTTTATGGTCACATGATATATGTTTCTTTCATGTAATTCTTTGTAAATATATAATAAATGAACTAATGGAAATTCAAAATAATTTTATAATCTTAAACTAGTATGAAACTTAATGTTAGTCAGGTTGTATGAGATTTAGCAATGGTGATGGCATTAATCTAATGTTCAGTTAGTTATAAGAGGGTTAGAACGCAGCAGTCCAGGTAGGCGTTCATTACCTTTTCACTTGGTTATACATGTTTATGGATATGATGTTAATGTAATGTTAACTTGGAGAGACTTGCTGTTTTGAGTGAAATAATAAAACTTTGTGTAAAGCTTTGTCTTAATTTTTCTTCAAAATTATAACAAATATTTAACAAAACATTTTCTTGAAAGAAGTCAAATGAAGCCTGACATTTTCCTCCTCATAGCACCAGTAGTAAGTTTTTTTAATGAAAATGTTTTATATATACAATTAACTATCAGTAGTTTGGACATGAATAGAAAATAAGGTTAAATGTAATAATAAATTGGTAGTAAATTAAAATAGAATAAAAGGAAAACTTGGTTTTCAAATGCATATTTGCTACTTGGGATTTCTCTAACGTATGGTTTTGTGTAAAATAAGACCAAGTAATCATTGTACATTGCTAAAAATTTAAAAATACACATTAACAAAAAGAACTTAAAATAATCCCACCAATGAGAGTTAGCATCACTGTTAATGTACTGGCATATATTATTGCTATCCAACTGGGAGAGGGTTACTGATGGCCACCTCTCCATACCAGTCCCCCTAACACATGTCAGTGTGGTAAGAGTTGTTACTGATGAAAATGTGTTTTATCAGTGAATATGAGGAAGCATATGGCATATATTTCACTTTTTTTTCTATGTACAGCTATAACTAATTTTTAAATAAAATTAGACTCACTTTCATCTGTTTCTATTATGCAGTGATAAATTTTTTTTTCATATTTAAAGTAAAATTGTGGATACTTAGTGTCTTAGTGATTTAATTCACTATCTTATTGAGACTTTTTCCCTCTTGTACTTTATTGCTCATCATCTCTAGAAATGCTAAGTTTATCTGGTTTTCTTGTAGGCCATAATTAGATGTTTATTCTTCCATTGTGCTCATGAGCATCCAAATTTTATTCAGTGATTTCTGTACATTATTGCAGAATGAGGAAAATATATTTATCATTGGGACTGTTGAAATCTCAGTGGTCTTAAGTGTTGGTTTGCGTGGTATGGTATATTTTTTCTATATCATATACTGGTAATCAGATAGGGAACAATCTTCCAATTTAACTTCAAAATAAAAACCTAATTATGATATGAAAAACTTTGGAGTTTAGAGTTTCTATTGCTTCTGCTTTTACTATGTTTATTGTCAAAAAAAAAGGAAATAAGGCTTTCTGTTTAAGAATTTCCTTCAGGTGGTGGAACTTTGTTTTTGTGGTTATGCTTTAGATGCTTCTTTTTGTCGTTGCCAGGACAATCAGTTGACATCACTTCCCTTGGATTTTGGAACATGGACCAGTATGGTAGAATTGAATTTAGCTACTAATCAGCTCACAAAGATCCCTGAGGATGTGTCTGGTCTCGTTTCTCTTGAGGTGTGTATAAAAAGAACATTTAGAACTTTTTTTTTTTTTTGGTAGAACTCTTTAGGTCTCAAAGTTTCCAATTAAAATACACAAGTTTTGTTTGGGTGAAGATAATAATTAGAAATGTTAGAACTCTTGCTTGACCAGGCAGCGGCGCAGTGGATAGAATGTCAGCCTGGGACACTGCAGACCCAGTTTCAAAACCCAGATGTTGCCGGCTTGAGCATGGGCTCACCAGCTTGAGCGTGGGTCACCGGCTTGAACATGGGATCATAGACATGACTTCATGGTCGCTGGTTTGAGCCCAAAGGCCTCTGGATTGAAGCCCAGAGTCACTGGCTTGAGCCTAAGGTCGTTGGCTTGAGCAAAGGGTCACTGGTTCGGCTGGAGCCCCCCAGTCAAGGCACATAACAGGAAGCAATCAGTAAACAACTAAGCTGCTGCAACTATGAGTTGATGCTTCTTATCTCTCTCCCTTCCTCTCTGTCTGTCTGTCTCTGTCTCTCTCTCGCTAAAAAAAAAAAAGTAAAGAAATGTTAGAACATACAACCCTATTAGGATGATGAGGTGTTGACTTAATTTGGGCTCAGTGCTTCTGAATTATTCTTGCTCACTAAAAGTTGGTAAATTTGAGTGCTATAAAGTATCTTTGAAATAAAAGATTTCTAAGATTTAGCACTTTTTAGAATATATTTTTCCCTTAATTGTTTAAGAACTCGGCACCATTGTCTTATCAAAATAATTATGGATTCTTCAGACTGGCATTGGGAACCCTTCATGCTAGTCTGGCCTACTTTTCCATCCTAATCCACCTACTCTTTTATTTACTAGTTAAATAGATTATTTTCTTTGTTGGAAACATGCATATTTCTAGCTTTATACATTTAGTTTTATTGTTCTCAGTATCTATAATGCCCTCTTCTCATTCCCTTTTTTTCCCCTTTAAAATTATTTTCCATAATTAAGACAAGTAAGATCTGTCTTACTTTTCACCTCCTTAGTCAAGTATAATATCGCCTGCCTCTGAGTCCCTAGAATTTTTGTTCTTTTGATGAGAAAGCTTACTAATAGTAAATCCATATTTTAAAGATTTTCTCTGTATCCATGTTGTCTAAAAATCTAATTTCTCCTTTTATTTTTTTTATTTAGTAAGGTGAAATAGTATGGTATAATGGGGATAATATCTACTATTTTTCTGGTAAAGCTGTACTTATGCATTCAGTACAGTGTCCTGCAACTAGTAAACTTAATAAGTGATAACTGCTATTATTATTTTCTTGGTCTTACTGTATATATTTATTTTATTGTGGGTAGTATAACTTTGGAGGAAATAAGTTAGTATAAAAAATTCACCAGAACCTTATGTAGATCTTTCCATTTAGTGTTCTTTTCACTCTCCGCATACCCAGTATTGTCTCCCCGCAGCCCCAGTGTAACTCCTCTGAGAGCAAAGACTGTGTTCTTCAACCTTTTTTCTCTCTTCAGTGTATTGTAGGATGTCTTGCAATGTAAATATGTGACAAATAATAACTGGTGGGTTGATATAGTTTAGAAGTCAGTTACCTCTCAAGTGATGGTTATAAGGGGTCTGAATAAAATAATTGGTTTTCTATTAGATGTTTGCAGCTATTCAGTATCAACATACCATTAGCTATATGAATCTTAGTGCAAGTACTAAGTAACTGTATGTTTTTAAATTTAGAATTAAATTCTTCTGCATACATTAGTTTTGACTTAAATAAAATTTATTTTATTTCCAATAACTATGGAGAATTTTGTGTATAATAGTAAGTTAAGAGTTTTATGTGATATAATTGAACATTACCCTTAATATTTAATGTTTAGAAAATTAGCATTGCTTAATTAATTTTTAAGCCACACAGTGGTAATATATAATTCTATTTTGTGAGTTGCCAAACACTATCAATAATTTCTCCTTAGGTTTTAATATTATCAAACAATCTTCTAAAGAAGCTTCCCCATGGTCTTGGAAACCTCAGGAAGTTAAGAGAGCTGGATCTAGAGGAGAACAAATTGGAGTCTTTGCCAAATGAAATAGCTTATCTTAAGGATTTACAGGTAAAACATTATCCTGGTAATTTTATAGTTATGTGATTAACGTTTTCAGGATGCATTCTAGATTGCACATTTATCTTAAGAATTTGATATAATTTTTGGACCAAATGGATTTTCTTACAGTATTAAGGCTGAATTTTATGTTCATTTAACCTATTTGCTTTTGTGTTCCTAACTAATATTTTTTGAAAGAAAAACTTAGTAATTCTTGTCCTGGCCAATGTAATTTCCCTGTTTATTACTGATTTAGTAGATGTATTTATTATTTTATATGTCAGTTGTTTAGAAATATATATGTAACCATTTTTTATTATATTGATATTTTAGAAGTTAGTCTTGACAAACAACCAGTTGACCACTCTTCCCAGAGGTATTGGTCACCTTACCAACCTCACACATTTAGGCCTTGGAGAGAACCTACTTACTCATCTTCCGGAGGAAATTGGTATGAATCTTTTTTTTTCTCTCTTTGTGTTTTTAAATAGTGTTTCAGATAATTATGACAAATGTACTATCCATTACTTGGTAGTTTTTATTTTTATTACACTTTTACATAGAACTATTAAATATCACAAAATTTGAAGTTTAAAATTTGGCAACACATGAAGCAACTTTACATTTTTATTTCTAGAATATTTATTCAACTGGCCTCATGCAATTGCTTGAGACATTTGCCTAGAAAGTATGAGTATCCTAAAGCAGTCTGAGATAAAAATATTTTAAGATTATCTAAGTTGATTTTTGGCTTACTGTCAAATATATACTCTTAGTGAAGGATTTATAATGCCTAATAAAAACCTTTCCACGTGAGAAATTTATTAGTAAGAGAGATTGTCACATTGTCTACAACAGAAACGATAGTAAACACTGACTATACAATCAACTTACCTCTGGAGTTTCAAAAAAAAAACAAACAACAACAAAACTCTCCAAGCTTGAAAACCAGCCATAAAGGAAGAGATTCTGGTTTAATTGGTATGAAGTGTGACCTGGATATTAGGGTTTTTAAAATCTCCCCAGTATTTGAATTGATGCAGCAGAGTTTGAGACCCACAGTTACAGAGAATTTTAAAAGAAAGTAAGAGCAAATGGGTATTTCAGTATATATAATGCCTAAGATAGCATCAAGTTATTGAGTTCTTTTTAGTAGTAGCTGATTTAAAAAAAAAAAAAATAATTGATTTGATTTTTTTAAAAGGTACACTGGAGAACCTGGAAGAACTGTATTTGAACGACAACCCCAACCTGCATAGCCTTCCTTTTGAGCTGGCCCTCTGCAGCAAACTTACAATCATGAGTATTGAGAACTGTCCGCTCAGTCACCTTCCACCTCAGATCGTTGCTGGGGGTCCTTCTTTCATCATTCAGTTCCTGAAGATGCAGGGTCCGTATCGTGCCATGGTCTGATACAAGTCTGCTGGTTTCACACACTGTTCACAAATAGACTGCCATTAATGTTTCATACCTATACGTATCTCTATCTATTTATGTAGATATTGATATATTTGGCAGATTTATAAAGACTGCATTATGTGTTTCTGCTAATAGAGGAATCATAGCCATTTAGATTTTTTTTAATTCTGTATAAAAGGCTTATATAAGTTTTCTTTGCTGAACTTGATGGATGTTTTTCCTTTGTGTAATATGATATGCCAGTTTGCTTAAAACATTTGTAAACAAATTATGAATTTATTAAATTTAAGGAGCAGGGGTAGTATATAGTTAGATATACTTTCTCTTAGCAAAAATAATGGGTAAACAATTTTGTTGCAACTTTTCATATACATTTTCCCCTTATCAGTTGTCAGTTCTTTATAGTATCATAGGCCCTGAAGGTAGAATTTTTCTTTAACTTATTTTGAAATTTGAGATTTAAATTTTATATATTGTTTACAGTCAGAGTAAATCACTGGATTTTTGTTGTTGTTGTTTTGATTTGCTCTGTTTTAATCAGTCAAATCTAGAGTTTATATCCTCTGATAAAGAATTTGTGCCAGCTGGTTTAACTATTAAAAGATATTTGCTTTTTGGAACAACTAGCAAGGTGAAAAGATACAGACAGAAATTTTAGAATTCCTTTAATTGTGATTCTCAGATCAGTTGTGAAGTAAAATATCTGAAGTGCGTCTTTGGATTAGGGGGAGGATATTGAGACCTTTTCTAGTATAAATATCTTTTCTTAAGTTTGGGGGAACAGAAACTTTCAGTGCAAAGAAGTTTTCATTCCTAAAACTTACAGGTCCACAAAAAATAACAATAATTTGGCAAAAAATACACGTAAACACACACACATTCTATATATGTATATATAATGCTATATAGATATGTATTTATTATATCATAAACTACAATAGGTAACTTTAAGGATTTCTCCCTAGCCTTGTACAATGAAAATGAATGTTTTTTCTTTGAACACTGCAATGTATGTATGTTTCAAGGTTATTTAACAGTGTACTATGGTTTTATATCTTGACTTGCCTTGTACATCTTTCAGTTCTGGAATAGCTGCGTCTAAGCACAATATCTTCACACTGTGCTGTATTGCTGCTGAACTAAATGCACTTTTCCCCACATGTGGGGCACTGGCTTCAAACAATTCAGTTCAGTACCATTGATTTTTATCTCATCTTTCCTTCTGGGTAGTTGTTAATGCAGTTATGAAAAAGAGGCACATTGCATAGAAGCCATTGATAGTTCAGTGGAAGTTCTGTAGGATGTGCATGTGCTATTTGATGTATTTTCTTTTGCTTTACTGCTTTAAGGCTGGCAGTCTTGTAAATGTGTGCCCCTTACACAGTACTCTTACTTTTGGTAGTGTCGGTCTAAGTCGATTTAATTTTTGAAGAGACTCAAAGAGCAAGTGCATTCTAGATATCATCCTAAAAAACACTTCAGATATAATGAATAACTATTATGTGTAATTACATGTTGCTGCTTGGATTTCTTTTTTTAAATTTCCATTTAGATGGGCATTGTGTTTAAAATAAATAAAACCTTTTTCTTTTTTATTTCCTCATATTTTTCTGAAGTGAGAAGCAGGGAGGCAGATAGACTCCTGCACGCGCCTAACTGGGATCTACCCAGCATGCCCACTAAGGGGTGATGCTCTGCCCATCTGAGGTGTTGCTCCAATGCGACCGGAGCCATTCTAGGACCTGAGGCAGAGGCCATGGAGCCATCCACAGTGCCCGGGCCAACTTTGCTCCAATGGAGCCTTGTCTGCGGGGAGGGGAAGAGAGAAAAAGAAAGAGAGGAGAGGGGGAAGGGTGGAGAAGCAGATAGGCACTTCTCCTGTGTGCCCTGGCCGGAAATTGAACCCGGGACTTCCACACACCCGGCTGACGCTCTACTGCTGAGCCAACCGGCCAGGGCCATAAAACCATATTTGAATTAAAGCCATCATTCAGATAGAAATTTGGAGTGTTGTTTTTGCTTTTCCTGGCGCTCAAAATCAGGACTGAGTTTGAGATGGAACCTGTATTCGTAATTGGCAAATTTTTAAGAAGCAACTAAGAAATGTAAGGCAGGTGAAGATATAAAACCCTAGAATGCTTAAATGTGCTGTAAAACTATTGTAGATGTCACTGGATTTTACCAAGTAATATCCTTTCTTCTCTTTTCCCATCTACTGTGGCTTTTCAGTTAAAATTTTGTTTATAAAAGGAATTTGTTTATTACAGCTCTACCAGGAGCTTGTGTGTTTGTGTGGTTTTTAAGTCTCATATGCAGGTGTGCTTATGTATTAAGATGATGGAACTTGAACTTTAAAGGGAGTAATCTAATGTCTTTTTTTTAATATGGTTATTGTTTCTTAAAAATGAAAATAGATATGGTTTTTAACATTTTGGTTCCCCTACCTTTCATTTATATTAGTCTATAGCAAATATAAAATGATCAAAATCTTACATGTAGAAGTGATGTTATAGACAAATAATACACAGCTGAGGAGTTAAACATTTTTTAAGAAATATAAAACATATGTCCTGGATATGGCTGCCACCTTGTAAAAGCCCATGAATTTCATTACTACTTCTGCTAAGAAACTAAAGTGGATTCTAACTGGGATATCCTTGTGAAATCAAAGTATTTAAATAGACTATAAGGGATCTTGTTGACTACCTGTGAGCTAACTGCAATAGGACTAATTGGCATGTCCAACATTTTTTTTCTATATTTATTTATTTATTATGCTTTATTTATTCATTTTAGAGAAGTGGGGGGGGGGCAAGGGCAGGGGGAGGAGCAGGACGCATCAATTCCCATATGTGCCTTGACCAGACAAGCCCAAGGTTTTGAACTGGCGACCTCAGTGTTCCAAGTTGACACTTTATCCACTGCACCACCACGGGTCAGGCAAAATTTTCTTTTTAAAGAAAATTTCTCTTTTAAAGAGATTAGGTTTAGTCTTTCCATGAGGCTCAGTCAAAATTCATTGCTCTAAGTTTTGCTTTTTTTTTCGTATACAGGATGCGGCAAAAGTAGGTTTACAGGTGTTCGTATGGAAAATAATACAAAAGATAATACAGAAATAAACTGTTTCCTGTACTCACAACTGTAAATCTACTTTTGCCTCACCCTGTTTAGTAGCAAAACATCAACAACTAGGTCAAATAGTCCTTTTGTGGTAGTTTAATGCTTTTTAAATCCCAGATGATTATTTCATACAGAAAGAAGGAGGAGGCTAAGTAATTTATGGACTTGATGGATACAAATGAAAGCAGTAGAAAATACAAACTCTTGGAGGAGAAAATACACACGAAACATTTATTTGTACTTGTATTAAAGGGTTGGTGATGCAATTGGAATGAGCTCTAAATATGTAATTGCATCTTTTTAATTTATCTTGTTGTAAAGTCTGAATCATTTAAAATGGATAAACTTATACATCACAAGTTATCTAGTCTTTCTCTGATACCTTTGTTACAACTTTTACTTTTCATCTTAATTATTGCTTGCAGATTGCAACTTGCAGAATTTGTAATTGTTTTATCAATAAGAATGGGTCATGATTAACATATTTAAATGGAACACTTTGAAATGGGAAGTGGGCACTACCAATCATCATAATGAGCCAACAACCATACATCCATACATCAGAACTTTCTCTGGAATACTAGGATATACGGTTACACTTGCAGGATTAAAATGACCATATTTCCCCATGTATAAGACGCTTCATGTATAAGATGCACTTTAATTTGGGGGCCTGAAATTTGAAAAAGAAATGTATTGCATAAAGTTATTGAACTCAAGTTTTATTCATCATAAAATTCACACAACTCCTCATAACTGTCAACATTCTCATCCATTATCTTGTCCTCATCTGTGTCTGATGATGAATCACTGACTTCAACAATGAGCACAAAAATAAGCATGAAAAAGCGAGAAATGCAAGCAAAAAAAATCTACAACCATTGTACAGACGCATCCAATTTTTAGACACCAAAGTTTTTGAAAAAAGTTGTGTGCATTTTATACATGGAGAAATATGGTAGATGAAAGCAAGTGGCACGATCTAAAAATAAGCAGATTAAATTTCCCCCCAAAATTTTTTTTTAAAGATTTTATTTATGCATTATAGAGAGGGGAGAGAGAAAGAGAGAGAGAGAGAGAGAGAGAGAGAGAGAAGGGGGAGGAGCAAGAAGCATCAACATCCAAAATTTCCAACTTTAAAATGAAGAACTTTTAGTGAAAGGTTTCCTTCTGCCTATCCTAGAGGATAAGGTAGTATACCAAATACTTTAGCTAAAACTTTTTTCTTGCTTTGTTCTTTTGGTTATTTGAGCCTTTAAGAACCAACTTGGGCAATTGGACAACATATGGCAATATTTGGATGATTATCAAATCTCTGAGAATTTGAATATACAGATACATTGATTTGGTATCTAAGGAAGTATCTTGACTGTTGTTAGATTAATAAAGTATGAGAATATTTTATAAAATAGCAATACTTTGTTATTGAATAGAATGCCTCCTAAACCTAGAAACATTAACTCTGAGGAAACCCGTGTGGGTTTATTTTAAACTTTGAAACATAAGTTAAAATATATGTATTTTGTTGAGGGGGGTTAACTTTTAAAGCTGCAGTTGATTGTTACTACCCTTATAAAAACTTGCTCTTTATATACAGTGTGTCCGTAAAGTCATGGTGCACTTTTGACCGGTCACAGGAAAGCAACAAAAGACAATAGAAATATGAAATCTGCACCAAATAAAAGGAAAACCCTCCCAGTTTCTGTAGGTTGATGTGGCAGCATGTGCGCATGCGCAGATGATGACGTAACAATGTATATACAGTGGAGCAGCCCATGGCCATGCCAGTCGAGATGTGGACAGTACAGAGGAAAGTTCAGTGTGTTCTGTGGCTCGCTAAATTCGAATCCGTGACCAAAGTGCAACGTGAATATTGGCGCGTTTATAACGAACAAAGCGCCACCACATAGGAATAACATTACTCGGTGGGATACGCAGTTGAAAGAAAGGAGCAGTTTGGTGGAGAAACCCCGTTCTGGTAGGCCATCAGTCAGTGACGAGTCTGTAGAGGCTCTACGGGATAGCTACCTAAGGAGCTCTAAAAAATCTGTGTATGAGCCCACATCGAACTGCACTGAATAGGTATGAAACTGGGAGAGTTTTCCTTTTATTTGATGCAGACTTCACATTTCTATTGTCTTTTGTTGCTTTCCTGTGACTGGTCAAAAGTGCACCATGACTTTACGGACACACTGTACTTGTTGATTATCCTGCTAACACAATACATTCTGAATATAAACTTTTTAATGTAAATACTTGTCAGTGTCAAGACTTCAGCTAGACAGTTTATTCGTGTTTCAGGTTTGGGACTTTTTAAAGCTTGGTAGGAGGAATAGTGTCCACTGCTGACAGTAGCACAGAGAAGGCTGTCACGTATAGATTTTGCAGATTGTACAGAGTACACTACCACCTGTTGGAGGATATATTCACATTGTAGATCTGTGTATTTATTATGAATGTTTTTCAGCAGATGGCAATACGGTGCTGCCTTCTAACAAAATCAGTATATTATGTTAAATTTCAGAGAGATGGAAATAGTCTTAAGAAAGGACTATTTCCTCCCTCAACTGAACAGGGTACTAGTGGGCTAATGGGGAGATTCAATCTTCCTGCAGATTTTTAGAGCTTCAGTCTAACAATCCTAATAACAACCGAAGAATATTTAAATGACATTATAAGCATTTTATATGGTACAGGTATGACTAAAAATTGTCCTACTTGGGAAACCTAATTAAGAGGTGCTTTATCAGTGACCATTATTTATATTTCATATGTTGTCTAATTTACCTCTTGTCATTACTGGTATTATTTACGTAGAGAATTTAACTTTCCACGGGTCTGATCAGCATTAATATACAAATCGCATTCACACTAGTTGTGAATACATGTATTTTGTGAATACCATTTTCTTTTCATGATTTTGTACAAATTATTTTTCAGTAAGTATTTATCTAGCTAGCACTTAAAACCTGGTGTCTACCACTAAAGTGAATGTGTATGGCTCATTAATATTTGCTTTTAATAGAATAGTATACTAATATATCATTTTTCTTTATTTAGTGGTTTTCTTACCTCAAAACGTATTTTATCAGAGTTCAGAATGCTGTCTTGTAATTGCTAAAGAAGAATAATGAATTATTTTGTATGATGAGTAGTGTCTTTTGATTATATTTTAATTTGCATGTTAGAACTTATTTTTAATTAGCTACATGACAATTTACATAGTACACAGATTACAAGGTGCAGGTAGACTCTACAAAAACAATACTATCTAAAAACAATATTTAACAATTTTGACTTTTCTTCTAGTAAAGGTTAAACTTCCCTGATGTTCAACAGGTTTTGTGCTGTGGTACATACTTAGATATTTTGGATTTGTTGATTTGAGGATAAAACAGCCTTCAGAAAATGTACTTTTAACCTGAATTGAATTGCTGATTATTTTGGCTATATAAAAATTATCTTAAATTTTCTAATCATTCTTTAGTAAGGTATTCCTTATAAATAATTATTTGTGAATGTTTTGCCATTGAGACTTGGAGACTTTTTCCAACGCTACATGTAACTAAAGTCGCACAGGAAATCTCTGCAGTGTCACTGAACCACAAAAACGTGGACCTGAGACTTCACTGTCATTTAATCTGAAAAACTTTAAAAGAACAAATGTCATGCAGAAGGTATAGGAAAATAGGCAACAATATATTTTATATGGTCAATAGTGACCTTCAATCTAGTTATATTATTTATATTTACTATTTATGAAGTCCAAAACTATGTTTTATTTTAGAGTATATAATGAGTATATTCTATAATGAAGACTGTCCTATAATGGAGACATTGAATTATTATAGGTGATTCCCCCGTTATCTTAGCCTTCATGAAGAAAATGCTGTGTAACCTTTTTGCCCTGCTGCTTAAGAAGTCTTGGTAACTAAAGGTTGAAATTGAATGCAGGATTCCTAGAAAAAGTTGTGATACTAACAACTATTTAAGTTGTATTTTTAAATGGTTCATAGGAACAAAAGTTATAAGGGTAAAGAAGACCTTACCCTGTGGGAAGGAACTATTTTACTGGCTAAAGAAAACTTATTAGGGAAGGTAACAAATATTAAACCTTTGCACAACTTGATTCATTTTCATCTTTTAACATTCTTTGATAACGTATTTTTTAAAAAATCACTCTGGCAACCTTGAGAAGAATGGGTTGAAGGGAATTAAGACTAGAAATCAAGCAACCAGATGGGAAGCTATTGGAGTAATCCAGGTGAGAGAGAACATGGCTTTGATGGGGTTGTGGCAGTGGGGATGGAAAGAATTATACATTTAAGGGGGTCTTAGGAAGAGGTCTTAGTAAGACATCATGACTGACTGGAAAAGGTAAGTTCGAGACTCAACGGTTACTCCCAGTATGATTTAACCTCTGGATGTAGATACTAAACTATGGAACTTGCAGCAGGACCAGGTTCTTTTAGTTGGGATGTAAGGGGAGGATATGTCCTAGTACCTGCAGGAGATCGATTGGAGATGGCAAGTAAGCAATTGGATACTTCAATTCAGTGCTTAGACAGCTATGTTGGGAAACATGATTCAGCATATAGGTTATAATTGAAGCAAGAATCTTTTGGGGGAGACTGGGTAGAACATGGGAGAGGATGGAATCCTGATCGACCTCAGTTTTTAACTTCTGCATAGTTTGAGAGGATCCTGCAGAGACTGAGAAGGAGCTATAATAGAAGTGGGAAGCAAAATATTTAGTCAATGTATAGCGAATTTTATTGAGTTCAGTCTTTCTAACCTGTCAGTATATTCTGCTTCAATATCATTTTACTACCAAACCTATGTTTCTAGGATCTGCACTATACAAAATGGTTGCCACTAGCCACATGTTGATTTTAAAATGTAATTAAAATTAAATAAAAACTTGAATTTCTCAGTAACACTAATCGCATCAGGTTCTCAGTAACCGTTTGTGGCTGGTGGTGACTTACATTAGTGCAGATGCAGAACATATGTGTCGTCCCAGAAAAGTCTGTGGCAGTGGTCTTAGTTGATATCCACGTTCTCCCTGCTTGCTTTTTGGCCTCGAAGCTGAGATAGAGATTACACTGAGTGTCAGGTTGGGCCTGTGCACAATTTTATTTCCCCAAAGAATTGGGTGGAGGGTGCCAGATCAGAATGGTTAGGTGCAGCTCTTACGGTCTTTCCAATTATCTTATATGATTGATTATATTCTTCACATTTGAGTCCCTTAAATCTTATCTCAAGAAATGCCAAAGACTTAACTTATTTTTCTTCATTTAAGCAAATTGTTTTGCTCTTTTCCATATTCTAATCAACTGGCTTACGGGGCCTTTCTTCCTTTTAGCCATTTAACTCTCCTTGTAGTTAATTTTTCTCCCTCCCTCCCTCCTTTTCTTTGTGTGTGTGTGTGTGTGAGAGAGAGAGAGAGAGAGAGGCAGACAGAAAGGGAGAGACAGATGAGAAGCATCAACTCTAGGTTGTGGCACAAGTTGTTCACTGACTGTTTCTCATATGTGCCTTGACGGGGGGGGGGGGGGGGGGGGGGGGGCTTCAGCCAAGCCAGTGACTCCTTGCTCCAGCCAGCGACCTTGGGCTTCAAGCCAGTGACCTTTTGGGATCAAGCCAGCAACCATGGAATCATGTTGATGATCGCACGCTCAAGGTGGCAACCCTGTGCTCAAGCTGGCAACCTTGGGACCTCAGTGTCCCAAGTCAACACTATCCATTGCTATGCCACCACCGGTCAGGCACTTTGTGGTTAATCTTATGGAATAGATTAGATTTCAGATGACTGAGCAAGACTACACATTTATTTTTAATTTATACTTGAGCAAGACTGGCTTAACTGGTCTAGATAAAGAACTTGATTTTCACGTTCTTAGCCCTGGCTAGCAAAAATCAGGCCTAGGAGGAGAATGTCCATATTTGCGAGGGACAGAATTCTAAAATGTACATACAAAAATTCTGACTTGGACAGAATACCATTATAAAATGTTTAAATTAAGTGATTAGATTATTGGATTTTAAGAAAAGATTATTGGCTCTTTAATAACATGTTAAATGATTAGACTATCAGCTCATACTTTAGTTTTTTACTGAGATTTTTAAAAAAACTGGTTAATATGTCCTTATAATTACAAGTACAGAGTTAGTATAAGATATGCTTGTATATTAACTTGTAATTATACTAACAGTATATATTCTATTACCTTCAAATTAGGCAATGTTTATGTCCAGATCTTTTTAAAGATATCACCTGATTAAATATATGGTTATTTTAATTTCCCTGTTGAGATTAGAGAGAGGAATCTAAATGCTTAGATTAAAAAATTTTTTATTGGTACCTTTGAAAACCAGTCAAAAACCCTAATTTTTTTAAACTTATTTTTTATTAATTTTAATGCAGTAACATTGATAAATCAGGGTACATATGTTCCAAGAAAATATCTCCATATTATTTTGACATTTGATTATGTTGCATATCCCTCACCCAAAGTCAAATTGTCTTCCGTCACCTTCTATCTAGTTTTCTTTGTGCCCCTCCCCTCCCTCCACCCCCTCTCTCTCCTTCCTCACTCCCTCCCCCCCTTACCCCCCCCCCATTACCATCACATTCTTGTTCATGTCTCTGAGTCTCATTTTTATGTCCCATCTATGTATGGGTTCATATAGTTCTTAGTTATTTCTGATTTACTTATTTCACTCCGTATAATGTTCTCAAGGTCCATCCATGTTATTGTAAATGATCCGATGTCGTCATTTCTTATGGCTGAGTAGTATTCCATAGTATATATGTACCAAAGCTTTTTAATCCACTCGTCCACTGACGGACACTTGGGCTGTTTCCAGATCTTCGCTATTGTGAACAATGCTGCCATAAACACGGGGGTGCATTTCTCCTTTTGGAGCAGTTCTATGGTGTTCTTAGGGTATATTCCTAAAAGTGGGATAGCTGGGTCAAAAGGCAAGAAAACCTAATTTTAATGTTACTTATATCATAGAGAGTTTTAATGCACACTGTTTAAGCATCTCAAAGTCCAAACTTGCTAAGAAAAAAATAGTATTCTGAATGCTTGGAATTAGCCTTTTAGTTTCTGAAGTGTGAAGATACCCATATGTGCATGTGAGTGTGTATGAATATGAATGGAGAGAGTCAAAGCATAATGGTGAAAACAAAGGTAGTGAACTTCATGTTTTAACTGAGACAGGCGACTGATTTGTTAAAAAGTTCCTGGTTTTTACTGATTTTGGAGGTTTATTATGTTTTGCTAAATTGTTACAGATAATATGCCTTTTAACTACCACTACTTAGTGCAAAGCAATGTTTATCATACATTTTGTCAAACACACTCTCGACAAGTTTTTGCACAGTCTAATGGATTTCACACCTATTTGAGTAATCAACTTCTAAAAAGTTAAGAATAGCTGATTTCAGAGTTCAATTTTTCTAACCTCCAAAGTACCTCCTGTTACTGCTTGATAATGGCCATCCCGAGGCATTGCGAATATTGATTGCCCTTAAAAAATACTGATAAAGTTTGGTGTCTGGAGAATAAAATACTAATATGAAGAGTTCTGGATGAGCCTGGGTTTTGAGTGATTACCATTTCCTTTTAAAAAGTTTGGTGATTTCCTTTTTTACTTCTCTGAACATCAGCTTAGATGCAAATAATCTGCACATTTTGGCCTTTGATGTCAACTTCAAAAGAGCACTGTACAGTCAAGAATTTTTTAAACCCCTACTTTATTTGGGTTGCAGATGAAAACTAAAAGCAAAATTCTTCTAGTTTTCTGCTTTTGTACTGTAACAACTTATTCTGTTAACTTTTCCCAGGGCATAAGTAATCTTATTGCATTCATTAGGTGTTATTGTAGGTGAGATATCTAGTGATAAGTTTTTTATATACATATATACATACATATACACTTATGCATATCTTCATGGAGGTTACATTTCGTCAGCTTTTCCAACATATTTGAATGCTGTGTAGTAAATACCAGCTTTTTAAAATATACAATTCTAAAATATACAGACAATTCTTCCAAGTTCTAAGTTCAAGAGTTTATTTATACCTAAGAGTCTTGGCAGTTATATCACAACTTTTATATAATTTGTCAAGAGTGAATTTTAAAACACTTTGGATTACTGGAATGGGCATGGGCTATGCATTTTATTGAGGATTGTAAAGGACTCAGATTACTGCTGAACCTTCAAAAACTTGACAACCTTGGTAATAATTTTTTCCCACTTTTTGGGTTTTGGTAATGTTTAGTTTTAGGTGTTTTTTTGTTTTGTTTTGTTTTTTTAAGGATCAGTTGTGTATTATTTTAAGTAACTAAGCTAATTTCATTTTCCCTTGCTGTTCCTTTGGTTTTTCTGTAGATCAGAGTTTATTACCTATTTTCAAGATGAGGGGATATGCAGGAAAAGTGAATGAGGTGCACTGTGCAGTATCATGGCAGCAGTGAATGAGAGCCTGGGTCTTCGGACTCCTTAGGACCCTTGCTGCTCCACAGCACTGCCTCCCTGTCTGAACCGCAGTGCTTCCACTGCTCTGACCCCAACGTGCTAACTGGGTGACAGCTGGGAAGTGGCATCTTCATTTAAATAGGCTAATCAGGCTCTGGCTGGTTGTCTCAGTGGATAGAGCGTTGGCCCAGTGTGCAGAACGTCTCAGGTTCGATCCTCAGGGCACACATGGGAAGCAACCAGCTGCTTTTCTTCCCCTCCCTCTTCCCCTCTCACAGCCAGTGGCTCGATTGTTTCAAGTGGTGGCTCTGGGCACTGAGGATACCTTGGTTGACTTGAGCATCATCCCCAGACAGGGGTTGCCAGGTGGATCCAGTCAGGGTGCATGTCGGAGTCTGTCTCTATCTCCCCTCCTCTCACTTAAACAAACAAACAAGCTAACCAAGTGAAAGCCAAATCAAAACTTGTTCTCCATTAATCTATAAATTGGGGCCATGGCCATTTGGTTCTGTGAGTGTTGGCCCAGCGTGTGGAAGTCCTGGGTTCAATTCCAGGCCAGGGTACACAGGAGAAGCGCCCATCTGCTTCTCCACTCTTCTTCCCCTTCTCCTTTCTCTCTATCTCTATCTTCCCTTCTCGCAGCTAAGGCTCCATTGGAGCAAAGCTGGCCCAGGTGCTGAGGATGGGTCCATGGCCTCTGCCTCAGCTGCTGGAATGGCTCCGATTGCAATGGAGCAACTGGCCCAAATGGACAGAGCATCAAACCCTAGGCATGCTGGGTGGATCCCAGTCAGGCACATGTGGGAGTCTGTCTGTCTGACTCTCTGCTTCTCACTTCAGAAAAATACAAAAAATCTACAAATTGGAATACCCATATATTGTAACAACCATAAATCTGAACAATTTAGATTGAATTCCCTACTTTTTTTCTTCTTATCCTTTTAAATCAAATGCAAGATATAAGCCACAAACTGCTAGACTTTAGTCTATAATATATAATTTATATAATTAACTGCTAATTTTTGTGTAGTCCTTTGTCTTGATTATGGGTGAAATATGTAATAGAATTTTTGTTTTGGACAAAGTCAAGGGTTGGTGACTTTAGAGTTAGGGGTTCAAAGAAATCACATGGACCATTTGTCAGAGATTTGAGGTAATAGGGCAAAACTACTGTTCCCAAAATTGGAGGGAGAGACAGGTACAGAGAATCACGATCACCAGAGCAGAAACCCATGAGCGTAAACCTCCATGGAAACCAGGGCCAGGGTAGGAAGCCTGGACCATGATTGATGGATTGTTGATGACTGTGAACCAGTCTCAAAGTTAAAAACTGGTGGTCCAGTCTACAGGGACCCCACACTTTTTTTTTTTTTTTTAGTTTTTATCTTCAGGAGCCCTTGCCAGTTCTTACAGTGAAGACTGTAGAACAATCTATATGCTTCCAGCATGGAGAGCAGAAAATAGCCATTTTGAAATATACTGAGAGCATTTCTGTTCTTAACAAGTCCTGTCCTCCAGAAAAACTATTTTACTGGAGCCTAACCGGTTGGGTTTATCAGAGCCTAACTTAATTGAGGAAAGAGGAATACCTAACCCTAGTCTTCCTGTCTGAAGAGGGGAAAACTAAGACGTATTTATTTTTTGGTCACAACCCAGGAGCACAAACTCACTAAAAGTCACACCTACTCACAGGGTTGTAGAGCTCATTGATCTTATCACCACATCACTGAAGGCCTACTTATGTTGGTTCCTTTTACACAATACATCATGACTACCTTTCAACAAAAAGGTACAAGGCATACTAAAAGGGGGGAGAAAACAGCTTGAAGAGACAGAACACCAGCAGAACCAGACTCAGATATTGCAGGGATGCTGGAATTATCAGACCAGGAAGTTATAAGTAATGATTAATAATCTAAAGGCTTTAAAGCAAAAAGATGACATGCAAAAATACATAGGTAATGCAGCACAGATGAAAATTCTAAGAAAGAAAAAAATGCTAGAAATAAATGAAGAATGCCTTTGATGAGCTCTTTAGTAGGTGACATGGTTGAGAAAAGAATCAGTGACTTTGAAGACATGTCAGTAGAAACTTTTCAAATTAAAAAAAATGGGAAAACAATATTCGAGAACTATGGGACAACTATAAAAGGTATATGTGTAATGGGAAGACATTCCTTTCAATATTTGAAAACAATATTTGAGCAATAATGACTGAGAATTTCCCAAGTTTAATGCCAGACACCTAACAACAAATCCAGGGTGCTCAGAGAACACCAAATAGGATACTCTTAAATCTATGCCTAGGCATATCTTATCCAAATGGCAAAAAAAGAAAGATAAAATAAAGAAAATTTTCATGAAGGAAGCAAGAGGGCAAAACATTTTATCCATGGAGAAGCAAGGAGAAGTATATCAGACTTTTTTTTTTTTATCAGACTTGTTTTTGAAATCACGCAAGAAGAGTGGAGTGAAATATTTTAAATGTTGAGAGAAAAAACCCTACCAACCTAGAGTACTGTACCCTGTGAAATTACCATTCAAAAGGAGAAATACCTTCCCACACAAACTAAAATTTAGGGAATCTGTCACCAGTGGACATGACCTGCCTTGCAAGAATTGCTAAAAGAAGTTCTTGAGAGAGAAGGAAAATGCTATAGGTCAGAAATGTAATCTACACAAAGAAAGGAAGAGCATTAAATAATAAATGAAGGTAAAATAAAACTTTTCTTATACTTAACTAACCTAACAGATAACAAGTTGTACAATATAATAGCAACAGTGTATTTGGTGTTATAGCTTATAGGTAAGTGAAATAAATGACAGCCGTGTTAATAAGTGATGGGACAGGAATGGGAAACTTTTATAAAGTGCCTCCCCTACCCATAAAGTAATATAAGGGTAATTTGAAAGTGGACCTGGGTAAGTTGTAAATATATATTACAAACTCTAGGACAACCTCTAACAAAACTTCCAACAGTCTACTTAATCTGTTAAGAGAGGAGAGAAAATGGAATCAAATGCTCAACTTAAAACACAGAAGGCAAAGTATGGAAGACAAAAAAACTCAAAATTTATGGAAGCTAGATACTAATCCAACTATTTTAATGATCACTTTATGTATGAATAGTCTAAATACACCAATTAAAAAAGATTGTCACAGTAGATAAAACAAACAAGGCCATATGTTGCCTAGAAGAAACTCACATTAAATATAAAGACACATAGAGTAAAAGCAAATGGATGGAGTAAGATATATCATGCTAAAACTAATAAAAGTGAGAGTACTATTTAAGATAAAGCAAACTTCAGAGCAAGGAAAACTATCAGATAAAAGGGCATCACAAAATTTTAAAGAGGTAACTTCTCTAAGAAGACATAATTCTTTTTTTTTTTTTTTTTATATAATTTTATTTTTTTAATGGGGTGACATCAATAAATCAGGATACATATATTCAAAGATAACAAGTCCAGGTTATCTTGTCGTTCAATTATGTTGCATACCCACCACCCAAAGTCAGATTGTCCTCTGTCACCTTCTATCTTGTTTTCTTTGTGCCCCTCCCCACCCCCTTATCCCTCTCCCATTCCCCCCTCCCCCCCGTAACCACCACACTCTTATAAATGTCTCTTAGTTTCACTATTATGTCCCACCTACGTATGGAATAATACAGTTCCTGTTTTTTTCTGATTTACTTATTTCGCTTCGTATCATGTTATCAAGATCCCACCATTTTGCTGTAAATGTTCCGATGTCATCATTTCTTATGGCTGAGTAGTATTCCATAGTGTATATGTGCCACATCTTCTTTATCCAGTCATCTATTGATGGGCTTTTTGGTTGTTTCCATGTCCTGGCCACTGTGAACAATGCTGCAATAAACATGGGGCTGCATGTGTCTTTACGTATCAATGTTTCTGAGTTTTTGGGATATATACCCAGTAGAGGGATTGCTGGGTCATAAGGTAGTTCTATTTTCAGTTTTTTGAGGAACCACCATACTTTCTTCCATAATGGTTGTACTACTTTACATTCCCACCAACAGTGTATGAAGGTTCCTTTTTCTCCACAGCCTCTCCAACATTTGCTGTTACCTGACTTGCTAATAACAGCTAATCGAACAGGTGTGAGGTGGTATCTCATTGCCGTTTTGATTTGCATTTCTCTAATAGCTAAAGAAGATGAGCATCTTTTCATATATCTGTTGGCCATTTGTATTTCTTCCTGGGAGAAGTGTCTATTCATATCCTCTTCCCATTTTTTTATTGGATTGTTTGTTTGTTTGTTGTTGAGTTTTATGAGTTCTTTGTATATTTTGGATATTAGGCCCTTATCTGAGCTAGAAGACATAATTCTTAATCGGTAGATGCCTAACAAAAGAGCATAAAAATATGGGAAGCAAAAACTGATAGAACTGACTATAGGGAGATCACTCCACTATTATAATTGGAAAGGTCAATATCCCCTCCATCTGTAAGGGACAGATCCAGCAGTCAGAAAATCAGTAAGAACATAATTGAACACAACAGCACCATAAATCAACTGGATCTAATTGACATCTATAGACGACTTCATCCAACAGCAGATTACATATTCTTCTAGAACTCACAGGGAACAATCACTAAAACAGGCCACATTCTTGGTCTTGAAACACACCTACACAAATTTAAAAGTATAGATATCATACAAATTTGTTCTTAGACCACAATGGAATTAAACTGGAAACCTGCCACTGTTTACTATTTAAGCAGTTACTTTTTGTATATTTTCCAGATGTTTCAGTTGTAATCAGTGAGAGAGAGAGGCTGTATCAGGCTTAATCTTTGTCTGACACTGGGAATGGATATGTCTTTTAAATTTTCTCTTTTATTTCTACATGTTTAGACAAAGGAATGCTTTAGTGCCCAACTGGGAATAGTATTTTCACTGGAAATATCTGTTGCTTTTTAAAAGGCTTGGTTTTTTCATTTAAAACTTTTGAATATATGTAAGGTCAATGTGAAAGACTCCTCTCAGAGACTTCCCAGTCAGTGGGAAGTCTTGTTAGTGATAATTAGCACCAGTGTCTAGCACTAAGTCTGGTTCATTGTAGATGATGAATAAATAATTTTTGTGAAATTAAAGCCCTTACTTTCATTCTGGTCAAACATTCCGTTTGCACAGAAGAGAAACCTCAAATAGGTTGAAGTGAAAAGAAGTAGTTTTCTGGGCTCTGGAGTCTTACGGAATCGGAGGACCAAAAACATCTTAGTTTCATAGCAATACAGTATGAATATTGGAGTGCCGGGAAGAAGCAAGCCAGCTTCTTTCTCATGTGCACATTGGAGGACAAATGGTTCCTCATATCTGCCATTCACTGCACATTTGTTTAATCCTCTTTCTTTTCTCCATGGTAAAGAGAGATGAAAAGAAACCAGGTTCTCAGTGAGAGCATTAAGCCGCCACATCAACCTTGCCCAAAGCCAGCTCGGCCCCTGGCTTGAACTGAAGGTCATTTACGTGAATGAATCCATTTTCTGTTCTATTTTAGCCAGGTTTAGTTGGGCTTTCTGTTGCGAAAGAAAGCATCCCAGAACAGCATCATCCTATTCACTCTATTTATCTCAAGTCCCATCAGCTTTAAGATTCTGTGACTCTCTTCTTTCTCTTGGCTCTTTCTGCACCCCCCTCCCCCCCCCCCCACCGTCTGGTCCACATCTGACTCAAAATCAACAGATAGACATAAGCCCTGCCTTTAAAGTGCCCAAAGAAAGCAATTCCCAGCTTTTATCTCTCAAGTTGTAGTACTAATGACCCTGTTGGGAGGCTTCTCTTATTCAGTTGTCTTGGTTCTCTGAACTTCATTGATGTTTGTGCCTCTTGTTTGGTAGCTAATAATATAAGTAATTACATTCTGTGAATGGTTCAAAAACCCTTGACTTCTACCCCCTCCTTTGCTGGTCACACATACACAAAAGTACCTATTAAAACCTATTAAAGTAATATTTTACCACTTTCATTTTGTTTTGATTTCTTATTTCTCATGCTAATTTATTAATTAGCTATCAAACTTTTAGAGGGCTATCTCAGGATCTCTTTGCATGTCTAAGGAAAATTAAACTATATAAAGAAAGTGTGGCCTGACCAGGCGGTGGCGCAGTGGATAGAGCGTCGGACTGGGATACGGAGGACCCAGATTCGAGACTCCAAGGTCGCCAGCTTGAATGCGGGCTCATCTGGTTTGAGCAAAGCTCCATCAGCTTGGACCCAAGGTCGCTGGCTCGAGCAAGGGGTCACTTGGTCTGCTGTAGCCCCCTGGTCAAGGCACATATGAGAAAGCAATCAATGAACAACTAAGGTGTCGCAACGAAAAACTAATGATTGATGCTTCTCATCTCTCTCCGTTCCTGTCTGTCTGTCCCTATCTATCCCTCTCTCTGTCTCTGAAAAAAAAAAAAAAAGTGTGGCCAAATACATTAAGTGTTCCTAATGTGCAATGAGCTCCTATTAAATATCAAACACTGTGTTATGTCTTTCCCACATATTTACACATCTAATCTTTAAGGGTATGCATAAGGTGTGTACAAGTATTTTCCCCATTTCCATATGAGGAAATTGAGGTCCACTAAGTTAGTTAATTCAGTTCTTAAGTGACAGAAACAGGACCAGAACCCAGGCTTATTTTATTCAAAAGCCCAGGCTCCTAATTACTTGAACGCCTCCCAGGCAGGGCTCCCTTTAGGAAGGAATAGCTGTGCTATTGTCATTAACTGAGGAGAATGGAAAACAATCATTTCCAGGGAGCAGTGATAGCCAGACCACCTCTTAAATTGTGTGTGTATTTCAGGCACCATGTCTCCTTGGCTTCTTCGCATAAATGTGAAGGGTGATTCACCTTACCTAATTAGATTAATGGGATGTTAGTTTAAGAGTTACTGATGTTGGGGACAATGATGTCCTTTACACCCGAGGGCCAGTGGGTCTGGTTCACCTTTTTTGCCTGAGAACAAATAGCCATCACTCACCATGACTGTTTCAAGCTTTGCTTTTCTTTATGCTTCTGGACACAGCAGGCAAGATAATTCGCCTGGATTTGGGAGGAGGGACACTTATTTGTGAGGACCCACCTGGAGGACTGCAGGAGGTGATGGTAAGATTGGTGTGTGTGCTCGGCCCTCCCCTTGACAGTCACATGTCAGTGGAAACACAAACACATCTGCAGGGTTGGGCAGCAGCAAAGAGCCAGAGAGGAGCCCAACCTTCGTTGGCATCCCGAAGGCAGTGAGGATCCTGGCATAGACTGTGGTGTTCCTGGTCTTGGCCAGAGGCCCCTGCAGAGATAGAACACACCTGCTTTATCTTCCAGCTGGGGCGAGGTGGCTGGCACTTTAGAACCTCTTTGACGAGGGCGTGGCAGGACTTCTCGCTTGTTTTTGTGAGTACAGCAGGATTGGTCCTGCAGTCAGTGGTGAGAAACAGGGATGGTGCTAAGTAAGGCAGTCCCTACAGCAGGGGTCGGCCCACGGGCCACATGCGGCCCCCTGAGGCCATTTATCCGGCCCCCGCTGCACTTCTGGAAGGGCACCTCTTTCATTGGTGGTCAGTGAGAGGAGCATAGTTCCCATTGAAATATTGGTCAGTTTGTTGATTTAAATTTACTTGTTCTTTATTTTAAATATTGTATTTGTTCCTGTTTTGTTTTTTTAATTTAAAATAAGATATGTGCAGTGTGCATAGGGATTTGTTCATAGTTTATTTTATAGTCCGGCCCTCCAATGGTCTGAGGGACAGTGAATGGCCCCCTGTGTAAAAGTTTGGGGACCCCTGCCCTACAGCAACCCTCTCGGAGTCCAGGCTTTTCTTTTGGCTTTCATTTACCTTCAGTCATCGTGTGATTCCCGAGGGCACCGCACAGGTACAGGAAAGTGGAGGAATTAAATAACAGCTCAAAGGAAGCAATAGATTTTTTCCTAGTGACTGCCCCGCCTCTGTGTCAGCAATACAGTGATTTGACAGATGTGTGGTTCCAGCTGTGCTCACGGCATGGACAGCAGCGGGAACATTGTGTTCTGCACCTGCTCATCGTGTTTAGATGGGTGAGAGTGTGTTTAAGTATGGCCTGTGTGTGTGGGTGTGTGTCCCAGCGACTGTGTGTGAGGGTTATATCACAGCCTAGAAGTCCAAGCTAACAGGGCACATAGGTTTTTCTTAGTCATGTCTTCAAAAAAAAAAAAAAAAAAAAAGAAAAAAAAGAAAGCTATTAATACCACCTCTACCCAGTCCTCACTCCCTTTAGATGAAGAAGTCAGGCTGTATTTTAGTGTCATTTTGCCTAACACTTTAATTGCAGATGTAATACCAGATCAAACATTATTTCACTTAAGCAGCTTTCACTTGTGGGTAAATTGTCTGATAGTTATAGAGTATCTCTCACTACTTATGTGTTCCTTTAAAAGTATGTATATAATAGATAGTATATAATAGATATAGACAATAGATAGATAGATAGATAAGGAGATAGGTAGATACAGAGAGGAATAAAGAATGAGAGAATCCTATACCTATATCTCCAAGCTAGTTAAGGTTCCTCAGCTAAAACCTAATTTTGTAATGAAGTGCAACCATCTCAGCCACCCTCTCCTAGAACTCTTCCTCTTGGGTACATTAATTGTAAGTATTTATTCATTCATTAAGTCTTTCATTTGTTCATCATGCAAACATTTGTCAAGTATCTCTGCCAGTACATCTTACATTTTGTATTGATTGAATTACTTAGGTATCTGTTAAAAATACAAGTAAATGCCTAAGTTCTACGAGTCTCCAAGGGATAGTTTCTAGAAATGTGATTTTTTAGTAGTTCTGTTTGAAGGATACTCAGGGAATACAAAGTTGGGCAGGACAGCCTTTTTCCTTTACTAGGCCTTCATACACATGACCAGGTAGGCTAGTTCAATCAGGGTCCCCCCACGCTATGGAAGAAACCCATCTGTGCAGCCCTGAGAGGGAGTGGCCCCTCCCACCAAGGGGAAGCCGCAGTCCCACTCTCCAGCAGGTCGCCCACTGGGGGGATGTTGTGTCTGATGCTTTCTCTAAGCAGCGGGCATCAGATGTGGAAGGAAAGAACACATCTTGCCTTACACTGTCCTGCCCTAGTAGCCACAAATGGGTGGGGTGGACAAGGTCCCAGCTCTCATTCCTGATGAGCCTCCTGCAGGTCCCCTGGTGTGTGGCAGAGGGCACATATCCACAGACAGGGAGTTAGACCTCTTGTTGGGCTTATAATCAGGAAACGTGGGGTCCAGGTCTGACCCTGCTGCGTCTTAGCTGGGCAATCAATCTGCATGGTCTCAGAGCCTTGTTTTCCCCATCTGCAAACGCAGGTGATATCAGCTACATATGAGGGTTGTTCGGGGAATAACAAAATATCTGGTACATAAACCGCTCAGCATTGTGCCTGACAGGGAGTCAGTGCTAATACATAGTATTTATTTTTATTAATAGTAGACCTAATAATGAACCTCTATTTGTGTGCCCAGAGCTGACTCTTCCTCAGGCCATGAAAGCCTACCTCTGTATTTACAGTGGTTGTCAACTGTTCATTCTGCCCAGATCCCTGGAAGGCTATGACACCTTCCTAGCTGTCCTATCGTCAGCTAGGACAGTGGTTCTCAATCTGGTGCCCATTCTTCATAGCTCAGTTCAGCTTGATAAAAGTCCTCAGGTCATCTGAACTCCCTCCCTCCTTCCTGGCCCCCACTGACGTTTATTGCTTATAGCAGTGAGTCTTAAGCAGTGTTTGTGTTAGCATCTGCCAAAGAGCTTTGTTAAAACACACAAACTGCGTCCCACTATGATGCATCGGACTTGAGAATTCATAATTACCCTAGCAGAGCATTGGTGAGTATATCTTACCTTTCCAGGCAATGCCAACATGCAGGCCTGGTAAAGAATTACTGTCTTGGAGGATGTGTCTCTGATCAATGCTACCTCACTTGGCTACATTGCACTGCATCTTCTAGCAAAAGTAATGGTGTCCAGTAGCTTTTCCAAGCGCTGAGATACTGACCCCATGTGTCCAGCTAAGGAGGCAGAGCCATTGGTGAAGAGGAAGAACTCTGCACATCTGGGACTCTCTATGTAGCCCTGGACATGGTGCATACTCGGTCCTCAACACAAGGCAGCCATCATCATTATTAATAGTTGTGTATTGGCCTTGCTTGTTGAAAAGTCTGTTTCCATTTTAGGAGAAAAGACTCCAAAGTCAGGAGTTAAGAAACCAACCAGCTGTTTGGGTAGCATTTAGAAAATGTGACAGGAGGTGTCATACGCAGGCTAGTAGCAGAGATTTCAAGAGAGGAAAGCACCGTGGTGTGTCTTTTCATTTTCCCTTTTGCTTCTGAAATGAGAGAGGAAGGAGAACACTGTGCTAGGAGCTGGTGCAGAGATGGGCCTCCCTACTCTCTGTGGACGGCAGGTGAACCCCAGACTGCCACGGGCTTTCATACCTGATGTTTGGGGCTCCTGGTTGCTGTGCAAAGATGAGTGTAACCACGTTTCCAGCGGAGCCTAGTGTAAAGTGTCTTCCCCTGACAAAAGACTCAGCTGAGACCCCAGTAGAAGATGGGAAATGATGGACTCAGCAGAGGGAGCAAATACTGCCTTTTCAGCCTTCTTTATCCAGAAGAGGGGATTAGACAGACTCCTCCGAATTAAGACAGGAAGAGGAGTTCATTGCCCTGGAGCAAAGACTGGGAGATAAAGGTACTGCAGTCGAAGGAGACAGCTGTGCAGTACTTTGAAAGTCCTTAGCTAGACTTTGTGCTTATCTACATCAAGAGCAGCAGTATTAATAACTGTATCATCAGCTCCGGTTGAAGGTGATGCTCAAGGTCTTGAATTAGTTCTCAGCCCCCGGCCAGCCCTGAGCCTGCATCCTGCTGGGCAGAGGTGATCTGTTCAACCCTTGGAACTTGCAGCACGGGCGACTACATATTTGGTATAGAGGGTCCCTAAATAAGATCGCTTGTCTTTAGGTCTAATCTCTTTTCTGCTGACAGTTCCTATCCTCTTGGGCTTTACCCTTAAACGGCCTGCTGCTTATTTGAAAAGTGCAGATAGCACAGTACAAGCTGGTACTCTAGCAACTGTTAAAATCTATTATAGGACATCGAGCATGCAGAGAAAAACAAGCCATTCACCCCACTCCAAGTCATTCTTATCTGAGAGAACACGGAAAATCTCTTCCCTCGGCCAGCCCCCTCCCCTTCCTAAAAGATGGTGTGTGTGCCTCTCAACTGGGGTTTGGGTGGGGGTCTAGCTTTCCTGCCTCAACAGAACAATGGTTCCCGGAGGCGGGCCAGAGCTGGCCATCCAGCGAGGCGGGGTCCAGACCTGTTGGATCTGCTGGAAGGGTGGGTTGTGCCAGTCCTGGGTGCTTAATGCCTGCGGAGCCCCTTCCTGATGTGGCTTTATCAGACAAACCCCCGCTCCCGCTGCGGGTAGACATGAAAGGTTTCTGCAACACGACGGTGCAATATAAAATCTGGGTCCTACTTTCTGGAGCTTGAACCCAAACTTGTGCTGAGATAGGAGAAGAAGCTTTAGGCAAAGGATTGCAGGGGCCGGAGAAGGCGCCTGGTGCTGGCGGATAGCTTCCCAGCGGTGACGACGAGCGGCCAGCAGGTGTCAGTGCGCCCTCGTTCTGCCACTGAGCGAGGCTTCCGCCTCCAGGACCCCTCCCCACCGCAGTCTAAGGGGTCTAAGGGGGCGCGGTCCGGGCCCCTGGCCTCTCGCGTCCCGCAGACAGCTCGTCAGTTGCGACGATGCGTGGTCACCCGCCCTCAAGCGCAACTCTAAACTCTGGCCGGGGCTGCTCCGCGGGAGGCACTTCCCATTCCGCCCCAGGGGGTCGATGCGAATCTGTGCCTTCCTTTCTCACCAGGACTCCACTCGCTCCGGCCGCCAGGAGCACTTACGGTTGAGGGCCGCGCCTAGGGCGGGACTGCTTCGGATGTGACCCGTACCGGTGGTTGCTTTTCCGGATTCAGGTTGGGGGTCCCCAACCCCTTTCCTCCCCGGGCACAACTCGATGGGGACACTGCTGGGTGTCCGCTGCTTTTTCTGCTGGGTTGGGTTGGCCCGTAGCTGCTCTGCTAATTCACAGTGGGGTCCGCTCCCCACTCTCGGGCACGCTCTTTAAATCCCTCGTTCACGGTACCCGCCTCTCTAAAGGACAAGTCCCGCTACGGAGGCAGTGCTCCCCTGGACACGGCGCGGGGCGCGGGCGCTGGACCCGTGGAGGGGCGGTGCAAGGGGCGGGGGAGGGTCGGCTTCCCACGTGGGGGCTGACGCTGGCTGCTCGGCAACGCCGGCTTGATCCCGGGGCTATAAAACCAGTCCACCGTGAGTGCGGCGGAGCAGCAGCAGCTCCGGCTTCGGTGCAGACGCCCAGCAGCCGGCGCGCCGCCGCCGGGCCACCCCCAGCGCCTTCTCCCTCCCAGCCAGGTGCTCCTGCCTTAACTCGCGCTGCCCTCGGACCCGGCCGCTCGGGTCGCGCTCAGCACCCGCGGCGCGCCAGGCCGACGCCCAAGAGACCCTAGACCGTGGCTCCTGGAGGGCCGATCGTTCACCAGTCCAGGCTCGCCTGAGGCCGGGGGCGCCTTCATGCGGCCCCCACACCTCTCACCACGCCGGCGCCTCCGCCCCCGAGCTCCGCGCGCTGCACCCCAGCCCCAGCAGGGCACGTAACTTTGGAAGTCCTGCGGCGCTCCGAGAGGCAGCAAGCAGAGTCTGCACCCCGGACCCAGCCCTGGCCCCGCCGGCCCCGCCGCGTCTAGGGGAAGCAGGAGAGCCGGTAATCGCTTCGGGGATGTAAGGAGACAGACACAGGACCCCAAGCCCGCATCAACACCCCTCGGCTGCCTTCCCAGGTGGGGGCGGTCCCCACACACGGTAAGATCTCTTGCTTTCGCTCAGGCTTGGGCTCAAGAGTCAAGATATAGACATAGACATGTATTTTTAATTTCCTGTTATCCTTCCAAGTCATCAGGCCAGCGGTGATTTCTGTTCTCGATTTTTGAAGAATAAATCTCTTTCCCATCGGCTCGACCTACACTCTCCCGCTGCTTAGAAATAAAACTTGGCTGTGTTTAGGAGCTGGGAACCAGAAGGCGCCCACCCTGAGCGGCGAAGCGCGGACAGGGAGCCGTTCGCGGGAGCCGGGTCCATGGGTCGCTAGCGGCCCCCCAGCTCCGGCGCGACCTCCCCGCGGCCCCCTCCCCATGTGAGGCGCCGCGGGGCGAGCGGGGCGCGGGAGGAAGAGGAGGACTCACGGGCTCTGGGCCGGAAGGCAGCTGGCAGCAGGCCCAGGCGAGCGGGCACCCGCGTTCATGTTCCGCCAGGAGCAGCCACTGGCCGAGGGCAGCTTCGCGCCCATGGGCTCCCTGCAGCCAGACGCGGGCAACGCGAGCTGGAACGGGACCGAGGCACCGGGGGGCGGCGCCCGGGCCACCCCCTACTCTCTGCAGGTGACCCTGACGCTCGTGTGTCTGGCCGGCTTGCTCATGCTGCTCACTGTGTTCGGCAACGTGCTGGTCATCATTGCCGTGTTCACGAGCCGCGCGCTCAAGGCGCCCCAGAACCTGTTCCTGGTGTCGCTGGCCTCGGCAGACATCCTGGTGGCCACGCTTGTCATCCCTTTCTCGCTGGCCAACGAAGTCATGGGCTACTGGTACTTCGGCAAGGCGTGGTGCGAGATCTACCTGGCGCTCGACGTGCTCTTCTGCACCTCGTCCATCGTGCACCTGTGCGCCATCAGCTTGGATCGCTACTGGTCCATCACGCAGGCCATCGAGTACAACCTGAAGCGCACGCCGCGCCGCATCAAGGCCATCATCGTCACCGTGTGGGTCATCTCCGCCGTCATCTCCTTCCCGCCGCTCATCTCCATCGAGAAGAAGGGCGGCGGCGACCAGCAGCAGGCCGAGCCGCGCTGCGAGATCAACGACCAGAAGTGGTATGTCATCTCGTCGTGCATCGGCTCCTTCTTCGCGCCCTGCCTCATCATGATCCTGGTCTACGTGCGCATCTACCAGATCGCCAAGCGCCGCACCCGCGTGCCGCCCAGCCGCCGGGGCCCGGACGCCGCGCCCCCCGGGGGCACCGAGCGCAGGCCCAACGGCCTGGGCCCCGAGCGCGGCGTGGGCCCCGGGGGCGCTGAGGCCGAGCCGCTGCCCGTCCAGCTTAACGGTGCGCCCGGGGAGTCCACACCGGCTGGGCCGCGCGACACCGAAGCCCTGGACTTGGAGGAGAGCTCGTCGTCGGAGCACGCGGAGGGGCCCCCAGGGACCCGCAGGTCCGAGCGCGGCCCCCGGGCCAAAGGGAAGGCCCGGGAGAGCCAGGCGAAGCCCGGGGACAGCCTGCCGCGACGCGGGCAGGGGGCGCCGGGGCCCAGGGTGCCGGCAGCCGGGCCCGGGGAGGAGCGCGGCGGGGGAGCCAAGGCGTCGCGCTGGCGCGGGCGGCAGAACCGCGAGAAGCGCTTCACGTTCGTGCTGGCCGTCGTCATCGGCGTGTTCGTGGTGTGCTGGTTCCCCTTCTTCTTCACCTACACGCTCTCGGCCGTCGGCTGCTCCGTGCCGCCCACGCTCTTCAAGTTCTTCTTCTGGTTCGGCTACTGCAACAGCTCGCTGAACCCGGTCATCTACACCATCTTCAACCACGACTTCCGCCGCGCCTTCAAGAAGATCCTCTGCCGCGGGGACAGGAAGCGGATCGTGTGAGCGCGGAGCCCGCGCCCCCCAGCGAACGGACGGCGCTGCCGCGGACAGCCGGGGTCGAGGGGCGCGTCCCCGCAGTCCCAGCACGCTGACACCCGGCGCCTGCACACTCCGCGTTTCCTGGCCCCAGGATTGCTCTGCGGCCCCCTTCTGCCCTTCCCTACCACGGAAAGATACTGGCTGGGAGGGCCACACGCCCCCCAATTGTTGTTATGGCCGCTCCGCACTCCGAGCGATCTTCCAGGGTTCTTGGGCCGCCTCTAATCAGTATTGTTTCCTAAAGGTGTTTTCACCTCCCCTGAGTCCAGAGCAGTTCAGAGCAATCTCTGAGCCCCAGACGGCATGGCTCACAAAGGGTTAACGGCAGGGGTTACCCGGCCCTATTTGCTCTGACCTCCCACCAAACTCTGTTTTTAAACAAAGCTCAGGGCAGCCCAGCCCACCGTCCCATCCCCCACTGTAAATATACACTATTTTTGATAGCACATGCGGGGTGGTGGTGGGGGGGTCCCTAATGTCGCTTGGCTTTTGTTGTCGGAACCCTAGCTGTTGGAAATGCCCTGGAGATAGACACTTGGTGTCTGGTACAGGCCAAGTCCCTCTGCAATGCAAGCAAGCCCTCTTCTAGTCTCATTACTTCCCTCTATGTCCTTTTCACCAGCAACTGGTGACTGTCCCTTTGGATCTGCTTTGAGATGTCCTGAGAGCAAAGAGATTTGTCCATATTTTCCCCTGTGCCTAACAGCATAATGGCCTTTTCCTATGTAAATATTGCAATGATGGACCAAGACAGAAGAAATGAGCCTGTCTGCCTGGCATTAGCCCCGTGTATAAAGCCATGATCCCCTTCCTGATGCACCCTCGCCCCAGTAACTCATTTTAAAACCTCCTCTTTCTGGTATCCCCTCCTTCCTTTTCTCCGGGGACACTGCTTGAAGAATATGTATGTGTCTATTTTGTGTGTACATGTGCCCTTCTGTCTCCCAAAGTGCTGACTGTGGGGAAATCTTTCAGCTGCTGATTTTAGACACAGAGAAGTGTAAATTATGTGGAAGAGGCTAACCTAATACAATTTGCCGAAGGTAAACAGTTTGAAAAGACAAATGGGCCTGCCAAACTGTACCATTCCTGCCCCAAGAGCTCTTAGGTATCAAAGTGTTGTCCTTTTCCCCCCTCTGTTTTTCTGCTTGAGATCACGTCACCGATGAATTCCCAAAGTCAACGGAGGAGGGCGGAGACCTCGTGTTTACATCGAGTTTCTACATGTTTCAGACAGAGACTCTTTAAGGCCTGCACTCTTATTTTACTAAAGAAAAATTAATGTCAGCACATGTTGCTAATGACAGTGGATTTTTTTAAAATAAAAAGTTTACAGATCAAATGTGAAATAAATATGAATTAAATGGTCTTGTCTGTTATCTGAGTTTCCAAAAGTTTTAAGGCACTGGGGAACACCTGAAATTATATATATATATATATATACATATATATGTATATATATATATATATGTATTACATGTACATTATAAAATACCTTTACAAGAGCAAAGAGTAACAGCTGCCATTTACCAAGTGTTTCTTATGTGCTGGTTGCTATGATGAGCCCATTATAAGTTTTGCTTCATTAATTTTTTTCTCCAAGCCCTGTGAGATAGGGGCTATTATTATCCCCATTTTAGAGGCAAAGAAACTGAGTCTCAGAGAGCAAGAGATTTGCTCAAGATTAACAAGAGATGGGAATGGTTTGTTTACAGCTTTCTCTGGTTCCAGGGTCTGTATTCAAGGCCAGTGCCTTGCCAGAGTCACATCATTACCATTTTGCAGAATACTACCAGCAGGGAGGTCGATACACCATGGATCCTATGTACACAAAGTATGGGGCATATCTCAAGTGTGCAGATACACACATGAAGTGTGTACACACAGCAGGGTGTCTATATGCCCTGCAGGCGTGTACCTACTTCAAAGTGTATGTATATTCTCCAAAGTATGGTATATGTACAAAGTGCATCTACTCCAAGATGTGTATTGCACCTTACAGTGTGATAATATGCAACATGTGGTGTGGAGCCCACAGTGTGGTGTATGCACAGAGCGAGGTATAAAAACCTAAAGAGAATCATGTAGTAGTTGGTGGCTTGAATGTCTCCAGCCAAAAACATGAATCCTTCCTGTTGCATTTCTGTAATATCAAGTTCTGCCCTGCTGTGTAGGAGAATTTAAGATCTTCACCCTAATGTTATGATTATGGATGGCACTTGGATATGGGAAAGGCCCTTAGAAATCCAAGAATCCAACCCCTCCTTTTCTCAGAGGAGTGACTTGCGCAGGGTCCCGCAGTTCTGGGTGACGGGGCTATGGACCTATGCTGCCTGGTCCAGCTGGGCAGCAGCTGGAGCAGTTCTGCGCATGTGTGTTATCACACACGGCTGATGGAGAGCTTCCATCCGGGAGCTGGATTTGAGGGGCCATCACAACCGCGGGCCCTGGTTTGGGAAAGGATGGACTTCAAAGGCAGACACACCGTGCAGACCAGCTCTGGATGCCCCCCCCCCCCTCCCAGAAGCAGGTCCTCAAGCACCCTTAGGGTAACACTGTAGTGAGGCGAGGGTGTGTGTCTTCCTTAATTTCTTTAGTGGTAGCGAGGGTGTGTGTGGGAGGGTGGGAGGATGCAGAGCCCTGCAGAGTCATCTGGGCCCCAGGAGGGCCGGGAGAGGGAACGCATTGGTTCTGAGATGTTTCTGTGGAGGTGGGAAGTCTGAGCCTGCAGACAGCAGGGTGGGCAGGCCGAGCTCCTGTGAGCTTGCCTGGGGGCTTCATACACTGTGGCCTTTGCTGCCAAGTCTGGCTGCCAGGTCTGGTGTTCAGCCCTGCTCCCTGCCCCCACTCTGGCCTCTCTGTCTCTCCCACTCCAGGCACCCATCGCCCCAAAGGCAAACAGCGCCAGACAATAGGCCAGCCTGGCAGGCCCCCAGGAGCTGGGCTCTGTGTCTCAGACGCAGGGGCAGATGCAAACAGGGCTTGCTGTTGACTCTGTTCTGCTCTGTCTGCGGTCTGTGTTTGCCTTGCCCTCACCCCCAGAGGCCCTGCTCCCTGGAAAGGGGAGTGTGGGCAACGGTGCCCCGCAGGGCAGCCCCCAGCCCCCGTTCCAGTGGTAGAGACGCCTTAGAGACGGAGTCCTGGGCAATGGGGGGGGGGGCTGGAGTAAACAGGGCGCATCCCTGTTTATCTCCAAGGGCTCAGACGACACACAGTCTGTAAGTGTCTGGGGCAGGGAGAGCATTTGGGAGGGGAAATGGCCCTCAAGGGGATCTTAGCCTGATGGTCAGGAGGTGAGACGGAGTCACCTCACAGCTTCCTGTCCACATCTGGTCCAAGAGGATCTGTCTTGTGATGGCATCTCCTATTTGGTGTGACTTTGGTGAGCATATCAAAGCCGTTGGCTTTTGGGTCTAAAGTGTGTTTTTCCAGATTCACTCCTGCAAGGTGCCTTGAGTAGGGGAAGGGTGGTACCCTCACTTGAGCCTGGATGCAAGACTTTGTGCCCTTTCTTCTGCGCTACCGGGCTGGGGGCGAGAACAGGGAAAAGGGGCCTTAGGTTTCCCCTCTTTGTGACTCTGTAATCGAATCAGAGTTTTAGAGCCAGAAGTTTCCACGCACATCCTCCGCTCCTGTACTGTGCTGTTGAGGGAGCAGAGGCCCTGAAGGCGACTGGTTATGTGACATCTTAGAAAACCTCGAGCCTACTGCTTCCTGACCCACTGTCTGGTGCCACTGATATTCTACAGGAATTCTCCTGTGCTGTTGGGTTTGGTGAGTCGCTGACCAACCCCAGAGGAGCCCTCTGTGCCAAGCACCATGCCAGGCAGTGTGTGGCAGCTCTCTCCTTTTCAGGCATGGGCACTGCAGAACCAGCACTTGTCTTTAAGAGATTAGGGCCTGCCCTGTGCTCTGGGAGCATAAGGCTGCGTGGGGGGACAGGATGTGCCCGTGGGAAGCACTAAGCAACTGAACAACAGTGCGAGTGTGGCAGGGGGTGGTGGATGCTCAGTGCCTGCTGAAGGTCATGGCATCTCTCTGTACTGTGAGCGTGCAGTGGGGAAAGGTCGCTGTGGCTGGGAGCTCAGGGAGTGGGATGTGGTTGCTGAGATGCCGGGACTGTAGCCGAGGTGGGGAGTGGTGGGAGGAGAAGGCAGCGCTGGGTCTAGAGCTGAGCCCTGTGGAAGCACTGCGAGGCCTAGGTCAGGCCCCAGCTTTCATTTCTCCATCCTGATCCCTGAGGATGGCATGGCGAGCTCCTGTTCCCGACTGAGGACACCCATCCTACCAGGAAACCGACCTCCCTGACTCACACACAGTAGCAGGGTCCCAGTGCCCAGGCTCCTGCCTTCTCAGGGCCAGCGTCCCCCACCAGGCCTGGCGTGCAGGCCTCCGCGCTGGGCCCTGCTTCCGCCCCAGTGGGCCGGAGCCCCTGCGATGCAGGAGAGGGTGCGGTCCTCAGCGGAGGCTGGGCCTGAGGGAGCCCTGCGGAGGCCCGGGGCACAGTCACCAACGCCAGGGTTTGTTGAGAAAACAGCATCGATCTCTTTGATTACCAGATGTCCTGGGGTTCAGAGTTAGACACAGAAAAGAGAACAGAGCCTGTTGGAAGGAGCTTGGGCCTGGGAGTCAGGAGGCTGCGGTTCTAGTCCCAGCTTTGTTCTTTCTACCAGAGGTGTGACATCCGCCAAAGCCCTTTCTGAGCCTCCGTTTCTTCATTTATGAAATAAAAATGGCTGGTCTAGAGCAGGGGGATTTAAGTGTGTTCTGTAGAGTTTATTAACTACAAAATCTATCTCAAGCTCTCTCACACACGTATTTATCACCTATCATCTATCTGTCTGTCTGTCTACATCACCCATCTGCTGAGTTGCTGGGTTGAGCAACCTATCGCAGGTGTCTTTTCTGCAGGCCTTCTCGCAGCCTTGAATATGCTTGCATGCCTTGTGAGTCTCTGAGAGGGGTGGACACGGGGAGCTCTGTTTCTCAAACTCCCTGGGCCGCAGACTCACTTTTCTACAGAGCATCTCAGTGAGTCGTGTCCGATGGAACACTCGGGTGATATGGGACTAAGGGCTCTCACCGGGCTTTTCTCTTGATCAGTTTGAGCTGCTATGAAATGTCAGGTCTGCTCTCTCCTCTGTCCCTCCCTTCCTTAGGTGAGGCACACGAGGCGGGGGCCAAGCCATATGTTCTTCTTGGGCTCAGCTGACACTAAGGGTCATTAGCCTCATTGAGTCTTGGGGTTGTGTTGGGTTTGTTATGAATATGGCACACACACATGGACATACAGGTACAGACGGACACTTAGACACAGACAGACACATGCACACCATTCTCCCAGCCAGCTGGTGAGTTAGGTAAGAAAACCCCAGAGAACCATGTGGCTGGCTCTTAGCCCAAGGTGTCTAGGCTGTCCTCGTGTCTGTGGCTCAGGCTGAGCCCAGGAGGCCAAAAAGCAGACCCTAAGCTGCCCAGCAGTGATCACCCCTGAGGCTGGGGTCTGGGTGGGGCGTGGTGGGGACTGGTCCAGGTCAATGGCCCTACTTGTCTGCTGGGTACACTGAGAGTTCTGCTGCTCCTTACCCAGCTCCTCTGGGTACACTGAGAGTTCTGCTGCTCCTTACCCAGCTCCTCTGGGCACCCCTTAGCCTTCCTTAGCAGATACACAGAGTAAGGATTTTTTTTATGCCCTGCCCCCAGAGGAGGCACTAAGTGTTTTAAGGAATAATAAACTCTTTTCTTTCCCTCCCTCCCTCCCTCCCTCCCTCCCTCCCTCCCTCCCTCCCTCCCTCCCTTCCTTCCTTCCTTCCTTCCTTCCTTCCTTCCTTCCTTCCTTCCTATGCAATGTTTTTGAGCTTCCCCAAACTAACATCACTGATGCTGCACTCTCTGTGCTGGAGGTAGAATGGTGAGGTGAGCAAGATTATTAGGATCTTTACCCTGCCAATCCTCTTTTTTTTTTTACAGAGACAGAGCGAGAGTCAGAGAGAGGGATAGATAGGGACAGACAGACAGGAACAGAGGGAGATGAGAAGCATCCATCATCAGTTTTTTGTTGTGGCACCTTAGTTGTTCATTGATTGCTTTCTCATATGTGCCTTGACCGCGGGCCTTCAGCGGACTGAGTAACCCCTTGCTCAAGCCAGCGACCTTGGGTCCAAGTTGGTGAGCTTTGCTCAAACCAGTTGAGCCCACGCCAAAATGGTGGGCTTGGGGTCTCGAACCTGGATCTTCCGCATCCCAGTCTGACGCTCTATCCACTGTACCACCGCCTGGTCAGGCGCCAATCTTCTTATTGTGGGGAGACAGATATTAAGTGGGCACCAGGCAGGATAAGCAGGCTTATGAGGGCGGTTCAGTGAACTCCTGGGTCTCTGTTGGACAGCCTGACCTGGGCTCGGCATCAGAGGAGGATCCCTGGAGAAGTGACAGCTAGAGGGGACCTCAGGGTAGGCAGGAATAGGCCCCAAAAGGGGACTGGGATGAAACAGGGAGCACAGTACATTCAAGAAACTGAATGAAGTCCACTTTAGTGGGACCGTGAGAGGCCAGGAGGAGAAGGACGAGGCAGGGGGCAGGGGCAGTGCCAGATCCTGCAGCCACCGGGACAGGTTATCCTGGGGAGAATGGGAGCCACGGGAGGGGCGTGGTAGGGGGTCTCCTCAGGACAGGGGCAGTGCCAGATCCTGCAGCCACCGGGACAGGTTATCCTGGGGAGAATGGGAGCCACGGGAGGGGGCGTGGTAGGGGGTCTCCTCAGGGCAGGGGCAGTGCCAGATCCTGCAGCCACCGGGACAGGTTATCCTGGGGAGAATGGGAGCCACGGGAGGGGCATGCTAGGGGGGGCTCCTCAGGACAGGGGCAGTGCCAGATCCTGCAGCCACCGGGACAGGTTATCCTGGGGAGAATGGGAGCCACGGGAGGGGGTGTGGGAGGGGGGGCTCCTCAGGATAGGGGCAGTGCCAGATCCTGCAGCCACCAGGACAGGTTATCCTGGGGAGAATGGGAGCCACGGGAGGGGGCGTGCTGGGGGGGCTCCTCAGGGCAGGGGCAGTGCCAGATCCTGCAGCCACCGGGACAGGTTATCCTGGGGAGAATGGGAGCCACGGGAGGGGCGTGTTAGGGGGGGCTCCTCAGGAAATGGGCAGTGCCAGATCCTGCAGCCACCGGGACAGGTTATCCTGGGGAGAATGGGAGCCACGGGAGGGGGCGTGCTGGGGGGGCTCCTCAGGGCAGGGGCAGTGCCAGATCCTGCAGCCACCGGGACAGGTTATCCTGGGAGAATGGGAGCCACGGGAGGGGGTGTGGGAGGGGGGGCTCCTCAGGATAGGGGCAGTGCCAGATCCTGCAGCCACCGGGACAGGTTATCCTGGGGAGAATGGGAGCCACGGGAGGGGGCGTGCTGGGGGGGCTCCTCAGGGCAGGGGCAGTGCCAGATCCTGCAGCCACCGGGACAGGTTATCCTGGGGAGAATGGGAGCCACAGGAGGGGTGTGGGAGGGGGGGCTCCTCAGGGGAAGTTTAGGTAGATGATGAGCACAATTAGATTCTTTTTGTTTGGAAAATCATCCTGGCTGCTGGGTGGAGACTGATGGGTGTGTGTGTGCATGTAGGGAACAGATGACAGTGTCCCGATTAGGGTGCTGACATGTCACTCAGGAAAGCTCAGGGCCCCTACTTTCCCTAAAGTCACCCAAAGGTCGATGCCGGTCAAGGTCGTCACAGATATTGGAATTTCAGAGGTGCCCTTCCTTACAAAATATGATATACCGCCGCCCCACCCTCTGTGAATTTCCATCTTCAGAGAGGTTCCTGGCTCTGAGCTCAGGGCTACGTGCCAACAGCACAGCCAACCGCGTGGTGAGGAAAGCTAACTGGCCGCGGGACCTGGTCTGACTTGCGTCCTGTTTCCGCACCTCGGCTGCCTTATTGACACAGACACAACAACAGGTCGGGGAGGATGAGAGGCGGCCACAGAGCCCGAGCCCGAGTGTGGCTGTGTGCACTCCCGAGCTGCCCAAACACTAGCTGACGACGCAGGGGCACACGCGAGCTTGAAACACCCCGTGGATTCTGCTTAAGATCTAATAAGCCTCCAACCCGTGACTCATCGTGCTCAACCCTACACCTCGCTTGCCTTGGTCCCTTGAAGAGAAAACCCTCTGTTTGCTGGGCATTCAGGAATGACTTGACACAGGTGTCCTCTCTGTCTGCTATGAGGAGCTCTCAGCAGCAAACTGACTGCTCTGGGCAGGGCCTTTCTCTGACTCTCCGCACACGCACCTGCTTGATGGCTTGAAACCCAACAGGTTTGCAAGGGTGCACTCTCTCCCAGGAATTCCCAGAGAGGGGGGTGGGTGTCCAGGTCTTGGAGAGAATGGCTGATGTTCTGAAAAAGACTCTTTAAAGCAGCGGTTCTCAACCTGTGGGTCGCGACCCTGGCAGGGTTCGAACGACCAAAACACAGGGGTCGCTTAAAGCCATCGGAACCCTGCTTTAAAGCCAAGCCTTGGGCATCAGAAGACCTGGTTCCAATCCCGGCTCCACTGCATAGCTTTGATTTGAACTTTGAACAGCTGACCGAGCCTTAATTTTCCCCACCTGTAATTTGGAGATTCTGGTTCCCAATGTTTTGGTGAGTTGCCAGGCCAACTTGCTTGGCAGAGTGCAGAGACCCAGTAGTGCCAACCTTTTCCAGTCCAGCCCGGGGGCTGGGGGCTTGTTTTTGCTCATGAAACTGCTTTGGGCTGAGCCGGGCTGAGCAGGTTAGTTTGGACACGGCTGGCACCATGCTCCGAGAACAGTCTTTTAGGATAATTTGTGGTAGGGATTTGACCTCTTAGGCTCCTAGCGTTCTCTTTCCAGCCCAATGAAAGAAGACCTTGTGTTTTTCAGTAGAGCAAGATGGCGGCATGGAACAAACTCCAGTTCCCATGCAGGACCCCCGATGACTGCGATGGTTTCCAGTGAAGCGGCCCTGAAACCGACACCCAGGTGAGAGCCCCTCGCCACCTTGCTGCGCGCTGGGCTGGTTTCCCCACCTCCTGATGGTGACACTCTTGTTTCTGCCTCCGTAACCCCGCTCAAGCTGTTATGTGCCCTCCGTGTGGAATGTCACATTTCTCTCCCCTGCTGCCTTGCAAAATCACACCCAAACTTTAAAGCCAACCTTGCAACACTTTTTACTTTTAATAGCGGGAAGAATCTGGGGTTTGGCATCGGTTATCCCAGGGCTGTCTCCCTGTCAACCTCTTTCTCCTTCCCCGACGATGGCAAATGCGTGTGGTGAAGGACATTGTGTTTGTCCCCTGCCTAGCCCACCCTCCCAGGCTCTTCGGGGTGGGAAGTGTCTTTTCATCAAGTGTGAATGGTCTGGGGTCAGGGACCCGTGTCTTTACCAATCTGCTGCCTGCTTCGTGGGGCGACTTTTGGTCAGAAGAGTTTCAGGTGTAAGCTGAGAGGAAACCATGAGGAATGCAGATGTTTGCTTCTGGCAAGTTTTCTCCCCTTTCAGCCACTGCTAGGCCATACGTTCTCACCAGCTGTTCAGCAGTGGGGTCAGGCGAGCTTGGATTTTGGTGTCAGACAAGTTTGGGCTTGTACTGTGGCTCCATCTCTGACCTTGGACAAGTTGTCTTGCTTTCTGGAGCCTCGGTGTCCTTCCCTGAAAAAAGTGTGGAATGATACCTTTCCCCACAGTGTCATGGCTGCGTGGTTACCTTGTCAGAGCCACATGTTTATCATGTTTTATCTCGGAGAGAGTACTTCCACAGGAGAGAGATTTTGTTTCCTGCTGAGTCTCAGGCACTCAATGAACTTCTGCCGGGTGAATGTGAGCGTGACGCTAAATGTGATGGAACACACTAAGTCAGTACACATCACTGAGAACTGTGTTAAAAGCCGGATGGTGAGTGCAGAGGTGAATACATAGCGTCAGGTGTGAAAAGGAAAGCCTAAAGCAGGCACACACACCATGTGGCGCTCCCCACACATGCACGCCTGCTGTAGGACAGAGGGGATGAAGTTCTTGAAGAACAGGGAGCATGCTGTCCCCTGTGGGAGAACACGTTTCCAGGTGGATGAAGTCTCCTTTCCTTGAAGTGTTTAAGCAGAGGTTCATTTGGTGAAATGGGTTCTTCTCTGAGCTAGGGTGGAATCAATAGAGATCTTCAGGTCTCTTCACCTCCAAGAGCTGCTGCTCCGCGGTGCTGCGGTGCCCGAATGCACCAGAGAGTGGAGGCAGGTGTGCTAGGGTGAGGGGACGGACCTCAGGCTGCAGCGCTGCCCAGGGGCCTGGAGGGCATGGGAGGGTCCCTGTGCAGGGCCAGGAGGGTATAGAATAGTGTGTGTGGGAGATATGCATATGTTTATCTCTACCATATATGTGATATAGGTGAGATATGCATATAGATACATACCACATGATATCTCATATATGTGAGATACATATGAGATACTGTCTCTATGTCTATCATCTTTATCTGAAGCAGTGAAATGAGGGCTGGAGGTTATGGGGAAGAGTTTCAGCTGTTAAAGCCAGAGCGATGGTGCAGTAGTCAGGGTTCTCCAGAGAAACGAAGCCAACAGGATGTGCATAGCAGAATCTATCTATCTATCTATCTATCTATCTATCTATCTATCTATCTATCTATCTATCTATCTACTTTATCTTATCTATCTAGCTATCTATCTCTCCATCTGTTTAAATGTTAATCTCATCTAAAACACACCTGCACAGAGACATAGTGAATAATGTTTGACCAGGAGTCTGGGTACTGTGGCCTAGCCAAGCTGACACAAAGAACGAACCATCACAAATGGGTTTAAAACAGAACTCTGATCTAGGACAGTATTCAGGACAGTGGAGTTTCAGGGCAGGTGTTCCTGGACCAGCTTTTAGGCCATACACACAATGTGGGCTCAGCTCACGGAAACTGTCCCTGACTTGGTAGGGAGGGGCCAGAAGGGGCTCAGAACTCATCAGCTCAGACAGTTTGGAGCTCCAGTCACTTCCTGGGGACCCTTTGTGTGTGCAGCAATGGACACTAGCTCTATTTTGCTCTCTGGGTGACTTGACTCCTGCATGCCACACTTCATGAAGTCAGGGTCACTCTGGGCCTGTGTTAATTGCCACTTCCTCTGGGTTCTCTGTCCTATGGCCTATACCTGGCGGGGTCTGGGCCTCCTTCTCCTCTTTCTCCCTCATCTTCAAGCTGCTCCGGGGTGCCCTCACTAATCATAGTGTTAGTCCTGACCAGTCACCACAGCTCGCTTGCCTCTGTCATATCTTACTCTTGGCTGTCCTGGTGATCAATGTAGTTACTTGTTCTCTCATTTTTTTTTTTTGCATTTTTTTTTCTTCTAAAGTTGGAAATGGGGAGGCAGTCAGACAGACTCCCGCATGCGCCCAACTGGGATCCACTCGGCATGCCCACCAGGGGACAATGCTCTGCCCATCTGGGGCGTTGCTCTGTTGCAACCAGAGCCATTCTAGTGCCTGAGGCAGAGGCCATAGAGCCATCCTCAGCACCCGGGCCAACTTTGCTCCAATGGAGCCCTGGCTGCAGGAGGGGAAGAGAGAGACAGAGAGGAAGGAGAGGGGGAGGGGTGGAGAAGCAGATGGGCGCTTCTCCTGTGTGCCCGACCAGGAATCGAACCCAGGACTCCTGCATGCCAGGCCGACACTCTACCACTGAGCCAACCGGCCAGGGCTTCATTTTTAAATTTGGTTTGTCTTGGGTTTGGCACAGGCTGTTGTCTTCTGGGTCTTGGCTCCTTTCAATGATGCTGATGATAATGATGAGGAGGATGAGGAGGACAATGGTACTTGCTCAGTAGCAGTGCTGCCTGCTCTCTCTCTCAGTGGCACATGGAAGTGTCTTGGGCATGCCTCTCTGCCCCAGTGCCTGGCCCCTGCTATGAGGGTGACCGGATGACTCACACTCCGCCCTCTCAGCTTTGCAGGCGAGGCCTGCCTGGCTCCACAGTGGGGCGCTTGCTCACGAGAACAGAGGGGAGGGATGCAGGCAATGTCGGATGCTCTCTGCCAGGTTCCCCCTTCCTGCTCTTCACAGGTGGGACACTCTGTTTGACTTTCTGCACATCCCCAGCTTTCCCACAGCTCCCCAGGGTCTCCCCTACACTAGGGCAAAGGGAACGGACGTGATGGTTTCTCTCTATAGCTCACAAGGTCATTTGTATGATGGAGTCCGTGAGGGAAAAGCAATCCATCTGTATGAGTCCTGTGGTGAACAAGTGTGGTTTGTCTCCCCAGACTGCATTCCCTCTTTTGGCCATAATTACCGCATATCTGTTTGGACACTTCTCTCTTGCCTTTCCCAGTCTGTGTGGTTGGGGTGGGCTCCAAGGTATCCACATGAAGTAAAACCAGCCATGACCTGTCGGTGTACCCCCCCACAGTAACTGGGTCATTGTCTTACTCCCTTCAGGCTGCTGTAACACAGACTGTGACATCACAGATGAGGTGGGTTATAAACAAGAGATTCAAAGTTCTGGAGGCTGGAAAATCCAAGGTCAGGGGACCAGCATGGTTGCGTGAGGGCCCTATTCCAAGTTGTAGACTTCATTATAGATTCACGTGGCAGACTGAGCAAGGGAATTCTGTTGGGTCTCTTTTATAAGGGCACTGATCCCATTCATGAGGGCTTTACTTATATAACCTAAGCTCCTCCCAAAGGCCCCATCTCCTAATACCATCATATTAAGGGTTAGGATTTCAACACACATATTTTGGGGGACATAAGCATTCAGACCATAGCAGTGATGGTCCCGTCCCTGAATCAGTCAGAGTCGATAACTTTTCCTGGAACTGCTGGGAAAGAGGCATGTGTTCTTTCCCAGTGGGTCTGCTTTGTCCATCCATCACCTGGCGTCACCTTCATAGATGGCAGAGCTCTGAAAGAGGGAGTCTTGATGACATCAACTTAACCCTTTCATCCAGATGGGTGTGAAGTAAGACCTACATCTAGACATTAAAAAAAAACCATTATGAGCTAATAAACTCCTTTTATTTAAGCCAATCTCAGTTGGAATTTCTGTCACTTGTAACCAAGAAAATCCTAATTCATATAGGCCTGTGACCCTTGGGTCAAAGTTACATCATCAGTGTTCTCCAAGGTTGCAAGACTTGGAAATGAGTTTAGTTGTTTTGCTTCTTTTGTTGAGTGCTACTTGGTCCTATGTTATGATCAACTCTTTAAGTCCAACTGTGTTGACATGCCTCTTTCAAAAGACTTACACAGTTCTTTGAACTTGTCTGGAGGCCCAGTCACTCCAAAGTCAAACTCATAGCTCACTTGCTGTCTTGTGGGAGCCAACAGACGGAGTATATAGGGTTAGATGGCCCAGCTCCTTAGATGAGTGGAGAGGAACTTCCAGTCATCCGTTGATTCTTAGAATTATTGGTATTTTACATTGTGGTAGGAGTGGAATGCTACTGGTCATCTGGGCTTCTAGTCCTAGGGTCCAGCTCACCCTTCATGTGTTTCTAAAGAGGACAGAATAGTTGTTCCTGGCTGAGCAAATAGTACAACACAGTCACTGCCACCAAAAGCAACTGAGTTCATGGCCCAGATTGTGACCGCTCCTGAATAGAAGCTTGCCACTCAGTGATTTATTTCATGGCTGAACCTTCCAAGAAATGAGTTTAGAGGCTGGTGAAGTGTGCATGTATTTTTGTGTGTTGAGTTTTTGGAATATTCTCCTTTGATCTAGTTGGCAAAATGAAACCAGATGAGCTGAAAGCATGGGCCATTTGGACTTCCAGCTTTCTGCACTTACGTTTGGCCCCTCGGCACATTCCTATAGATGGCCAACCTCCAACACTGTGCAGTGGTGATCGGGCATGACTCGTAGAAGTGCCAATAATGCCTGCAAATCGACTGTGACGGTGGGTCCCGTGAGAAAGGAAGGAGACTTGTGGTCAAGAGTATGTACCCTGGGGTCACATCACTCTGCTCCTTTTAAGCCGTGTGGCTCCAGGAAGAGAGGAGTGTCTGGGGACCACGTTACTTTTGTCTTTCTAAGAGCAGCTGGGTATTATCAATCCCCCCCCCCCTTATGATCTTTCTAGACTGCTATTATGTAGGCTGATTTTGACTTGCCATATTATTTGATGGGGGGGGGGTGGAGGAGTCTACGTAAGCTTTTCCTCTCTCTCTAACTAGCCTGAAGCTGCTGAGTGGGCCGAGACTGCTTTATTTCTCTCTATAAACCAACTTCTCCCACTTCCCACCTGGTGCCTAACGGGGTGCATATAGAGGGTGTTTGGTGGCCTTGGCTGGCGTGGGGGTGGGGGTGGCCAATGGGAGTGAGGGCAGAGTCTGAGGGCAGAAGTTAGGTTTTGGAGGGAAGGCGTGGTGGGGTGGCCAGAAGAGCGAGGAGTGGGCAGTGACAGGAGGCTAAACCTGGCTCCGTAGTCTGAGCTGTGTTTGTTCACGGGTCCCTGTGGCTGCACTGAGCCCTCAACAGAGTGAGCCTGGATTCCTGGCTTTACAGTGGAGACGTGGAAGAAAAAGTGACCACAACCACTTCAACAATGTGGATTGGCCCACTGGGCTGGCCCACCTGTTAGGTGGCCTGTGTTCTGATCCCTGAGGTGTGGATGATATGGAAGGAATAGTGGCCAAAGAGCTATGGGCAAACGGCTTGTCCTTGTCCTTCTTGGGCAAGAAGCCTGGAGGGGTCTGGAGCTGGTCCCTGATCCCCACTGTCTGCGGCCTTATCCTAAGGGTCTCGGGGACACAGGGACTCGGAAGATCCCAGCCCTGCTACCAGTACAGCTGCACTGGAGTGAGCCATGACCCCTGCCTGCCACCTCTGCCCCAGGATGATCCCTGCCCCTTTCTGGGGGACACCTCTCACCCCTAGTCCCTGCGCTTTGGTGCTGTGCTGGGTTGTGACCAGGGAAGGAATTGACAGCTTTCTAGAAGAATGGCCCTGCCCCTCCCCCTCCAATCTAAGATGGCCTGGAGGCTAGATGGCAGACTGAGTTGTGTGCAGGAGAGGAGGAGGGGGAGGGGAAGGAGAGGGGAGGGGAAGGGGAGGGGGGAGGGGAAGGGGAGGGGAGGGGGAGGGGAGGGGAGGGGGAGGGGAGGGGGGGAGGGGAAGGGGAGGGGAGGGGAAGGGTAGGGGAGGGGAAGGGGAAGGGGAGGGGAGGGGGAGGGGAGGGGAGGGGGAGGGGAGGGGAAAGGGAGGGTAAGGGAAAGGGAAGGGGAGAGGAGGGGAGGGGGAGGGGAGGGGGAGGGGAGGGGAGGGGAAAGGGAGGGGAGGGGAGGGGAGAGGAAGGGAAGGGGAAGGGGAGGGTACAGGAAGGAGAAGGGGAGGGGAAGGGGAAGGGGAGGGGACAGGAAGGGGAAGGGGGAGGGGAAGGGGGAAGGGAAGGGGAAGGGGAGGGGAAGGGGGAGGGGAAGGGGAGGAGAGGGGGACAGACTGATTTAAGACTGAGCAGGACTAGGAGGCCCACGGTAGGGACAAGTGCAGAGTCACAGAAAGCACTTCCTCTCTCCTGTCCCGCTGGCCCCAGCGCTGCGGATGGAGACCGTCCTGGGCACGGGGAGGCTGGGGCAGTGAAGGTCAGAGGGCCGAGGGACTTGCCAGGACTCCCAGCCGTGAATGATGCTCTTGGGGAGAGGAAACTCATGAGCAGCGGCCCCTCCTTCGTGACCATGTGAGTGGAGTTAAATAGGCTGCTGGGTTTCGCTTCTGAGCCAAGTCCCCGGGGCCATGCAGAGGCCCCGACCCTCCCACTCAGTGCCTCTGTCACTCAGACGCATCACCTCCCTTTCAATGCCTGGACTTCCTCATCTGCAGGATTGATGTCCTACTACTGCCCCTACAGGTAAACCAAATGAGACTGCCGGCAGGCAGCACTTTGTGAACTGTAATGTTCTTGCTGTAGTGGAGAGGGACAGGGAAGGGACAGAGCACAGGGACACCCCCCCCCGCCCCTGCCTCATGCTGGGGGTCTGCCGAGGGTCGAGAGGGACAGGAAAGGCTGCTCCGCCAAAGGCAGTGTGGTCCCCACAAGAGTCTTGGGTCTTTGTCCTTTTGTACAGGGCCACAAGGAGCTAGGAGCTCAGCTCGGCTTTGGGGACCAGACGGAGCTTGAGGGGCTGAAGTGGGTGGAAAAACAGGCAGGGGAAACACGTCTCTTGCTGTCTCTGATTGATCTAGCCCAGGGGTCCCCAAACTTTTTACACAGGGGGCCAGTTCACTGTCCCTCAGACCGTTGGAGGGCCGGACTATAAAAAAAACTATGAACAAATCCCTATGCACACTGCACATATCTTATTTTAAAGTAAAAAAACAAAACGGGAACAAATACAATATTTAAAATAAAAAACAAGTAAATTTAAATCAAGAAACTGACCAGTATTTCAATGGGAACTATGGGCCTGCTTTTGGCTAATGAGATGGTCAATGTGCTCCTTTCACTGACCACCAATGAAAGAGGTGCCCCTTCCGGAAGTGTAGCGGGGGTCGGATAAATGGCCTCAGGGGGCCGCATGTGGCCCGTGGGCCGTAGTTTGGGGACCCCTGCTCTAGCCCCTCATCCCGGTCGTAGAGCCTGTTCCCTTCCAGACTTCGGCAGGAACCACAGGGCCCTTGAATCTTCAAGAGTGGTATTTTTACAGAGGTGGTGTCTGGGGACTCAGGAAGCAAACCGGCCCTCTGGCGTTGTCTCTCAGTCTGGGCCGTCCCTAAAAACATGACGTGATGCGGCTAATGAGAAAGCGCAACAGGCCTGGCTTGGCACGACCCAAAAAAGCCTGGCATCCAAAGCAGAGCGGGACGTGAACGGGGACTTGTGATTGGAAACACAAGCTGTCTCTGACGGGATGGCAGGCCGCCTGCTGTGCTCCCCGTGGGAGTGCGCATGGGGTCGTGAGTGGAGGACCCGGGCTCCCCTGGAGTTCCTCTGAGAGTACCCCTGCACCTCCTGCCCACCCTCTCACCGGTGGGTTGGCATCAAGTCGACCAGCCCAGTTTGCTCTCGTGGGGAGGAGCAGTGGGCTCAGTGCCACCAGGGTCATAAATTCCATCATCCTAACTTTTTCCTACAGATCATCTTCCCTCCGCCCCACCCCCGCCCTGTGGACACCCTGCTAGCCTGGTTTTTGTCCTTCGTGGAATCTCAGAGAGTCTAGCCCAGCCCTGCCATCTCAAACAGTGGATTGATGCCAACCTCCGGTGTGGAAATGGCATGGCAATAACCCCAGTGGCCTGTTCTTCCTCTTCCCTCCTCCTCACAGAGTGGTCTCGTGGGTCAGCCACGAAGCTGAAGGACTTGGAAGCTTCTCTGTGCCGACTTGGGACTCAGGTCTGGGCAGCAGGAGGGAGCAGAACCAGGAGGGGAGAAGTGAGTCCTCCAGTGACCCACCCACCCCTGTTTGCCTGGGACTTTCCTGGTTTGGGCACTGAGAGTCATGGATCCCAGGAAACCTCTCTGTCCTGTGACAACCAGGATGGTTGATCACTTTATTGTCTCAACAATCCCAAACTTGCTCATCATGGGGCCCAGTGTGCTCTGGACCGGTGTCTCAGGCGACCCACCCAAGGTCACAGTGCTGCCAGCCGGCAGAGTGAGAACTTGGTCCAGGACCCCTGGTTACAAGTTCAGGGTTCTTTATCCCTCGCCTGCATTTTGCAAGTTGTTCCATGAGGTAGGATGCGTGGCTCTCTCCCGTGATCTTGGCCAAGGCCTTCCCCTGGGGCAGAAGTGGTGGTTAAATACAAAAGGAGGAACCAGAGGGGCCTTTGGTCACCCTGGGGGAGCAAAGGCTCAGGGCTAGGGGACCCTGAGAGAGGACTCACTCTGTGCCTTAAGAAGTTGACACTCTAGTTAGAAAAAGGCACAGGCTTGCCTATGCTGCCTGGCTCAGGTGCGGCTCCGTGCCACCTACACACACGTACCAGGGAAAATAGGCAAAGGGCGTGGCTTACAGAGATTGCCTTACTCTCACTTCCCTTAAAGAATTTATTCTTCAACGAATATTTCTTGCATATTTGTTTGCAAACAGTTGTTCCCTCTGTCTGGGACACATGCGTCCAATCTACGCTCCTCTTCTCCTCCCTCTCTGCCTCACCTCTGCATCCCAATTCCATCCATTCCTCAGGTCTCAGCTTAATATACAGTATTTATTGAACACTTAGCACTGTGTAACTCATTTAACCCCCGTGAAAACCATATGAAGCCATTAGACCCATTTCACAGATGAGGAAGCTGAGGGGTTAAGTGGCACGTCCAAGGACACGTGAACATAACCACTAGGCTGACTGCAGCCTGGCTGCGCCCACCCTGGAGGGAAGGCTTTCCTGATCCCCATGGCCCCGCCCCCAAAGCCTCCGTGGTTATTCCCTGTTGGAGTACTTGTCACAGAGCCATGTGATACCCACTCTCCTTGTGCTTCCTGGGGGGCTGGGGTGCACCTGTGCTTCTTCCCTAGGTCAGGAGTCCCCAAACTTTTTACACAGGGGGCCAGTTCACTGTCCCTCAGACCGTTGGAGGGCCAGACTATAAAAAAAACTATGAACAAATCCCTATGCACACTGCACATATCTTATTTTAAAGTAAAAAAACAAAACGGGAACAAATACAATATTTAAAATAAAGAACAAGTAAATTCAAATTAACAAACTGACCAGTATTTCAATGGGAACTATGGGCCTGCTTTTGGCTAATGAGATGGTCAATGTGCTCCTCTCACAATGAAAGAGATGCCCCTTCCGGAAGTAGGGCCTGCGGGATAAATGGCCTCAGGGGGCCGTAGTTTAGGGACCCCTGGTAGGCATTCAAGAAAGCTCAGTACATAACTGTTGAGTGAATGAATGAGTTGATGGATAGATGGATGGATGAATGAATGATTCACCTCAATGGCTGAGGTTGCTTGAGGCTGAGGTCCTTAGCAGAGGCTTTGGTTTTGTCACGATGTGGCACCACACACACGGCAGAGCTGAGCCCTGGGCCTCTTGATGTCGCTGGATAAACACAACTCTCCCTCGTCGGCCTGGCAGGTGGAAGTCCCAGGTTCAATTCCCAGCAGGGCACACAGGAGAAGCGCCCATCTGCTTCTCCACCCCTCCCCCTCTCCTTCCTCTCTGTCTCTCTCTTCCCCTCCCGCAGCCGAGGCTCCACTGGAGCAAAGATGGCCCGGGCACTGAGGATGGCTCTGTGGCCTCTGCCTCAGGCACTAGAGTGGTTCTGGTCGCAACAGAGTGATGCCCTAGATGGGCAGAGCATCTCCCCCTGGTGGGCATGCCGGGTGGATCCCAGTCGGGCTCATGCGGGAGTCTGTCTGACTGTCTCTCCCCGTTTCCAGCTTCAGAAAAATACAAAAAAAAAAAAAAAAAAAAGAAATAAAACACAACTCTCCCTTCTGGAGTAATGACGTAACTGTGAGATTGGGGGAAAAACTGATTTTTGAACACTGACACAAACTTGGACTTACATTTTGGAGTGGAGGGATATGTTTGTGAGTCCTGAAGATGAAACTGAGATCCAGGGGCCATGTCGTGCCTGCAGCAGCCTCTACAGGAAAGTCTCGGCTCTCAGGAACCCCTCTGCCGTTGTAGCTTCTCCTGCGCTGTGGGGCGGGCTTTGGAGAAACGTTTGGGAATGCTGCTCAGAGGAGTGGCTGGAACTCAGGGAAGGGGCGACTTGGCTCAGTGTGGGGGCTGGGGCATTGCAATGGCAAACGCACAGGTGGGAACCCACGGCCACTCTCTGCCAGCTGCGGGGCTGGGTGGGCAGCTGGTCACTGGGAGTGGCTTTAGCTTGGAGCGCGCCAACAGCGGTAGAAATAAACGCTTTATAGCCACATCCTGAAGTACTGCTATAGCCTCATGGAAAACCTCATGCTATTTTTAGTCCCTTTAGCTCAAGAAAATGCCATCTCTTTTCCTCCCCACAAGCCACTCCATTGTTGATCTTGCCAGGGTCTTAAAACCCTGTTTTCCTTTTTAGCTCAGTGAGACCAATCAGCAGTGGACTGGAGTTCCTTTGTCCATTTCTATTTTCATATCTTGTGTCACTTATTCACATGAAAAACCCCCAGCTTTCCACCCATGTTGGGGCCTGCGTAACCTGGCTCTGCGTTCTAGGCATGAGATTGCTCTGAATCATGAGGGTGGGGGAAGAACATGAATGCAGGAACATCAGGACTTAAGGTTCAAGGTGCTGGAAGTTGGCATGACTGGTGCTGGATGCTGGCCTTGTTTATTTCAGTAGTGTTTCCAGGGTGAAGAAGAGGAACAGTGTCTCCCAGGCCACAAGAAGCCAATAGGAGTGACTTTCTTCACTGGAGGAATTCAGCCTAATTCAATGGGAATACCAGAGACTCTTGGGGGTTCAGTCCTTTGCACTTTACAAAATGCTGTTCTTGAGTGGTCTCTTTCTGTGTCCACGGGTATAACAGGGAAATGAACAGAATGCCATGGAAACAGATGATGGAGGGGCTGATTGCATCTGGAGGGACCAAGGAAGCCTTCATGGAGGAAGCACGGTGTTAGCTGGGTCTTAAAGGATAAGAAGAAATGGAAAGAGGTTCCAGGCAAAGGGAACAGCATGTGCAAATGCAAAGAGTACTGTGAATTCGGGCCACAGAAAGTATGACCGGCCTGCACTAAAAGGTGCAGGTGGAGGAGACTCATTGATGAGACTAGGGTAGCAAGTTGTGTGCAGACTTTGAAGGGCCCCGTGTGTATTGTTAGAAGCATCAGGGAGCTATGACTGTTTTGTAGGAAGTTCACTCTGGAAGCTGACTAGAAGCTAGACCAATCAGGTTGCTACATTGGGCACAGCATATTGGACCCAAATATAAGAGGACTGAGCTTTTATTTTAAAGGTCTGATGAGTACAGACTGGACAAACAGGGGTGGATAAATCTAATGTAATCCCCTAAAGAGGGATTCACATAGGTGTCACCACTCCTTACGTTCGTGTCCATTGCAGACATTGCTAATCAATCACAGCACTCTTTTCTGCTGCATCTGGTTTTGGCCACAGATTTCTTCCCAAGGCAGAGCTGCAGGTAGCCACTGTCATTTAGCTGAGGTGGCACATAAAATGAGGCGTATTTCCCATTCTTGCCTCAGGAAAATAAAACCTGACTTTGACTTCAGTCCTAACCAAGCAGCACCGGCGAGGAAAACTTCATGTAAGAATTCCTGAGAAGTGGTGTTCAACATCATCACACGGTGCTTGTGGGCAGGAATCAGGTTCACAGCCTTGAGAGCGTCCCATTTGAAAACAGTACACTGGGATTCATTTCCCTACAAAGTGGCCGATTCACACAGCAGTCCTCATAAACCTGTCACTCTCTCTAGCACACACTTGAAAGTTGTAAGCAGTTCCCAAGGCCTTGCTGCCACAGGCTTCGCCTTTCAATTTCCTCTTTCGCTGCCGGCAGAAAGAGAAGGGAGTTGCAAAGTCTGATGTAAACAAGGAACCGGCTAGTTGGGCTTCCCAAGGGGCAGACAGCAGAGCAGCCGTGTTCCTTATCTGGCCCGGGAGGCTGGCATGGCTGCTGGTGAGGGAAGAGGTGAGGCTCCATCTGACTGCTCCCCAGGGCCCCCAGGGAGGACTCCAGGGGGAAGGCAGGGCCCCAATTCATTGGGAGACCTGGGCTTTGTGCTCCGACCGCCAGTCACCTTCCCAGGGGCCTTTGGCAAACAAGTGGGTCAAGCAAATACCACGTTGGACTTTTGTTCCTTACTTGATCCTTGCCCAGGGCCTGATTTTCCCTCTCATGCCTTCCCAGACTCACCCCAAGAAGCAGAAGAAAAGTGACACTGGCCTCTGGTGTCCCCACCCCCTGCCCCAAGTCCCCAGGTTTAGCACAGGTGCTGTGAAGGGTCCCACCCAGCCCCCTGAGCATACCTGCCCCCTTCCCTCACCTATCTGCCCCCTCTTTACCTCAGTGCACAAGCCCAGCTGGTTTCTAACAGGCTGAGAACCTATTACCTGGCTGCGCTCAGGGACCCAGCTGTCCACATGTAAAACCAGCAGGTTCCTGTGAGTCTTGAGCCCCCTGAGCCACGAAGGAATGGACCACTGCACACCCCACCAGGACCCCACAGGCAGGGCACATGCAGAGCAGAACCCGCCTTCCTCATTGCTGTTAGAGCCGCAGGACTCTCATGAGAGGCTCCTTCCAGGCCAGGCCAGGGGCCCCAGCCAAGCCGGTTAAGGAGCTGGGTCCTTAACCAGGGCCTCAGTTTTCTCCTCTGTAAAATGGGGACTCTAACACAGACTTTGCAGGCTTGTTGGGAGGATTAAAGACCATGTGCATCAGGAGCCACCTGATCTGCTACTTGGCACCCAGCAGGGGGCTCAGCACGCCCTGGCTGTCCTGGGGCCTCAGCTCACTGCCCCCAGGAGGTGTCCAGGTGCGAGGGGCCGAAAGCCTAGCAACATGGGATGACTAGAGGCCTGGAGCCATCACTCAGTCTCACCTGGCGGGTGGCAGGGAGATGCTGTTGTCATCGAGCAGTCGAGCATGAAGCTTTTGCACGTGAAGAGTGGTGCTGTGTCAACCCTTCAGCCCAAGGTCACCTGAAGGCCGGGGGAATCACTCTAAGGTCTGATAGGGTTGCGATGGAAGGAATTTCGCCTTCCCCCAGCCTTTGCCTCTGTGTCAGTGGTTTTCACTGCCCACCCCACATCCTGGGCCACCTGAAATCCTGGCAGGTCTATTTTCCTGTCAGCGTGACTGGTCGGTTCCAGCAGCTGGGCACCTACCATTGTATAACATCTGTCAACACCCACACCCACATTTTAACCTACATCTTCCCAGTACAGGCCGGGCTGGACACTCCTGATGAATGACACGACAGCAGGGACACCGTGTACCTGAAACCTTCCCACTTCACTCTCTGTACAGCTTTCCTGCTTCTGCCCAGACTGAGCCAGAGACTCCGGGAAGAGCACCCAGGTTTCCACGGTGCCCACAGCAGCAGCTCTTTGACCCCGAGGCCTGTGGGGCCCCGGCAGGCGTGAGCAGGGCTGGCCAAAAGACCAGGCTGCCCAGGCTGGCAAACAACTGGAAACCCCTTAAAAACAAACTCCCCTTCAAGTCAGAGGGGGCAGGGAGGATCTGGGATGGTGGTTCTCGGTCTCTCCGCCACTGCCCCAAACCAGCCAGCTATTCAGCTCTGGCCCCAAATGTACCCAGCAAACCCAAAGTTTATCAGAGAGTTGTCACCATCCTGTTCAGGAACTGTCTCATGTTCTCAGCACATGTCAGTGACCACTTGCTATCCTCAAAATCTTCCAGCATGATAAGACTCTCCCTGAAAGCTACTCTGGTAAGTATCACCCCTAATATTACATATTAGTGGGGTTTTCTTGTCCCCTATAGATGGGGCTCCAGGCAGCTGCCCAGCTGCCCACCTGTTACTATTACTCAAGTCCCAAGATCATTCCCTTCTTAGAAACCCACAGATCTGCGAATGCCAGCGATTACCCAGAGGGCGGCTGCTCCCACCTCAGCCCCTTGCAGTCGCCCAGCCTCATCGCCCTTCACGGCTGGGAGGACAAGGCTGTCTTCCGGGCCATCCGGAGCAGCACCGGGACGTCTGACCCAGCACGCACCTGTCCGTGCCATGACTAAAGATCAGTAGTTCCCACGCGGCTTCCTCAGCAGCATGTCGAACGATAGAAAAGGCTGGGACCCTTGGCCTGCCCTGTGGTGGCGCAGAGGGATAAAGCGTCGACCTGGAACACTGAGGTCGCCGGTTCGAAACCTTGGGCCTGCCTGGTCAAGGCACATATGGGAGTTGATGCTCCATGCTTCCTGCTCCTCTCCCTTCTCTCTCTCTCTCACTCCTCTCTCTCTCTGAAAATCAATCAATAAAATATATATATAAAAAAAAAAGAAAAGAAAAGACGGGACCCTGTGGTGAGAGGGACAGGTGGACTGAGCTTGATGTATAGAGAGATGGTGTAGTAGCAGTGAGAAGTAATAGTATTATTAATATTACAAAGTTACCATTTGCTGAGCACTTAACTGAACTTCACATTGATTATCCCATTTCACTAAACCCGTGGGGAATGTTATTAGCCCCATTTTACAGCTGAAGAAAATGAGGCTCAGAGACGATAAGGGGCTGCAGTCTGTCAGTAAATGGGAAAAGCTGGGTGCACACCCGTGTTTGCCTGAGCCCCTGGGCTGTCTCATTGGTTGCCACCCCATTTGGTTGTAGATAACAATCCTGGCCCCCACTGCCTCCTAACTTGGTGGGGCCTTGGGCCCGCCTTTCCATCCCCATTTGTTTCCCCAATTGTAGGATGAGAATGATGCTGAGATTGATTAGCCACGCCTGCCAAGGACCTGAAAGAAAGGAGTGGTGGCAACTGTGATCCCTTATTTAGGGGATTCCATTAGATTTCTCCACCCCTGGCTGTCCAGTCTGTGCTCAGCAGACCTTTAAAATAAAAGGTCAGTCCTCTTATACAGAAGTCCAGGACTCCGTGCCCGGCACAGCACCCTAAACACACCAGAATGGTCTAGCTAACCATGCCAGAATGGTCTAGCTTCCCATCCACTTCCAGAGTAAACTTCCGTTACAAAACAGACACCCACAGCTCCCTGCTGCCTATAATCACACACACGGCCCTTCAAAGTCTGCACCCAGCTTTCTTCCTCAGTCTCATCGGTGATTCTCCTCCACATGCACCGTATGGTGAGGGCATGTCACACTTTTCTCCCTGTGTCCCGAATTCACAGTGCCCTTTTATACCTCTTTGCATTTTTACGTGCTGTTCCCTTTGCCTGGAACCTCTCTCCCTTTCTTCTTATCCTATGACCCAACTAACACTATGCTTCCTCCATGAAGTCTTCCCTGATTCCTCCAGACACAACCAGCTCTTCCATCATCTGTTTCCACAGCCTTCTGCTCATTTCCCTGTTGTACTAGTGGACAAATAAACAGACCACTCAAGACACCAGCCCGTCAGCCTCCATCGGCTGGGGACCCTGTGAGATCCCGCAGTGTGGCACTGTTCCTGGCTCACAGAAGAAAGGGGCTGGGTGAAGGCTTAGGGACTAAACCAACACGCATGAAGGAACTCCTGGATGTGTTGTCAGTGACTTGAATTTCCATTCCCGTTTGTTCCAGCCTGCCAAGGACGTGGCTTGAACCGCCCGCCCTCGTGGTAATGAAAAAGACGAGGAGGAAGAACGGTGATTACATGTGCTTGATAAAACTTCTCTATTTCGTGTTTGGAATAAAAAAGGGAAGATTGAGACACAACAGTGCTAATTTCAGGTTGTTTCTCTCAGCGACAGGGCTGAGCTGGCTCCTCTGGGCAGGGCTATGTGTCTAATCCTTCCCTGGTGAGCCCAGCAGCAGGCAAGGTGGCACTGAGCCAGGCTGAAATGCAGGGCAGTCACCGGTGTGGCAGTGGGACAGAGTTGGAGGGGCCATTGCCACTGGGGGAGGGTGGGGACGGAATCACAGGAGGAGACACCCAAGCTGTGGCTTGAGGGAAGAGTTGGGAGCTTGTCAGGTGGGTGGCTGGCCCAGGCGAGAAGCGGCGGGCGCAGGGACGGGGACCTGTGCGCACAGGGCCACCACACCAGGGGCTCTGCGTTGACAGGGGAACAATCCACCGCATTCCTCCTCAGCTGAGAGGCTGAGCCCCATCCTGTGCTCAGTGCAGGGCTGGCTGCTCTGGGGGACAATGTGGAGCCCTCCCTGACCCACTGATGTTTCTTTCTCTGACTGGCCTGTTAACATAACTTGTCCATCTGCTGTGTGGCATGTGTCCTCTTTTGGAGGTGACAGTTTTTTCAAGAATGGGTTGTGGCTCTATCTCATTCTCACAATCAGCTCCTCAAACTGGAAAGGTGGGAGGGGGAGGTGGGAGGGGGGAGGGCCACCTCGCCCTCCACTGCCATCCTAGCCCCTCACTCACATCATTGAACAATGAGGCAGGCAGGCTTGGAGGATGCAGACAGGGCAGAGATCCACGGATGCCCCTGGAGCGGTGCACACGTGGAGAGGAACAGGCGTGCAGGCACCCCTGAGTGTCCGGGACCCTTCCTTCATCTGCCCCACAGGACTGAGCTGGCTGGGGCCCCAGGCCAGCCTCGTAGGACTCAGTCCAGCCCTCATAGCTTCTCCTGCAAGGCGGTCAGGATTTCACGAGGGTTATTGACAGCATCATCCTGGACTGACCATGACTGGGGCTATGCTGGGCTCCAGGCCCCATGCCCTGGCATTTCCTCGGGAGGCCTTCCCTCTGAGAGGTCAGGGCTCAGGAGAGAGACTGATCAGTGAGGGTCAACTAGTGCATAGTTGGATACGACCCGATGGTGTCTTGAAAACAGATACATCCTCAGAAAGTTGTGTGAGGTGAGTTTTAGTCATAAATAGTGTTCGGCCTGCCTTGACTGTTGCCACGCCCTGCTCCCTCCAACTGAGACCTCAGAGCAGCGCTGTCCAATAGAAATAGAATACTGTGAGCCACGTGTGTAATTTAAGCAGATCCCTAGGTTATGGGATCTGGTTTATTTGCTCCTCCGTGAGCACCCATAAGCCTAAGCCTCGGGTGTTATTCCTCATTTGACAGATGAGGAAAGTGAGGTCCAGAGAGTCTGTGTGACCTGTCCCCAGGCGCAGTGGCAGGTGCTGGGTGAGCCGAGGACCATTGCCCCTGAACTCCTCTTCACCACTCTCAGGAGAAAGGCTGAGAGCGTGGGGCGGGGCCTCCTGTATGTTGTTTCTCTGTTTGATCAGTTCCTCCACGGGCACCACGGCCCCATGAGGGACCTGGAAGTCACTCCTTGCTCTGGGCTACACGTAAGGTCATCTGTCAACCAGAAAGCCCTCAGCGACATGGTCAGAGATGCAGGTCAACAGTTCCTCCACCTGTGTGGGATAGATCAGCTCCCTGGAGAGAATGAGTTGTCTGTCATAGCCCAGGAAGGGTCCTGTGCCCCTTACTGTGAGCTGCTAAGCCAAGGAGGGGTGAGCTGAGGGGCCTTGGCTTAGCAGTTGCCCTATTTCCTGTCCCCCTGCTTCCTTCTCTAGGTCCCAGAATTCATTCATTCATTCACTCACTCACTCACTCATTCCTTCCTTCCTTCATTGTTTCATATAATATTTATTAAGCACCAAATATTTGCTAGGCAAGTGGGACACAGGAATGAGCAAAGAAAACACAGGTGCTGTACTCATGAGCCGACAGTTTAAGAGAGTAAGACACCACTCGGACAACCACATGCCCGGATGTACAATTACAACGGCAGCCAATGCGGGGGTCGCGGGGTCCCCGGGAGTCCACCTGGTCTGACTAGGTAGGTGCTGGGTCCAGCATCGGGATTGGTTTTAAAACTGCCAGGTGATGCTAACGTGTCGCCAGGCCTGAGCACCACCAGTGTGGTGGGGCAGAACACGGGGCGGGTGCTTCATTCAGGTTCAGTACTTGGGTGCCCGCTGCCGTTTCCTGCCGGTGATGGGTGGGGCACACTTTGATACAATCTCCTTGAAATGCAGAATTGCGTGTTTTAATTTCCAAAACAACACACTGAGCAGTTATCTTTGATCTTCGTATTTTCTCTTAAATGGTCCCTGAGCCTCATGCCGGGGTCTGGGATAGGAGGAGGCTAAAGGTCCGGGAGGAGGGACGGAGGGTGTGTGTGGGGGGGCATGGCGATGTTTATTTTCATTGAGTGCTTGGCAAATCATGATAAAAATGGAAAACACATCACAATTTGTTAAAATGTAATTTTTTGAAAAGGTTGAGAGTGAAACCGCCCCTGCCCCCAACCTCCTCAGCCCCTTCTCTGTGTAGTTTCTGTCCCCGTTCCTACTGGCAACCACTTTTTTTTTTTCGTTTCTTTTCTGAGTTTCTGTTTCTTTAGAAAATACAGTACAAGTAAATTAAAAAATACCATTCCCCCCACCCCTAATGTTTTACACCAAAAGTTGCACATTATAAACACTGTTCAGCACTTTTCCCTAATCATAACATATTTTGGAGTTCTTTCTGTATCAGCATGTAAAGGCTTCCTTGTTCTTCTCGTATTTTCTTTCAAACAGCCTCACAGTATTACCTCTGGGTGGACATACCGTGAGGCCATAACTTACTTAGCCGGTCCCAAGTGAACATTTGGCTGTTCCCTGTTTTCCTCCGCTATAATAAATTATACTGCAGTGAATAACCTTGTAAACTTGTCACTGCACATGTTTGCAAGTCCATCTGTAGCATAAGTTCCCAGGATGTGCTCACTGGGTTAAGGATTATATGCATTTGTAATTTTGGTAGATATGGCCAACTTGCCCCCCCGGGGATTTCCCCCACAAGTAACGAATGAAGGAGCTTGTTTCTCCACAATCTCTGCAAAAGAGCTGAATGTTTAATGTCTTCCTTTGGGCCGACTTGCTAGGTAAACAACATTCTTTTCAGTGCAGTTTTCATTTGCATTTTTCTTATTATGAGTAAGGTCGAGCATCTTTTCAAACACACTGCTCACAAAAATTAGGGGATATTTTATCGCTTCATATTTATTTTGAAATATCCCCTAATTTTTGTGAGCAGTCTATTTAAGGGTCATTTATGTTTCTTTGGCTAGGAGCTATCTACTCATCCATTTGTGTTAAGTTTATTTTAACACAATAAACTTAGAGGGATTAGCCCTTAATCTATGACATGGGGTATAAATATTTTCTCCCAAATTTTCATTGTTTATTTTCCTGTGCATTAGTGTTAATTTATGCTAAATTGATCCATCTTTTTTCTTTTATGACTTCTGCAATTTGAGTCCTGGTAAGAGAATGTGTACCCATGGCTATATGCAAATTCTGTGGGTTTTGTCCAATAATTTTATGGTTTTGTTTTTAGGTTTTTTTTTTTTTGTATTTTTCTGAAGCTGGAAACGGGGAGACAGTCAGACAGACTCCCGCATGCGCCCAACTGGGATCCACCTGGCACGCTCACCAGGGGGCGATGCTCTGCCCATCTTGGGGCATCGCTCTTCCGCAATCAGAGCCACTCTAGCGCCTGAGGCAGAGGCCACAGAGCCATCCTCAGCGCCTGGGCAAACTTTGCTCCAGTGGAGCCTTGGCTGCGGGAGGGGAAGAGAGAGACAGAGAGGAAGGAGAGGGGGAGGGGTGGAGAAGCAGATGGACGCTTCTCCTGTATGCCCTGGCTGAGAATCGAACCTGGGACTCCTGCACGCCAGGCTGACGCTCTACCACTGAGCCAACCGGCCAGGCCCTTGTTTTTAGTTTTAAATCTTTGATCTATTTGGAGTTATTGTAGTGGATCATATGGGAGACGGGTCCAACTTAATTTTTCTCCAGATGGTCACCCAGGTGGCTCTCTACCATTTATTGATTCATTCTTTATTCCCCTCAGTGATCTGAGGTGTTCCATTTATGACATACTCAATTTCATACATAGCTGGGTCTGTTTCTCTCCTTGTCATTCTGTTCTATTGGGATATTTGGACATATGTTATGATACTGATTTAATCATTGGGGATATATAGCATGTCCTTTCTCATAGCTTTCCTTTTTCAGAATTTCTTATGAATATTCTGGTTTGTCTATTTTTCTACCTGAATTTTAGAATCTGATTGTCTGCTTCTACATTCCCCCCCCACCTCCTGTTGGCATTTTGTAAAGCAGTGGTTAGGAGTACGGGCTTCAGAATGAGTGCCTGCTTTCAAGTTTCAGTTGCCATTTAATCTGTGAATTTAGGCAAATTCTGTAATTTCTTTTTTAAATGAGAGGAGGGGAGATAGTGAGAGAGGCTTCTGCTGATACACTCAGACCAACTGAGCTATCCTCAGCATCTGGGGCCGATGCTGGAACCAATTGAGCCACTGGCTGTGGGAGGGGAAGAGGGAAAGAAGGGGAGAGAAGCAGGTGGTTGCTTCTCTTGTGTTCCCTGACCAGGAATTGAACCCAGGTTGTACATAAGCCAGGATGACTCTCTACCCACTCAGCCAACTGGCCAGGGTCCCATAATTTTTTTAAGCTTCACTTTTCCCATTGTGTATTTCCTAAGATATGCTACTATCAGGACATCCAATAAGAACTCAGCTAACATTATTTCATTTACTAAATACCAGCTACAACAAAATGATTATTTTTGATGTTATTCTTACCTTCATCATCAAAATATCTTCATGACAAAGTGTACCCATATAAAATCATGTGTCATGTGTCACTGGTAGATGACAGAGGGAAGAGGGCTCTATCAGCTCCTGTGTGGCCATGACAATGGGGTGATGGGATTCATGACCTTGACAGAAGAGGGTCCTGAGTGAGCTCTTGCCACCACTGGGAGAGCCTCTTCAAGGTCCATGTATCCCGGGATTGAATATGTATAGTTTCTGGGGGCCGGAGTGTCATTGGCTAAACACATTGTGGCTTCTAAATCTCAGCCACCTCTCTCTTATTCTCAGCTCCTCCCCCAGCAGAGAGAGGTTCTCTGATCAACAGAGAGGCAAGAATGATGATAACTCATGTATCATGAGTCTTCCCTACAACCTGGAAGGAGAACCCGGGAGGAATCTCAATCTCTGTGGACATTGAACGATTGTCAGGGGCTTCTGATCAATACCCAGGTTCCCACAACCATGACTGGGCTGGAGTTCAGCATCTTCTTCTTGCTACCTGGAGGTGTGTGGCAACGAGAGCAAGTCTCAGACCAGATTCTGCCAGTAAGAGGAAGAGTTGTTCACGTGAAGAACTGTAGGTAAGTGGTTTCTAAAGCGTCACTTCCACTCCTTTGAGCTCAGAATGCTTCCTGCTCTGCCCTTGACGCTTGGACAAGCTCTGTGCGTGCAAACAGTCCACGTGGAGAAAACAGTGTGTTGATGGCAGAGCTGTCACTCTTCTAGGCAGAGCAGGTGACAGGCACCTCCATTAAGTAGGGATTGGGGCACAGCGGACTAACCGTGTGCTTTAGTTCCAGTGCTCTGCTAGGCAGCTGGGCTTCTGGATTCTTGAATCCTGCTGTGTGAAAACCAGGATGCCAGGCAGTCTGCCACCAGCCCCATGTCTTGAACCTTTAGCAGTGGGCCTAGGGCAGATGAGACAATCCATTTAGCTGAGTGAATGAATGAAAGTATGTTGAGCGACCAGGTGAGTGAGCACCTGAATCTGGAATCCAGTGTGAACTCTGGGTTTCAGTGGGTCCAGCTGTCCTTCCCCCCCCCCCCCCCACACACACACACACATTGTCTCTGCTGTTGGCTTACTGTGGCTTCGGTTCGGGTCCCTTGAGCATTCCTGCTCCAGCTGGGCCTGGATCCATGCCCTGAGTCATAGCCTGCCTACAGCCCGCGCTTGTCAGAACTGAGACCATCACTTCCGAGAGGGTGATGGGGACAGAGGGCTCCATTCCCATGCCCCTTGCAGGGCATTGTCTCCACTCTGAGCTCACCCAGGTAGGAGCCAGGCTAGTCCCTTTCATCTGTTCGTGTCTCCTCCTCATTTTAATGGCCCAGCCCCCAGCTGCCCTCCATGTGCGGATCTCACCCGAACTCAGCTTAACCCTCCCTTTCTTCCTCTTTTCTCTCCTCCCTCCAGAGCCTCGTGCTTGCCTAGTCTCCCCCACTTCCCCTCCTGGTCAGAGCCAGGGATGGCAGCAGTCATAGCCCCCGCTGCGTGCTCTTGGTGCTGGGTGGGCGTGCTGCAGGCATACCCACAAACAAGCCTTGGGTAAGTGCCCTCTGCCCCATTTCACAGGTGAGGAAACCGGGCACAGAGAGGTTAGGAGCCGTCTCTGTTGGTTGGCCAGGGCTCGTTTTGACTGGCAACTACATGATCAAGGCCTAGGTACCAAACGGCACCTTGTGAGTCATCTGCTGCCGGTGGGAGCAGCGGGGCCCCTGCCTGCTGCCCAGGAGGGCAGGGTTGAGCCGCAGGGTTGATCTTTCTGCGTGGAGGCCGTCCATTAGCCCAGTAGTGCTGCTCCTTCTTCTCCCAAGGAGCTGGTTAGAAAGAGGGGGGAAGTGGACTGAATGAGGTAGCTGATGGGTGAATTTGGGAAAAACAGGTCATGGGAGTCCTCACCCTTTCCTTCTTCCTGAGTCTCCATTGTTCTTGGTCCCAGGGCGAGTTAGGGTGATGGCAGCCCCCTCCCAGCCCCCTCCTACTCTCAGTAGAACTGGGAGGGTCCGGGACCACCTGGGACTGGGTAGGGGACTTGTCTAACTTGGGGGTTCAGTATTAGGAAGCCCAGATGCATGTAGCTCGCAGCACCTTCACCCCAATTGGCTTTCTCCTCCACCGAGGTGCTATGTGGTCTCCGCCCCTCCCACTCCATTCTTCACCGTGGGTCAGGACCTGGGGCAGCCTCCAGCCCTAGCCCCATTGCAAAGAGGGGGCGCGGGGGGTCGGGGGGCTCCGTGAATACCGCCTGCTACCATGCCAGGTGTATTGGGGTCATACCAGGAACTCTTCAGGGTGGCAATACCAGTCTGGGGAATAGACCAGTAGTGGGATTCAGTTGGTTCACACCAGTTTGGCAGAACTGATACCTAATATTTTGTTGAGTTCGGGAACTGGTTGTTAAAATGGCATTTTTAGCCTGACCAGGAGGTGGCACAGTGGATAGAGTGTCAGACTGGGATGCAGAAAACCCAGGTTCAAGACCCCGAGGTCGCCAGCTTGAGTGTGGGCTCATCTGGTTTGAGCAAAAATTCGCCAGCTTGGACCCAAGGTCGCTGGCTCAAGCAAGGGGTTACTCAGTCTGCTGAAGGCCTGCGGTCAAGGCACATATGAGAAAGCAATCAATGAACAACTGAGGTGTCACAATGCGCAACAAAAAACTAATGATTGATGCTTCTCATCTCTCCGTTCCTGTCTGTCTGTCCCTGTCTATCCCTCACTCTGACTCTCTCTCTGTCTCTGTAAAAAAATAAAATAAAAATAAATAAATAAAAATAATTTAAAATGGCACTTTTAATCAGGGTTCTCTCTAAGGTGGGCGCCTAGGAAGCGGCTCAATGTGGAAATCACAAATTTACATTCCTTATTCTTTTTTTAACATTTCTCTGTGCAACAGCACATTCTAAGCGCCTGTAGTAATGTTCATTCCGTCCACAGGTGAAAAAATTGCAAGTGAGGACGCCAATCAAGAAGCAATATGAAAATATCTTTTTTTTGTATTTTTCCCGAAGTAAGAAGTAGGGGAGAGGCAGACAGACTGACTCCTGCATGCACCCGAACAGGATCCACCTGGCATGCTCACCCGGGGGGCAATGCTCGGCCCCTCTGGGGAGTTGCTCCACTGCAATCGGAGCCATTCTAGCGACTGAGCCATCCTTAGCACCCGGGCCAACTTTGCTCCAATGGAGCTGTGGCTGCGGGAGGGGAAGAGAGAGACAGAGAGAAAGGAGAGGGGGAGGGGTGGAGAAGCAGATGGGCGCTTCTCCTGTGTGCCCTGGCCAGGAATCGAACCCAGGACTTTCACATGGTTGGCCAACACTCTACTGCTGAGCCAACCGGTCAGGGCTGAAATATTTTAAATAACAGTTTTATTGTTTTTTTTTCCAGGTATTATTTAATATTTTAAAACTCTCTTATAATCTACTTTTGTATATCTCTTTTAATTGTTCTTATTTAAGTGTTAAATGCATGAAATAATAAACTGCATTTCTGTATATTGTTTTATTATACTTAAAATAGTCATTAGGGCAGAGAACTCATTGAATTATTTAAATCCCACCACTGGAATAGGCCACACTTAGGTAAAGAAATGGGGGATTTGGAGTGGAATACAAGATAAAATTGAGGACATTTTGTTAAATTTAAATTTCAGATAAACAATGAATAATCTCTTTAGTATTAGTATGTCCCAAATATGATATAATGCAGGACATACGTACACTAGAAAAGTAGTTTACTTGAACTTTAAATTGAACTGACTATCTTGTATTTTTATTTGCTAACCTTAGTTTTATTTGGCAATTCTAGTTCAGAAAGGCTCTAGATGTAACTCAAGCATGATATGGGGGGGAAGGTGAGGGGTCCCCTAAGTCTCGTAAAAGTTACAGCTACAGTGACCAAACCTGGGCAGTAGGGAACCTGCTCTTGCTCCGAGTGAGTCCAGTGGCAGTCCCAGGCTCCGCCCCTCCGCTCCGAGGTGCTTGCCGTTCTGCATCCAGGATGCCCCCCCTCCCAAGTCACTGAATGAATGCATGCAGTAGCCTCAGTTGCCACCTCCATATCGTGTTATCTGCTGGCCATCCAGGCTTGCATCTCATTGTCCTGGTAACATGGTGGCCCTGGTCTGGGAGGTGGCCTGAGGACAGTCCAGTGTTCTCATGAGGGGCAGGCTGTTTGGACTCGGCTGTTTCTCTGGCCAGCAACAGGCACTGATTCTTTTTCCCATTTGGCTCCCAAAGGGCCCTGTAATGGAATTGAGGAAATCTGAATAAATTGTCTGATGCATTATGACTAAGTTTGCAATGTGCCAAGCGTCCCCCAGGAGAGGCCCCGGGACAACAGGACTGCAGTGCCAGGCCTGCACACTGGACACCGTTCCCAGGGACAGCCATCCATGCAAGCGCTCTGAGTTCTGGAAGTACTTGAAAGGTCTGGGGAACTGTCAAGTGAATTTGTGGCACCAGCCTTGTGGCCTCTGACTAAGGAATGGTGGCACAATTTGTTGGCCTGGCTTGGTGGCAGATGGGTAACTCAGTCCACACAGCCAGCTTCACTGACCACTTCAATTACTCCCAAGTTCTGTTAGTGATCCCATTCCAACTGCCCAGGAAACGGCAGATGTCGGTCTTGGTTGATTTATGGACAATTCTCATTCCATTTTCATGTTCACTCTACAGTGTGTCCGTAAAGTCATGGTGCACTTTTGACTGGTCACAGGAAAGCAACAAAAGATGATAGAAATGTGAAATCTGCATCAAATAAAAGGAAAACCCTCCCAGTTTCTGTAGGATGATGTGGCAGCATGTGTGCATGTGCAGATGATGATGTAACATCGTGTATACAGTGGAGCAGCCCACGGCCATGCCAGTTGAGATGTGGATGGTACAGAGGAAAGTTCAGTGTGTTCTGTGGCTCGCGAGCTAAATTCAAATCCGTGACCAAAGTGCAATGTGAATATTGGTGCGTTTATAACGAAGCGCCACCACATAGGAATAACATTACTGGGTGGGATAAGCAGTTGAAGGAAACCGGCAGTTTGGTGGAGAAACCCCGTTCTGGTAGGCCATCAGTCAGTGACGAGTCTGTAGAGGCTCTACGGGATAGTTACCTAAGGAGCCCTAAAGAATCTGTGTGTGAGCCCACATCGAACTGCACTAAATAGGTATGAATCTGGGAGAGTTTTCCTTTTATTTGGTGCAGATTTAACATTTCTATCGTCTTTTGTTGTTTTCCTGTGACTGGTCAAAAGTGCACCATGACTTTACGGACACACTCTATTTCAAGTATGGTTAGAGAGCCCCTCACCATTTCTCTTCCTGCCTCCCTGCCTCCTTTCTGCATCTATTCTCCAGGGAGAATGCTCTCAATTTTACTGACTCTTCTTCCTGTGCTTCCATGCCTAGATCCTCTAACCATGCTGATCGGCAGATAGAAGATTTATTGATCTCTTACTTGACACGGACTCTTTTAAAACCTGATGCACCCGTTAATGGTAGCAACCGAAAGCTTTTATTGAGTTTGGACCCTATGCCGCCATACTTCCTGTTCATTTTCTTTTTAATTTCACAGTGACCTTTTGAAGTCGATGCTATGATTACCCCTCTTCCCCACTTCATAGATGAAATAGATTCCCTTATTTAAAGTTCCATGGGAAGTGACGGGAGCTAGGGCTGAGACTGGACCTGGGTTTCTAACCCCAGGGCCTGTGCTCTTAGCCCCACCTCCACCCCCACCTGGCCTGTAGACCAACTCAGGCAGTCACTGCAGCCTGGCGAGACGTGCTGAGGCTGAGATCCCTGCCTAGGATTCACATCACATGAAAATCGGAGAAGCTCTGGTCCAGCCTCCCTGGAGGGAAATGTGTCCTTTGCCTCCCTGACTCTGCCTAGGATCCCATTCGAGTTTGATGGTCACAGACCCACTCTACCCTTGTTGGCATTGTCCTTGGGCTCATCTTTGTCCTGCACAGGCCATTCCCTCAGGAGGCACATTTTGTCAGAACGACAGTGTGATGGTTGATTTCATTGTCAATTTGGCTTGGCCTTGGGACCTAGATATTTGGTCCAACATTATTCTAGATGTTTCTATGGAGGATTTTTGTTTGTTTGTTTGTTTTCTTGTTTTTTTTTTAGAGGAGATTAGCACTTAAATCAATAGACTCTGGATAAAGCAGATTACCCTTCACAATGTGGGTGGGCCTCGTCCTGATTGTTGAAGGCCTTACCACAATGAATGGCGTCCTCCTCCATGGGAAAGGATGGCTTTCTGGCTTCAGACTCAAACTACAGCATCCAGTCTTCCCGGGGGCTCCAGCTCCAGCCGTCCTGCCCGTCCTGCAGGTTTTGGACTTCCCAAAGTGGACAATTGCGTGAGCCATTCCACAAAATGTGTACGTCTGAACCAGTCTGATTCCCTCTCTTGCTCCCTCTCTCTCCACATATATCCTATTGGTTTTCTTTCTTTGGAGAACGCTGACTAAGGCAGAGAATTTTAGTTCACTGTCTGGTCCCCAGGCTGAACCAGTAATCTGGACCTGCTTCTGTCCTGGATGAGACAGGCGGCATGAGTGGAAGGAGAGAAGGTTCCCATTCCTCCAGTATCTCTCCCCCGACGCTGGACGGTGAGACTTCGTGGAGGTACTGATTGAGTACCACCTGGGTTTGGCTCTGCTTTGGGATGGGAAAGTTCTAGAGCTCTGCCTTCTATCCCTGCCATCTCCCTAATCAAAAGGGGAGTTTCCATGAGTGCCCATTATGAGAGCAATCAGGGTCTGGGAACTTGCCGGTTTTCCGGTCTGTTCTGCGTATATTGTGCGATAGAAGCTTGTGGGAAACAGACCTCTGTCTGAGAGCATGTGGAGTGCGCATGTGTGATGGAGTTGTTCCGCAAATGTGTCAGCGTGTGTGTTGTAGGACTGTGGCTCTTTTCCTTTGGGAAGGTGTCTGGGAGAACGTGGGGGTCCTGGCTTCTAGCCCTCCACCTGCACACTTTTCAAACCCAAATATGTGCCCTGATGGTATAAAAATGCAAATAGCTAGAATAGATTGAGCTCTTCCATGTGCTGGGGACCACGCTAAGGGCCGTGTAAGCAGTATCTGGATATGTCCTCACCACCACGGTAGGAAGCAAGGACCAGGAGGACACTGAAGCTGGAAGGAGTAAGGGACTTGCCCAAGATCACACAGCTATTTTATTTTATTTATTTATTTATTTATTTATTTTGTATTTTTCTGAAGCTGGAAACAGGGAGAGACAGTCAGACAGACTCCCACATGAGCCCGACCGGGATTCACTCGGCACGCCCACCAGGGGGCGATGCTCTGCCCCTCCAGGGCATCGCTCTGTTGCGACCAGAGCCACTCTAGCGCCTGGGGCAGAGGCCAAGGAGCCATCCCCAGCGCCCGGGCCATCTTTGCTCCAATGGGGCCTTGGCTGTGGGAGGGTAAGAGAGAGACAGAGAGGAAGGAGAGGGGGAGGGGCGGAGAAGCAGATGGGCGCTTCTCCTGTGTGCCCTGGCCGGGAATCGAACCCGGGACTTCTGCATGCCAGGCCGACGCTCTACCAGCTATTTTAAAGGCAGAGCTAGACTGTCCCTCAGCCCTGTCTGCCTGGGGAATGTCACCTGGGTTTGTAGGTGCTGAAAGAGGTGTTGACCTCCAGGTCTGCATCGTTCACTGCTTGGTAGAATTTAAACCTCTTGTTTCTCAGGGGATGGACGTAGCGACCATACCCAGCACGACACTGGCTCTCCTCTGATGGGGAGAATGTTCGGGAGGCAAGAGCAGCTCTCTGGAGCAACCCTACTCAACAAGACCCTGGAAAAGCACACACGGTGACCAAGAACATCATGAAACCTGGCTGGCCACGCTCTGCTCAGAATCTCAGACTCAGAGGGCAGAGTCGATTTCAGTCATGGGGGGTGAAAAGACACTCCTTGCTGAAACACAAGCCTGTTACTCTTTGCTTTTGGTGTCGCCAGTTCTATAGAAGCCGGATGTGCTGCAGTCAGCTCCCTGGTCCACATCCTTCTCCGCTGGGTGTGGTGTCCACTTGGGGAAGAAAAGGTCTGTTGACCAGGGATCTGCTCAGCCACTCAGAACAGGTGAGGACTCTACAGGGCACAAAACTCTTCTCATTTTCGTTTCGTCTTCACAACAACCTTACGGGAAGGAACTCATCCTTCTGGCTTAGGGTTCAGGAAACTGAGGCTCGAGTCACCTCTCCAAAGTCACCAACCTAAGATGAGTCCAGTCCAGGGGGTTATTTCACAAGCATTCATTGAGTTGTGGCCAGCTCCGGGCCCTGTGATAGGGGTCTGGGGTTGTCAGGATGAGCAAGCCACAGGTCCAACACTGTTGTCCAGGGCTCCTGGGCACAAATGGCAACATTGACACATTTCCCAGTCTGCTACCTCTGTCTTAACAAACCAAACCAATTCCTGAGCACCAGCTCTGTGCTGGGCACTCTGGTGGGTGCTCATGGGACAGCTGCTCATCTGTATTATTCCTGTGCCCCAAGAGCATACAGAGAGATGAGAAGTGGGGTTAGACAGTAGCCAATGCCATTAGGCCAAGTCGATGCTGAAGGGAGGCAGAGAGACAGACTCCCACATGTGCCCTGACTGGGCGCCACCTAGCAAGTCCACTAGGGGCGATGATCTGCCCTTCTGGGGTGTTGCTCCATTGCTCAGCAACCAAGCTCTTCTTAGCATCTGAGGCAGAGACCATGAAGCCATCAATGCCTGGGGCCAACTCGCTCCAATTGAGCCATAGCTGCAGAAGGGAAAGAGAGAGAGAGAGAGAGAGAGAGAGAGAGAGAGAGATGCGAGAGGGGGAAAGATGGAGAAGCAAATGGGCACTTCTCCTATGTGCCCTGACTGGGAACCAAACCTGGAACTTCCATACATGGGCAACACTCTACCCCTGAGCCAACCGGCCAGAGCTGGAAATTTTTTTTAAATCAAGGTCAGCTGGTTCTAGCTATGGGGGTGATCCTTAAAGGTATCAAAATGGAGATGGGATTTAAGCTGTTTCTTGCAGGAAGACTAGTTGATGTTCCAGTAGGAAGAACATGGAACAGCATTTTAAGGAGGAAAATCTTAACAGCTTGAAGGTAGAAAAGCAGGAAACTTGTTCTGGAAATGGGGATACCCGGTTGGTGGAGCCAAAGGGAGGGGAGGAGGGCAGCATAGATCTTTGCATAAGAGGAAAGAGAGATGTGTGAGTTATAGAGGGAAACTCTCAAGCTGACTCTGATAGTGGGGGTGTGGGGAGAGAAGACAGGAAAGGCAGATATTTATGGAGGGTCCTGTTCCTTAGGCTACTGGGTTTGGCACTGGTGCCATCTGCCTTCAAGGCCTTGGCCTCAGCTTCAGGCTGTGTTGTTCTGAGATTCCAGCTGCCTCCTGCCCATGGTCCTGAGGATATCTCTAACTCCCCCTGCAATGGGGGGTGGACACCCAGGATCTAGGGCAGGCAGATGAATGCTCAATATTCGCGAGCTAGCTCACAGCAGATGTAGATAAGGGACCCAGGCAGCCATTGAATAGGTGGTAGGAACGGCTGTGCCTCCCCCTCTTCATCCATGCTAGGAGAGCAGGGGCCAGGATGCGCACGACTTGGGCCAGGCAACAATCTGTGTTCATGGGCTGCCCTGGCAGGCGCATCTTCAACTGGTGTGAGTGGTTGGCAGTAACCAAAGGTATCTATTGACATAGAAAACATCCAGAAAAGCCTGACCTGTGGTGGCGCAGTGGGATAAAGCGTCGACCTGGAACACTGAGGTTGCCGGTTCAAAACCTTGGGATTGCCTGGTCAAGGTACATATGGGAGTTGATGCTTCCTGCTCCTCCCCCTTCTCCCTCTCCCTCTCTCTCTCTCACTCCTCTCTCTCTAAAAATCAATAAATGAAATATTTAAAAAAAAGAAAGAAAAAAGAAAACACCCAGAAAAGCACCCAGACTGTGTGTTCAGGGTATATGTTCCTTCCAGTTGTGGATCCTTGAATGAACACTGGGAACGCCGGTCGTGGGCTGCAGGTGGGGCCAGACACTGTCCATGGTGGGGCAGTCTCACTCTCGGCACACAGGACATGACTGGGCAGCTGGGATAACTTTTTGGTGCTGGTAGCCATGTACCTTGGTGCCTCTGTGGATGGCAGAGTTGGGCTCCCTTGGCTTTGAGCTTGGAGCCTGTTTGGACCATAAAGTGCCCTGACTCCCTGGTGCTGAAGCCTCCAGAAGATATCACTTGGTGCCTGGGCCTGCCAGTGACCAAAATGCAGATCTTGGTCCCCTGTGTTGTCCCTGACTCCAACGACAGAGGCTGAGCGGTGGGACTCCGTTGTCAGGTGAGAGATGGGGAAGTGCCCAGGAAACGATGCCGGGAGAAACACCGCCCCTGCCCGGGCACGTGGCCGGGGCGGGGCGTCAGCCAGAGGCAGTGGCCTGCGGCCTGGGGCCTCCGGGACCCTTATCAGTTGGCGGCTTTCACTTCCGTGGAGCCACAGCTGAGTTGGTGGGGAAGCTGGAGCTCTTGTTCAGAAGAACATCATTTGGCTTCTCCCCACTGGAACCATCAGACTGTCCACAGCTGTCTTCTCTCCAGATATTTAGATTTTCCGTGGAAAAGTTACAGTTCCCTCTCCCTGGTTAAGACCTGGTTATTCATTCAGCTAAACAAGAACTTTCCTATTACAGGGTAATCAATGAATTCATATTGAGTACCTGCTGAGTGTGAAGCACAGGGGATACAAAGAGCAGTAAGGCATGTTTGCATTTGGCTAGGCTCTGGGCTAGTTCAGAGATAAAGGAGACAATAGTGTCCTGGCCGGGTAGCTCAGTCAATTAGTGTTGTCCCTGATATGCCAAGGTTGTGGGATCAATTCCTGCTCAGGGCACATACAAGAATCAATCAGTGAATGGATAAATAAGTGGAACAACAAATTGATGTTTCTCTCTCTCTTTCTAAAAAATAGAAAAAGAAAATCATAGTGTCTTGCTTTCAGTTGCTCCCTTCTAGGGAGGCAGGATTTCACATTGCCGTGATGTGGGTGATGGAGAGACAGGTAGAGAGGTTCCTGGACCCGCATGGAAGGAGGTGACAGCACAGGACGTTGGCTTAGAGCACTGGCTGAGCACTCAGACCTGCATCCCTGTCCTGGTCCCACCATCTGGTCGCTTAGAGCCCCATCCGTTAGATACGAATAGCCCCAGTACCTGGCGGTGAGGACGGTGAGGACGGAAGGATGGCTTGGCCATCGATCAAGCTCTTACTATAAGCCAAACGTTGTGCTAAAGCACAATGATTACTGGAAGCTTGAGTCAGTGGACCCTTACGGGATGCTAGGGGGAAGGGGCATTACCTTTTGGGAATCTCATTTACGCGTTGGGGAGCGAGGTGCCCAAGGCCCCAGAGCCAGCTGGTGGCGGAGCTGGCTCCAGCCCCCAGAGCTCTGGTCTCTTTCTGCGTTGACTGGGCACTTGCCCCATTTCCCCAGGCTGGGCTGGGTGTTTTTGTTCTGCTATGGAAATGTGGCCGCAGAGGGGCTGAATGCAGCAGGGAGGCTCACACAGGACCTTCACCGACTCCCTTCCCATAGATGAATGGAGCCTGGAACTAACTCCATTTGGCAATCGGCAGAAAAACACATTAAAACAGAAGCTCTCATCTCCTTTTACCCCTCACCCCACTCTGACAGATTTATTTTGGAAAGTGACAAGAGCTAATGGAATCACTTAATTTCCCCCCATAAAAAATTACCCCCAACTGCAATAATTAAACATTTCACAACAGTTTCCTTCTTCATAACCTTCGTCATAGGTTTCTCCTGCTCTGACACCCTTCTTCCCCCCCTTCCCCTGTCCTGGCCCCTGCTCTGCCCTGTGCTGGCCTGGCCTCTCTGGTGAGTGATTTTTCATTTCAGGCTTTAGGATTTTGACCCGAGTACTAGTAATTGCAGGAGGAGCCTGTAGGATTGTGGGAAAGAAAAGAAAGTAAAACAAGAGAAGCAATCAGATTGGGGTTTGAATCCTGGTTCTTCTACTTCCCAGCCATGTGACTTAGGAAAGTCACTTAATTTTCTTTTGCTTTGGTGTCTTCAATTGCAGATGAGGCTTTAAGCCGTGCCTGCCAAGTCCCTGGTACCTTAGTCTCCAGCAAATGGGAAATGCTGTAATTTTTAAAAATGAATCTTGTGAGTCTAATTCTTTTTAACATGCACCACCCTGAACCTATGGCAGAAGAAGGAGAGGACCAGAGAGATAGAGACTATAAGAGAGACAGAAACGTAGAGCAAGGGGACAGAGACCGAGGGAAAATAGATGGAGAAGAGAATGAAGGAGTCCAGGCAGGGCTGGAGCGAGTGAACATTTGTCAAATGGTGCTCAAGCCCTTATGTAATCACGCACTTCCCCAGCCAAGGGATGCTCATTTGCCAATATTTCTAGCCAGATGTCTGAGGTTTTATAGAGAGGGGCCAGCTGGAATTTGGAGGCCTGTTTCTGTCCCCTAGCAGCTCAGAAGCAGGGTACCCGTCTGTATGTTAGTGGTGTTAGCAGAAGATTTGGAAGCAATGGTGGCACGTTCCCCTGCGATGCATGATTAATGTACAATCGACTGTGGCATGCACAGCTGTCGGGTACTTTCAAGGCAGATGTCTCCATGAGACCAAGAAAATACATGGGGCTTCTCTCTTGCAAGGCCTGGCCTTGGTGTTAGTTATAGGCAGTAGGCAAGAGTCAGCCCTGCTGTTCCTTGGGCCTGGAGGATAGGCACAGGGTATCTGGTGGTCTTTTCAACGTCAGCATTGCTGGGAAGGAACCCCTGTAAACATCTCGTGTTCTTACGGTTTCTTTCGTGTTATCTCATGTGGCACTGTGGGTGTCTGGCTCCAGTTCATCTGGGATCCGAAGTGGACAAGGCCATAGCCTGATGCCCAGCGGACTTGTAGTCCAGAGGGGCACCGAGGGCATCTGCATCTGCTCTGGGAAGGACCGAGGCTGGGGAAAGGGCTACCCTTGGGTGGGGGGCCGTACAGAGGCATGTACCGCTATTTGGGAAAACATAGAATGCTTCCTGGACAGTGGCCAAGAGACATTTATGAATTGAGCCTTGTAAAAAATGTTACTATCCCCTGGCCGATTGGCTCAGCGGTAGAGCGTCGGCCTAGCGTGCGGAGGACCTGGGTTCGATTCCCGGCCAGGGCACACAGGAGAAGCGCCCATTTGCTTCTCCACCCCTCCGCCGCGCTTTCCTCTCTGTCTCTCTCTTCCCCTCCCGCAGCCAAGGCTCCATTGGAGCAAAGATGTCCCGGGTGCTGGGGATGGCTCCTTGGCCTCTGCCCCAGGCGCTAGAGTGGCTCTGGTCGCAACATGGCGACGCCCAGGATGGGCAGAGCATCGCCCCCTGGTGGGCAGAGCGTCGCCCCATGGTGGGCGTGCCGGGTGGATCCCGGTCGGGCGCATGCGGGAGTCTGTCTGACTGTCTCTCCCTGTTTCCAGCTTCAGAAAAATGAAAAGAAAAAAAAAAAAATGTTACTATCGAGGGGAGCCAAGAGGAGCTATACACTGGCTTTTGTGCCTGTGTCCTTGAGTCTCCGTTCCATCTACAAAGAGATAATAGTTTCTGTGTCACTGGGCAGTTACATGAAGTAATGCCCATACGGTGTACAGTGCGGGCCTGACCCGTCGTAAGTGCTTACAGGCGAGCAGCTCTCTTCTGCTCTCGGTGGGGTTATTCTTGCCCTGAGTCCAAGGTTCACCTGCAGTCCTTTCTTCCCTGCATCCTCTAGCCAACCTTTACCCCTTTGTGCTAGGATTTTGTACAAGAATTGCTGAGCAAGAGTTGGGGAGAGGAGGGTCCTGTTGCCATAGCTCCTTCTCATGAAAACCCAGTTCTTGCCCACCTCCTTCCAGGATGCTGAACCCTGAACCCCTTAGCCCCTGGGACCAGGAGCCGTTTGGGCTGCTTATCCTGGAAGGACAAGCTTCTGGCCAGTAAAAACGAGGTGCCTTTCGGGCCCTTGTCCCAGTTCACATGGGAATGAGTTTCAGTCTGCTTCACAAGTCCAGCTCTCAGTTAAGGAATTTAGCCAGCAACGCGGGGGGTAATCTAATTACCACAGCTCTACGGTGAGCGGTGAGCGCCTGCTGACCTGGCCTTTGTTCAGGTGACCCATGGAGTTAACAGGGTGGGAGGCTGGGTTACTTCCTTAAAGCCCTCTGGAATGTGGCTCCAGTGAATGACCTGGGAGGCATGTGTGGCTGGAGCTGAGCTGGCAAATATAATTTAGCACAATCAGTATGATTAGAATGGAAAAGAGCGAGAGAGCGAGAGAGCGAGAGAGAGAGAGAGAGAGAGAGAGAGAGAGAGAGAGGCCCAAGAGTCTCCTTTGTACGCCAGGGGACCCTCTCTCAGAGAGCTCAGTGTAACCCTGACTGTCGGTTTCTCTTTGTAACACAAGTGCCCGACTTAAGCTCTGTTTGCCCAGACATCCCCTTCCATGGCTGTCTCAGACAAACAATGTCAGCCACATGACTAGATAAAAAGCCCAGCCACTCCCTCCCTCCTTTTTGTTTTGGAGGTCTTTGGTTGATTAGATAACTGACTGTTGGTCACGCCCCTGACCCCCCTGGTTCTTCCCAAGCTTTAATTCTGACTCTCAACTTTGAACTCACCAATGAAGAGTGAACCTGTGAAACCCTAGGTCCCCACCCTTAAGCCCAGTAAAAGCAGACACCCCCCAACCCCCCAACACACACAGTTGTGACCTCACTGTGTGGCTTGCTGTGTACCTTTCGGAACTTGTTGAGTAATAAACCCTGAGTTTCAAAAGGTTCCTGATGGCTATTACTGAGGGTGACTGCTGGTCCTAGAATAACCTTGGTTCCGAAAGGGGGACCGGGGCCAGGTGAGTGCCCGCGGATGTTTCCCTCCCATAGCATCACAATCTATCAGCTGAGACAGGCATGGGGCAGAGATGTGCCCTTGGTTCTCTGTAGCTGACCAGCGTTCTGTTCTTGGCACTGGGGCCAGTTAACAAGCCTAACCGTGGCCACCTGCGACGTGTGACCTGTGCCTCTTTGGAAGGAAAAGTATTCCGTGGCTGTGTGTCCCATAAGCAGCAAATATTTGTCAAGAGAATGGGTTTGTCTTTGCCCCTTCGATTGAAACTATTGTCTTCAGAAAACCCCGTGAAAATGCAAATATGCTTTCTGGGAGAGGCAGCCTGTTAAGTTATTAAGTCTATACCACTGGTTTATTGAATTAGTTCCGGTCACCTAACTGGATCGCCAGGAGCCGGGCAGGTCATGTGTGGTGACGGGATACACAACCTCAGGATAGGACTACAGGGTGCGTTTGCTTTCAGCCGGGACCTGCCAGGGAGTCCCAGGCTCCGGAAGGAGAGTGGCCTAGTTCGACATTCTGCCAACCTTGTTGGCAGGGTTTCTGACACTTAGGCGGAGGAATTAAAAATTGTGTCCCTTCAGAATCCTTCCAAATGCAGGTCTCCAGAGAGGAAGTGAGGTTGGCCAGCCTGGGACGGTTCCCCTATGACTGGTGTGCCAGCTGGTACACTGAGACAATTAGGGAGAAATTGAGAACCATCCATATCTGAGCACAGCACTGTATTCCATACACATCATTTAAAGTTCCTTAAAACTGTGATATAATATATACACAGCATAAAATGCACTATTTTAACCACTTTTGTGTGTAGAATTCAGTGGCATGAAGTACATTCTCACTGTTGTGCAACCAAAATCACTATCCAGCTCTTTTTATCATCCGAAACAAAAATTCTGTATCCATTAAACAGTAGCTTCCATTCCTGCTCTCCGTAAACCCTCGTAACCAAAATCCTACTTTCTGTTTGTATGAATTTGCCTGTTCTAGTTACTCATGTAAGTAGAGTTATACAATATTTGTTCTTTAATGCCTGGCTTCTTTCCCTTAGTATAATGCCTTCAACGTTCATCCATGTTGTAGCATTATATCAGTATTTCCTCCTTTTTCAAGGTTGAGTAGTATTCCATCATGTACGTACACCACATATTGTTTATCCACTCTTTTGATAGACATTTGGGTTGTTTACCCCTTTTTACCACTGTGAATAATGCTGCTATAAACATTGGTGTACAAGTGTCTGTTTCTGCTTTTAATTCTTTGGGGTATATATCCAGAAGTAGAATTGCTGAGTTATATGTTATTTCTGTTTAACTTTTTGAGGAGCTGCCCTACTGGTTTTTTCTTTTTTAACAATGGTTGTACCATTTAAAAGTCCTATTAGCGATGCACAGGGTTCCGATCTTCCCATATCCGCACCAACTCTAATTTTCCATATTTTTGTTGGTAATTCCTAATGGGTGCATCCACATATTTCTTTTAAGTTGCTTTTTCCTTGGTCACAAATATCAATAAAAGCAAGAGTCAACATAGCTTATGATTTTTAAAAGTAGTAACTATATGACTCTAACAAATAAGCAACACATTATGAAGATGCAGCACTAACATAGAGCCCAGTGAAACCAATAACTACAGTGGTACCTTGACATATAAACAGACCAACATACAAATTTTTTAAGATACGACGAACCGCGACTCGGTCTGTATTTTGTTTGAGATCTGAGCGAAATTCTGATATACGAGTCGTGATTCGAGAAGCTGCCACTAGTTGGCGCATTGGCGCACGGGTCCAGTATCGGCAGTTTGATATACAAGTTGACTGACTTATGAGCTTGGTTACAGAACAAATTAAATTCATATCTCAGTGTGCATGAGCATAAAATTGACACAAATGATTCCCATAAAGAAGAGAACTTTGTCAAGTTTTAGATGACCAAAATAAATTGAGTTTTTCCTCTTTGTCTCTAGTATCAGGCTCAGCCTATAGGGACTTTGTGTGTGAGTGTGCCTGTGATAGCTCTCCCAATGCTGTCCCTTAGCCCCGCCTCTGGTCCAATTGGATAAGGCACCTTTTCTTCCAAGGAGCCAATTTTTCTTTATTTCTGTTTTATATTCTTTCTTTATCTTCTTGTTTTGGATGCCGATGGATGTATACAAATATACTTCTGGCCCTGAGGCTGAGGGTCAAGAAAAAGGTCTAGCAATAGAACCAAGTTTATACCGTATAGATGTCTACTGACCACCACTCAGGCCTGTGGTAGATACTTTCTCATGTATTGATTTTGTGGAATCCCAACAACAAGGCAAGAAACATTGTCCCGATTTTGTAAATGAGGAAACTGTTTCCCAGAGAGGTAAGTGATTTTCCCAAAGTCACCCAGCAGCTAAGTAGCAGAGCCAGGACTTAAACCTGGGTCTTCTCACTGAATGCTTTTCTTCCTTGCATCCCCACCTGACCCTTCATAACGGAAGTGGCTGAATCAGAGGTGTATAGACAGCTGACTTCCAAGCTGTCATCATGGGAGAGCTGCCTCACCACGCATGCTCATCATGTGGCAGGTATTTACCAGGTGCCTACTATGTGCCTTCCCTGTGAACATAGGCTTCCACATTCCTGCAAGCACAACAAATTAACCTTTGAATGGTCCTGTGATTTTGTCATTTCATAGTTAGCAGACTGACTATATGAAGAAGGTAGTTGTATCTGACATTGCTAAGAAAACATTTTTACTGATATAGTTTATGTAGAAGAATAATGCAAGAAAATCCTCTATAGATGGTCTTAACTTTTCTCAGTTACACAGGCTGTATTGCTTGGATCTTAAGGATCTTGATGATGAGGATGATGACAATGATGAAGGAACTACTATTCATTAAAGCTCAAACAAAATACTGCTTTAGCTGGAGTGGTGTTTTTTTTTTTTTTTTTTTTTTACTAACACTAAAAGTTATTTATTCAGTGTGGGGTGCAGATGATGTACTATGAAATGGTACACCTTGAAACCTATGTCATTTCATTAACCAATGTCACCCCAATAAATTCAATTTAAAAACAGAAAGTTATTTATTAATTTATGCATGTGATCAAAAATATTTACTTGGTACTTGATACGTGCCAGGTACAAAGATGAACAATGACCAGCATGTGATCCCAACCTTTGACCAGCTCCCTATTGTGACTAACAGTGGGGGCATACACATACTAAACATTTTAACATAATGTAAGAAGTGCAGCAGTAGAATGTGTGCAAAAGGCCTGTGGCAACAGGACATAGTAACAATGACTTCTCCCTGCAGAAATCAATGAAGGATATTGAATGATGAGTAGAAGGTTGCAATACGCAATGGAAGATTAGTTGGTGAAGTGTCAAGACCGGCAACTTGACCCAAGATTAGCTTGATAAGCTTCATGTAGTGCAGGCTCCGGCATTTGGACTTTTACCTGTTGGCATTAGGATCTGTTGAAGGAAGGGTTTTACATAAGGTAGCAAAAGTACAGGGCATGTTTCTGGTCTTTATGCCCTAACAAAGCTTTCCCAGGTTGCCAGGAGAACTGGTAAACCCCAGGTCTCTGAAAATATGCTCATCATAAGCATTTTATAAACCACAAAATGACTTCCAAGTTAACTATAAGAGACTTTTAGATTTATTACTTTTTTAATATATGAAGGATCTTCTAAGTTGTGGTGTTTTCAAAACTCTTTCCAGCCCCTTCAACTCCTAAGCCTTCCTGCCAAGCTGATTATGTCTTCGTTGTAAGGGTGTTCCGTGGGATTAATGAACTCATTGCCATGATGTGGTTGGCACATAAAACTGCAATCACCGGGCCTGACCAGGCGGTGGTGCAGTGGATAGAGCATCGGACTGGGATGTGGAGGAACCAGGTTCGAGACCCCGAGGTCGCCAGCTTGAGCACGGGCTCATCTGGTTTGAGCAAAAGCTCACCAGCTTGGACCCAAGGTTGCTGGCTCAAGCAAGGGGTTACTCAGTCTGCTGAAGGCCCACGGTCAAGGCACATATGAGAAAGCAATCAATGACAACTAAGGAACCGCAACGAAGAATTGTTTCTCATCTCTCTCCCTTCCTGTCTGTCTGTCCCTATCTGACTCTCTGTCTCCTACAAAAAAAAAAACACAAAAAACTGCAATCACCGGGATTCCATCAAGCCAACTTGCTGTTTCACAGATGAGGAAACTTTGCCATGAAGAAGACAAGGGCCTTAAGCAAGGTCTCAGTGCATAAACAGTAGAGCCAGTGTTTAAACCCAGGCTGCCTGGCTGCAGGGTCCTATTCTTAACCATAACCCTGACATCCCCTCCACAGAAGCAGCCTAATACAGCTCAGTAATTCCCAGTCTGCAGCAGAGTCTTAAGTTTACCAGAAAACACTGAGGAGTAGGGAGGACAGGAATATGGACTTAGGCCTCGGATTTAAATCCAGACTTCACAAATTTTGAGCAATTAGATCTTTTTGACAAGTCACTGTACTTCTCTGTGCCTCAATGTTCCCATTTCTAACGTGGGTTAGGACTTACTTGTAGTATTGTCGTGATCATTAGAGACACTATACACAGAGCCTAGAACCGTCCTGGTTCATAGCAGCTGCATAGTGAATGAAGGGGATTAATTAATAATAGTCCTAATTACAATGAGTTATAATGAGTTTCTTTTGTAAAGTGTAGATCTTTTTCTAACCTCAGACTTCACAATATTACATAAGTGTTTTTGTAATAATGGTTGTTGGGAATAATGGCAAAACTTTTCTTTCTCACAGGAAACCAGGGCGTAGGGAACTTTGCCTGTGCACACCAAGCCCACACACTTGATGCCAGGCTGTGCGCAAAGCATCAACAGCAGGAGGTAGTAGCCTTTCCTCCCTGCGGGAACGGACAATCTCCCTCACAACGGCTTTCCACCCACCATCCCTCTACCATCCTTACGCTTGCTGAGAAAGTGCTAGAAAGAAAGAAAAAAAAATGCTCTGTGAGCACTGGAGAGCGGTCATAATTCTGGTTAATGACAGTCTAGAAGACTTCGGCAGAAGGTGGCCTTAGCCAGACCCCAAAAGACAGGAAGGACAGGTGGAGATGCTGAGAGCAGGGAACATTTCAGGGGAGGGGGGGCTGGCACGAGGCATTAGAGGGTAAGGCAGAGACAGCAGGTGCAAGCCCTTTACATCATGGCTGGGGACTGTGGCTCCTCGGGGTGAGGGAGGCAGGTGGCCCAGAGGGTCCTGGAAGGGAATGGAGGGTCCTGGAAGGGAATGGAGAGAGACGTGGGGCTGCGATGAGGCCGCAAGAGTGTGAGTCATGGAGACCGCGGAGGGACTGGAGGTGAGTAATGAGGCCATCAGTACGGAGCCAGCGCAGGGGTTTCCAGGACACACACACAGAGGAGCCTTGCAGAGGCCAACAGGACCTGCCCCTAATGCATCCATCCGGGGGACACTAAACACTTTAGTATATTCTCTGATGAATAATTTCTCCAACTCTAATCACATTAGGGACACACGGGGCCATGTCTCGGTGCTCTGTCTGTCAGATGTCGTTGCCACTTAAGTGCGTGATGCAGAGTGGGCCCACCACAGAGCCTGGTCTGCGGCTGCGGCAGGCAGCCAGGAGAGCTGGCCCCGGAGGTTGGATTTCTTGGGCTCCGTAATCACATTGGAGGCAGAATGTTTTTCTGTGGCTCCTCCTTCTGTTCTCTCTGTTTCCATACTGTTTCCTCTCCTCTGCTAGCCCTCTCTCCATCAGTCCCCAGGGCTGACATGGTAAACTGCTCTTCTTCTCGCCCTCCCTGTCCACTACCCAGGTAGGACTAGACGGGAAAATGACCCCACCGCGGTCCCACCTCGATTCTGCACCCATGGGGAGTGGAAGCAGGAAGAGAAAATGTAATTATTAAATTTCCTAAAGGTACTAAGCCAGGAAGCTAAGGTACCCACGACAGAAACAAGGGTCAAAGGGCCCTAGCAGGTTGGAAGGCAAGAGTCAAAGCCACAGTGATAACATTCTGTGGGATACGTGCAGAAGTTGGCATTTAGGCTCAAAAACAGTACCAATCTCATGGCATTGTTATGGAGATTCTCTGAGTTAATGCAAATAAAATGATGAAGAGAGTGTCCGGCAGATAGTAAGCACTAGGTCGAAAAATGCTAGCAATCATATCAAGTTCATTCTTCTGTTTCTTAGATCTTGCTTGATTGGAAAGTTCCCATCGGCATAGACTCCTCGTGGACTCCAAAGGATTGAAAGATAAACAGAGGAAAGCCATTCAATACTGGTTTTCAGTTTCTTCTTTCTTTCTGTGTGCTTCCTCAAATAGTTCTTGAATAGGGAAGGCCCGTTTTTATGGATAGGGTATAAAGGGAGAGACAAAGAATTAGAAGAAGGGGAGAGGAAAGAGATTCATAGGGTGGGTAGTAGCGTAAGGCATACTAGTTTTGGAGTCTTTCAGACCTGTCCTTGTCATTTCTATGGTGACCTTAAATAAATTGCTTAACCATTTGAACTCAAGATCTGTACAGTCGGTTTACTAATTACTCATCTCAGGGGATGGGCACGAAAATAAAAGGAGAGAACTTATCTCAGTAAGTGTTCATTTCTTGCCTTTCTTCTGCCCTTTCCCCATTGAGATGAAACCAATGTCACCAGTTGCCTGCCCATAACGTAGACCTTGGGAGAATTCAGAAGCCATCAGAAGGTCATTTTTTTTTTAAAAGAGGGTATCCAGCAACATTCATTCTGTAATGTTTTGTCTCATCAGATTTTCTATATTGTCTTTTAGAAGATGGAGCTAATCCGCGGCAGGGACAGGTGAAATCTGCCAAGTAGCTGGATCCACAGATGCAGCTCGATCCCGTGCCGACCGACTCCTCGTGACTGCTGTGCTGTGAAAGGGTGTGGGCAACTGACACCTCGTCACTTTCCACCTGTTCCCCTCCGCCCCTCCCCCTTCGCTGGTATTTTTGGAAGAATGGTTAAGTACATTCACCTTAAAAAAAAGTGATTATTAAATCTTTGTTGTCATCGAGATGTAGCGGGGTTGCGTGTCATGAGTAACTCTTGGCGGTCTCTACATCTGGATTTTCGAAGCCAGATGACGTTTTCCCTTTTGTTTTCCTTTTGAAGAAGTTCAGCTTCTGCAGCAGCGTGTAGTTACTTTTTAAAGATGGCTCTGACTTAACCGATAACAGAATGATGTTCCCATTTGAATAGCTCTGTCGAAACCCACTAAGCTACACAGGTCTTGAGAGGTGGTTGCCATGAACTTGGCCACTTAGAAAAAAATCATTTTTGGTTTATTAACTTCTCATCTTTGGAATCTTAACTGTGGGGCTTCAGTAGTAAGAGCCCGACCAGTTGGGCTGCTGGATGAATGAGTTGGAGCTCAAGGTAGCTACTGCGGAGAAGTAACATCTATCACGTACGTACTGAATAAGCGCTCACCCTGTGTATACAGCTGGGGAAGGACTTTAGGTGCATTATGTCAGCTGAGCCCCCCCACAGTGACAGCCAGTATTTATTCAGGGCTGACTATGCACCAACTTGTGCTCCATGGTTTGTTTTAGGGCATTCCATTTGATTGGCATATTGTGAGGTATAGTTACCTAGTGAGGTTGCAAGTGACAGTAACCCGACTCAACTCTCTTCAATGTCCAAACCAGTTTTATTGGCTAATGAAACGGAAAAAATGTCTGTGGGATAAATCTTGATAGCATAAGCCTGGCTCGATCCAGATGCTCAAATGATGTGATTGAACTCACTTTCTCCTCATACTGTTTTGCCTTCTTTATACTGATTTTTTTAAACTTTTTTTTAGCAAATTAAATTTAATGGGGTGACATTGATCAGTAAGAGTACACAGGTTTCAAGTAAACATTTCTATAGCATTTGAACTATTGATTGTGTTTTGTGCCCATCACCCAAAGTCAAATCATTTTCCGTTACTGTGTATTTGTTCTTCTTTACTCCCCTCCCCCAAACCCCCCCAAGCCGCTCCCCCCTGGCAACCAGTTCACTTTTATCTAGGTCCATGAGTCTCATTCTCATATTCCTCCGCCTATGTGTGAAATCATATACAATAGTTCTTAGCTTTTTCTGATTTACTTATTTCACTTAGTATAATGTTCTCAAGATCTATCCATGTTGTCATAATGGCAATATGTCATCATTTCTTATGGCTGAGTAGTATTCCATTGTATATAAGTACCATATCTTTATCTGATCCTCTATTGAGGGATAGGTTGATTATTTCCAATTCTTGGCATTTGTTAATAATGCTGCGATGAACATGGGGGTGCATGTGTTTTTGCATACCAATGTTCTTGAATTTTTTGGGTAGATCATATGGTAGTTCTATTATTAACTTTTTGAGAAACCACCATACTTTATTCCATAATGGCTGTACCAGTTTTCATTCGTACCAGCAGAGAATAAGGGTTCTTTTTTCTCCACAGCCTCTCAAATACTTGCTATTACTTGTCGTAATAGTCAACCTAGCAGGTGTGAGGTGGTATTTTATTGTAGTTTTGATTTGCATTTCTCTAGTAGCTAGCTAATAAGCGTCTTTTTGTATATCTGTTGGCCATTAGTATGTCCTCTTGGGAGAATTGTCTTTTCAGGTTCTCTCTCCATTTTTAATTGGATTGTTTGCTTGATTGCTACTGAGCTTTGTGAGTTCTTTATATATTTTGGTTATTAACCCCTTATCAAAGCTGTTGTTTGTAAATATCATCTCCCAGTTGGTTGGCTGCCTTTTTGTTTTGTTGTTGGTTGCTTTTGCTGTGAATAAGCTTTTTAGTTTGATAAAGTCTCATTTATTTATTGTTGTCTTTACTTCCCTTGCCTTTGGAATCAAATTCATAAAATGTTCTCTATGGCCAAGGTCCATAAGTTTAGTACCTGTGTTTTCTTCTATGTAATTTATTGTTTCAGATGTTATATTTAGGTTTTTGATCCATTTTGAATTAATTTTTGTGCATGGGGACAAACTGTAGTCAGGTTTCATTCTTTTGTGTGTGGCTTTCCAATTTTCCCAGCACCATTTATAGAAGAGGTTTCCTTTTTTCCATTGTGTGTTTTAGCTCCTTTGTCAAAGATTATTTGCATATATATGTGGTTTTATTTCTGGGCTCTCGATTCTGTGCCATTGGTCTGTATATCTGTTTTTCTGCCAATACCATGCTGTTTTGATTATTGTGGCTCTGTAGTATAGGTTGAAGTCAGGTAGCTGGGTTATAGCTGTTCGATGTATTAAAATTTCAAGGGGAGAGATCAAGGGTATCTCTCATGCTGCCATGACTCTGATGTCATCTTTATATTGATTTTGTTCTCAGCAGAAACTCTCTGGGAGGTGGCAAAGATGCCCTATAGTAGTTTGGGCTTATATTGTACCAGCCTAGAGAGCAAGGTCCAAGGAAAGTGTTTTTTCCCGGTGGCTCCAGCATTCACTCTCAGTGAACCACCTTTGCGTGCATGCTCATACCTAACCGGGGAGGTACACTAGATTGATTGGTCTAAGCTGGGTTCTGTGTGTACCTCAGGTTCTTGGGGGGAAGGGGGAAGGTCCATCCCATCCATAGCATATGGACTGGGAATGGGAGGGATGGTACTCCCAAAGAAAATCAGGACTTTAACCCAAAGATAAAACACTAAGCATCTTCCACAATTCTATTATTGGGTTCATTTCATAGATAAAGAGACTGAAGGTCAGAGAATTTATGTAATTTGCTCCAAGATCTCACCACTGAGAAGTGCCAGAACCCTCACCCATCTTCTTTTCATTATTTGGCCTATTTTAGGCCTCTCCTAACATAGAACAGTCTCTATCTCAAGTGCATCTACTGTGCCTTTCCGCTGGCTTGATTCTTACAGGTTATTTGTGAACCACTAAGCCAGTCGCCAAACAAGAAGTAATCCAGTGACACAGGCAGGGGATTAGAAAAGAGCTGTGCTGTGTGCTGTGAATCTGACTATTGTATGTGGTGAATGCAGCCCAAGGCCTCCATGGCACGGGGCCTGCAGAGCGAGAGCCATAGAAAGCAGTGAGTCACTCAGGGCCTCTTCTTCTGAACACTGCTTCCTGGGGCTTGGGACCCTTCCCCTTTGGTACGGGGAGCCCAGCAGTCACACCTGAGAGTTTGGGGGTGATGCCTCCTCCTGCTGCTGGGAAAGGGATATCACTAGGGAGCCTTGTACTGGGCCCTGTTCTGGGGGTTCACAGGAAAGATGAGGTTTGTGTACTGACTGCACTGTTCTTGTGGCTGGGGTTGGCACCCCCCCACAGACAAACCAAGACGGGTTGTTCTGGACACTGAATAGTCACCGTGAAGGATTAAGGCTGCTAGGCTTTCCTTCTTTCCTTCCACAACCCTGCAGTGTTATCTCGGCAAAGTCTAGACAGAAACCTCAGGTTGCTCAGGAGAAGATTTCAGGTGGGACAGACATGGGTGTGCCATTAAATAACACGGAGCACATGGTGAGAAACGTGTTCCCTCCTCAGTCCTCCTGTTCGGCACCTCCCTCAGACTTTGCCCTCGCTGTGGACTCATCCCAGCGGCTCGCCGGCCCTCTCTCGTGTTCCTCTCCAGCCATCCGGACAGCCTCCAGCTCAGAGCCGTTGGCAGGCGCTACCACCAGCTGGAATGTCATGGCGTCGCTTTTGTTTTCATCGTGTTTATCTTTATGGTCTCCTTCCATGGTGGCAGGTGGTGCTAGTTTCCTACTTATGACAGGGATATAAATTTGGTGTACAAAATGAATTTGTTTTTAGTAGAAGGAAGTGAGTAGATTGGAAGAAAACAATATAAATTATGTTATCTCATAAATAGATTAGTCAGGGTTCAACCAAGTAAACGAAGGCAGTAGGATCTAAGAATTAAGAGGTTTATTGGAGCCTGACCAGGCAGTGGTGCAGTGGATAAAGTGTCGGACTGGGATGTGGAAGACCCAGGTTCAAGACCCTGAGGTCGCCAGCTTGAGCGAGGGCTCATCTGGTTTGAGCAAATGCTCACCAGCTTGAGCCCAAGGTCGCTGGCTCAAGTAAGGGATCATTCAGTCTGCTGAAGGCCCAGGGTCAAGGCACATATGAGAAAGCAATCAATGAACAACTAAGGTGTCGCAACATGCAACAAAAAACTAATGATTGATGCTTCTCATTTCTCCGATCCTGTCTGTTACTGTCTATCCCTCTCTCTGACTCTCTCTCTGTCTCTGTAAAAAAAAAAAAAAAGAAAAAAAAGAGGTTTATTGGAAAGACCTGACTCACTTGGGTGTGTGGTCTGGCAAGGTGAGCTTGAAATCCCCAGAGTAGGAGGTCAGGGTGGGCAGGTGGGGCTCTCAGGCCTGGGCTGAGCTGCTGATCCCAGGTGGAATTTCTTTTGCTTCTGGAAAACTTCACTTCTGCTCTTAAGGTCTTTCACCTGATTGAATCAGATCCACAGAGATGATCTAGACCAGTGGTAGTCAACTTGGTCCCTAGTGCCCACTAGTGGGCATTCCAGCTTTCATGGTGGGCGGTAGCAGAGCAACCAAAGTATAAATAAAAAGATAGATTTAACTATAGTAAGTTGTTTTATAAAGATTTATTCTGTCAAACTTAGCAAAAATCCAACATAAAGTACTTGGTAAATAATTACTGATATATGCTTTAACTTGCTGTAACTCTGCTGTATAAATTTTATGAAGTAAAGTTACTTCCCTACTTTATAAATCACCATTACTGTGGAACAGGTGGGCGGTTAGAAAATTTTACTACTAACAGAGATACAAAAGTGGGCAGTAGGTATAAAAAGGTTGACTACCCCTGATCTAGAATAATCCCCTTTATGTAGAGCCGACTGTAATCACATCTATAGAATGTCTTCACCGCAACGCCAAGGTTCCTGTTTGAATAACGGGGGACTGTGAATAAACACAGAGGACACAGCCTGGTTGAGGGTATGAAGGAGCTAAGCAAATGACCGGCAGCTGGCGAACCGGAGCCACGCAGGTGCGGCGTTGTTAGGCCCTGAGCAGAGGCCGGGAGCTGGAGGAGTGGGATTGAGACGTTCTGTGCCTGAAGGCTATGTTAGCAGTCGCGGTTGGCAGTAGAGGCAGTGAACGGATTGGGGAGGACAGAGCACAGCCGCCTGCCTTTTCCACTGTCTCCTCTTGGGCTCCTCTTCTAAGGGACCAGCTTCTGTTGGCCTCTGTCTCCCTAATTTCATCTGTTCGACTTCACAGAGGTAAGTTTGTTCTTTTTTTTTTTTATCTTCTTTTCTGAAGCTGGAAACGGGGAGAGACAGTCAGACAGACTCCCACATGCACCTGACCGGGATCCACCAGGCACGCCCACCAGGGGGCGATGCTCTGCCCCTCCGAGGCGTCGCTCTGCAGCGACCAGAGCCACTCCAGTGCCTGGGGCAGAGGCCAAGGAGCCATCCCCAGCGCCTGGGCCATCTTTGCTCCAATGGAGCCTCGGCTGCGGGAAGGGAAGAGAGAGACAGAGAGGAAGGAGGGTGGGGGGTGGAGAAGCAAATGGGTGCTTCTCCTATGTGCCCTGGCCGGGAATCAAACCCGGGTCCCCCGCACGCCAGGCCGACGCTCTACCGCTGAGCCAACCGGCCAGGGCCAAGTTTGTTCTTAGGAAAGGTCTGCAACATGACTTGGACTCTGGTGACTCCACTCCGTGGTGACTGCAGTACTCACAAAGCCCCCGTCACCACGGACACCCTTCCACCAACCGCTCCGCTGCTGTCAGAGTTATTGATGGACTTCAATCTTGGGAGCTCCTGGGTCGCCCCATCCAATAATGCCCATTGAACTGGAAAGGTAATGACATGATTACTAATCAAATGCATTTTCTCTCGATTGATGAAAGACCTGGAAGGGTCCATGGGGCACTTTTCCCCTTTAAGGCAACTAGAAAGGATGTGGCACTTGTGCTCAGATGAGAAGACTGACTCGGTGGAAGTCTCCAGGGGATGCGAGGGGAGGAATGGGGAGCCAGTTTCACTTTTTAATGACCAGATTTTCTGTTTCTTTTGGAGGCCTTAATGAATTTTCTGGACGGTGAGCTGAGCCTGCACAGAACCAGAGGGCTGATCACATTTCCAGCGCCCGACCCTCAGAGCAGCGGTGGTAAGTGAACATCTCTGCGAGCTGACATTCTGAGGTTGACACACTGACAGGAGGAGTGTGGCTGGGAAATCTCTCCTTTATCACTGCGAATGCACGCTGTTTGCCAGGGTGTTGCTCTGGGCCAGTGCCCCTCCCCTCCCAACAGCACCACCTGGAGCTTCAGAAGCAGGAGTTCCTGCCCGCTTTCTAACGTTGGTCATTGGCCGGAGCCAGGTGTGTGTGTGTGTGTGTGCCTGTTTCACCTTCAATGGTATCTGAAATCATATTCAGGAGACCCTTAGGGAAAACCAGTCTTACTGACATCTGTGGAGATGAGAGAAAAGATAGGTATATTTCTTTTTTTTATTATTTTTATTTTTTTTTAATAATTTTATTTTTAATGGGGCGACATCAATAAATCAGGATACATATATTCAAAGATAACAACTCCAGGTTATCTTGTTGTTCATTTATGTTGCATACCCATCACCCAAAGTCAGATTGTCCTCTGTCACCTTCTATCTAGTTTTCTTTGTGTCCCTCCCCCTCCCCCTTTCCCTCTCCCTCTCCCCCCTCCCCCCGTAACCACCACACTCTTATCAATGTCTCTTAGTTTCACTTTTATGTCCCACCTACATATGGAATAATGCAGTTCCTGGTTTTTTCTGATTTACTTATTTCACTTCGTATAATGTTAAGATAGGTATATTTCAACAGCCTTTTGTGTATAGTGTGCAGTCTAAAATCTTCTAGTTTGCAGTTGACATCAAGCCAGGTAAATAGGGCTCATTTCAAGGGCCAACTTCACCTGAGTGGTAGGGGCTGCCAGAGGGCAAGGAGGGTACCAAGCCTTTCTGGGCCAAAAGGGGCAAGAGTGATAAGGCTGTTACTGACCTCTGTCGCTGGTGGGGGGTCTGGGCGTAGGCTGGCTGCAGGGATGAAATTCCAGCTCTAGTGATTAAATTGTAGAATGTAAAAGGTTAATATTTAGATTAAGGTAGAAATTCTCTGCTTTGTCTCCTCACTTAGAGTGCAAATGACTTGAGGGCAGGGTTCAGGATGTGTTCATTTATAGGTGACAGGGTTCTTTTGGACGGGCCTCTTGTCTTGCCTGGCGTGTGCACTATAGGGAGTAACTTGCTCATGGCCGCTGCCCTGCGGGCACCCCGCCCTACCCTGTAAAGGCTAGCAAACGGCCTTGGGGAGTGGATTTTACTGACTGTCTTGTAGGAAAGCAGGGGAAGGAGTCCAGGTGCTCACCTTGGAGTAGCCCTTCATCTGGATTATTTTGGGATTTGGTGTTGGCTGTTTGAGGTGCTAGCTTGACTTTTGTGGCTGAACCCTGTTGATGTAAGAAGTGTCCAAATTTATAGAGAATTTTTAGAAGAATTTATTTAAGCCAAACTGACAACATGTGCCCAGGAGCAAGATCTCAGATGCTCCAGAGAATGACAGTTTTGTGATTTCTTTTATACATTGGGAATTAAGGAGGGACTATAAGGAAGATTACAGGAGGGGGGTGGGAAGCAAGGTGGGAGGGATTGGATTACAGGATAGCTAACAAGATTATGTGTTCTCTTAAGGGTAGTTACTGCTTCTGAGGAGTTTGAAAGGGGACATTTCAATGCTCTGTTAACAAAGATGTCCAAAAACAATAGAGCTTGCTGAAGGCAAAGATAAACCTTTTACTAAAGATGTTATATGCCTGGGGTGTGACTACCCACCATGACCTGCCAGATTAGGAATTTATAATGAGATCACTCTTTCAGGTTACTTTAAGTCAGTAGACTTGTCAGATTTGTTATAGAGCCCACCACCCCATGGAAGTTGATTCTTCTCATGTAACAAGGATTCTGGAGGTGGGCTTCCCACACACAGCAGCTCTGCCATGCTGTCCATCGGCGGCGAGGCTTTGCCTGCCTTGTCTGCATTCCACCTCTAGCATGTGGCTGTCATCCTCGGGCTTGTCATCTGGTGGAAGCCAGATGACTGCTTCCCCTGCTCTGGATGTCTCAGGTTGTTGTAGTAATATAAGGCTATAGTAATTAAATATATAGAAATATAAAAATATGGAAGATATATAAAAGTAATTAAAAAGATATTAAAAATAATTATTAAAATTAAAAAAGTTATGCCATTTGGATAGGAATTAATATAGTGGCTTAGTGCTATAACTCTGTAATGTGATAAATAGGCTCTGACTTTCAAGCAGAGCCCAGTTAGTATGTGTGTGAAGTTATACATAAATAAGAAGTGGCTTGGTGTTATTTACATTAACTTTGTAAATTAATGAAAATAAGAACATTTTAAAAAGTGGTTGAATGTATAAACATTTCAGTAGATTGACATAAAGGGGGTTCCCTACGAGGAACTCCCAAAAAGGTGGTTTGAGGTAATAATCCTGTAGATTGATACCTGTTAGAAGGCGTTGGCCAGAAAGGTACTAAAGCTGAGGGGCCCCCTGCTGCAGTAGTCGCCCAGACTCCAACTTACTGTGGACTGTCTCCACGCCGCTCTGAGCTCTGACCAAAGCCAGCTGAGAGGAGCACGCCGACGGGGCCCCATAAGCTGTACCCAGGCACGCCAAAAGGATTTGTGAGTAATAAATTGCCTGTGTGATTATTGCAACTAATTTGTGTGTCGGTCGTGTCTTTCCTCAGATGGCACTTAACAGTAGCATCCTCATAGCCACCTCAAGAGTAGTCTCGAAGAGGCTGCCAGCCCTGTTGATAAGCAGGAGTGTCCCACTGCACGCGGAAGTCGAATCAGGGATGCCTGATCAATGTAGAGCTTGGGCTCTACTGAGACAAAGGTTCACCGTCTAGGTAGGAAGGAGGAGACGAGAGGAGATACCGTTAGAGCTGGTATCTTTTAATTGGGGACACGCAGCAGGTTTCTGCTTCCTTGCTTCCATCTCACTGGTCAGAATTGGGTCACATGGCTGCTTCTAGCTGCAAGGGAACCTAGGGTATTTTTGTGTTTAGCCGGAAGAGAGAGTAGACATTGGGTAGGCAACCAGCAGTGACAGGCACAGCCTCCAGCCCCTTCCTCATCTTGCCTCTGTGGCCTGAAGATGTTCCCACACTTGGCAGCCATGTTGGTCCCTGCTTCCAGCCTCCTGGGGATCTTCCTCTCCTTGCCTTGGAGCTCTCTCCATCCTGCTGGTCACGGAGGAGCTCTGCTCGGTTCTCCTTGCCTGGGGAGCGCAGCTGCCCACCTTGGGATCCCAGGTAATATTCATACCTAGATCACACTTCCCCTGGGCTGGGCCTAACCCACGACCGAGCCCAGTGGGGACACTTGTGTTAGCCACTTGTGCTCAGTGTGGGACCCCTGTAACAGATAGCTTTTGCTCAGAGCCTCTCCAGCCGCCTGGCGAGTCTCCCAGAGCAGCCCTAGAGTCTGAGGCTCTTTCTACCCAATCTCCCTCTCCCCCTTTCTCCTCTGCTGGATGTGAAGATCTGCACTGGGGTATGAGACTCTCCCCTCCCGTTCCTCTTCCCTCCCCTCCTATCTTCTATGGGCATTTCTCCCAGCAACTCTCTGGCACGTCCGATCCGCCTTGGCATCTGTTTCCTGGAGGACTGACCCCAACGTGCCTTCCCTGCCACGTGTTCAGAGGCTCTCCCGTGTCTAGAGAGCTGTCCCTGTCCACAAGCTCCAGTTTGCCTCGAGAGGAGCCTCGTTTTTCTTGTCATCCCCTTGTTACCCCTTGACTTTGAAAGAAGGCGGAGCTCATGATGGATGGGCTGTCATTTGGGAAGGTTTTTCTTGCCAGAAAATGAATCCGTTACATTTGCTGAGAGTTAGTTAAGCACCAGGCCCTGTTCTAGGTGCCGCAGGAGGCCAGACTTATCAGGCCGGGTGCCTGCCTGCCCTGTGGGAACTCACAGGCCAGTGGGTTTTGGAAAGAGCCTTAATTTTTCAGTGGTGGCTGCTGTGTTCTTCCCACCTGCAGTTTTTCTGACCCCTGGGGTCTTGTCCAGCCTCTCTGCCACTTTCCTGGCAAATACCAGAAGAAGCAACACAGCTGTTGCTAATGCGCCCAGCACCTCATAAGTCTAGGTAAATAAAAGTAAATGAGCAAACAAACAAAAAAGAAAAAGAAAAAAATAAAAACAAAAATATAAAACCCACCAAACAACAATAGCAAAAAAGAATTTTTTAAAAAAGTCCAGGTAACCGGGCCTGCTGTAACCATGACAACCTTAATGGGGCGCAATGACCCAGCATTAATCCAGGCACGGGCTCGCTGTGAACTGGGGGAGGGGGGAGCTCTGTCTGCTCTAGACCGTTTGGAGGGAAAGGTGCCCTGCTCCCCATGGGTTTCCTTAATAATGCAGAGCAGTGGCTGATGGTGCTACATTCGGAGCGGAGAACAGAAAGCCCCGAGGTTAGCGCGGAGTGGTTTCCCATGGCCTGAGCACTGGCCTGACCTGTTAATCTGGCTCATTATTTCCATGCTCTGGGGCTGCCTTGGATTTGCCAAATTAAGCCAGATGTGCAGCCCCAGCCACCGAAGGAACGTAGGACATCTACATGCAAACACACAGGCACATGTGTGCATGCAGCCAGGCGTGTGGCTGAGGCAGAACTGCCTTGCACACCATTCCTTACCGCTGTTCTCTTCTCGCCGTGCATGGCTGGGATTGGCCCCGTCACAATGTGTGCCGCCGCCAGATGCTGCGTTCGCTGCTCCTGGGCTAAGAGCTGCCTTCTCTGTAGCCTCCAGGTTTTGAGCCACGTGTCAAGTGTCATGTCAGAGTGGCCCTCCCTGACTATTGTGGCCGGTGCCAACACCCCAGGGCCCCTCTCCTCCATTACCCTGCTTGTGTTCCTTGGAGCCCTTCACCTTTCCCTCCACTCCCCGAGTGCATTGCTGGCCTCCTTTGTCTGCTCTCCTCTCCTACTTGCCCCTAACTTCTGTGTCTAGCACCGTTTAGCTCTTTATTATTTAGCCAAGGGCTTGGCACAAAGTAGGTGCTCACTAAATACCTATTGATAGACCGATGGACTGCTTTTTGCAGGTCCTTCTTGTCCAGAAGTAAGACTCCATAACCAGGCAGGGCAGGGGAGACTTCAATCTTGAGCACTTCTTCTTCTTTCCAGAAGCTGCCACTCCAGCTGCTGTGACAAGCAGGTGGAGTGTGGCTCTAGGGGGGCCGTCGGGCCTCCCCTGTCCAAGAAGCAATGCCTCTGGCCCAGGCTGCTGGGGAATCCGTGCAGAAGGGCAGTGGGACCAGCTCTGCTTTCCCTCCTGCATGTGTGTGTGTGTTTGTGTGCCTTTATCCTATTGCTTTTATTAAAAAGCACTCTGGCCTGTGTAGAGCAGGCAGGGAGGTCTCAGGGAGAAGCAGACAGATGTCTCTATTTAACTCATAAGCTGATTACATCCTACTGTGTCTCAAAAATAAAAGGAAACATAAATTAAAAACCCCTCAATCCTTGCCTCTTTCAAATTTTATTGTAGAAGATGCGAGCGAGTCCTGCTCCTTTGGTACAAGCTGTGCGACGGAAAGGCCTGTTTTCCCGTCACTGCTGAGGTCTGGTCTCTTGCCTCAGCTGTGCTCCCGACAGGATGATCAAAGTCATTGAATGTTTGAATGGCTTATGGCTGGAGATAATTTGTAGATGGGACTGACACCCTTCTGTGTAGCCTGATGCTGGTGATACAACACTATGGACCAAAGTCTGGATTAAATGCCCAATGGAAGAAGTTTTGGGGAGAGGATGATGGCACGTTTCTTTGACCTGTGACTGCAGCTGTAGACTGACATGTGTACCAGTCCTAGTAATGCTGACTGTTTTGGCGCCTGATGATTGCCTTCTCCCTGATTGGAGAGGCTGGCATGCAGCTAGTCCTCCTGGTGAGCTGGGGAGTCTGATTCCATCAGAATAGATGGGCGGGGCCGGCAGCCGCTTCCACTAGGCCGGAGTCACCCTGCTCTCTGCCCTTCGCCTCCTCCCCAGCTGCAGCCATTGTTAAGGCAGGACAGCGATGGCGTGGTTCCTGGGTTAACAATGCTGCCTCCTTGGGGCTGAGCGCTCCACCTCCTGAGAGTTCCAGAGGCTTTCCCTCTGCCCGCCACCCCCCTCCCTCTGTTTGTGGTCCCGAAACAAACAGGCTTGATTGTTCCTTGCTGAAGCTGATGTGCTGAACTCCCATCTTGGTCCCACGTCATGTGGTTTCCTAGGTGCTTTGGAGCTACTGAATGCTGTTCTTTTTCTGGCCTGACTTGCCCCGTCAGCCACAAGCATCACTTTCCTGCTTATCTGGCAGCAAAGACTTTTGATGTCAGGCCTACCTCCCCAAATCACAATGAGCAGCTGCCAGGGGCTAAACTGTCTGTCGCCCGATGTCAGGGAATAGTTTACTCAAAGGGATATTTTGCTCGATCCCCCAGTGACTTGTCAGATTCTCCCAGGAAACATTTTTGGAAGCACTTAATTCCTCGGAGCTCATCAGACATCAGAATTCTCCTGGTGCAAACAGGGCTGCGTTCTTGATCATCTTATGGCATCTGAAATACACTTTGGGGGATTTGATTTCCTCTGTTTTCTCCCTACCTGGGGTGTGGGGGGTGTGGGTGGGGAGGGGTCTTTGACTCATTGATTTTAAGAGTGAGATGCATTGAGTCTCAAGGGTGGTGAAACTGTGGTGTTCGGATCTGTGCTGGAAACCCCGAGAAGACGCATGGGCTTGAGAGATGCAAAAGTGAGAAGAAGAAGGGAAAAAAAGCATTGGCTGGGAGGTTGAAATTTACAAACTGCATCCACACACAAGTTCTGGGGAGCATAATTCTTATGATTGCTGGTGTTCCTGGTTAACAAAGTGGAGTGAAATGGACCACGTGAGCAGTGTGCGATGCTAGGTATTGGTGCCAAGCACTGGCAGAGAAAATCCCGGTGCAAGATCTCTGAGGCTGGGCTCGTGCGGGGGCCATTGTCCAGTCCAGCATCAAGAAATGCTGTTTAGCCTGACCTGTGGTGGCGCAGTGGATAAAGCGTCGACCTGGAAATGCTGAGGTTGCCGGTTCAAAACCCTGGGCTTGCCTGGTCAAGGCACATATGGGAGTTGATGCTTCTAGCTCCTCCCCCCTTCTCTCTCTCTGTCTCTCTCTCCCTCTCTGTCTCTCTCTCCTCTCTAAAAATAGATAAATAAATAAAAAAATAAAAAAAAGAAATGCTGTTTATAGGAGGGAAAAGAAGAGGAAATACTGGCCTGAACATGTTCAGTGTACTAACAGATATTCTGATGTTTGATAATAAATAATAACAAGTACCATTCATTAAACTCCTACTATGTTTCTTGAAGTATTTTGCATATTTATCTCCAATCATCACACAAACATTCACGCTGGTGGAATTACCTCCATTTCACCGATGAGACACACCCCACTGAACATGCCAAGGGGACCTCTTGAGCCCCCCATTCTTCTCCAGCCTTGCCCAGCTAGCTGGGCAGGTGGCACTGCCCCCACCCTGCAGATGCCCCCACCCTGCAGATGCTGTAAATCCTGCTTACCTCTCCAATCCCCTCTTCCCTGACTGACCTTGGCCTGCAGCTCATGAGCTCGTGTTCTTGCTCCGTGTACTTTGAACTTGCACGTGTCTCTGTGTCCACTTTAACCAACCTAGTCCTAAAGCACACAGTCTTCTGACTGCTTCTCTTCCCCCTCCCAGTGTCTCCTCACAGCATCAGAGTAGTCTTTTTTTTTTTTTTTTTTTTTTTTTTACAGGGACAGAGAGTCAGAGAGAGGGATAGATAGGGACAGACAGACAGGAATGGAGAGAGATGAGAAGCATCAATCATCAGTTTTTCATTGCGACACCTTAGTGGTTCATTGATTGCTTTCTCACATGTGCCTTGACCGCAGGCCTTCAGCAGACCGAGTAACCCCTTGCTTGAGCCAGCGACCTTGGGTCCAAGCTGGTGAGCTTTTGCTCAAACCAGATGAACCCGTGCTCAAGCTGGCGACCTCGGGGTCTCGAACCTGGGTTCTCTGCATCCCAGTCTGACGCTCCATCCACTGCGCCACCACTTGGTCAGGCCAGAGCAGTCTTGACAAACCCCAAACCTCCCAGGGCACTGGACCACTTCAGAGGCTTCAACAACTCCCCATTCCCAGGCTCCCTTCTCCGTCTGGTCCGGTTTGGTCTGGTCTCCTTCTTGACCGCTGGGCTCCTACAGCACAGGCCTCCTCTCTTGTCCCGGAAGCTGTCCCCATGTCAGCATCTTCCTGCATTCTTGTCCCTGCCTCTAGCATCCCGCCTCCAACTTCTCCTGAAGTTCTTGTCAGAGTCTTTGTCGGGCTCCCTCAGTATTCTCCACCAATGGATTCAATTCAGTTAGCTTTTCTTTTCAGGATGGGGCTCAGAAATTCGTATGTCAGCTAGCTCCCAGTCCTGCGATTCCAGGGCACAGGGTCCGTGGCCCCCACTCTAGGGGGGCCACGCGTCTACAGCTCAAGGCGAGTGTCTGGGAAATGCCTAAGGACAGGGGTCCTCTTCGGGATGGGCCTGGAGAAAAACCACGTGAGGTATGAGTCTTTCTATGCCCTTGATAATATGCAGCAGGTTTTTCAAAAACCAAAAAAATGGGGTTACTCAGTTGACCTTGGTTTTTAGATGCTTCCAAAAACCGCATTCTTTGATCCTCAGCAGCTGAGAGCGGCCCCCACTGTGGATATGTAAAGATAGTTGCAAAACTAGTTTGAGCAGCAGCCTTACATTAGGAATAAGTGTTTATGGCAGGTGATGGCTGTGGTAGGGGGTGCTTTTGTGAAATGAGTGTTTTTTCATGTGGTCTCATTACCCTGTACCCAGGGGACATTAGATTCCACTGTACAGACTTTCCAGTTTGGTGGCTGACTTTGATTGTTTCTCATTTTCAGTTGACAGATTTGATGTCCCAGTGCAATGGATTTGAGAGCTACATTGATTCTGCCATAGATTTTGAAAATCCTTAATATCCCCAAGAGACCTGTGCAATATTTGAAAAAAGGGAGAAAAAGATTAAAAAGATTGTCCCACAAAAAGTAAAATAAACACCAGGGATGACTTGTTCTTTGCTCATTCTAATTACTGGAGTTCAGGAAAATGGAGGTTTGACAGAGTGAGCTGAGTTTTCTGTACACAGCACTTACTTACATTGATGCTCTTTCTTCAAATGGTTTTATTTTTAACAAGTATCATGTGTATCCCTGCAAATGTCAACGAGAAGCATGTGCAAAAGCTCTGTGAAGGGAAGGACACAGTGCTTTTAAGCAGCCCAAAGGCAGCCAACATGGTATAGAATGGTGAAAGAGGAGATTGGAGAGATTTGCAGGGGTCAGACCTATGTGGGCCCCTGTAGGCCAAAGTCGAATCTTTGTATGTAATTCTAAGAGCATAAGAAAGCCATTGGAGGCACCAGCTGGTTGGGTCAGTGGTAGAGTGTCAACCCAGCATGTGGAAGTTCTGGGTTCAATTCCTAGTCAGGTCACACAGGAGAGGTGACCATCTGCTTCTCCTCCTCCCATCCTCCTACCCCCCCTTCTCCTCCTGCAGCCATGGCTCCATTGATTCAAGCATGTTGGCCCCGGGAGCTGAGTATGGCTCTGTTGAGCCTCTGCATCAGGTGCTAAAAACAGCTCAGTTGCCAAGCATTGGCTCCAGATGGGCAGAGCATCAGCCCCAGCTGGGGGTTGCTGGATGAATCCTGTTTGGGGTGGATGCAGGAATCTGTCTCTGTAGCTCCCCTACTTTCACACACAAAATAAAGAAAATCATTGGAGCATTTATGCAATGGTTTGTGTTCTTGAAAGCTCACTCTGATGTTGAAACTGATGGAAGGGAGACAAGAGTGAGGAGCAAGAAGACTAGCCAGGAGGCCATAGGAATAGCCTTGTCATGAGATCATGGCGGTTTGAGAGGGTAGTGAAGTTGGAAGGTAATAAATATATTGGAGAACTCTCCAAGAAGTAAAATTGTTGATGCTGCAGGGAGAAGGAGGTGCCTCATGACTCCAGCTTTTCCTCTTTGAACACAGAGAAGTGCCATTTTTCCAGGGTAGGAAACCTGGAGGGGGCTGGCGATGAGAGGGTGGCTAATTTGGTTTTGCACTTGTGACGTTGAAGCTGCCTGTGAATCATCCAGCCAAAGCTGTCAAGAAGGCAGGCGACGTGCAGGACTGATGCTCAGAACACAGATCTGTCCCGGAGAGATGCTTTTTTGAAATTTCACCATTTGCTAGCACAGATTTTTCCTGACTCCGAGTGTTCCTTGCTTAAAGAACATTATCACTCCAACTGCTAGGCAAGGTTCACAAAGTGCCAAACACTTGAATATTCGGACTTTGAATAATAGGTGTCCAAAACCTTCCAAGGTAGAGGTCTTTCAGCATTGTTCTTTTCCCACTCCTGTGGCCAGTCAGTGTCTTAGAGCCCCACAAGGAAACGGAACAGATAGGATATCAATACAGATAGAGCCTACAGCAGTCCCCCTTACCTATGGGGGACATGGTCCAAGACATCCCCCACCCCCGTGGATACCCGAGGCCACAGAAAGCAAAACTGCTGATAAGGGGTTATACTACTGTAGATCTAGTTCTAGATTTCCATGAGGAGATTTATTTTAGGAATTGGCTTATATGGTTATAAAGGCCAAGAAATCCCACCACCTGCAACCTGCAAGGTGGAGCTGTAGGAAGGGGGTGTGATGCAAGCCAAGTCCAAAGACCTGAGGACCAAGGGGCCAAGGTGCCAGTCCCGGTCTCAGTCCAAAACTCAAGAACCGGAAGGGCAGCTATCTGAGGGCAGGAGAAGAGGAACGTCTCAGTCTAAGGGGAGAGGGAAAACGGATTTGCCTTTCCCCGGACTTTTTTTGAGGCCGGGGCACATTGGGGGCAGCGGGCAGTGGTCACGGGCACTGTAGTATCAGGGCTTGTCATCAGCTAGGGAACGGATGGGGACACACACCTGAAGGTCTTGAAAGTATGATCCATGGGTTCCAAAACTCACTGCAGAGTCAGGTAAGAGTTTTCCTGGGAAGGAGATGAACACCACCAGGATCGAGCAGGGAAAAGCCCTGAGTCAGGCATTCAGAGGCTGGTGGAGAAAATCAATAGAAACCAGCCTGTGAAAAAGAAAAAATGAAATAAAATAAAGAGAAAAGAAAAATAAATAAATAAATAAATAAATAAAGTGAAACCAGCCCACGACACAGCCAGCATACAGGTCATAAATAGGCGATGCTGGGGAGGGTGGCAGGTCCAAGCTCTCCCGGGAGGAAAATGCTATAACTGCGGGAACTCTAATAGACCTTCAAAATGACACGAAATTGCTACATAAATTGTGAAATGGAGCTCATAGTTCTCGTTTTGCAACAGTGGAAAAAAGCACAGTCCTTCACATCCTTTCAGAATAGAAAAGAAAATGGAAGAAATGCTGGGGAGGAACAGAAGGGCTTCCTTCCGTGTGCACGTTGGGAAGGGTCTTTTGTAGGAAAATGCCCAGGAATTAGACTGTGGTCCTGAGACAAGTCTTGGGTGTGGACTTTGGAACGCCAAGTCCTGTGGGGGCAGAATGCTGTCCCTGCAAGCACTGATAAGATTGTTTAAGGAAACAGCTGATCCCTATGACCTTTTCCCTGCATACCTGAAAGGTATAGTTAGTTACCCTTCTCTGCACCTGAACCCAGGCTCTGCTCATTTGCTTGATGAGCATAGAAACCAGTAAATACAATGAGGCTGCAGGGATCTGGGCTCTCAGTGCCAGAGGCTGGGAGTCCCCTGTACCCATCTTTTCTGTATGTTGTGCCTTGTGTGCTTTTCTTAAGTCCTGCAACACCTTCCTTTAGAGCAGCGGCCCCCAACCTTTTTTGGGCCACGGACCAGTTTAATGTCAGAAAATATTTTCATGGACCAGCCTTTAGGGTGGGACGGATAAATGTATCACGTGACCGAGACAAGTGTCAAGAGTTAGTCTTAGACAGATGTAACAGAGGGAATCTGGTCATTTAAAAAAAATAAAACATCATTCAGACTTAAATATAAATAAAACGGAAATAATGTAAGTTAGTTATTCTTTCTCTGCAGACTGGTACCAAATGGCCCACGGACTGATATCGGTCTGCGGCCCGGGGGTTGGGGACCACTGCTTTAGAGCATATCCATTGCTGAGCTGGTCTCAGCAGTCTTTTACTGGCTGAACCTATCCAACAGCCACCTTTTCTTTCATTTCTCTCTCTCTCACTCTCTCTGTCTCTCCCCTCCACCAACCTCTATTATTCTTCGTTTCTCCAGTCATGCGATTGAACATTTCTGGAAGAATTAGGCGGGAATCATAAGAGACAAGAAAGAAATAGCTGTGTTGTGGAGCAGAGTGACAGATCAAGGTTGAAGACAGTGACATGTACAGGGACGGTGTCAGAGCTAATGCTGTTACATGCCTGATAGTGAGGCAAGATTCTGCTTCCCTTGTCTCCCCCCTACATACCCCCCCACGAAATTCTTATTTGTTTACCTCGAGAATGTGGGTGTCCAGGATAGTGAGGGTGAATGTACTAAACTGTAAAAAGGAAGGGAGGAGACAGGCGTTCAAATGACTCAGTGCATAGTTCATTTTATTTATTTATTTATTTATTTATTTATTTATTTATTTATTTATTTTTCAGCTATCAAATCACGAGTCCCCAGATGGACTCTCAAATCTTTGTTTTTCTGGCTGTAATGTCTTAGGAGAGTTTCTTCATCTTCATCTTCCCGCTCCTCAGTTTACTGAAAATTTGAGATGGCAGGGAAAATTCCTGTCCTACTTTCACTATAATTTTGAAAAAGAATTAAAATAACACATGTAAATGCTTTATAAATGAGTTACTGTTATTATACGCAGCATGAATTAGAGGTCCGTTTGCAATGAGACAGTAGCATACATAACAGGACTGTAGAAATATGGGTAAGAGCCTGTAACAAAGCCGTTCAATGGAACCACTAAGAAGAGGAACTGCACCTAGGAAGTCGGAGCCAGAGGGAGTTCTTATCAGCACTGAGTGTGAACTTCCGGGCAGACGAGACAGAAAGGGAAATTATCTCATCGAGGATGCTTAGAATTTCATCAGGAGTCATCAACTTGTTACCAGAAGTTACTGTTGATAATTCTGTGGCCTGCTGCTAGCCTAGAGTAAACTCAGAAAATACTCGGTGACTGGAACGAGTATCATATAACTAAGACGTGATTCTTCCCGTCACCCTGGTGCTGAGGAGTTTGTTACGAGACTCTTTATGTAAGGGACCAAGTACAACGCACACGGCCAGTTCCCAAAAGCTACTTTACCAAAGAAACAGAAATCATCCTCTTAGGACTATTTCTTTGATTGACTTTTATTGTTTGGTCCTTCAGAGATCATTTCTGGGGCACTGTTGGCTCTAGGCACTGCACCAGTTCTCTGCAGAGGGGGAGGGATTCTATGAAGACGCAGTGTTTCAAATTCAGAGTTTATCTCAGATAAATACTCCCTTGTGGACATAGAGGTATACACACAAAATTTTTACATTGGTATTGTTTGTATAGCAAGGAAGATGGACATAAAGCCATTGCGTAGGGGAGTGGGTAAGTGAGCCACAGCAGCCACCCACCACGGAATGCCATGCAGCTGTTAAAATGACTAGGGCAGAAGCCACGCACCTCATCAAGGAAGTGTGCTTCTGTCTTCTGTGGCTTAGCAGTCAAAGCAGGTCCCAAAACAGCATGTAGGCAATGGTTTCATCTTTCAGGAAAATTATAAGGCTAATAATTTATATATAGTTTTATGTACACATTAGTGATGGCATATACATCAAACTGGCTATGGTTAGGGATTCTGGGGATGTTTCACTGCCTACATTTTATTTTTCTATAGATTTGAATTTTACCCTGGCCAGATAGTTCAGTTGATTAGAGCATCATTCCAATGTACTGAGGTTGTGGGTTCAACCCCGGGTCAGGGTACATACAAGAAAAAACCAATGAGTGCATAAATAAGTGGAACAACAAATCAATGTCTCTCTCCTCTCTTTTTCTCTCTATGAAATCAATCAATCAATCATAATCCCTTTAGTACTAAGCCTTTAAAAAAAAGATTTGAATTTTGTATTGCCTTGTATTACATGTGTTATCAGAAAAAGCAATAAAGATACTAAGCACTGTGTGGGAGCTGTGCATAACAAGATGCATAAGTTATTGTCCCCACCCTTGTAATGGTCAAAGTCTAGTAGGGGAGAAAACCACTAAAGGGATTGAATGAGTATGTGAGCCCTGCAATAATAGAGCTGTACAGGGGTGTAGGGGCCGGGTAGGTGTCAGGGCAGGGGGCCGGGTGGTTGGAAGGGTGTTGTAGAGAAAGAAGGTGATCCTGAACGTGGTCTGGAAGAATGCACAGAGTGTCCATGACCAGGCTGCTATGACAAGTGCCAAGTGTAGAGTCAACAGCCACCAGCATGTTGGTAACTCAGGAAGTAGCTCAGTCCTTGGGACATTCTGAGCCATGAAAATGCCACTGGAGGCCAGACGGTGCAGGGAACATTTTAAAGACAGATGGTTGAAGAGAAGCATAGAGGGTCAACTCAAGTTTTCTACAGACCAGTCACATGGTTCCGCTTGTTCCCCCACTTGAAAGAACTTGGCATTAAATCAGAACTTAGTTGGTGATCTAAGGACAAATTCCAGACAATCCTAATTAAATCCAAGCTTCCTGTATTGCAGCGTTCTTAAATCTTGACTTTATGATCCAGAGGCAAGACACAAGTGTCAACAGAGTGAATTTATCTAGAGATGAAATCACCAAGATACTTTGATTGATAGCAGGGTGAAGGACAGACCTTCACATTTCTTGCTGACAAGAGGTACTTGATGTTTGTTCAGTGTCCTCAACATGCGTTTATCCCATGAAAGGCTCCAGGGGACACATTGGTGACCTTTGGCCCTTAGAGTTGGTCTCTGGTGCTGCATTTCCCCAGAAGTCTTCTTGTTAGACTTTGGAATAGAGAAGGAACGCAACAGAGAAATGGGCAAATGATGGAAAATTATGGAACAACCGGGGATTTTTCTTTTCTTCTTTTCTTTTCTTTTCTTTTCTTTTCTTTTCTTTTCTTTTCTTTTCTTTTCTTCTCTTCTCTTCTCTTCTCTTTTCTTTCTTCTTCTTCTTCTTCTTCTTCTTCTTCTTCTTCTTCTTCTTCTTCTTCTTCTTCTTCTTTTTAGCAAGTGAGAGAGATATATAGAGAGAAGGGCAGGAAGGGAAAGAGATGAGAAGCATCAAATTGTAGTCACGACACTTTAGTTCATTGACTGCTTCTCATATGTGCCTTGACTGGGGGTCTCAAGCCAAGCCAGTGACCTTGGGATTCAAGCCAGCCACCTTTGGGCTCATAGACATGATCCCATGCTCAAGCCTGTGACCCAGACTCAAGCTGGTGAGCCTGTGTTCAAACCGGATAAGCCCGCACTCAAGCCAGCGTCCTTGGGGTTTTGAACCTGGGACCTTAGTGTCCCAGGTTGACATTCTATCCACTTCATCACTACCTACTGGTCAGGTAATTTCGTTATAAAATCAGATATAAAACTACGGGCTGCGTACGCTCAGGCCTGAGATGAGCTGCAGGGGACTTGAAAGCCCAATGACTATCACATCTTTGTCTCTCTTTGCTCACAGACCAGAAAATTAAACCAGGCAGATGATCTCTACCAAGGTTATCAAATTCATGCTGGGGAAGTTTCCTGCATCTGCCAGCAGAGGCTTATCTTTATCTGATGGTTTTCAGGTCTGAGTGCACGGGCGGCAGCTTGTCCCTCACACACAGCCTGGGAGGTCAGCTGTCCAGCCCCGCCACCGGGGCTGCCCGCAGCCACGACCAGGGCCGGCTGTGGTGGCTGCTACGCTCCCTCCACCGTGGGGATGATCACAGAATAGTTCGTATTTGGGTTGTAGGCAATCAGGGGCTAGACCTTTACAAAGACTGAGTTCTCTTTCACCCAGTATAAAGAACTCAAATTTTATTTTATCGTTTGTTTCCTTTTTTATCTTTTAGTTTCTTTCCTGACCCTCTCCTCATTTCTGCTGTTCCAGTAGGTCTGTGTCTTCTGTTCCCTCTTCCTGGAATGCCCGTGTCTCCATCCTTGTCTGGCTACCCGGATTCATCCTTGAGGATGTGGCCCCTGGTGGCTCCCATTGTCCTTCTTGCCACTCACTGTCATCCTAGTTCTTACTATAAAGCCCTGTTGGTTCATACACATTGTCTGACACTCAGCAGGGTTTTTGTTTGTTTGTTTTAGGAAATAGGGATGGAATGATATGCAGGGGTCCCCAAACTCTGGCCAGCGGGCCACATGCAGCCCCCTGAGGCCATTTATCTGGCCCCTGCCACACTTCTGGAAGGGGCACCTCTTTCATTGGTGGTCAGTGAGAGGAGCACTGTATGTGGCAGCTCTCCAACGGTCTGAGGGACAGTGAACTGGTCCCCTGTATAAAAAGTTTGGGGACCCCTGATATAGAGAGTCATTGGGCTTTCAAGTCCACTGCAACTCATCTCAGGCCTGGACATATCCAGCACTTAATCTAATAAAATAATAGTGGTCAGGTGGATTATACAACCTGTTCAGCACCCACTGCCATTTAGCACAGACTGGTCAAAGGAGAGAAGCTCTTCACACTGCGAGACCATCACGTAGGAGATGGTCACGCCATGTGGCCGCAGGAGAGTGTGACTGTTCTCCGGAATCTACTGGAGATGTGACCAAGTCCTCCCTGGACTTGGAGCTTGCTTGCTCCTTCATTTCCTCAATTACTCCACATTGACCTAGATGTGCCAGGCGCTGATCTAGATGCTGGAAATACCGCTAGTGAACCAAACAGGAAAAACAATTCCTGTCTTCAGGGAGCTTGCGCTGCAGTGTGGGCCACTAATAAGGAATGAAGAACTCTGCTAAGCCAGGTGGTGATCATAAGTATTATGAAGAGAACTCCGGTGACATTAGGATGGGGGTGCAGGGGTGGGGGGAGACTACTTTCGTTGGCATGATCAGAGAAACTTCCTCTGAGAACATTTGAATAGAGACCTGGATGAAGCCACTCATAGCAGTGACCTGGGGCGCCAGCCATTCACACATCTGGGAAACAACATGTTCTAGATAGAGGAAGAGCCGGGAAGAAGCCCTGGGTGGGAGCAGCCCCGATAGCAGTAATCCCTGTATGTTCCTTAACAATGCGATGACCACGCAACTTCCATTTTGTATTTTATCCTTGTGTAGTATAGCTCTCACAAGACAAACCAAATAATATTATAGGTTCACCTTATTATATATGGTGGGTATATTCCTGGAAATGTGAGCGTCTCGACGTGAATTTAATTTTTATAATTGAATTCCATTTTAAAGGCACACAGCGAGCTTGTCATTTTAAGGGACCACATGGCTAACCCTTTTAATAGAGCCTTAAAGGATCCCTCGGGTTCTTCTAATTGTAAAATACTATGATATTGGGTCTCCACGGCGGCTGCACCTTCATGTATCATCTTGAAGGTGGAGATAACATAGCACTAAGTACATAGAAAAGGCAACCAGCAGTTAGGCAGGCAGGTCAAGTTTCATTGGAAGACATTACAGTCTTTTTTCCTTGAAATAGTTGCCCTGTTTGTTATGCAAAGATGACAATTTTTTTTTTGGCATAAAGACAATAGAAACTAGAAGCCAGAAGACTAGGAAAAACAAGAATGTCTAGAGTCTGTTTTCTGAATCTCTAGTTAACAGAGCAAACCTGCATTGTTTGTTTGTTTTCTTAAGGGAAGTAATGTTTCACCTTTTGAATTTGAATTTGTGTGGTAGGTGTTGTGATGGGAGCAGGTGAGGATAGTGAATGAATCATGCCGTGTGTGTGTATGTGTGTGTGTGTGTGTGTGTGTGTATGTGTGTGTGTGTAGGGGGGAGGGTTGACATGTGAGTATTTTACACATCCCAGTGTGAAGGTCTGGTTTTGGCATGATGAGTACATTTAAGAGCAGAGGGATGACATTGGGCAATAAAACTCCTACTGGGTGACTCCACTTTTGATGACAGATTATGGGCTTGGGTGCCCAGCTAGTATATAGCATGGCAACCTCACATGCCTTCTAAATGAATCAAAATGATATATTAGCTACTAAAGCAAAAAGAGGGGACAATAAAGTAAAGCAGAGAGCAATTATATCTTATTCAAGAACAAAGCAATTTTCTGGTTTGCACAAGGAGCCAGTCCGTGGAAAAGCCTGCTCAGAAGGTTCATCCCCTAGCCATTCATCTTCCCAGGCCTCTGTCACCATCCGGGCTCACTGGTGCTGCTTGGGCTCCTTTGCAGCCCACTTCGCTCAGTTGGGGATGGCAGGTAAGGCTCTTTTCTTTTTCCCACGGGTGAGTCAGCAGGAATGCCACGTCTGAGGCTGGTTTCCTATGTTGTGTAGTTTCCCAGCTCTTTACAATAGGAGCGGTTTCATATGATTTTGTTGTGGCTTCTAAACCTTGGGAAGTTTAGGCAGTTCCGCACTTAGGCCCTGAAAGCGAGCAGGGAGTTAGAGTGCTGAGGGTATCTGCCACCAGCAGAGCCATTTGGCATCTATGAAGCATGGTCACCCATGAGATCTTCTTCACTGTGGTCTCATAGGTGTCCTCTTCGTCCCCACTCTCAGTTTGATAAGAGAACAAATGGAGGTGTGTCTGGAATTGCCGATGGGTGAAGTTCTTAGCCTCACCCTCCTTCTAAAACATCTTCTGGGCTCTCTCCTTTCCTTGAGCTGACATAGCTCTTATCTGACCCACTCATTGGTTGCTCTTTGAATCCAAAGTTTGGTTGGAATTTGTCCATGTTTGTGAGACCTGCAAAAAAATGGTATGTTCCTTTAGAAAGGCCATTCACTCATTCACCCAATGAACAGACACTCTGTGGCAGTTCTGGGTCCAGTACTGTTCCGATCCTGGCTGTGAAGAGCTCACATGGTCATGGCAGTACTTGTTGCCAATCTAGTGTCCCTTTACTTCTGGCAGTTTCATAGATGGATGTTGTATCTCCCACAGTACCTGAATCATTGCTAATGTATTAGTGCTGGCAGGAACATCGCTTTTTGGTCCAGTGGGCTTGCAATGAATGTTGATGATCAAGGTGAAATAAATGTCAAGGAACATGACTCCACTTTTATCCATTTCTTCTCATGTCTTCCAGGTCAAGGTCCAAATCCCCCCCAAACCACCACCACCCTTATGGTTTGGCAAAGGAGAGAGCCCTCATATTTTCAATTCTGTCATAGATCCTTTATATCAGGGTTATTTTATTTTTTTATTATTTTTTTATTTTTTTGTATTTTTCTGAAGTTGGAAATGGGGAGGCAATCAGACAGACTCCTGCATGCACCCGACCGGGATCCACCCGGCATGCCCACCAGGGGGCATCGCTCTGTTGTGACCAGAGCCATTCTAGTGCCTGAGGCAGAGGCCATGGAGCCATCCTCAGCGCCCGGGCCAACATTGGTCCAATGGAGCCATGGCTGCTGGAGGGGAAGAGAGAGACAGAGAGGAAGGAGAGGGGGAGGGGTGGAGAAGCAGATGGGCGCTTCTCCTGTGTGCCCTGGCCAGGAATCAAACCTGGGACTCCTGCACGCCAGGCCGACGCTCTACCACTGAGCCAACCAGCCAGGGCCTATCAGGGTTATTTTAAAAGCAAAGTAGAAAGAACACAACAAAGTTTTTAAAAATATATTTTTTTCTTAAGAGTTTATTGTTGAAATAAATATTTTGTGAGAGATTACAAGCCAAATAATCGAGTGGACCTCATTGCATGTACTTGACCTAGTCCTGAAGAGTGCATGTAAACCAGACTTGTGTAACAAAAATTCTATTTTCAGTTCACCCTGCACAGTTGTTATTTAAAGAAACCCTGTAAAAAGAATAATCAGCACCCCCTGGATTTAGAGTTGGGGGGAGTGGCAGATTTTATATATTTTTAAAGAGGATGGGAACATGACTCTTACCATAAACCATCCCAGTTTTATCCCTAGACTGGCAGGGCCTGGGAAACATGCTTTTATTCTTAAAGAAGTTTGGGAATAGTGAGAGAAGAGAAAGTGGATCAAAGATTCTGTAGAGAATGACGATGGTTTCATTTTTCTCCACTGGTAGAAATTGGCCCCCTCCTCCTCCCTCACCATCACCAAAGGGATATCGGGAAACGGCCTCAGTTCATTCTGAAGTGGCTACCAGGCAAGTGGGGGGCGTGTCTTGCCTTGGCTCCGCCCAGTCACTGGACATCATTTCCCAGGAACCCAAGGGTGCAAAGTTACTGGGAAAGGGGATTTCCACGCCTGCAAGGAAAAGTTTCTAAGGATGTGTTTGTAATATTTTGTTTGGAAAAGTAGCAAGATCATTTGTTAGAACATCTGGATTGGCCACAGGAATCCCATGCTTTGCATTTATTGGGGGCATTTTGTGGGTTGTTATCGTGAGAAGAAACACAGAAAAATTTGATTCCAAACCCAACATTCTACAAGGAAATGGAAATTTCACTGCTCCTCACTGACATAAAAGGTCATCTTGTTGTTTATCTACAAAGCCAGGGGAAATTGGCTGTTGAGTGTTTTGCATTTGGAAACACTGGCTCAAATTCAAAGAACTTTGATGCACCCTCTCCTCCCTGCTCTGTTTTTATTTAAAGATGTTGCACTCATGAATCATTGGGTGAAGGCTTGAAATATAGCTCTTTCTGTTTCAGAAGAGGAAGACCTTACTTATCCACAAGGAGAAGCCCAAAGTCAAGGGCGCTCTTGAACTAAGACTGTGGACCCTGAGGATATAGCTGCTCTAATGCTCCTGGTCTCTGGGTTACAGAACACAATGGACTCTCTTAGATTCGATGAAACCACTAAAAACCTTTGGCAAGATGGGAATCTCGGACACATCCGAAGTTTCCAGCAAAGCTTCAGAATAGTTACCCTCCAAACAAGGCAGTGATGTAATAGATATAGCCCAGTGCAAAACGAAAAATTTTAAAATAAAAGGACAAGTAAAGGTATTACAATATTAATATTTCCTTTAAAAATCCTTGGTTGCTTGTAATAATGGTGTGATTGTGATACATGAGTAACAACAATTATATATAGTGAAAAAGAATGTTCTAATTTTATATATGACAATAAAACATACCTTATAAATGTGATACCTTGATTGACCATGTGATTTTTCTGGCCCACTTTTCTGCAAATCCTTCTATCAGGTTATCGAATGGATACGTTTAGCAATTTAATTTTCAGTCACTACAATGGAAAGCTGCACCAGTTGCTCTTTGCAAGTAAGATCACAAATAATTTTTGGTAATTTTTCATTTTGAGAAACCTCTTTCTGCTGATGCAACCATTACTGGAGTTGTTTAAGAGTATTTTATTGGCTGTAATAGCATTAGGGTAAATTTCTAAACAATTATTTTGAAATACAGACTTTAGTATGTCTACAGCTAATAATTCTTGCCTAACGATTTTACTAAAAAGATTTAACTCTTTAGACAAATCAGTTTTGTGTAGGTTTGAATTTAATTTTAAATGTAAATTTATATAATGGTGTTTTAATGCTTTCTCTGACATTTCCTGGAACTTGTAGATATACTGCAAGCAACTAAAGTATCTTCATGATATGCATATTATTCAAAATACTTGTCTATGCAGTCTACTGTGTTTCTTCCTACAAGGAAAAATTAATTTAACAAATGCCTTTTCTGTTTTGCTAATAATTAGTTTATTTAATGTTTCCTATGGAAATAGTTCTCTTTTCTGGTGAAAATGACAGCCTTTAAATTCAAGTTCTTTGTTTTTGTTTTTTTTAAAAAAATTAAATTTAACAGGGTGACATTGATCAACGGGAGTACATAGATTTCAGATAAATATCACTACATCATTTAAAGAGTGTATTATGTTGTATACCCATCACCCATAGTCAAATAATTTTCTGTCACTTTATATTTGTCCTTCTTTACACCCTCCCTCCCTCCCTCCCTCCCTCCCTCCCTCCCTCCCTCCCTCCCTCCCTCCCTCCCTCCCCTTAAGCTCACAGCTGCTCCCCCCACCCCGTAACTGCTGCACTCTTGTCTGTGTCCATGAGTATCAGTTTTGTATCCCACCTAGGTGTGAAATCAATTTTTAGCTTTTTCTGATTTACTTATTTTACTCAGTATAATGTTCTCGAGTTCTGTTTTTAAGCTTTTGAATATTTATTTTGCAATGTTGCAGTCTTTTTTTTAATTAAAGCAATTTTATTTTATTTGTTTTAATTTTTTTATTATTATTATTAATTTTAATAGGGTGACATTGCTAAATCAGGGTATATATGTTCAGAGAAAACATCTCCAGGTTATTTTGACATTTGATTATGTTGCATACCCATCACCCAAATGTTGCAGTCTTTTTAAAATGGGAGATTCTAAAGTGAAGCGTCATAATAACTCCTGGATATGCTTTGTTGCAGTGTCCACATGTACATTTTTATTTTGTAATAATTTATTGGCAGAGTGTATTGCCTGAGCACTGGTGGCAGTCCCTGTCCCGGCGATAAGGACAGAGAGTTCATATTTATGCAGATGTAACAGAAATGGGCTCCCTCTGCTGTGGCCACTGCTGCTACCCATCTGGGCTCAGCCTGAGCTGCCCCTCAGGGCCCTGTGACATCCTAGACAGTCCCCTGCTTGCCATCCCCAAAGGCCTGTATTATCGCTGCATTTCAAGATAGCAACCATAGAACAATAAACCAAGTATGAGTTCCTTCTGGGAGAGAGTCCCTCTGTGATGACATAGGTCATGTACACATGAAGCTGGACCTGACTTGATGTGTAGAATATGGCAGTGGAAAGAATGTAGGTTCCTTACCACATGCAGACTTGCTGCATTTCTCACAGCCAACCTTCACTGGCAGAAAGTTCACCCTCATGTTGAACCCTGGCTACAAGGAGGCAATTTTTCTCATTCTTTCTTTGAAATTTTTACTATTCACTTTTATCCAAGCCTCCCATTAGATTGCCTAATGAGTACAGGTTCACCTAAGCACAAATCACCTTCCGTTCTCATATCTGAGGACACTGACTCCGTATATTCCTGGATTTAGTTGTAGACCATGAGATGTTAAAATTAGAGAGGGCTCTGTAGTTCACCTAATCCAGAGGGTCACCAATTTGGCTCATTCTCAGAACTTCCTGGTGGCTCGTAAACATGTTGTAGTCCCTGTTCTGATCCCTAGAGATTCGGATTCTGGACATCTGGGATGGAGCCCAGGCATGCACCTTTTAACTAGCTTTAGCTTTTAACGAGATTCTGGTGAGCAGCCTAGTTTGGGACTGTCTGATGCTTTTCCTGATTAGGAATTGGTTCACGGTTTTATTTTCTTCTCTGTCCCTGACTCTGGGGCTCATCTCAGTGTTCCTGTTGTTTGTCTTGGTTTATCTGATTTAGCAATCTGAACTCCAGCTGTTGTGTTTTCCCCTCTTCAGCCACATCGTTATAAAATGGAAGAGGCCACTCTCTGTGCACTGATTTTAAGCTCAGTCCCTTCTGGAGCTCTGTGAAGTGACTTTCAACCAATGCAACAAGGAAGAGGCTGGGTTGCCAGGTCCTTGCTAAGCTGGCACCATCAAATGGAGCTGTGTTTGTGTGTGAGTGCATGCACTCATCTGTACACGTGTGAGTGCACGTGTGAGTGGCTAGCAGTGACAATGGTAGAGGAAGGGTATTAGGGTGAACTCTAAATGTGAGGGGACTTCAGACTGGAAATACCAAACCCAACAAGGAATTTTTTTTTTTTTTTTTTAAATGAAATCTTTTTATTTATTTACAGAGACAGAGAGAGAGTCAGAGAGAGGAATAGAGACAGACAGACAGGAACGGAGAGAGATGAGAAGCACCAATCATTAGTTTTTCATTGCGACACCTTAGTTGTTTATTGATTGCTTTCTCATATGTGCCTTGACCGTGGGGCTACAGCAGATCTAGTAACCCTTTGCTCAAGCCAGCGACCTTGGGTCCAGCTGGTGAGCTTTGCTCAAACCAGATGAGCCCGCGCTTAAGCTGGCGAGCTCGGAGTCTCGAACCTGGGTCCTCTGCAACCCAGTCCGACGCTCTATCCACTGCACCACCGCCTGGTCAGGCCCAACAAGGAATTTGATCAAGGCCTACAACTCACGAATGGTTCCAAAAGGTCAACAGGCATTAGCTCATCTAATTCATGAATATAACGTTTGAGGCATAAAAGAGGTAGTTTTAACTACTCCTACCACTGAAGATAGACTTTGTGGCAATAATAAACAACTCCAAAATTGTAATGGCTGTAACAGCTAGCATTTCATGTCTATTGTATATCCTCTGGAAACCTGGCCCCAGGTCGCCTCCTTCTGAAAGTCAGACAGATGAAACAGCTCATCCCAACTCCTTAATCTAGTCAGCCACTTAATCTAATCACCACAAGCTAACTAGCCTGTAATCTAATTAGATACCTGATATAATCAGTCCCTTAATCTCACCAAACTCTAATTTATCAGCCCTATAAACTAATCAACACTCTCTCTGATAGGCCACTTAATCTAATAAACCCCTTTAATTTACTGAGCTGCTCAAACTACACCGCTAATCTAAATTAATCCCTTTAATCTAATCAACAACTCAATCCGATCAGCCCCCAATATAATCAGATTTGTGACCTAATTATCCACTCAATCTGATCAGTTGCTTAAACTAATCTGCCCCTGATCTAATCGCACTATCTAATTAGCCTGCTTAGCCTAGCCAAATTTTAACCAGCCATTTAATCTACCAGGCACTCAAAGCTAATCCCTATAATCACTTAATCTGAAAAAAAGGGCATTAATCTAATCATCTCAATCTAATCGACCCCTTAATCTAAATCAGCTGCTTAATCTGGTCAGCCCTTAATTTAAATCAGCCCTCCAATCTAAATGAAGCAGCTTAATCCCAAACTGCTAAAAACTAATCACCTCTATCTAATCAAACGGTTTAAACTAATCACCCCATATCTAATCAAAGCCCCTGAATCTGACTGTTTAATCTGATCAGCCCCTCAGTCTAAAACAGGGGTCCCCAAACTTTTTACACAGGGGGCCATTCACTATCCCTCAGACCGTTGGAGGGCTGGACTATAAAAAAAACTATGAACAAATCCCTATGCACACTGCACATATCTTATTTTTAAGTAAAAAAACAAAATGGGAACAAATACAATATTTAAAATAAAGAACAAGTAAATTTAAATAAACAAACTGACCAGTATTTCAATGGGAACCATGGGCCTGCTTTTGGCTAATGAGATGGTCAATGTCCGGTTCCATATTTGTCACTGCTAGCCGTAAGCACTTCTGGAGCCGTGCTGTGTGCGTCCCGCATCACCGGAAGTAGTACTGTATGTGAGTGATGCCGCGGGCCGTAGTTTGGGGACCCCTGGTCTAAAATGATTCCTTAATCAAATCAGCAGTAATCTGATTGCCCTAATCTAATCAACCTCTCAATCTACTCAGGTGCTTAATCCGGTTGGGCATCAAGCAGAATAGCTGAACCACTTAATCTAATCAAGACCTTTGCCACAGTTCAGTCCCTGATCTAATCAAGTCCAGACTGACCCGTCTTCCCTGCACCCCGTCCTAGCACTGTGGATTCTGCATTCTAGGGCCTTCAATCAACTTTTGCCTTCAACTGCCATCAGAATGTTCCCTCGTGAAATCTCAGCAGTTGGGTCCCTGGTTCTGTAGTCAGTTGGACTCTCACGCCTCAAAGAGTCTTTCTGGACCTGTGTTTGGGGAGCCAGCAGCTAGCGCAATGGAACTGCTCAGAGAACATGGGATGATTCAGTTTAGTGACTTAATTCCCAGCATGGTTCTAGACCTGTCATGGCTGCACATGAGATCTTCTGGTCACTACCTGATCATTTTGCAGGGCTCTCCCTGACTTAGCTTGAGGGTAAAAAATGGGGAGAAGGGCTCTACTTTTCCCACAGGGCCAGCTGCCCATGGCTGCCTCCCCACAGTTCTGTTCGTTCCTTTCTGCTCTCAGGAACTCAGTCTCCTCTCGGCCTTTCTGTGTCTCAGCACAGTCTAGAGCAGAGAACACACTCATCTCTACATCAACATGGTTTCACACTGGGCCAAGGAGTCCAGGCTTGAGGGAGACTTGTACGGATGTAATCAGGTGGGACAGAAAAGGTGTCAAGCCCAAGGAAATCAGCTGTTTGACAGAAGGTCTTGGTGACTCCAAGGACTTGCTTTATGCTGCCTAAGAGGGTGTCTTGGGCCCACAGACATTGGCAATACTGAGACAATACATTTGATGTACGACTCAACTTGGTTCTCAGGTAAGAATGTTGAGGGCAGGCAATGTTTAAACTTAGAGACACTGTGAGTTCAGTCTTATGTTATTGATCTATAGCCATCAATCCCAGTGTCCTGGGTCAGCTCTTGGCTGCCCTGTTGCCTCGCATGAAGACGCACAGTGGCCGATGACAAATGCTTCCATCTTAACCTAGGGGCCTTGGGTCACCCATCGCTTCCTCAGTTCTCCTACATTCACCTCCTGTTGGTTTTTCTTCACCAGCTTGGATTGGGAGTTCCCTCCTTTGTCATCTTCAGATTCCTCTTTATATCAGGATAATCGGAAGTGTTCCATTTCTTTTATATTAGGAACTCCTGTCACACGCCCGCTCTTTCATACTGGCTCTTCCCAGGCTAATTCCATGTGTATATGTCCTAAAGGTACCGGCTGGGGTGGATGGGGAAGGGGATATGGAGGGGAGGAGAGAGGAGGGGAGGGGAGGGGAGGGGAGCCTCAGGGAGGCGAGTTTACTGGCTTTGAATCCGACCTAGAAAAGTCGGTTCTTATTCCAGAGTGATATACTCAAATGGAACACTCAGAATCGACAATGAACACCCTTCAGAGAGCAACTCCGAGCTCATCAGTAGTCTGTAAAGTTACCTTGCTCTATCCACCTTAGTGATTTCTCTTCTGTTCATGCCAATTCATAATGGAGGAGTCTGAGTGTAGGGAAGCTACATTTGTATGTGCCCGCCTCTGAGGGGCCTGGACATCACCAATGAAATTGCTTTCAATGATTAAAGGAAGTTAGAGTCACATGTCAGAGTGGCTACACATGAACTCCTGACTCTGCTGAGGGAGGAGGCAGTGAAGACCTCGTGTTTCCTGTCTACGGTGGTACTTCTTCCTCAGACTCTCTCCATCCAGGCTTATAGTGGCTTGTGTTTAGAAGGTGAGAGGTGACAAAATGGTTTCTGAGAAAGGACCCAGGAGGACTTTGACACATTGTTGAAACATTGACAGAACTTTTTGGGCACCTGGAGAAGAGAGGGACAGAGGCTTTGCCAGGTCACACATTCTTCTAGAGGATGAAGCTTCCTCCCTCCCTCCCTCCCTCCCTCCCTCCTCCCCTCCCTCCCCCCTCCCCTCCCGTCCTCTCCCCTTCCCCCTCCCTCCCTCCCCCTCTCCTTCCTTCCCTCCCCTCCCTCCCTCCCTCCCTCCCTCCCTCCCTCCCTCCTTCCCTTCCTCCCTTCCTTCCTTCTTTCCTTCCTTCCTTCCTTCCTCATTCTCTGAGTTCCTTCCTCCTTTTTCTTTCTCCACCCTTCCCCAGGTTCTTCTGCTTTCCCACCCAATCTTGGTATATTTGGGAGGGAAAGATCTGAAAGCTGGATTGGAGTTGAAGCAGACAGACAGTTCATGGATGGGCCGGCTGGGAGGGTGCCCTGTGCACATTCTGTCCTGGCTTGGAAGAGAGTTAGAGCAGGATTTGGGGCTCCACAGTCTAGTAAGAGCAGAAGGCTTGGCTGTATACCCCACTTCTCATTAACAGACCAACAGGAGCGGCCTTTTGGAAGATGTTACATATATGACATGAGTCACAGTCAGATGTTCCAGATAACTTTTGCCGTTGGTGGTTGCTATGGATGCTGAGTGGGGAGGCCTCCAGGAGTGGGCTGGGGAGGTGTGGAGCCTAAGATGAGGCCCAGCAGGCTCGGTTTTCAGGAGATCCTCCCAGGGTGCTGGGAAAGTTTACATAGATTCATGTCTCATTCTGATTGGGTGGGACTCTCTAAGCCTTCAGTTCTGATATATTCCTCACCTTTGCTAGGCCTTGAGTCAGTCTGGAACATGTGCAGGTCCTGTTGGAGCCACTTGTGTTATCTTGATCATTCTTGGCTAATGAGGTTATCTTCCTAAGTAGGCTTAAAGGGGAATGAACGGGTGTGCTGCTTAAGTTAATTTGTTGTGAAAACAAAGTCACTTCATTCTGCAGATTCCTTCAAATACTTGATCTTTTCTCTAGTTCTCTGGCCCTTGTCCTTCAAGAACCATCTCTTTTCTGGGAACTTTTTCCTGGCTTAGGATCCCAGCCCTGCTCTGAATGAGGAAACGGGAGGCCGTGCCCGGCTCATTTTGAGGAGCCAATGAGAAGACCCACCCAGTGCCCCGAGCTTCAGGGGTGCACGCCAAGGGCCTCAGCGGAGACTCGGTTTCTTAACTGGCTGTCTGAAAATAGCTTTCTTGTCATAAAGTGGGTCCCAAGGGACTTGTCAAAGTGTCCAAGGAAACTAAATGAATTTATATATATAAATATTTATATTATTCATGTGATCCATTATATGGTTTGAATTTAGCTTGAAGGCTTTTGAAAATGAGTCATTTAATATCAGCTGTGTTTCTAGCTCTTCTCAAGCCTCCTTCCAGCACCTCGGCAGCCTCCCTGGGGCCCGAGTCACGCCCGACACACAGCAGGTCTGTCTCAGAAGCAATTGGGACCCTGGGTTTCGGGTTTGCTGAGGCCGCTTTCACTTGGCTTCCTGGCTGATCGGACATCGCTTGGGTCAGGGTGTGGTGGCTTTTGATGTTTCTTCTCCCCTTCTCATTCACCTTTCAATTATTTTCCTTGTTCTGCCATCATTCATCAGGTGCTTGCAGTGTCCTAAGCACTGTGCTCCACCCCAGAGGCCAGAGGGAACTGGCATTAAATATGGGTATTGGCTTTATCCAGGACCTGCGGCCATGTCAGAGGGTTGATCCATGTTCCCAACATGGGAATGTTATAAAGTACTGTAAAGCCAGGAGCCACAGCCAGGGCCACCACTATCAAAGCAGCCTGGCCCATGCAGGTTCACATTGGATTCGGACAGTCGGTAAAGAAACAACGGAGCCAAAAACTGATGAGCCATCTTCTTTAATTCTAGCTTGCACCCGCCGGGCAAGTAAAAATACACACTGGGCTCCAAAACCCACTCACATTCAGTGCTCACAAAGCCACTGACTTATCCGAGTTTCCTAGAATCAAAGGTTTCTAGCTCACCAGCCTCATTCTCCTCAGTTCCCCATCACCTTCCTTATCCCAGATACAAACTCTGCACAAACTGGCATCTCACTCAGCACTCTGCCATCTTGGCTGCTTCTCCTGACCTACTCCACGTGGCCTCCTTCTGCTCTCTGCTCTGCTCTCTCCTCTAATAATAATCTCAGGAACCAAGAGAGCAAGCTCCCGTTCCGCCCCCATTTTATAGTGTAGAAATCCAAACTTTAATCCAATATACAAAACAGGGAAGTCTCTAATACAAAGTCACTTCTCTGAGGCATGATTGGATTGTACCACCCCACATCAAAAAGGGTGGGAAAGGCTTAATCCCAAAACCAAGCCCCAGGCTACAAGGATTCTGCCTGCCTTTAGCCCACCCCAACACACATTAATATCACCTGGGCGACGGCCTCCTCGTGGGCAGTGTCATCTTTAACAAAGTGAGAATAATACATTTTATCTGCCCAACAAGTACCGTACCCCAGATTCTGAAAGGCACTGTACCTCACTTCATCGAGTCCATATAGAGACAGCCAGTCCAGATGAATTCTGAAGAGTTTTATTGAAGGAGGAAATTTGTTAAATATGCCGGCTGCATATGGCTGACACAGGGCATAGCAGGCTGTTGGACAGCAGGGTTGAGAGATGAAAATGCTGACTGCCATTGCCACGTGCTCCTCTTTAGGGCAGTATAAGACCTGTCAGGATGGCAGGGATGAGGGGGGTGGCTAAGGCCCCATGTGAGTGGACTGATTTCCATAGGGGTGAATTGTTGGGCAGATAAAATATATTATGCTCACTTTGTTAAAGATGGCGCTGCCCACGTGGAGGCCATTGCCCAGGTGATATTAATGTGTGTCTCTGTGGGCTGTGGGCAGGCAGGATCCTTGTAGCCTGGGGCTTGGTTTTAGGACTAAGCCTTTCCCACCCTTTTTGATGTGGGGTGGTGCAATCCCATCATGCCCCAGATAAGTAACTTTGTATTAGAGATTTCCCTATTTTGTATATTGGATTAAAGGTTTGGATTTTTACACTATAAAATGGGGGCAGAATAGAGCTTGCTCTCTTGGTTCCTGAGATTATCATTAGAGAAGAGAGCAGAGAGGAGAGCAGAGAAAGGCCATGTGGAGGAGGCCAGGAGAAGCAGCCAAGATGGCGGAGTGTTGAGTGAGAGGCTAGTTTGTGCAGGGAGAAGGAAGGAGATGGGGAACAGAGATGAATAAGTCTGGTGAGCTAGAAACCTTTGATTCTAGGAAACTTGGATAAGTCAGTAGCTTTGTGAGCACTGAATGTGAATGGGTTTTGGAGCCCAGTGTGTGTTTTTTACTTGCCCGCCGGGTGCAAGCTAGGATTAAAGATGATGGCCCACTGTTGGTCAAATAAGTTTGTAAATATGATATATATGTTTGCTTGCTTGTGACTTATATTGGGTGTGGGGGACAGGCTATAAGCAGGCCAGGTCGTTGTAGCCTGGGGTTTGGTTTTGGGACTAAGCTTTTCCCCACACCCTTGACTGATTGTATGATCTGGGTGGTGCACTCTCATGAGGAATCCAATTATGCCTTGGATAAGTGACTTTGTATCGGAGACTTCCTTGTTTGTATATTGGATTAAGGGATTTTGGTTTTCTACACTATAAAGTGGGACAGACCAGGAGCTTGGACACACAGTTCCTGCTATCACAATTGCAGGGGCTTCCCTGATCCCTTGCCCTTCATGGGAAGAGCTGGTTTTCTGCTTTTCCCTTGTCTTCTTTTGTGGTTTGCCTGTCTTGGTGAGACACCAATAAATAGGATGGCCCCCCATCCTCTGAGTCCGCCATTTCTTTATCGTCTGCCCGAATCCAATGGGAACCTGCATGTGAATGGCCACGATGGCGGCTCCTGGCCTTACACCCATCAATTTTTGGCTCTGTTGTTTCTTTACCGACTGTCCGAATCCAGTGCGAACCTGCATGGGCCAGGCTGCTGTGATAGTGGCCGCGGCCACTGGCTTTACACAGGCCCAAATTGTGTGCACCAAAAATAGTTCAGGGGCTGCTTATATACCCTGGATCACACATGGGTGGGGGAGAGCATGACATTATGGCACAATTATTAACAAGATTATAACATTTGTCTAGGGAATATACAGAAACATTAAGACTCTCAAAGTAAAACAATCAGAGACATTTACAAATCTTTCAGGGTTCCTCTTCCCTCACTAGCCTAGAGCAGGGGTCGGGAACCTATGGCTCATGAGCCAGATGTGGCTCTTTTGATGGCTGCATCTGGCTCGCAGACAAATCTTTAATAAAAATAATAATAATGTTAAAAATATAAAACATTCTCATGTATTACAATCCATTCATTTCCTACCACACATGTTCATGGTGTGGGTGGCTGGAGCCAATCACAGCTGTCCTCTGGTGTTGGGCAGATAAAATGTATTATGCTCACTTTGTAAAAGATAATGCTGCCCAAGTGGAGGCCGTTGTCCAGGTGATATTAATGTGTGTTGGGGGCAGGCAGGATTGTTGTAGCCTGGGGCTTGGTTTTGGGATTAAGCCTTTCCCATCCTTTTTTGATGTGGGGTGGTACAATCCAATCGTGCCTCAGAGAAGTGACTTTGTATTAGAGACTTCCCTATTTTGTATATTGGATTAAGGGTTTGGATTTCTACACTATAAAATGGGGACGGAGCGGGAGCTTGCTCTCTTGGTTCCTGGGATGATTAGCATGAGAGAGCAGAGGGAGCAGAGCAGAGAGCAGAAAGAGGCCATGTGGCCAGGAGAAGCAGCCAAGATGGCGGAGTGCTGAGTGAGATTCCAGTTTGTGTAGAGTTTGTATCTGGGATAAGGAAGGAGATGGGGAACTGAGGAGAATAAGTCTGGTGAGCTAGAAACTTTTGATTCTAGGAAACTCGGATAAATCAGTAGCTTTGTGAGCACTGAATGTGAGTGGGTTTTGGAGCCCAGTGTGTTTTTTTTACTTGCCCGCCGGGTGCAAGCTAGAATTAAAGATGACAGCCCATCTGCTTTTGGCTCCTTTGTTTCTTTACCAACTGTCCGAATCCAATGCGAACCTGTATGGGCCAGGCTGCTTTGATGGTGGCCCTGGCCGTGCCTTCTGGCTAGACATCCGGGACAACAAATTTTTATTGGATAATGTGTAATGTACATGGGTTGTTGTATGGCTCTCACAGAATTACATTTTAAAATATGTGGCATTAATGGCTCTCTCAGCCAAAAAGTTTCCCGACCCCTGACCTAGAGGTATTTTACTCTCAAGATTCCAGGAAAGGGAGGAACTACATTCAATGCAAGGTGGTATGTAAATTTTGCCCCCTATTGAAAGAGAAGAAGTTTCTCAGTTAACCTTAATCCTTTCAGAGAACTTAAAACCAAATGACCCTAGTCATCCTTGTGAGTCAGTAGACTTCTACATTCCTTTTCCTCCATTTTCCAAGGAAAGGACAGGAAAGCCTGACCTTTGCTTCCTAGGATATCAATATTAATTTGCAGCTCTTTGGTACCTTACAATAGTAAGTAATACAAGGACAATAATAACAGGTAACATTTAAGGTCTACTCTCTCTCTTAGCAACGTTAAAATGTGTACTACAGTCTCTTTGGTGCTAATCATGCTGCTATGCACTAGATCCCTCGTCTGGGAGCCTAGGCTCCCACTGCCCTTTTGTTGGGCCCTGGACTTGGAAGAGCTCTACTCTACTCTGGTTCTCCTGCTGTGCTCTCACCAGAGGAATTTGCCCTTTAAAGGACCATCCCCTCTAGCACTGGGGACCGTAGAATTCTCTGACCAAAGGGCCCTCTTGGACAGGCCTCTTCCCTGACTCCACACTCCTGAGCTCCAACCACGCTGCCAGTTTGCACAATGGGTGGCCACAGGTGGGGCGGGGGTGGGTGGTGCTGTTTTCAGAGGCTGTGGACAAAGCTTGGAATGTGGCCTGAGATGTCCACTGTTGGGCAGATAAAATATATTATGCTCACTTTGTTAAAGATGGCGCTGCCCGCCTGACCAGGCGGTGGCGCAGTGGATAGAGTGTTGGACTGGGATGTGGAAGGACCCAGGTTCGAGACCCTGAGGTTGCCAGCTTGAGCATAGGCTCATTTGGCTTGAGCAAAAAGCTCACCAGCTTGGACCCAGGGTCGCTGGCTCCAGCAAGGAGTTACTCAGTCTGCTGAAGGCCCGTGGTCAAGGCACGTATGAGAAAGCGATCAATGAACAACTAAGAAGTCGCAACGTGCAACAAAAAACTAATGATTGATGCTTCTCATCTCTCCGTTCCTGTCTGTCTATCCCTCTCTCTGACTCTCTCTGTCTCTAAAAAAAAAGAAAAGAAGATGGTGCTGCCCACATGGAAGCTGTGTTGGGGGCGGGCTGTGTGCAGTCAGGATCCTTGTAGCCCGGGGCTTGGTTTTAGGATTAAGCCTTTCCCCCCCTTTTTGATGTGGGGTAGTACAATCCCATCATGCCTCAGATAAGTGACTTTGTATTAGAGACTTCTCTATTTTGTATATTGGATTAAAGGTTTTGATTTCTGCACTATAAAGTGAGGCAGACCGGGAGCTTGCTCTCTCGGTTCCTGAGATTAGCATTAGAGAGGAGAGCAGAGAAAGGCCACGTGGAGGAGGCCTGGAGAAGCAGCCAAGATGGTGGAGTGCTGAGTGAGAAGCCAGTTTATGCAGAGTTTGTGCAGGGAGAAGGAAGGAGATGGGAACATAGGTGAATAAGTCTGGTGAGGTAGAAACCTTTGATTCTAGGAAGCTCGGATAAGTCAGTAGCTTTGTGAGCGCTGAATGAGTGGGTTTTGGAGCCCAGTGTGTGTTTTTACTTGCCTGCCGAGTGCAAGCTAAGATTAAAGGTAATGGCCCACCAGTTTTTGGCTTTGTTGTTTCTTTACCAACTGTCCGAATCCAATGAGAACCTGCATGGGCCAGGCGGCTGTGATGGTGGCCCTGGCTACTGGCTTTACATCCACCCTTGACAGATCCTGGTGGTGCAGAATGGACGCTGGGTGGGAAGTGAAGGGGAGTAGGCTGCAGGTCACGGGGCCTCTGCTTATCGTCTTGCCTCAGGTCCCCAAATGTTAGGGGTGAGCCCATGCCAGGCAGCGTTCCTGCACTATGCACCTGTGGTGTGCACCCCATCAACTTGCAGATGGGGAAGCTGAGGCTTAGAGAGCCTAAGCACCTTGTTCAGTGTCATAAAAGTGGATCTCTAACTCAAGTGTCCGTCCAAAGCTCAGATGATAAACCACCACTGACAGTCACGGGCATTGGTGTCACTTTGAGGTGCTGATTAAAAATGCAGATTCCCAGGCCTCAACCCGTACCAATGCATCAGGGTCTCTAAAGGTGGGGCCACGGATTCTGTTTTTCACCCCATGTGTGCCCATGAGCAGGGATCAAATCCAGACTTGCTTGGTCCTAGCTGTATGATCTTGGCCCATAAGTAGACCTTGTGCAGCCTTAGCACCTCATCCGTCCATGAGGATAACAACACCTGCTCTTGCAAGGATGGCAGTCCTAACAGATCTTGCACATTATGCATGTAACACGGGATAGGGGCTCAGTCAAGGTGAGTTGAACATCTCTCCCTTCCTCTGACCTTTAGTCACCTGGTGTTTCACCTTCTGTCTAGGCCATACCTGGGCCCTGCTTTTCCAGGGCTAGGTTGATTTATTTCTGAGGTCTTGGCTACTACGAGTTTATAGCTTGAGGACCCCTTCCTTCGCTGTTGGCAGATGAAAGGAGACTCTTGGAGATGAAAAGACATTCAGCGTTGATGGGTCTGTTTCCCTGACCTGGAATTCTGGGCTATGTCAAGGGCAAGGGAGGGAGTCACAGCTTTTTATCAAATGAGAGTTGTCATGAAGGAAGCTGCTAATTATGACCCCTTCCTGTGCCAGCTTTTGTGACCCTCTGAGAATGCCCCGTCATGTGAGAACCACACCGGCATTCTTGGTGACTACTGTAGCTTAGCTTCTGGTTTTTCTGGTGTCCCTTGCCTTGAAAAGCGGAGGGAAAAAAAAAGAAAAAAGGCATCTCCCTTCAGACGGGCTGTGCTCACAGTTTCCATGAACAGAACCCGCCTTTGGAAGGCTACAGAGGAGGTGTTAGAGTCTGACAAATGTCAGGAGAAATTGATCACGGGGAAGGTGAAATGCCAGGGAATCAATTGCGTTCCCTCCTGGGGAGGCACACAGACAGACAAGCTGTCAGGAAGGGCGTGCACGCCTGTGCCATGCTGCCATTTTCAGGGGGAGGAGGGAGCTACCTCTATAAATCTGTGTTTATTCAACCTCTCAGCATGCGCCAGTGGCTGTAGGTGTTGTGAAGGGGGCAAGGGTGGTCTCTGGTCCCAGGAGCCCTGGGCTCACCGAGGAGGCGAGGCACTGAGCTCAGGAAATCCTAGCCACTCCAGTTTGGGTGGGGTTGGGGACCCTTCCAGGGTCCAGGGGACCCAGAGGGTTGAGTTTACCCTCCTAGGCTCAGAGTGGCCTCCTTTAGGAACTGGACCCGACTGGCCATGAGGATAGATGGGGGGGGGGGTTCTATTTCATGAAGCACATTCATGTCCTCATCTCACAGAGTGAAGTAAATCAAACAGATGTTGCAATAAACCTCTGCCTCTATTCTTAACACTGGGGAAGGCTCGTTCTGGCTTCTGGTATGCTTGGCAGCTGCTATTCATATTTTTGGTTTTCCATCATTTTTGGTGAGAGGCTCTTGAAAATCATCAGATACCATGCATCCAGGTAGAGTGGCCACGATACAGGTGTTGCCAAAAATAAACTACCGTGGTTCACTTGGAAATCCTTTGGTGACTCCAAAATGTCACTGTGGTCCCCTCCCCTGGAAATCACTGCTCTACACATGGACTTGGAGAGAGCCTCTGTCCCTGGGCCCTTGCTGACCTGTCCTGGTTCATCACAGCTGTGCAGCTCACACTGGATGCTTCTGCCACCCAGAACTGTCCGGGCAAGCCAAGCTCACTCATGCCATTGCCCATGTAGCTCCTTCTGGCCCCTAGGATGCTGCTTCCACCGGCAGTGCTCCAGCCTGGGGGCGCCTGCCCATGCACAGACCCTCCAAGTCTCAGCTCTTACCTTGCTCCTCCACCCAGTCTCCCCAAGGAAGACCTCCCGTGTTCCCCGCACACCTGGGCACACATGTGCCTCACGGCGATCCCCTTGGGCCTCCATTGTGGTTACTGCAGCGATTTCTCCTCTGAAGGCAGGGAGTTCAGTTGCCGCTGTTTCTTCATTGCTCCTCTCCCTGGCCTGGCCCATGTTGGGGCTCAGCATGTTTCCAGTGAATGACTGAAGGACTGTGAAGGGGGCAGAAACAGCACCAGACTGAGAATCAAGGGCTGTGAGCTCTAGAGCAGACATGAAGTCTCAAATAGCTGTGTGACCTTGGCCCAAACACCTGTGTGAGATAATTTTCTCAAAAGCACGTGGAAAAAGTACAGATAAAGAGTCCAAGGTCCCCAGAGAGAGGCCTTCCTTGCCCGGTAACCGCTTGCAGAGAAGCTCACTTTAGAGATGCGATATGGCCCCAGCGCAGAGGCGTCTGGGAAATGCTGTGCTTTCTGTGACTCGGCAGCCCCGTGCTGGGCTGCCTGCTCAGAAGTCAGAATGCTGCTGCCCAGAGACAAAACAGCACGTCCCGGGAGGGAGGTTGATGGATGACTAGAGTGTAACAACTGCCTGGTGTTATCTCTTAACATAGAAATGCATTGTTCTTTCTAGGGGTGTATGCGACTACCCACGATATGGCTTTGCTATTAACCCCCTATCGAAAGGGATCTGTTCTAGGAGGGGTGTGGATTTTACTCTGGCCTGCTGCCACCAGAAGCAGCTGCTTTGTCTGTGTACGTAAGTTTCTCCTGTTAAAGCTCTTATGATTTTAGATAAGGCCATGTGTCAGTTCTTCGAATTTAGGCTTCTGGGGCTTTCCCCCAACAGCCTGTGACCTCATGGAGAAACAAACAGGGGACATGCATTTCATCATTAATGAAAGCATATAAAACTTGCCCTCATTTCAAATAAGGAGTCCTTAACGCCAGTAATTTAGTTTAATCATTGACCTAAATCGAATGCATAGTTCTGGAAAAGACACTTCAGGCCTGGGTTTTGGTCGTGGCTTCCTCCTTGTTAGCTGTGTGACTTTGGGAAACACCTCTCTGACTCAGTTTCCTCAAGTGCACTTGTCTATTACTCATCAAATGTAATCGTCCCATGTCCTCGCTCTGTGGGCCCCATAGGGAGACTGCGGAGGGGTGAGCTGCTGGTTTCTGAGAAAGCCGGCAGGAAGCCGAGGAATAGTGGGCCGTCCAGTGGGCACTGCCAGTTCCTGCCCCCGGCCCGGCGGCTGTGAGTGTCGGCCATGAGGGTGAGTGGCTGTGCCTTTCCTGAGACTTGCTGTCAGAGGAACAGGGACCTCCCTGCAAAGAGCTGGCCACCTTTCTGGCCTCCCCCAGCCCCCAGGGATGGATGCTGACATGAGAGCACAGAAGGAGGGTTGGCCCCCTGGCTTCAGCAGGGGCCAGTCTTCAGTGCTGTGGTGTCCGACATCCCCTCGGGAGGACCTTGTGTACCCCAGGACAGCCTTCTAAAATGTGAGCTGCCCGGCTGATTATTTTGTTAATTCCCCAGAAAAGGTCCCTAATCTCCATAGGTCAATATCAGAGTCGCCAAGGGAACTACATAGAATGACGAATACATTTAGCTTTTGAGCACTGCTCTTCGGACTCCCAGGGTTCTGGTGGGAAGCCCCAGGGCCTGTTGGCATTTGTGTGAAGAACAGGGAGGCCTTGCATGGTATGGGCTTCCCTGCACTGACCTGGACTGCTCCTTCTGGTGATGAGCTAGGTAGCTGTGGCCCAGAGAGGTAAAGTAACTCGGTCAAGGTTGCATGGCTAGTCAGAAGCAGGGCAGGTTCTAGAAGACAGCTTCCCTAACCCAAGATGAATGCCTTTTCCACTGCACTTCCTCAGCAACCAGAGCTCTGCCAGGAAACAGTTCCTCTTGGTTTAGTGATGGGAAGACTTACAGAGGATCAGGCAGGGTTATGAGGACCAACGGGGGATTGGGGCAGACCCCTGTGCACGCAAGATCAGGGAGTTTCTACCATCCCTGGGCTTGAAGAGTTTAAGAGAGAGAACGGTGTTCTTTAGGCCCCAATGACACTGGGTGTGGAGAAGTGGAGGGAGCCAGCCTCTTTAGCAGCATGGTGCAAGCAGCAAGCGGGGAGCAGAGGGACACCCTGACCCCTTCTCCCATCCTTGAACCTTGCAGCGGTGCCTCCTTGGGGTGAACCCATAAAAGTCAGGCAGCAACTCGGCCCTGGTGATGCAGGTCCTGGAGCAGAGAAGGGTGGAGAATGGAGCTGAGGACGCAAAGAATGACCAGCACAATCTAACTACTCAATCATTCTGTCTGCCCAGGGTAGTGAACGATGACAAGGCAAGACCATAGCATATTTCGAGGCTTCCTGGCTTGCAGTGTGCTTGGTGGTGAATTGGGCATTCGTGGACATGCTATGTGTTCCCTCGGCCTCAGAGCCACCCACCGTTCTGAGACAGGCTTGTCTCTCTGAGGGACTAGGGAAGAAACGGCTCCTCTGGTGGAGGGTGAGCAGAGGAGGGACAGGACAGGAATCCCCGGGAGAAACGCAGCAGGCTGCCCAGCAGACGGGCTCTGCAGAGTTGGCATGAGTGATTCCTGGGTGTGCATCTGATGGTTTGGACAAACCTTGAAACTGGGTTTGGCTAACAAAGCCTGACACCCCATGACAGTCAGGGGTCCCTGCACCCTAATTTGCATATTCTGAAGGTTGGTGTTTGCACATTGTCTCTATGAAGAACTTTATTCAAAGCTGGACTATTTATTATAGTTTTGCGTGTCCTAAAGAGAAAAGCTTGCTTCTGCCGAAATACTGTTATGGTGTACGAAACTCCATTTTGTCTTATAAGTTCTTGCCCCTGAGGAGCAGAGCATTTCCTTGGCAGGAGAGTTCTTCAGGGAAAGCCCAGGGGACCAAGCAACACTCCAGTTATTTTTAAGCGAAGCATTTCACACTGATTTCAAGTTCAGAGTGATGCTCTTGTTGACTCAATAAGCATAATCCTGCATAAGCAATTATTGACTAGAAGGCTGTGTTGCAAGGTGGAATAGGTAATACATACATCCTTCACCTTCCCAGAACCCAACATGACAAAAAGAAAGTGATGCACGTTAAAAATCAGATTTGCTGTTTCAGAGGGTCATGCCCAAACATCTCCCAGCATGGACTGTTGGCGGCTTGCCTTTCCACACTCATCCAGGCCAACTTCCTCTGGGGAGGCTCTCCCTAGATGTTGCTAGTAATGCTTTATTTTCTGATTGGCTAAGAAGTACAGTGCCTTTGAACATCATCATCCCAGATTCTTGTAGGCGCAGTGAAGAAAGTTGATAGCATCCAAGCAGATATTCTCAGGGACCCTTGGGAAGCCCTACCTCCTGTACTCTGTGTTCTTCTACTAGGGCTTTAGGAAGCCTTTTGAACTTCTAGGTGTTCCCAACTTACATGGGCTGTGTGTGAAAAGTCAACTCAGGAAGAACTGGTCTTCAAATTTTCCTCTTCAGCATTATTAAGACCTGTTAGAGAAACTGAAACGCAGGAGTAGAATTCCTATGACTATATGGACAAGCTAAGAGTATTTCTACCTTTCAGCATCTGGCACAGAGAGACCACATGTCAACTACTTCCTTCTCATTTCTCTTGTTCAACCATTACTTCTTGAGAAACTATTATGTGTAAGGCAATGTGTTAGGCATTGGGGCTATAGCTAGAGGAGGGCCAAACACCTCTTGTCATCAAGGAATAGATAAGTGTAGTTTTTGACTTAAATTTAGTGCAGTTTTATGTTCTGTCCATCTGCATGTCCATCCATCCATCCATCCATCCATCCACCCACCCATCCATCCACCCATTCACCCATCCATCATCCATCCATCCATCCATCCATCCACCCACCCATCCATCCACCCATCCACTCACCCATCATCCATCCATCCATCCATTCATCCATCCATCCATCCATCCATCCATCTATCCATCTATCATCCATCCATCCATCCATCCATCCATCCATCCATCCATCATCCATCCATCATCCACCCATCTATCATCCATCCATCCATCCATCCATCCATCCGTTCATCCGTCCATCCATCCATCCCCCCATCCATCCATCCATCCATCCATCCATCCATTCATCCATCCATCCATCCATCCATCCATCCATCATCCATCTATCATCCATCTATCCATCCATCCATCCATCCATCCATCCATCCATCCATCTATCATCCATCCATCCATCCATCCATCCATCCATCCATCCATCCATCATCCATCCATCATCCACCCATCTATCATCCATCCATCCATCCATCCATCCATCCATCCATCCATCCATCCATTCATCCGTTCATCCGTCCATCCATCCATCCCCCCATCCATCCATCCATCCATCCATCCATCCATTCATCCATCCATCCATCATCCATTCTCCACCCATCATTTATCCATGTGTTTGCTTCCTATTGCCTTAACATTGCCACTTAGTTCCATGTGACTAGAAGGGCTATGGAGAAATGTTAAGTCCCATGTTATTATCCATAATTTAGCAAACAGGTCAGGTATGTCTACGGTCTTTGCTGCACTGCAGGTGTGGGGACCATGATGCCTGAGACGGCATTAGCAAACTGGGAGGACTGAAGTGAAGGCTTCACATGATGGGGAGGATGTAGAATGTCAGTCAAAAGAGAGAGGGAGCATCTCCTGCAGCTCACGGCTCTTTTCTAATACCTCTTCATATTTGAACATATAGTCTTTCCCATTGATGTATGCGTTCATCCAATAAATGTGGATTAAACAGCACCATGTGCTAAGTACTAGGGATACGGAGATGAATAAAATGTTATCTGTGCCTTCAAAGGATCACAGGCTGGAAGTTTAAACATATCCTCAGTCAATCTTGAGGTACAGGTTAAGATATGTCCCCTACTTCCTCAATCCCAACCTGTTTGATGGTTTAAAAAGGGGTGCTAGGTGTGTTCTCAAGACTCTTTCTGGAAAGTTGGGCTAGGGTTTCCACCATTCCTTAGAAGTGTTAGTGACTGAATATTGGAGCAAATACACTTTGGGGATTCCTTTGTGATGGAGTTTCTGACAATCAGATGTTCATGTGGACATGGGTTGGGTATAGAAACCCAGGACAGTGGAGCATGGGGTTTTTAGCTGGTCCTGTGGAGCCAAGACCACCCAAGCAACACCTAAAAGGGGATCATTATCGTAGTACATAAATCATAGGCAGATGTGTTCTCTATGGACTTGTGGTGGGTACATGATTGTGCATTTATCAAAATGCAAAGAATGACAAAGAATATATTTTATTGTACATAAATTAAAAAGAAGAAAACCCAATCAGGATGAGTATATGTGTGTGGAGAGGGGAGTTGAAATGCAGACCAGAACAAATAAATCTCACGGTGTTTAGAATGAGTTGCAAAATCACGCTGAGGGGTATGGAGAAAGAAAGGAAGGACCTGGCAGAAGTACCCTCGGAAAAACAGTGCGTGCTTGCAGAATCAGCAAAAAAGGCAAAAAGAATTGCACGTGAACACCGTAGTCTGATTGGTAAACTGGTTTCTCACAAGGGTCTGGGTTAGCAATTCTGGAGCTGCTTAAATTTATCTTGCTTATGACTAATGCTTTTTCTACCCGAGAAATCTCTCTTTAATCCTAGAAATTTCAGTCTTTCCTCCATTATCTATTTCCTTATTTTTTTGCTCTTTTATTTATGCCTCCATCTGCTCATTTGGATTCCCCATTGAGTATCTCTCTAGGTGGCATTCTGAGGAAGTTTTACAGGGTAAATACACGGCCATTCATTAACTCCCTCTTCGGTTGAATGCCTACAGTTTGAGCTGTCATTGAACCATCCTCCTGCTTACCTTCTCTCCTCGGCTTTTTCAGAGTTGTGCTTTCTGCCCTGGAGACTTTGCTGTTTCCTTTGCCTGGAAAGCCCCTCTCCCAGCCTCCCTTTCCTGGCTGACTTTTGCTCATTCATTATTTTCATAGCTCTCACTCTGAAACTCTGGGGAACTTCCTCACAGCGGGATGGCATTGCTCCCTGCTGGATTTGCTTGATGCTGGATCCCTATGATCTCACTTAGGTGACACTGCTTTGGCACTCATTCACATTCTTTTTCTTTTTCAAATTCTTCTTTTTCACTTGGTGAGAAACCCTTGAGGGGTTGTACCACATCTATGTCACACTCCCAGGACTCGGGTTGTGACTGGCACATGTTAGGTGCTCAGTACATATTTGATGAATGAAGGGGATATTGTGGGCAGTTCTGATTAGCATCTGGTAAACACACATTCTATCCTTTGGATGGCTTTAGTGCTACTCTCTGCTCAGCTATCCTTTTCTTTTTCCCCCCTTCTCAACTTCCTCTTCATGCATGGTGGAGATGGAGATCCCTGAGTGAGTGGGGAACATCCTACTTCCCACCACAAGCCTTCCTAGCTTCAACCTTCTCTGCATGTGCTCGGATGCTACAGAAGGAAGGAAATCCGGTCTCATGGTCTAAGTCCTGGGTTGCCAGGGAGCACCATTTCCTCAGATGGATTATGCCAGAGGTCCCCAAACTTTTTACATAGGGGGCCAGTTCACTGTCCCTCAGACCATTGGAGGGCCGGACTATAAAAAAAACTATGAACAAATCTCTATGCACACGGCACATATCTTATTTTAAAGTAAAAAAACAAAACGGAAGTAGTACTGTACGTGAGCGAGGCCGCACTTTGCAGTGCCCGCACATACAGTACTCCAGGAGCACAGGATGCAGACCACCAATGAGAGGTGCCCCTTCCAGAAGTGCAGCGGGGGCCGGATAAATGGCATCAGGGGGCCGCATGTGGCCTGCGGGCCATAGTTTGGGGACCCCTGGATTATGCTCTCTTATTTTCTTGTCCCGGGAGCCAGGATACTTCTAGTAAATGATCCCGCCACTTAACCCTGCTGACTGATCAAGCCCTCAGTCTGTCCAGAAGGCATGGCTTAATTTTGATTTCCACATGGCTTCTAATGAGTCCATCTTATTCTAGGCTTCAAAGGAGGAGGGCATTTGCTGAAATGGAGCTGAAATCAACAAACAGAGAGTCCTGTTGAGGGAGTCATGTGCATCCCCATGATGGCCTCACCGGTCTCACTGCCCTTGAACTGCTGCCCTAACCTTTCCTTCCCTGGTGGCCTGGGCCATGGGGACTGCCATCCACTGGGGAGCTGGGTTGTTGCAGCAGCCAGGTTCATAATGGCTTGCTCCTGCCCACCAACAGCCAGCTTGCGTGGTGAGCAGGGAAACTGGCTGGCTGATTTATCTCTAATGAGATTCAATCCACCTAAATGTCTAACTTGGGCTTTGCCTTCACCCCGATAGATCACCAAGTGGGGCTAGCAAGGGCCCGTGCAGGGAGTCGGCTGACTTCCCTTCTCTACGTCTAACAGCTCATTTGGTTTAAGCATCGCTGCTAAGCACCATAAAAGCCTCATAAAAATGCTTATTAGAAAAACATCCAGGAAATATTGCTAATCACTTGCGGGAGCAGAGACCTATTGAGCAGCCACCAAACGGTGTTGATTAGCAGAGAACAGGAACAAACATGACTGGAAACCACCCAGGAGAGAGGCGGGCACCGGGGTGGCGGAGGATGGTTTCTCAGTGACCCACTCCGTGCCTCCCCTCTTGGGCTCCTCTAAAAATAGACCCTGTGTTGAGGATTTGGTACAAGCAGTTCATTTGGGGTTGATCTCAGGAACCAGCATGAAGGAGTTGGGCAAGCGGGCCAGGGAGAGAGAATGCCCAATAAGGATTTTCTAGTAAGTGGCACACTGGGGGTGGCAGGGGCTCAGTCCTGCAAGAGTCTCACTGAGACACTGTGAACACACTCTGGAATCGGTCTTGCCCCTCGCCCTGAGGGGAGGACAGACAGTGACTTAGGGGGCTGGAGCCGTCTTGCATGGGTGCCCTGTGCTAGGGAGGATCCGTGTGAGTGTCCACTGCAGGGCGACGCAGGTCCCTGCCTAAATCAACTGGGAGGTAGAGATCTTTCCTTTAATTCATAACTTGCTTCTCTACCCTTGTTGGCGTTCTGCCTGGGAAGTTGGGAGGCTATGGGGGGGGGGGGTGACCTGGCGCCACCCCTCCCTGCTGGAAGGCAGCAGCTGTGGAAATACTCACTTGGTGGGCAGCATTCAGGAAGGACCTTAGAAAAGCTGACTTCGGGCAGATCACGCTCAGGACTGGCATGCACAGAAGCTAGTGGTGGGTCGAATTAGGACCACCCTGCCAGCCACCCCGAAGTTTAGATTAGATTAGATTTTAGGGGAAGACTAAGATCGTTCTCTTTTCAGATTCTTCTTTGAGCCTTATGCTTCGGGCTCTCTTTTGTTGGCTTAAGCCTGGTTTGGTAGCAGGTTGCTGTGACTGTGCAAGAGGCCACAATCCTCCCGAACGGCCGCTCCAGTGACATTTGGGGGAGAGGCTGTTTTATAGATCTCTCTGATGTTGGGTATCTTTTCCCCACCAAATATCAGCTCCCAGTTTTTAGTGGCTATATCAGTAGGGTCTCTGTTTCACACACACGCACACAAACAAACACAAAAAACACCACAGCCCTAGAAACCCGTATCTAACTAGTTTGAAGAAAAGAAAAGATTTTTGCCTTTTTAAAGTGCTAAGTTGGTTTCAGGCCTGGTTGGATCTAGGGCTCAAATGAAGCATCAGACCTCCACTTTCTTTCTGTTTCTGGGCTCTTCTGCCCCTGGCACGCTGCCTTCATTCTCAGGCAAACTTTCTCTGTTTGGAAGGAGAGTTGGCTACCAGCAGTTCTAAGCCAACATCTTCAAAGTTCATAATCCAAAAGGAGGGAGGACTGACTTCTTCCAGTATCTATATATATTTTTTTAATCTCAGGTATGAGTCTAGCCAGCTCTCCTAGGGTAGAGGTCGGCAAACTCATTAGTCAACAGAGCCAAATATCAACAGTATGACGATTGAAATTTCTTTTGAGAGCCAAATTTTTAAAACTTAAACTATATAGGTAGATACCTTGTTAAGAACTTAATTAGGGTACTCCTAAGCTGGCCTTTGCTAAAAACGTTCTCAATCGGATTGAGCTGCATGTGGCTCGTGAGCCGTGGTTTGCCGACCACTGTCCTAGGGGGCTATGCCGATCTTGAAATTAACCACGGAGGCCGGGGGAAGGTGCACTTCGCTCATCTTGGTGCAATGCCCAGCTCACCTAGACGTGATTCCTGCCCCAAACTCGTGGAGGAGGTTTCCCGAGGGGAGGAGTGCTATAACCAGACGAGAAGGGGAAAGGGATGCTGGTGAGATGAAAGCAATGACTTTCCACCATTGCAGCCAAGCTGGCTTTTCTGTTGGCCTGCAGGGGAGTGTTGTGGGTTCTGTTTACACTTCTTCCTACCATTGTGAGGTTATTTAATTGCTTCAGCTGCCTAATTGGCTAAATTGGCTTATGTGCCTCATTCTGTGGCTCCATAACCATCCTGTATGCTCTCTCTTTTCTTTCTCCTATTCCTCCCCTGCCCCCCACCCCCATCCTGGCATGAGTCATCACTAGCATCTTTCCAGGACTATACCGCTTTGGCAGGGATAATTCCGTACTTATATCGGAAGAGGATGAGAGCAATTAGCTGAAGAGCTGGGGTCAGCATCCATCCAGGCCTCCTTGGAGGATTCTGTGTTCTGTGGGAGAAGGATAATCAGGTTAGAGGTAATTTAGGAAAGCCAATGGGATGAGGATGGCTCTTGGGTTTGATGGAAAGGGCACTTCCCATGCCTACTGGGTGGAGCACTCTGAGCCTCTCAGCCTGAGAAGCTTGGTTTAGGGATATCCTGGGTCTTTGGTCTCACTGAACAATGACCAGGCTCTGGTGTATGTGTGTGTGTGTGTGTGTGGGGGGGGGATGGTGGGGAATATAAAGCATCATTCTTGCTTACAAAAATGCTCAGTCTACTTGGAGAAACTTAGAATACAGGCATGAGGCATCGGTGACCAATGAGAGGCTATGCTATCGTATGTCTAAGCCAGGGGTCTCAAACTCAACTCAGCATGTGGGCCGCAGAGCAAGATCACAGCCGTTCGGCGGGCCGCACTAGGTCTACAAAAGGCAACTGTTACGCAACACTTTTCTCACTGCAGTTGAAAACAAAAAAAAATCAGTACAACAAGCACAATCGTACATGCAGTTTACTCAGTGTCACAAAACGACCAGAAACTGTAGTTCACATCACAACTGCTGTTAACTAAGCTAATATCTAGCTAGGATGCTAGAGAAATGAAAAATACAAGTAGGCCCCTAGGCTTACTTAATTTTATCCAAAATATTTTGAACTTCGTGGATTAGTCTGCGGGCCGCACAAAATTGTTCGGCAGGCCGCGAGTTTGAGACCCCTGGTCTAAGCTATACTTTGGGTTAGAAATAAAGAGACAAAGATTAAACAGGGATAGAAGAATCAGGGAAGGCTTCCTGGAGGTGGCCTTTGAAGTATGAGTAAGAATTGACAAAGTAGTGGGAAGAGGCATGCCAGATGAAGGCAGTGCTATAAATCACATCACAGGGGAGGAAACAGATGTGTGTAGAGGCCAGATTGGAAAGAATCCTGGCGGTAGGCAAAGTGGTGTGGAATAGGGAAGGCTGAGCGATAAAGAGCCTAGAATGGGTGAGCTTCAGCCAAAAGTGAGAGCTTACCTTCCTGGCTTATTGATGCTGGAGGTTTTGTTCTGAATCCCTCTAATCTTGAGATTTCTAGGTTCCATTTATACCAAATAGTATGTCAATTTCCAGTGCTGGCTACTACAGACTATGCGAAGTATAGATTATCCATGGGGTTAAAGACCAGGCAGTAGAAGGACTTCCTATGGGCTCTGGGATGTCCAGGATTTATTTCTCAGAGGTGAGTGTGAAGACGCTTAGGGACTCAAGTTTCTTAGTGAATGCTTGTTAGTTGAAAGTTAGCTAAGGCACAGGACACAGCAACAGTGGCTAACAATCTGGAAAGTACTACCGGCTCCTATTATGGACTTCGGAGTTTAATTTAATAATCATTTACTAAGCTATTACCCTGACTGCAAGATGTTTGCCATCTAGTGGAGTCTTCAATGGAGGAGAAATCAGAAGCACATAGAGGCTTAGTGGTAGAATAGGCCTGACTTTGGATCCTGACCCTGCTATTTTGAGCTGCGTGACCTTGGACAAGATGCTACAACTTTCCTAAATCAATTTTCTTCATCTTCTATAAAAAGGAACTAATGCCTGGCCTGCAGGGGTTTTGTGAGGATTACAGATAACATTGCAATTTAGCTACTGTACCTGGTTCACAGTAAGTATGAAATAGGTGTCAGTTACCAATATAGTTTCGGTAGAAATCAAGACAGTATCCTTAGCTAGGCTGAGACGATTCCCCTGGGGCATAATGAAGAGGAATCTAAACCTAACTTCTCAGCTGGTCTTTACAGGTCAGGGCATTTCTTTCCCATTGGAAATTATAATATTGCAAGTAAATTGTCTGAAAGGCTGGCATTTGGGTGAATCTAAAATGATAAATTTTGATGGAGGATAATGAAGTAAATGCCATTTCTTTTTCTTTTTCTTTTTTTTATGGAGACAGAGAGAGAGTAGGAGAGAGGGATAGACAGGGACAGACAGACAGGAACGGAGAGAGATGAGAAGCATCAATCATCAGTTTCTCGTTGCAACATCTTAGTTGTTCATTGATTGCTTTCTCATATGGGCCTTCAGCAGACTGAGTAACCCCTTGCTAAAGCCAGCGACCTTGGGTTCAAGCTGGTGAGCTTTTGCTCAAACCAGATGAGCCCGTGCTCAAACTGGCGACCTTGGGGTATTGAACCTTGGTGCTCGGCATCCCAGTCTGACTCTATCCACTGCGCCACCTCCTGGTCAGGCTGCCATCTCTCATCAACCATGACTGTACTCTGTCTCAGGTTCCTAGCATTGTTGGTCCATTGTGCAGTTAGTGAATCTTTATTGAGTGTTTACTATGTGCTGGTGTAAGGCCAGTAGGCACGGCCACCATCACAGCAACCTGGCCCATGCAGGTTTGCATTAGATTCGGACAGATGGTAATGAAACAATGGAGCCAATAACTGGTGGGCCATTAACTTTAATCCTAGCTTGCACCCAGCGGGCAAGCAATACACACAGTGGGAAAACACTTCCCTTTCCATTAAGGCAGGGGTCCCCAAACTTTTTACACAGGGGGCCAGTTCACTGTCCCTCAGACCGTTGGAGGGCCGGACTATAAAAAAAAACTATGAACAAATCCCTATGCACACTGCACACATCTTATTTTAAAGTAAAAAAACAAAATGGGAACAAATACAATATTTAAAATAAAAAACAAATAAATTTAAATCAACAAACTGATGAGTATTTCAATGGGAACTATGGGCCTGCTTTTGGCTAATGAGATGGTTAATGTGCTCCTCTCACTGACCACCAATGAAAGAGGTGCCCCTTCCGGAAGTGCAGCGGGGGCGGATAAATGGCCTCAGGGGGCTGCATGTGGCCCGCGGGCCGTAGTTTGGGGACCCCTGCATTAAGGGCTCCCAAAGCCACTGACTTATCCGAATTTCCTAGAATCAAAGGTGTCTACCTCACCAGCCTCATTCTCCTTCGTTCCCCATCTCCTTCTCTCTGCACAAACTCTTCACTAACTGGCTTTTCTTTCAGCACTCCACCATCTTGGCTACTTCTCCTGGCCTCCTCCACGTGGCCTTTCTCTGCTCTCTCCTCTAATGCTAATCTCAGGAACTGAGAGAGAGCAAGCTCCCAGTCTGCCCCCATTTTATAGTGTAGAAATCAAAACCTTTAATCCAATATACAAATAAGGAAGTCTCTGATACAAAGTCACTTATCTGAGGCATAATTGGATTCCTTATGAGAGTGTACCACCCTACATCATGCAATCAGTCAAGGGTGTGGGGAAAAGCTTAGCCTTAAAACTAAGCCTAAGGCTATAACGACCCTGCCTGCTTACAGCCTGTCCCCTACACCCAATACAAACATATATCATATTTACAAACTTATTTGACCAACAGCTGGGAACTTTTTTTTTTTTGTATTTTTCTGAAGCTGGAAACGGGGAGAGACAGTCAGACAGACTCCCGCATGCGCCCGACCGGGATCCACCCGGCACGCCCACCAGGGGCCGACGCTCTGCCCACCAGGGGGCGATGCTCTGCCCCTCCGGGGGGTTGCTCTGCCGAGACCAGAGCCACTCTAGCACCTGGGGCAGAGGCCAAGGAGCCATCCCCAGCACCCGGGCCATCCTTGCTCCAATGGAGCCTTGGCTGCGGGAGGGGAAGAGAGAGAGAGGAAGGAGGGGGTGGGGGGGTGGAGAAGCAAATGGGCGCTTCTTCTATGTGCCCTGGCCGGGAATCGAACCCAGGTCCCCCACATGCCAGGCCGACGCTCTACCGCTGAGCCAACCGGCCAGGGCGGGAACTTTTTTTAAGTAGTAGATTTTTGATCCTCCATCATAGGCATGGAAAGGTGGAGTAACTCACAACTCATCAACCCGGTTGACACCGAGGGGGTTGGATGCCAACCCTGGCAGTATGGTGCTAGAACACAGCTCTCAGCCATGACAATGGGCTGCTTGTTTCCATGGAGGTCTGCTTCCAGATGTTAGCTGATGCCAGTGTGAAATGGAAATCCTTCTGAACACATTCATATTCTCGCAGGGAACTAATGATGTTTTTTGTTGTTATTACAGTGTCGACATAAGAGTGTCCAAACCTGTAGAAACACTTTATAAGTTTATTAGAGTTTATTTGAGCCAAACAGAGCATCCACTTGGAAGCCAGATCTCAACAGGTTGAAAAAAGAAATGCTTCTCGCAGGGAACTCAAGAGTAAGCAAGGCTCCACAGAATAAACTTCCAACAGTGAAATGGCAGGGTATGGGTTGTTTATTAGTGGCCATGTTTTTCTCCTGAACTCTCCCATTAGGGCACCTCTGCCAATCACCACGCCAGCACTGGTGGTTCAAGAACTCGCGGGGTCCCTCATAGGCAAAACAGTAGTCAGTCTCAGGATTTTTGCGAGAGTCAGGGGCTGCCTTGAGAGCAGAAGTAGTTTATAGTTGGACACTGTTTAGCCTAAACTTTTTTTTCCAGTAAAAGATTCATTGAAGTGAAGAATAAACTCAAATATAATACTAAAAAAAAAAAAAAAAAAAATCATTGAGTTTGGCCAGGAAGATTCCAGGATTCTGTTCTTGACTTGAACACTGCCGCGGCCAAACTGTTGCTGGACAGCTCCAGTTGTTAGAAATGTTTTTCATTCTCTTCAGTCAAAATCTGCCTCCTCCTAACACCTACCAATATGTTTCAGTTTTCCTCATAGAGCGAATTTTATTTCTTCTTTTGGATGACAGGGTGGTGGAGCAGGAGTGTGTGACTGTTGGCGCCTGATACAAGGTTGGCAGGGACTCCCTAACTTCCAGCCAGTCATTCGACCCACTTTCTTACAGACTGTGAGTTCTGACCTCAGTGCCTGTCTGTCCAGGAGAGAGGTGCTCATGCCTTGGACCCCCATCCCCTCTCACTGCTTCCTCGGGGGTCTCTATCCATCCGTTATCTTCTTTCTGATTTTAACCCTCTTCTTCTCCTCCATGGGCTCAGTGCAATCAACATTGAAATATATTCGAGTTTTCCCATCTCAACAACAAAAATAAAACTCTCAATGGTGTCTTCAGCCCACTCCTCTGGTTTTTCCTTCCCGTTCACAGCCAAATTTCTCAAAGAAATTGTATCCATTCCCTCTTCCAATTCCTCAACTTCCCATCTCTCCTCAACCCACTCTAAACTGGCTTCTCCCTCACCCACTCTCTGCATCGAAAGGCTTGCTAAATGAAAGTCACCTAAGATCTCTTTGTTCTTAAATCCTGTGGATACTTTTCAAGTCTAATCTTATGTGATCTCTGGGTTATGCGACACCATGGACCACTCTTGAATGAAACGTTTGGTTTTCCTGACACACAAGTCCTCTGTGTGTACCCCCTACCTAGATTTACACTCCTAATTAATCACTTTGAAGAACCATATTCTAAAGTATCAAATATTGGGTTCATTGGGTTCTGTCCTTGGATCTCTTCTGACTTGAAGAATTCACACCACCTGTGTCTGACAGTACCAACTCTCTATATTGAGTTTGGAGGTTTCTCTTGAGTTCTAGATCTATATTCAACTGTCCACTTAGCATTCCCAGATGGATATCCCACAAATCCCCCAACACTACACATACAAAATTGAATATGATATTTTTTTCTTTGAATTTGCTTCTACCCTGGTGTTCCCAACTCAATATTTGGCAATATCATTCTACTTATGTCCAGCCAGAAACTTTGGAGCTATTTTTTGACATTCCATTTTCTTTAAAGAAGCCATATCTTATTCAAGTGCCAAAATATTTCTCAAAACCATCTTCTCTGTAGTTCCTTTGTCACTGCCCTTAGTCTATTACATTTTGCCTAGGTAAATGCATAGCCTATTAAATTTTGCCTAGGTTAATGCTTCCTCCTCTATTCCTTATACTAACGTTTCTGAGACCTTCCTAAAAGTCTGATGTATGAGTGTTACTTCTCTACTGAAAGCCCTTCAATGGTCCAACGTTCTTCTTATGATGAAGTCCAACTGTATTTGTGTTCAGTGACCTGAAGTAGTGAGGGGCTGGGTTGTGGGCAGAGGATCTCACTTAACAGATAAAGTTTAGTCCATAGAGGTTGGGAGTGTTGCAGAACATTGAGAGACTAAGAATGGTTGTGGTTATAAAGGCAGAAATGGGACTATATAACCAGATGAGCAATGGTAATGAGTTGGACAAGAGCTAAAGCCATGGGCAGCTCTGTGGGCGAGAATTCTGTGTTCCCAGGCTACATACAGTAGCCATTGAGGCAGCACCAGGGACAGCTCCTGTGCCTTGATGCAGTTGTAGCAACCGCTGCCCTTTGCAATCTAATGGTTTCACACTTTAGTAACCAGTGTGGGCCCTTTGATGCTAGAATAGAATGAAGGATGGGGTTGACTGGGAGGTTGAAGGCTGATCCTCCAATTAGTCCACATCCTTGTCCTTCCAGAACTCTCCAACGTTTGAGGGATGGTAACCCCTTAGTTCTGGATGCATGGTTTGGCACTTAGGTATGGGACTATGGGGAATGATTCCTCTTTGTTCTTAGGGCTCATCTCATAGAAATCTTTTTGTTTTAGGACTGTAGTACTTCCCTAGTTTTGGTTAGAACCTTGGTGTGGCTCCCCTTTCGTTCCCCTCAACAGCAGATGCCTCTGTTCCTGACTTCAGAATGTGTGTTGGCTCCAACATGCACCACGCTGGGTTTCTTCCTCACACAGATGTGAAATAGTGTGGTGAAGTTTTACAAGCGGATGCCTGGAAAGTCTCTCCTTAGAGGCCTCGCAGGGACTTGCTCAATCTGGGGAACTTCAGGAAAGGAAATAGAGAGGAAAATCACTGGGACGTGCTCTCCAATGTCGTCTTCTTCAGGAAACCTCTGTGGGCTCCATTCAATGGCCAGCCCTTCCACTCTTCTCTTCCAAGCTGCCTTTCTCATACAAATCAGGGTCCTTCATCTGGAAGTTTCCATGGGGGATAGAAATCGAACTGGGGAAAATCAAACTCTACTTCTAGTCAGCATGAAAAATAAATGAGCTTTTTGGGGAAACTGCTGACTGCACAAAACTCAGGGACAGATCCCAGATATTTTACAGATATACTCTAAGAAAAGTGAATTCAAATTTTAGCATTTTGTCTCCTAGCTCAGTCAGAAAATGTATTTCTGCCTCCTGGGGGAATAAAACCAGTTTTCTTCCTGACATTGTAATGGTGCAGATATTATTAGCCTTTTAGGTGGGCATGAGAAATGAAGGCCTTTTTTTTTTTTTTTTTTTTTTTTGTGGGGGGGGTGGGGGGAGGGTAATGAATGGCAAACTCATTTTCTCAAAGACCAGATTAATTTCCTTAAGGTGGCAGGCTCTGGTGGTTCGATTTCGTCGAGATGCTTTACATTCAAGAGAAGTAAAAGGCATTCATTAGTTCCACTTGAATATTTGATAATGGCAAGTGCCCAGGACAGAGAGTGGACTGGATCAGCCTCACTTTGGAGCTGTCTCCTGAGAGCCCCGCGCTGTGCTGAGAGTTGCGGATCCTTCTCCAGCAGGCGGGTGAAGCCAGCCCAGGAGAGAGGAAGAAATCTTAGACAACGAGCCCAAGTCTTTGCCTGGCATCCACTTAGGACCCACACTTGGATCCTGAATATCATGTGGTATTCAGACCACAGATGTCACCGTATTTAATTGTGAGAATTAAATAGATAATAGTTCATAGAGAAGGCTTTGCAAAAGGCTTAGCCCAAAGAAAATGCTCTCAAATTTAACTTTGCAATATTGTGATTTTGTAGTTATTGTTTAAATGGACGTGTTTTGTCCTGGGTAAGCTTAACCTCACAGAGAGAGCTGTGTCAGTGCATTGAATGTACTTGTCCAGAAATTCTCTCTCTGATCCACCCCCCACCCCCACCCACCACCCAGGTTGATGGTTTTTCTTTTAATTTAAATCACACCACCAACCTAACAGAAACATTTTCTAGGCTTCAAATTTGGTGAATCCCTTTTTCCTTCTTTTCCAACTGAGAAGAGAGAGGATAGAAAGAGAGAGACAGACCCCTGCATGCGTCCCAGCTGGGATCTACCCCAGCAGCCCCTGTCTGGGGCCGATGCTCTGCCCATCTGGGGCCATGCTCGCAACTGAACTATTTTTAGCACCTGAAGCAGAGGCTCCATGAGACCATCCTCAGCACCCAGGGAAGATGCACTCGAACCAATCGAGCCATGGCTACAGGAGGGGAAGAGAGAGAGAGAGAGACAGAGACAGAGAGAGAGAGAGAGAGAGAGAGAGAGAGAAGAGGGGGCAGGAGGGGGAGGGCATGAAGAATCAGATGGTTGCTTCTCCTGTGTGCCCTGACTGGAATTGAACCTGGGACATCCACATGCTGGGCTGATACTCTACTACTGAGCCAATTGGCCAGCCCCCCCTTTTTTTGTTAAGTGCTTTTGTTAACCCAATTAGTTTTATATGAGTGGACCAGCTGGTTTTATCCATCAGAATAGCTTCTAACTAAATGGTGATCTCCCAATCTCTGCATTTAGCACTGACCCTGTCCTGAAGGAGCAAGGAGGGGAGGAATGGATTCCGTAGGTGTTAGTTAGCCTTGGGCAGTCCTAATCCCTTGTACCTAGATTTGGGGCTCAGGAAAGTGTAGAATCAGAATTTACATTAACCCAAGAATTAATACTAACATCAGAGGAGTTGGAGTTAGTCTAGGAGAACCCTGAGGAAAGAAGGCAAGCTTCTATTTGGTACTTTACCATTTAATTCTCTAAGGGTGACGAAGGTGTTAGGTTTCTGTCAGAGGCTTTCTGGTAAGGTTTCTCCAGGTCTCTCCAGGAATGGCTGGGAACACAAATTTCATGGTTTCCCCTGGCCCGCCCTGGGTCTCAACTGGGTAACAAAAAAAAAAGTTAGTGCCCATGCTTCAGTCCCAGAGATGACTGATGGGTTTGCTTTCTTATAAATAAATTATGTCCTATCAAGGAGTTCAACACATGTGTGTCTACTGTTGTGTAGTAGTATATCCTAGGTGTGGAAACAGATGAGGGAATATTCTAGCTTCTGTCTCTGGGAGGCCACTTGGTCTTGGGGTCACAGTTGCCCCTTGAACAACATGGGAGTCAGGTGCTAACACTGCCATACCTCCACAGTTGAGAAAATTCGCAACTTTTTTTTTTTTTTTTTTTTGTATTTTTCTGAAGCTGGAAACAGGGAGGTAGTCAGACAGACTCCCGCATGCGCCCGACCGGGATCCACCCGGCATGCCCACCAGGAGGCGATGCTCTGCCCATCTGGGGCGTTGCTCTGTTGCAACCAGAGCCATTCTAGCGCCTGAGGCAGAGGCCACAGAGCCATCCTCAGCGCCTGGGCCATCTTTGCTCCAATGGAGCCTCATTGCGGGAGGGGAAGAGAGAGACAGAGAGGAAGGAGAGGGGGAGGGGTGGAGAAGCAGATGGGCGCTTCTCCTGTGTGCCCTGGCTGGGAATCGAACCCGGGACTCCTGCACGCCAGGCTGACGCTCTACCACTGAGCCAACCAGCCAGGGCCTAAAATTTGCAACTTTTTATTTTCCCCAAACTTAGTTGTTTCTAGGAATCTGCAGGGATTCCAAAATCCTATGGATACTCAAGGCCCCTATATAAATTGGTGTAGATCAATGCATACTGTTGGCCCTCTGTATCCGTGAACTGCCTGCTATGGATTGAAAAAAGATTTTATATTTCAGTGGACTTAAAAGTTTAAACCCGTATTGTTCAAGGGTCAATCTTGAATTCCCTAGAGGAGCTTGAGCAAGCCCTTTAAAATCTATGTGCCTTTGCCCTCAATGAACAAGGAGCCTGTCAAGATGACCAAATGATGAGAGGTGAGAGTATATTGGAATCACTCTCTTCCTCTTCCAAATTATCCTCTTAGCCAGAGCATCCTTGGTGAAGCAATGCCTCCTAACTGATTCAGAAAATATTAATGCCATGCGATGATTCATCAGAAGAGGTCCCGGGATGAACACAGTTGAGAAATGCTGATGTGTGCTATTCTCCCTTGCAGAAAAGCTGGTTGCAGAACTTCAGTGGGTGAGCCGGGGGCAGAATTGTGTGGCCTTTGCTACTTTGCCATGTATTCCCTGGGCATGAGAAGCTTAGACGTCTGGGGTGGTGGGAGAAGTATTTATGAATTAAGTACCATGTTCCCTAGGAGCCATCACCTGGTGGTTTAACTTGTTCCCAAGCAGAGAAAAGTAGAGATTTAAAATGGAACAGTGTGGGCAGTCATGCACATACAGAGAAACTTATGCACAGATGTATATGCATTTTATCTCGGGGATGCAAGAAATAGTCCAGGAGCTTCTTACTTTGGGGGGTGAGGAGGGCTGAACTGACTCTGTTGTTCAAAAACCTAAGCAAGTTTGACCTGTTCTTCCCTTGTGATCGCATGTATATTTCATCAGATGTGTACTTTTTAACAAGACTGGGGTGTAGTTAGTCCCTTCCTCTGAAAAGCAGTTATTACCACACCTTTATAATAGGCTCTCTCCAACAACCCCCTTTGTCACATTAATTCAGCCTACAGCCACGATCAGGCAAAAGGAAAATTCTAGTTACAAAGTAGCAGTGCTATATTTTTCCAGGGTAATGTATAGCATACATAAATGATAGGTTTGCAGATGTAGGTAATGCTGATAAATTCTTGGGCTTGGAAAATATACCTTCTCATGTAGCTGGAGACAATCTAAGCCAAACCTCCGCAGAGGCGCCAAGTTATAAAAAGACCCACTCACTTCTCCTAATAGACGAGGTACAGGTTGCTGCCAGAAATTTGGGTTTGTATGGAATTAGCATCTTGACTTCTAAATTTTTAGTATGAGACAGTTGCAACTGCCAGGGTATACTTTTGCAAAAATCCTGAGCTCCGTGGGTCTCTGAAAGACAAGGTGAAAACGATCCTGGTTCTGTTTCCCTTCAAGCAAGTGAACGTTTCTGATTGACAGTTGCAAAGAAAGAGAGAGTACTGTAATTAAGACCACTGAGCAGGGGGCAGAGGGCATGTAATAGGCAGTTGTGATGCAGCATGTTATAAGGATGTAGGTGCGGAAAAAACCAGTTTGGGCTGGAGAGGAAGGGAATGAAATATTTACTGAGTCTTTTCTAAGGGTCTAGTAGGCATTCAGGCACTTTGCATTTATTAACCCCTTTAATCCTCAAGACAGTGCTGTGGGACTGGCATGATAACATCCAGTAAATCTAGAAGTCCAGGACATCTTCAATCTGCAAAATAATAAATGATTCCCCACCCCCCGTTTTCTAGCTTTATGATACCCTGTAATTTGCAGAAGGATAAAGTGGAGTTCCGCTGGTAATGGAGCTGTGGGGGATTGGGACCCAAGTGTGCCTGAATCCAAGGCCAGGTTCTATCAGCTCCATCCCACTGCTGTGACAAGGCGTTTGCCCTGCGCAGCGGACAGCACAGGGTCCTGCAAACAGGAGTGGAGAAAGTCCAGTCCAAGGCAGTCCGCTAGGGCAGGGGATGCAGTGAGTATCACAGCTGTAGGGAAACATTTCTGGAGTCCAGAGCTCAGAAGACTCAATAGCGCAGAGCTAGGAAACCAGAGAGTCTGAAGCTGAACTTCAGGCCTCGTGCTTCCCAGGAGGGGGGGAGGGCTGAGGTGCGCTCTGCTCGGAGGCCTGACCGCGCTGTGAATCGGAGACCTGACCGCGCTGTGAATCGGAGGCCTGACCGCGCCGTGAATCGGAGGCCTGACCGCGCCGTGAATCGGAGGCCTGACCGCGCCGTGAATCGGAGGCCTGACCGCGCCGTGAATCGGAGGCCTGACCACGCTGTGAATCGGAGGCCTGACCACACTGTGAATCGCTGCAGGCCGACAGCATGGTAAACGAGCCCTTTTCAGCATCAGCAGGACCAGCTTTTAGAGAAGGGTTGGCTGTGGCCTCCACACACACAGTAATTACAGCCCAGGATGAATTAGTGGACCGCAAGTTAGACTTAAGAGCAAGGGGAGAGAAAGTGGGCTGCCTTCTATTCTAAGAAAGAGAGGAAGAGAATGGCCAGGCTTTTTCCAAAGTCCCTCTAGAGAGTGATCTGATTGGCATAGAACAAAAAAGAATCCCACAATCCCGAGAGCACCTGGAAAGACTTGCTTCTGATTTAGAACGGGCAGTTCACTGGCTTGTTGCACAGGTCAGACCCGAGATGGATTTTTAGCTATTATGTTCTGCTTGTAGCATCTTACTTTTCTTAGTTTGGTGGTTAAAAAAAAACACAATAAAACCCAACCACTGCTTTTGTTTGGCAAAAAAATTAGTGGAACAGAATCTGAATGCTGCTCTCTCCTGGAGGCCACACTGGAATCCCAATAAGCTGCTCCCTCCCCGAGGCTCAGCTGCAAAGCAGAGCCCAGTGCCAAACCCAGCAGGCCTTGGAGCCCAGACGCTGGGAGCCCTCGCCATGCAGCAAGCCATCCCATCCCGCTGCCAAGGCAAAGAAAAACGAGGAAGGTCCATTCGGTCTTTCCTACTACATCACTTGGGATGAGCTTAGAGATGATAGCTTAGGATGTGCCAGATAAAATGATCATGAAAAAGAGGGGGTGAAGTGGCCCTGGCCGGTTGGCTCAGCGGTAGAGCGTCGGCCTAGCGTGCGGAGGACCCGGGTTCGATTCCCGGCCAGGGCACATAGGAGAAGCGCCCATTTGCTTCTCCACCCCTCCGCCGCGCCTTCCTCTCTGTCTCTCTCTTCCCCGCCCGCAGCCAAGGCTCCATTGGAGCAAAGATGGCCCGGGCGCTGGGGATGGCTCTGTGGCCTCTGCCCCAGGCGCTAGAGTGGCTCTGGTCGCAACATGGCGACCCCCCAGATGGGCAGAGCACCCCCCCCCCCCCGGTGGGCAGAGCGTGGCCCCTGGTGGGCGTGCCGGGTGATCCCGGTCGGGCGCATGCGGGAGTCTGTCTGACCGTCTCTCCCTGTTTCCAGCTTCAGAAAAATACCAAAAAAAAAAAAAAAAAAAAAAAAGAAGAGGGGTGAAGTAAAAAAAATTCTCAGTTTTAAAGCAATGTGGTGGGGCAGGATACATATCCATCTCCAGATCATTCATTTACTCTTATTTTATTTTAAATATTTTATTTAGTTTAGAGAGAGGACAGAGAAAGAGAGAGAGAGAAAGAGAAAGGTGGGAAGGGGAGCAGGAAGCATCAACTCGTTGTAGTTGCTTCCTGTAGGTGCCTTGACTGGGCAAGCCCTGGGTTTTGAACCGGTGACCTCAGCATTTCAGGTTGATGCTTTATCCACCGCACTACCACAGGTCAGACTTATTTTCTTTTCTTTGTTGCCTTTATCACAACTTAGAATTCTGTACTAGTTCTCTAATAACCTTCCACCAGAGCATGCTCTGCATCTGCTTGGCTCATCGCTCTACCCCTCTCCCCCCAGGTCTAGTACAAAGCACACGGTAGATAGTTCTGGAGGGCATGAATGAGCGAGCATCGGGACAGGGGAGGGCTGAGCTAGGCGCCCAGCACAGGCCATGGGAGGGTCTGCAGCCTGTCTTCATCCACAGAACAGTAGGTAAGGCTCTGATGTGTCACACGTGTGGGGAAAGAAGGCAGCAGGTGTCAGCTGGAGCACAGAGCAGAGGGAGTTAGTTCACGGAGGCCAGGGTGGTTAGGACAGGGTACACTCTTACAGTCCAAGTTAGGGGAGAGCACCCAGGGGACCCTGAAGCATGAGGCAAGGCCAGCTGAAAAGGACACGGAGAGTGTGAGTGGTGGCTGCCGGAACCGCCAGGTGTTTGAAACTTCCCTAAGAGATGGTGGGAAGTTATTAAAGACGGCATGGAAAAAGCACTTGGGGTGGCACATAATAATAACAACACCAGTAATTTACTAGTTTACTGAGTTCTTACTAGATATCAGGCCCTCGTCTAAACATTTTACATTAATTAATACTCCTAACTTATGCATCAAGTCTGTGAGTTAGAAACAATTACCCCCATTTTCTGCAACAGGAAACAGGCAAAGAGAAGTTAGCCCGGTGAGTATAGAGCGCACTTGATGGCAGACCCAGTGTCATTACTGTCACACTCCCCATCTCCCTATTCCTGTCTGAGCCAGATCTCAGTTGCGTTGGGGACCCTTTCATGAGACCTCTCCTGATCTCCCAATCCAGCCTCCACGCAACTAATGGTGTTCTTTAAATTTTTCATCCTAGCCCTGGCCGGTTGGCTCAGTGGTAGAGCGTCGGCCTGGCGTGCAGAAATCCCAGGTTCGATTCCCGGCCAGGGCACACAGGAGAAGCCCCCATCTGCTTCTCCACCCCTCCCCCTCTCCTTCCTCTCTGTCTCTCTCTTCCCCTCCCACAGCTGAGGCTCCATTGGAGCAAAGATGGCCCGGGCGCTGGGGATGGCTCCTTGGCTTCTGCCCCAGGCGCTAGAGTGGCTCTGGTCGCAACAGAGCGACGCCCAGGATGGGCAGAGCATCGCCCCTTGGTGGGCAGAGCGTCGCCCCCTGGTGGGCGTGCCGGGTGGATCCTGGTCAGGTGCATGCGGAAGTCTGTCTGACTGTCTCTCCCCGTTTCCAGCTTCAGAGAAATACAAAAAAAAAAAAAAAAAAAAAAAATTTCATCCTAGCCGCTGCCATTTGTGACATTTGTTCATCGCCCCTCCCCAGGTGATGTTGAATATCATCACTTTGGGGTCCTAAAACCAGAAGTTAGTGGGGCTGGCGAGTTGGCTGGTGAGTGCTGGAATCTGCAGGGACGGTTTCCAGTCCCTACTCTCCCCTGCCTAGCTCGTGGCCCCAGGGGACGTCCCCTCATCTTCACAGCGCTGTGGGGTGAGCGTTATTACCCCCGTTTGGCAGAGCAGGGAACTGAAGCTCAGAGAGAAAGCGAATGGGCGCGAGGCACCCAGTCTGGGGCTTGGCTTATGACCCGAGGTTCTGAAAAAACCAAGGGCCCTTTTGTTAGTAGGTTTTAGGCGGGGAAGGCAGTTCAGTTATAGTACTGTGCTTTTCTGCACCCGCAACCAGACTTCAGGTGAACTGTCGAGAAAAGGAAAACCAACAGCCGGAAGCACTCTCTTAGCCGCCAGGGTCCACCAGAGGGCCGAGAGGGGGTGAGAAAAGCCAGGGCCACTCTCCGGGGCCACCAGAGGCAGGGAAGCGGGTGCAGTGCTTGGGGCGGGAGCCCAGCGCGGATATTCAAGGCAAAAAGGTTGCTGTGGTTACCGCCTAGAAAATAAAAACGCCACGTGCCAAGCAGAAGCCTCTTGCAATTTATTTGGAACTTATAAGCTGATGAAACAGGTGTTCTTGGAATTTAATTAAACACCGAAACCTTGTTCTGATCTGGCGAGGAGATGCCAACTCATCCATTTGCATCGCCCGGGGACGTCAGAGCCGAAGTGGCTGGGCATGAACTCCGTGGGTGTGAATTCAGAGCATGCGGCTTGCCCTCAGGACTGCTGTACCCGCCGTGTGACTTGGGCTCCGAGTGAAAGCGGCGGGTGCTGGGACGGGGGCTGGAGAGCCAGGCGCCAGCCTCAGGACCGAGACATAGGTGGCGCCAGAAGTCACCAAGAGCAGGATAAACATTTTAATGCACATTAAAAAAAATTAAAAATTAATTTAAAAAATCTATGATAAGCAATATCTAGAAATTTTAAATAAAGACAGGCTATGAACAGCACCAACCCATCTGCTATACTCGGCCTTTGAATTCCTATATTTAAGGTGGGAGGAGTCTGACTTTCCAGCCCTGTGGAGTTCAGAGAGTAGTGATTGTTTCTAGATTGTTCCATGGTCTCCTGTCAAAGGAATGGTTCTTTCTCCCTCCCTCTCAGTCAACAAACACTTAATAAACACCTTCTATGCAATCCTTATACTGTGCCAGGCCCACCGTCCTGAGGACCCTTGAATGGGACTCAGTCCTTGCTCAGTGACTAAGACAGCAGGAGGGCAGATGGGTACTGAGCTGCCAGGTAGCAGGACCTGTGGGTGTTGAGGGCACGCAGGGTCCTCCTTTTGTCTTTTTCTGTCCTCTGCCTCAGCGAGGCCCCAAGTTCTTTGTGGTTGGGGATAAATCACGACACTCAGGGGACAGAGCTTAGGAGGCTGTTGGGGGAGTCCAGAAGCCTTATTTGGAATACCAGTTTGTCACTTCCTGGTTACACTTGGGCAAGATGCTTGCAAATTTTTTTGAAAGGCTATTTTTTTTTTAGAGTGGTTTTAGGTTTATAGCCGAACTGAGAGAAAGGTACAGAGACTTCCCATACACATCTACATATGCATAGCCTCCCCCACAGACTAATGTGAGCTGCGGTCTTCTCTTTGACTGAAGATAGTACAGTCCCTACCTCCAGGTCATCGTGCAGAGGCGACACGATGCAGAGACAGTTCATCCCAGTATTCAGCGCACAGTGAGTGCCTTCAAGTGTTTGGCAGAATCATTTGAAAGGTGTGAAAGGGGCAAAGGAGGGAGACAGCCTTGTATGAGACAGTACAAAGGGGCAAAGTAGGTTGAAATACATCCTTCCTGAGGCTCCTGCAGCCAGAGGTGCTTTGGAGTGACTCACAGTCTCCTGGTGACAGTCATAGATGAGGCACGTTTCATTCTTCCAGAGTCTCCCAGGATTAACTTATTGCATATCCTGATTTAATTGTCTGCCCTTGTCATGCTGTCTCCCAGTTGTAGACATATTAGCAACAGGTATAATCTTATTGTTTTATTACTAGACACTCATCATGGATAATGCACTTTGTTTATATCAGCTTTATGAACTCGGAACATGAGCTGGAGTAGACGATGCTGGGAATTTTTTTTATAAGCTGTTTTGAGCAGACCACCACTCCACATAGGTGATTGGACCAGTCTGGGCATCGCTGAGTTCTGATTGGCTGAGCTATCTGACAGGTCAGCTGGTAGTGACAGGCATGCAGCCTGTGATAATGGTTCTTGCAGGGAAACAATGTTTCCTAGGCTTTATAGAACACTTATTAAAAAACAAAACTTTTTATTGCAACATAATATGCCATTTAGCAAAATGCATAAATTATATAGTTTGAGAAATTTTTACTAATTCAACATGCTCAGGAAACTAGCACTCAGATCAAGAAATATAACATCACCAGCATCTCAGAGGCCCCTCCTGTCCCTGTCATTACTTCCTTCCTGTCATTACTGCTTCCTTCCTCTAAGAGTAATGACCATTCTGACTTGTAGAAACATAAATTAAACTTGCCTGGTTTTGTATTTCATATAAATGAAATAATAAACTAAGTATTCTTTTCTGTCTGGCTTTTTTTTGGGGGGGGGTCAATATATGGCTGTGAGAGCTATCCATATTGTTGTTATTAGTTGCAAATCTTTTACTTTTGTTGCTTTATATTATTCCATGGTACAACAATCTCACAATTTATGTGTTCATTCTGCTACTGATGGATGCTTGTGCAATTTCTACCTTTGGGCGATGCTCTGCCCATCTATTAAAACTGGTGCTGTTGACAGACACATAGAACAAAGTAAAAAGCCCAGAAATAAACTCTCTCATATATGGTCAAGTGATTTTCTACAGAGTGTCAAGCCCATTTGATGGAGAAAGAATGGTCTTTTCAACAAATAGTGTTGAGGAAACGGGATATGCTCCTTGAAAAGAATCAAATTGGACCCTTACCTAGCACTGTGGACAAAAAATTAATGCAAAATGGATTAAAGACCTAATATAAGAGGGCTGTTATTGACTTTTTATTCTAGCCATTCAAATGGGTGAGAAGTGGAATCACACTGCAGTTTTTTGTTTTTTTTTTTGTTGTTTTTTTGTATTTTTCTGAAGCTGGAAACGGGGAGAGACAGTCAGGCAGACTCCCGCATGTGCCCGACCGGGATCCACCCGGCACGCCCACCAGGGGCGACGCTCTGCCCACCAGGGGGCGATGCTCTGCCCCTCCGAGGTGTCGCTCTGCCGCGACCAGAGCCACTCTAGCGCCTGGGGCAGAGGCCAAGGAGCCATCCCCAGCGCCCGGGCCATCTTTGCTCCAATGGAGCCTTGGCTGCGGGAGGAGAAGTGAGAGACAGAGAGGGGGAGGGGGGTGGAGAAGCAAATGGGCGCTTCTCCTATGTGCCCTGGCTGGGAATCGAACCCGGGTCCCCCGCATGCCAGGCCGACGCTCTACCGCTGAGCCAACTGGCCAGGGCCTCACACTGCAGTTTTGATTTGCACTTCCCTAGTGATTAGTGATGTTGGAAATGTTGGACACCTTTCACGTGCTTACTGGACATTTGTATATCTTTTGTGAAGAAATGTCTTTTCAAGTCCTTCGCTCACTTTTTAAACTGAGTTTTTTTGGTTTTTGTTGTTGAGTTGGAGGAGTTCTTTATAGATCCCAGATATTTGGATATTAACCTCGTATCAGATATATAATTTGCAAATTTTTTTTCTAGTCTATGTGTGGCCTTATCACTGTTGATAGTATCCTTTGATGCACAAAAGTTTTTTATTTTAATTTAATCCAGTTTATTTATTTATTTATTTACTTTGTCCATTTGAGTGGTTTGCAGTGTTATCTCATGGATTTAATTTGCCTTTCCATGATGACTAGTGAGATTGAGCTCCATTTATTATATTTTTTGAACAATCTGTTTTTGTCCTTTTATTTTTTCTATTGGGTTGTGTGTCTTTTCCTTATAGTGTACACAAACTGTTTTTATTTATCCTAGGTAAGGTCTGACTGTATCTAATGTAATTAGGATTCTGAGATTAAAATGCCCCCAACCACTTGGATGTATACATTTTATTTATTTATTTATTGTATTTTTCTGAAGCTGGAAACGGGGAGAGACAGTCAGACAGACTCCGCATGCGCCGGACCGGGATCCACCCGGCACGCCCACCATGGTCGATGCTCTGCCCACCAGGGGGTGATGCTCTGCCCCTCTGGGGCGTCGCTCTGTTGCGACCAGAGCCACTCTAGCGCCTGGGGCAGAAGCCAAGGAGCCATCCCCAGCGCCCGGGCCATCTTTGCTCCAATGGAGCCTCGGCTGCGGGACGGGAAGAGAGAGACAGAGAGGAAGGAGAGGGGGAGGGGCGGAGAAGCAAATGGGCGCCTCTCCTTTGTGCCCTGGCCGGGAATCAAACCCGGGACTTCTGCACGCCAGGCCGACGCTCTACCACTGAGCCAACAGGCCAGGGCCTATTTTATTTATTTTTTTGTATTTTTCCGAAGTTAGAAGCTGGGAGACAGACTCTTGCATGAGCCGGATCAGGATTCACCTGGTATGTCCACCAGGGGGCGATGCTCTGCCCATCTACGGCATTGCTTCACTTCAGTGGAACCATTCTAGCATCTGAGGCAGAGGCCATGGAGCCATCCTCAGCACCGGGCCAACTTTACTCCAGTGGAACCTTGGCTGTGGGAGGGGAAAAGAGAGATAGAGAGAAAAGGGAGGGGGAAGAGTAGAGAAGCAGATGGGTGCTTCTCCTGTGTGCCCTGACTGGGAATCGAGATGTGTACCTTTTAATTGTGCAGTTCGTGAAAACTTACCTTACATGACTAAGGCTAGATTTTCCAATCTCTCTTTCTCTTTTTGGTGGGCTACTCTGACTGAGCCTTTATCAGCAGAGGCCTTAAGACATCCCTTGCTTGATGGCCGGTTCTGGTTAGTGTGCCAACCCCTGGTACCAGGACAGAATCAGCATAGACCCAGTGAGCTGAGCAAGAGTGAGTTAGAGATACTGAGGCTACGTTCAAATCCTTTCGGGCTGTTTTGATTGTACACAGCAATGTTCAGTCTACATCAGCTGTAGGGGTCCGCAAGACATCTACAATTGTATACAGAATGGTATGTTGGAGTCTGTACTATCTGGGAGGAGAGGGTCAAGACTTTTATTCTATTTTCAAAATTGCGATGGGGTGTTGTCTGGGCAGGCACGTGGTTCAACACGAGGCTTGTCTTGTAGGCTGATTCTCAGTCAGCTTCTATTTCTTAGTTTTTCTCCTGTGTACATTTACTTGAGGTAAGTTCAGTAATTTTAATATTGCCCAAAGAAGGTCGTCTGGAGGGTGTTGAGCCCTGTGTTCCCCTCACTGTGGATAAGCTGTGGTGGGCTGACTAATGGCTCGCTAAGGTATCTAGGACCTGATCTCTGGAATCTGTGGGTGTTACTCTATGTGGCAAAAAGGACTTTGCAGATGTGATTAAGTTAGGGCAGCTGAGTTAGGGATCTTGAGATGGGGAGGTTCACCTGGATTATCCAGGTAGATCCAGAACGTAATCACAAGTGTGTTCATAAGAAGGAGGAAGGGGGAGACTTAGCAGGTGAAGACAATGTAACAATGGAAACACAATGTCGTGCTGTTGGTTTTGAAAATGGAGGATGTAGCTATAACACAAGGACGGAGGTTGCCTCTAGAAGTGGGAAAAAGCAAGAAAACAGATCCTTCCCTAAAGCCTCTGGAAGGAACCCACCCTGTCAGCACCTTGACTTTATTTAGCCCAGTGAAATGGGTTACAGTCTTCTGACATCCAGAAATTAAGAGGAAACATATGCATTGTGTTAAGCTACTAAATTTATGGTAATTTGCTATGGCAGCAATAGAAAGCTAATACAAGGGCTTACTGAATTACAGTGGGACCCAGGAAAGCCAGGGCCATAGGGTTGCTGGCGAATGGAGTTGTTTAAGACCGGTTTTGAGTGAAGAGTGTGAAATGGGTCACTAGACTGTAGGTCTTGTTTTGTAAATAGACTCATATAAGTCCTGAGAGGCATTTGGTGATGGTGCTGTCCCAGGGAGAGTCTGCTGTGGAGGAGAGGGACCAGTGGGCTTGAGTTTGCAGCCCTGGCTTCTGTTCCTGGCTATGTGATCTTGGGTAGTTTGGCTCACTTCTCCGGTTGACAGTTCCTCCTTCATGAAACCAAGATACCCTTTCTAGAGGTTGAATGACCAGGGGCATATCATGTGGAATCTCTTCCATGCTGGAGAATCTTCTCTTGTTAATGCAGCCTTGGCGTCTCTGGAATCCTTCAATATCTGTGCCCATGGCCGTTACCTGAGTAGAAGTCACTTTTACTTCCCACCTCTGCTACTGCATTCATTTTCTAACTATTTTCTGTTCCACCTTTGTCCCCATCTAATTCATTATGGACACAGCAACAAGACTGACACTTCAAAACACAGTTCTACTCAACTCTCTCTATTTGGGGAGTAGATACCCAGCCTCCTATGACAAATGCTTCCATCCTTCCAGGCCCTCCACTCTGGCCCAGTCTGCCTCTCCAGGGTCACCTTATAGCTACTCTCTCCCCTCCTCCCCTGGTCTCTGACAGCTCCCTCTGCCTGGTGGCCCTGAACCCGATCTTCCTGGACTGCCGTTCGAGTCACACTTTCTTTTAATTTCTATTCATCTTTATATCTTAGCCTATAGGTCACTTTCTAGTGAAGACTTGTCACTTCCCAGATTAGGTCAGTGCCCCTGTTACAACTCTTATAACTTCCCTGTACTTGTTCTTTATAATGTTTATTCCAGTATGTAATTTTATATTTGTGCTATTCTTTGATTGATATCCTTCACACCCCCACCCCAAATTGCAAATTCAAAGGAACTGTATCTGCTAGGAACTGGGGCTACAGGGTGAATCAAACACAAAGCCTGATGCATAGTAGATGCTCGATACATATCTGATGAATGAAGAAAAGCATTAATGAATGACCCATTCTCTTTTGTCACTGCCTCCTTCCCTGAACCCTGGCTCCTATGCATTAGCCAGAAATGCTGACCTAAGCTTGGTGACTCCAGCAAAGAAGATGAAAGAGTAGCATTTGGAATTTCAGCCTTCTGCCCGGTGGCAGCCACTACAAGCTACTTAAATTTATCACTAAGTGGCCTTCTCTTTCCTGTGCCTTAAAAGACAAGAATATCTCTGAAACCTGGATCTAAAACTTTCTTTTCTTTTTTTAAATTCAGTGAAAGGAGGAGAGGCAGAGACAGACTCCCTCATGTACCTGACTGGGATCCACCTGACAAGCCAGTAGGGGGTGATGCTTTGCACATCTGGGCATTGCTCTGTTGCTCAGAAACCAAGCTTTTTTTAGCATCTGAGGCGAAGGCCATGGAGCCATCATCAGTACCCGGGGCCAACTTGTTTCAATTGAGCCATGGCTGCAAGAGGGGGAGAGAGAGAGAGAGAGAGAGAGAGAGAGAGAGAGAAGCAAGAGGGGGTGGGGTGGAGAAGCAGATGGTGCTTCTCCTGTGTGCCCTGACTGAGTATTGAATCCAGGTCAGCCACATGCAGGGCAGACACTCTAGCACTGAGTCAACTGGCCAGGGCCACTTTGTCTTTTCTTAAGCAAAATGTTCATGCTTATAGAGTTGCTCTGTGTGAGCTTAAGAGCCTCCTCCATAAAATGCTGTGGGCCTTGTAGAGTGCTCTTCTCTAAAAAGGATCTTATTAGAGGCATTATCTTAAGAGAGAAGGAAAATCAGACACTCACTTGGTTCCAGAGGAGGAAATACTAAGCACATCTTTGCTCTGCTCACCCTGATGCCCAGATGAAGGTGTTTCCTTTTCTCCTCCCTTTGTTCCAATGATATCTGCCAACTCGATGGCCACCTCCTCCAGGAAGCCTTCTTTGATTGCCTCAGTCCACAGAGATTGCTCCCTCTCCCAATTTTCAACTGAATTCAACCAGCCCTTCCCAGAGTACTCCTAATTAATTTTTAATGGCCTTAACACCAAGTCTTCTTTCCCCAGCTGCAGAATAAGCAACTTTCTGGTTCAGTGGATGCCCTGAATGTTTTTCCAGGGAAGTTAGACTTCTTTACTTCTGCCTCCCTGGCTTTTTGCCTGGTGGCCTTCTACGTGACTAGATGTCAGTCTTGTATTCCAGGCCCAGGGATACATTTATTTATTTATAGTTTGATTTGTTTTATTGGGCATTTTTTTCTCTCTCTAGAATTCCAGACTCCCCTTGACCGACTCATCCATTCCTGGAGCTGAGCAATTGCCAATCAGATTTGGGCTTCAGTCCCTCCGAGTGGGTAGCAGTATAAAACAGAGGTGAAAGGCAGGTATTCAAGTCTCAAACTTGTTCTAAGTTCAACTCCCACTTTTCTATGTCTTATTTTGTGGCCTCTGGAAGTCACTGATCTTCAGTTTCAGGTTTCTCATATGGAGATAATGAAAATATGTAAATACTTTAAAATATATAAATATATAATATAAGAAAAGTGGAGATAATAAGATTATCTACCTTTCGGGCGGGGATTAAATAACGCAGTTCTAAGTCTTAGCCCTTAATGAGTGGTGGATGATCATCATTAGTTTTGTTCTGGACGCAACTTGCCTTTCTCTCTTTTTTGGGGTGGGGAGAGGACAGAGTCTCCTTCTGCCTTGAGACCCTCCCAGCTCCCTCCCCACTTCATGTGGCCTCAGTGGCTGGCCAGTGGCATCCAAAAGGTAGGATACAGAGCAGCAAGACTTTTAGGCACCCAGTGACTCTAATTCTCCAAGGAAGCCTTTGGAGTCCTCTCCGTGGCCTGCCAGCAGCCTGGGGACCACATTTAGTTCGCCTCACAGCTGCGCATGTCCAGAGTGGTCCCGAGAATGGCCCATTCAGGCACCGAAAGAATGGCGGTCCCCAAAGCGACCTGTCCCTTGTTCCAACACCCGTGGGAAAGCCTTTCCTGCAAGCCCACCCAAGTTTCCGGAGTTGGCGCTCGCAGCACCCCACCTTTAATGGACGTCTCAGTATCCCACTCCACGGAACGCCGGGCTCCCGTGTGGCCAGGCTCGCTCCACCAGGGAAGGAGGCACTAATCCACGGCCGCAGCGGGCAAGCTAGTCAGTCTGTGGCAGGGTGAGCTCCGAGGGCCCTAGCCTTGCAAATGACTATCAGGAAACTCATTATTTCATTTAGAAATTAATTTTGTCCAGAGAGAGATAAATCACTCTTGATACATTTATTTTGTCCGTAATGAAGGCAGGCTTAGCACAGCTTCCCTTCCTGCTTTCCACCTGCAGGTTGGCCGCTGCCAAAGTATTTGGAAAAGCACAAGGTGTGCATGCGGGATGCAGTGTCAGGTCCTGTGGTGACTGGCACTCAGCGTCCAGCGGGGCCGCTTGGCTGGGCAGAACCCACCTGGCCCGGAGGAGGCAGCTCAGCTCATAGGAGCGCAGCCCTCTGCCATGTGGCTACTGCCCGGGAGACTGCAAATCATTGTCACTCTGCACCTCCCACGAGCCCTGACAGCGAGACAGAGGCCGCATCACTCGCCTCATTTGGCAGACAGCCAGGCAGAGATGACCACGTGGATGTTGCCTTGTTTAGGCTCCTGCTGAGGCCGCTGCAGAGTGGGAACGGCGCCCCGACTCCGGGGATAACGTCTCTTCTCCATTACTTGGAGAAGTCTTTCCTTACATATCGCAGAGGCGGATTAAGGTTGGTTGAGGCACCAGGAGCAGAAAATATTGGGCCCCTTAAAGAGAGAGACAGGGAAAATAAAAGTTAACCATATTTTTAAATAAATAAAAACATATTATGTACTATTCATGTTAAAATTGCACATATGAAACCAAACTTGGTATCATTAGAAATAAATGTAAAGGTGGCGTTTTGCGGGGCCCTTCAGAAGTCGGGACACAGGGCGTATGCCCAGTGCGCCTGCCATTAAATCTACCTCTGCATACCTGGCAATTTTTTAATGGAAAATTTCAATTATCTGCAACAAGAGACTAGTATATTGAAGTCCCCTGTGCCCATCACCAGATTTTTTATCAGTATTCAAACATCCTTCTTTTATCTATGCTCTCACCTTTTTTTTTTTAGAGAGGAGAGGGAGAGAGGAGAGACAGAGAGAGAAGGTGGGGAGGAGCTGGAAACATCAACTCCCATATGTGCCTTGACCAGGCAAGCCCAGGGTTTCGAACCGGCGACCTCAGCATTTCCAGGTCGACACTTTATCCACTGCGCCACCACAGGTCAGGCTCACCTTTTGTTTTTGCTGAAATAGTTAGGCAGGGAGAGAGAAGAAAAGCATCAACTCATAGCTGCAGCACCTTAGTTGTTCATTGATTGCTTTCTCATGTATGCCTTGACTGGGAGACTCCAGCCAAGCCAGTTATCCTTTGCTTAAGCCAGCAACATTGGGCTCAAGCAAGTAACCTTGGGCTTGAGTCAGTGATCATGGGATCATGTGCATGATTCCATGCTCAAGCTGGTGAGCCCTCACTCAAGTTGGCAACATTGGGGTTTTGAACCTGGGTCCTCAGCATCCCAGGCCAATGCTCTATCCACTGCTGGTCAAGCAGTATGTATTTCTTTTATTTATTTATTTATTCATTTTTTAGAGAGGGGAGAGAGAGGGAGAGAGAGAGACAGAGAGGGAGAGAGAGGAGAGAGAGAGAAAGAGAGAAGGGGGGAGGAGCTGGAAGCATCAACTCCCATATTTGCCTTGACCAGGCAAGCCCAGGGTTTTGTTTTTTTAAATTTTATTTATTTATTTATTTATTTTTAATAATTTTATTTTTTTAATGGGGCGACATCAATAAATCAGGATATATATATTCAAAGATAACATATCCAGGTTATCTTGTGTTCAATTATGTTGCATACCCATCACCCAAAGTCAGATTGTCCTGTCACCGTCTATCTAGTTTTCTTTGTGCCCCTCCCCCTCCTCCTTTGCCTCTCCCTCTCCCCTCTCCCCCCGTAACCACCACACTCTTATCAATGTCTCTTAGTCTCACTTTTATGCCCCACCTACGTATGGAATAATGCAGTTCCTGTTTTTTTCTGATTTATTCTTATTTCACTTCGTATAATGTTATCAAGATCCCACCATTTTGCTGTAAATGATCCGATGTCATCATTTCTTATGGCTGAGTAGTATTCCATAGTGTATATGTGCCACATCTTCTTTATCCAGTCATCTATTGACGGGCTTTTTGGTTGTTTCCATGTCCTGGCCACTGTGAACAATGCTGCAATAAACATGAGGCTGCATGTGTCTTTACGTATCAATGTTTCTGAGTTTTTGGGGTATTGAGTAGAGGGATTGCTGGGTCATAAGGTAGTTCTATTTTCAGTTTTTTGAGGAACCACCATACTTTCTTCCATAATGGTTGTACTACTTTACATTCCCACCAACAGTGTATGAGGGTTCCTTTTTCTCCACAGCCTCTCCAACATTTGCTATTACCTGTCTTGTTAATAATAGCTAATCCAACAGGTGTGAGGTGGTATCTCATTGCAGTTTTGATTTGTATTTCTCTAATAACTAAAGAAGATGAACATCTTTTCATATATCTATTGGCCATTTGTATTTCTTCCTGGGAGAAGTATCTGTTCATGTCCTCTTCCCATTTTTTTTATTGGATTGTTTGTTTGTTTGTTGTTGAGTTTTATGAGTTCTTTGTATATTTTGGATATTAGGTCCTTATCTGAGCTGCTGTTTGAAAATATCATTTCCCATTTAGTTGGCTGTCTGTTTATTTTGTTATCAGTTTCTCTTGCTGAGCAAAAACTTCTTAGTCTTATGTAGTCCCATTCATTAATTTTTGCCTTCACTTCTCTTGCCTTTGGAGTCAAATTCATAAAATGCTCTTTAAAACCCAGGTCCATGAATTTAGTACCTATGTCTTCTTCTATGTACTTAATTGTTTCAGGCCTTATGTTTAGATCTTTGATTCATTTTGAGTTAATTTTAGTACAGGGGGACAAACAGTAGTCCAGTTTCATTCTTTTGCATGTGGCTTTCCAGTTTTCCCAGCACCATTTATTGAAGAGGCTTTCTTTTCTCCATTGTGTGTTGTTGGCCCCTTTATCAAAAATTATTTGACCATATATATGTGGTTTTATTTCTGGGTTTTCTATTCTGTTCCATTGGTCTGAGTGTCTATTTTTCTGCCAATACCATGCTGTTTTGATTGTTGTGGCCCTATAATATAGTTTGAAGTCAGGTATTGTAATGCCCCAGCTTCATTCTTTTTCCTTAGGATTGCTTTGGCTATTCGGGGTTTTTTATAGTTCCATATAAATCTGATGATTTTTTGCTCCATTTCTTTAAAAAATGTCATTGGAATTTTGATGGGAATTGCATTAAATTTGTATATTGCTTCGGGTAATATGGCCATCTTGATTATATTTATTCTTCCTAACCAAGAGCAAGGAATATTCTTCCATCTCATTATATCTTTTTCGATTTCCCTTAACAATGGTTTATAGTTTTCATTATATAAGTCCTTTACATTCTTTGTTATGTTTATTCCTAGGTATTTTATTTTTTTTTGTTGCAATCGTGAAGGGGATTATTCTTTTGAGTTCGTTCTCAAATGTTTCATTGTTAAGCCCAGGGTTTTGAACCGGTGACCTCAGCATTTCCAGGTCGACACTTTATCCACTGCGCCACCACAGGTCAGGCAAGCAGTATGTATTTCTAACTAGCAAAGACTTAAACAAACAAACAAACAAACAAACACCAGGTCATTATCACACCACTCAGAATGATCAGAAATTGCTTAATATTATCTAACCCTGTCCATATTGATTTCCCTGATTTTTAAAGAATTATATTTTGGTTACTTTAAAAATATAATTTAAAACTAACAAAGAAGTTGCAAGAATACTGCAAGGAACTCTATTATATTCTGCCTAAATTTGCCATTGGCTGACATTTTGCTCTATTGGATTTTCTATGAACGTATTTTTGGGAATTATGTGAGAGTATATTGGCGATCATATCCCTTGACTTGTCACCTCTTCAGTGTGTATTTCTTGAAAGCAAAGACTATCTTTATTATATGCGGCTTAAGTGTCTGTTTGTCGCCGATAGCTTATTGGTTGCTTGCATAACTGTACTAGCCAATGGGGTAAAGTTGCCACGGCTGAACGCAAATTGAGCAGGTCAGGGGGAAGGTGAACATTTGTTTGCATTGGCAATCATCTGTTTTACATAAAAACTACGTCTTAACCTAATTTCTTTTAAGAATGCCTCCTAGAAAATACAGCACTGAAGAGGAGAGAAAAGGAGCTAAAGCTGCACAAAAACGGCTTCCTCGACAAAAAGAAACCACTGAGCAGAGAAAGACAAGGCTTGCTTCAGTTGCAGAGCAAATGCGTCTTTCTCTGCAAAATGAGACTGATGAGCATAGAGAAACAAGGCTTGCCTCAGATGCAAGACAAAAAAGCCTGTCTCGACAAAATGAGTCCCTTGAACAAAGGCAGGAGAGAAATGCAAAAAAATGACAGAGTAATGCTGACCGAAACAAAAAAGGATTAAAACATATTTAAATCACCTTTATTTATTGAGCTAGCGGTGGCTCTTAAGAAATGTACCGCCAGTGGTTTCCTTCATTGCACTCTACTTTAAGCAATTAAGCAAGTAGAAGGGGGAAACCTCCTGGGGCACTAAGCAAAGGGGCGTCCTTGCCGCCTGCCCTGGGTAATTCAGTTTGAATTAGCAGACACCTTTGCACAAATCATTTTAATTACAATTTATAATATCTAGAACAGCGGTCATTTTGTATGACCGCCAGGCTTTCTAGTTTTCTTATAAAACCACAAGGAAATTATCAAGAGCCAGAAATTTACCACTGCAGTCCACATTCGAAATCTGGCAGTTTTCCCAATAATTCTTTTATAGTTATATATTTTCTTCCAGTGCAGATCGGACTCAGAATCACCCAGTTAGTTATTCTGTCTCTGTAGTCTTTTTCATCTGGGAAAAATGCCTCAATCTTTTCTTTGTCTTTTATGACTTTGTCATTATTTTTTTAAAGGGGACAGGCCAGTTATTTTGTTAGTGTATAAAAATGCCTCTGATTTCTGAGTATTGATTTTATATCCTGCCACCTTGCCAAATTCATTTATCAGGTCTAGTAGTTTTTTGACTGAGACTTTAGGGTTTTCTATATACAATATCATATCATCTGCAAATAATGATAGTTTTACTTCTTCTTTTCCAATTTGGATGCCTTTTATTTCTTTTTCTTGTCTGATTGCTGTGGCTAGGACTTCCAGAACTATGTTGAATAAGAGTGGTGAAAGGGTGCACCCCTGCCTCGTTCCTGATCTTAAGGGGATTGCTTTTAATTTTTGCCCATTGAGTGTGATATTGGCTGTGGGTTTGTCATAGATGGCCTTTATCATGTTGAGGTATGTTCCCTGTATTCCCATGGTGCTGAGAGTTTTGATCATAAATGGGTGCTGGATTTTATCAAATGCTTTTTCTGCATCTATTGAAATTATCATGTGGTTTTTTTTCCTTCCTTTTGTTTATGTGATGAATCATATTGATTGATTTGCAAATATTGTACCAGCCTTGCCTACCAAGAATAAATCACACTTGATCATGGTGTATGATTTTTTTCATATATTGCTGGATCCGGTTTGCTAATATTTTGTTGAGGATTTTAGCATCTATATTCATCAGGGATATTGGCCTATAATTTTCTTTTTTTGTGTTGTCTTTGCCTGGTTTTGGAATCAGAATTATGCTCGCCTCATAAAAGGAGTTTGGAAATATTTCTTCCTATTGAATTTTTTGAAATAGCTTGAGAAGGATAGGAGTTAGTTCTTCTTTGAATATTTGGTAGAATTCACTTGTGAAGCCATCAGGCCCAGGACTTTTCTTTTTTGGAGTTTTTTGATAGCTGTTTCCATCTCATTTGTTATAATTGGTCTGTTTATGTTTTCTGATTCTTCCAGATTGATTTTTGGAAGATTATATGTTTCAAGGAATTTGTCTATTTCATCTAGGTTGTCTAGTTTTTTGGTGTACAGTTCTTCATAGTATTTTCTTACAATATTTTGTATTTCTATTGTGTCAGTTGTTATTTATCCACTCTCGTTTCTAAGTTTATTTATTTGAGTCCTCTCTCTTTTTTTCTTGGTGAGTCTGGTTAAAGGTTCATCGATCTTGTTTACCTTTTCAAAGAACCAGCTCCTGGTTTCATTGATCCTCTGTATTGTTTCTTTAGCCTCTATGTCATTTATTTCTGCTCTGATCTTTATTATTTCCTTCCTTCTACTAGCTCTGGGCTTTACTTGCTGTTCTTTTTCTAGTTCTTTTAGATGTAGGGTCAAGTTGTTTATTTGAGCTTTTTCTAGCTTCTTGAGGTATGCCTGTAATGCTATAAACTTCCCTCTCAGGACTGCTTTTGCTGTGTCCTATAAATTTTGAATTGATGTATGCTCATTATTGTTTATTTCTAGAAATTTTTAAATTTCTTCTTTGATCTCATTGTTAACCCATTCGTTATTTAATAACATGCTATTTAGTTTCCAAGTGTTTGAATGTTTTTCAGTTTTTCTGTGGTTGATTTCTAGTTTAATGTCATTGTGATCAGATAAAGTGCTCGATATGATTTCAATCTTCTTAAATTTGTTGAGACCGCTTTTGTGCCCTAACATGTGGTCTATTCTAGAGAATGTACCATGAGCGCTTGAAAAGAATGTATATTCTGCTATTTTAGGGTGAAAGGTTCTGAAGATATCTATTAAATCGAGTTGATCTAATATGTCCTTTAAGTCTGCTGTTTCTTTGTTAATTTTCTTTCTTGAGGATCTATCTAGTGATGTTAGTGGGGTATTGAAATCCCCTACTATTATAGTATTGCTGTTGATCTCGCCCTTTAAGTCTATCAAAGTCTGCTTTATATATTTAGGTGCTCCTATATTAGGTGCATAGATATTTATGATGGTTATATCTTCCTTTTGGATTGCTCCCTTTATCATTATGTAGTGCCTTTCTTTATCTCTAACTATGGTCTTTGTTTTAAAGTCCATTTTGTCTGATATAAGTATTGCTACCCCAGTTTTTTTTTTCATTTCCATTTGCGTGAAATATTTTTTTTCCATCCTTTTATCTTCAGTCTGTGTGCATCTTTTGATTTAAGGTGTGTCTCTTATAGACAGCATATGTATGGGTTCTGTTTTCTTATCCACGCAGCTACCCTATGTCTTTTGATCGGATCATTTAATCCATTTACATTTAAGGTTATTATTGATATGTAATTGTTTATTGCCATTTTATTCTTTAAAACTGTATTCCTCTTTTGCTATATTCTTTTTCTCCTTTGATCTGTTTACAACAGGTCCCTTAGCATTTCTTGCAGCCTTGGTTTGGTTGCAGTGAATTCCTTGAGTTTTTTTTTGTCTGTAAAGCTTTTTATTTCTCCCTCAATTTTAAATGATAACCTTGCTGGATAAAGTAGTCTTGGTTGTAGGCTCTTGTTCTGCATTACTTTGAATATTTCTTGCCATTCCCTTCTGGCCTCAAGTGTTTCTGTTGAGAAGTCAGAAGTCATCCTTATGGGGGCTCCTTTGTAGGTGATAGTCTTTTTTTCTCTAGCAGCTTTTAATATTTTCTCTTTATCACTTAGCTTTGGTATTTTAATTATGATGTGTCTTGGTGTTGATTTCTTTGGGTTTCTCCTTAATGGAGTTCTCTGTGCTTCCTGAACATGTGAGATGTCTTCCTGCCTTAATTGAGGGAAGTTTTCAGCTATGATATGTTTGAACAAAGTCTCTATCCCTTGTTCTTTCTCTTCTTCTTCAGGAACCCCTATGATGCGGATGTTATTTCTCTTCATTTTGTCACAGAGCTCTCTTAGAGTTTCCTCAGACTTTTTGAATCTCTTTTCTTTTTTCTGCTCTGCTTCCGTGCCTTTATTTATCGTGTCCTCTAACTCACTGATTCGATTCTCCACTTCATCCATCCTGCTTTTAATTCCTTCCATTGAATTCTTTATTTCAGATATTGTATTTGTCATTTCTGACTGATTCTTTTTTATTATTTCAATGTCCTTTTTTATATTTGCTATCTCTTTATTTAGGTGTTCGTAATGACCATCTATTGTTGTTCTAATATCTTTGAGCATCCTAACAATCGTTATTTTAAACTCTGCATCTGGTAATTTGGTTATATCTGATTCATTTAGGTCCTTTTCTGGGGATTTCTCTTGGTTCATTTGTGTTGCATTTCTCTGCCTCCTCATTTTCTCTTCACGGGAGTGGCTGTGATCAAGTGCTCGGGTGCACAAGCCTTGGTGGCCTTGGCCTTTGCCCCGCCCCTGTGGGTGACGTTATACTCAGTCCTGAGGGCACTGGCGAGCACCTTTGCTCAGCTGCGGGTCTCCGCCTGTTTCCGGGCTTTCGCCCTGCCCTTGCAGGAGGAGCCTGCTTGTGGAATGGCTGCTAGCCTTGGCTCTACCGGCCAGGCAGGACTACGTGCCCACGCTCAGCTCAGTAGCGGAACTCTGCCTGTCCTGGGCTTTTGGCTCCACCCCCACAGGAGGAGCCGGCTCCCAAGTCAGACCACAAGCCTGGGTTGCACAGGTGGGGTAAGGTTGTGTTCCTGCGCCCTTGCTCAAGGGCTGGTCTCCACTCTTTCTGGGGTTCCCGCCCTTCTCCTGCAGGCTGGATTACAGGCTGCAGGCAGCTGGGCTTGACCACTTTTGCACGCCCCCTTCCCCCAGCCGGGCAAGATTGAGCTCACACCTGGGCCCAGTGGTGGCCAGCCGGCTTCCGCCCCTGCCAGCAGAACCAGGCCTCAGGCGAGCCCTCAGCCGTGTGGGGTGCAGGCACTGCAGCTCAGACCCTAAGACTCACTACTGTAGACCCAAAAGCTCCCTCCTTCTAAGCAACTCTGCTCTGAATGCTGTGGGGGGAGCTTGTTTGGCTGCTCTCCTGCTTCCCTTTGCTGTTATTGCTGTTTCCGGGGGAAATATTCACTTTAGATTTGGGGAGTGACTCGTCCCAGGGGTTAGGGTGGCTATCTCCCAAAATCTTTCTCCCTGTGCCTCCTAGATTACATCTCTTCCTGCTACTCTGATCCTTTCTCCCTGTCCCCCAGAGCCCCCGGGTGAGTGGTTGTGAGAGAGGTGTTCTGCGCGGTCCCTTTAAGAAGAATCCTGGGTCTGAGAAATCAGACTCTTTCTCACAAACAGTATCCTGACTTGTTTCCAGCTAAATACTGTCCTTATGCCTCTTCTGGGCTCTGGGGCTGCAGGCTGGGGCTTTGTTCATGGGGCTCAGGACCCTCCCCTCTCTGCTAAACTCACTTCCCGCCATGCGAGTCTCTCCCTGCTTCAGTTCTCTCCAGAGAGCTGGGCAGCCCTCTCCGCATTTCTGCTTTTCCTGCAGTCTCGGTGTGGCTTCTTCAGTGTTCCTTGGTTGAAGAGTCCTCTTAGTTTAGTCCAAAGTTGGTTTTTCCAGATGATAGTTCTTAAAATTAGTTTGTAATCCACTTTGGTTCTGGGAGGTAGATGTTGGTACATCCGCCTACTCCAGTGCCATCTTGTCTCTCTCAAAATCTTTTTTTCACAAAACACGATGTTCCTTTGATTTATACGTGAGTAGCTGTGGCTCGTTTTCTCTCATGTTGTACACCCTTATGTGGATATATGGCCATGTAGTCATCCAGTCTCCAGACTTATTCATCTCTGTTCCCCATCTCCTTCCTTCACTCTGCACAAACCGGCTTCTCACTCAACACTCCTCCATCTTGGCTGCTTCTCTTGGCCTCCTCCACATGGCCTTTCTCTGCTCTCCTCTCTGCTCTCTCCTCTAATGATAATCTCAGGAACCAAGACCATGTCCTTGATTTCTGGTGTAACAAGGTGTTCCCGATCTCCTGGCTTTCCCTCGTCCTGCTCTGCCACCAGCTCTTTCAAAGGAGTCCTTATTCTCTTTTAGTGGAGACTAGTATAGTGTGTCCATAAAGTCAGGGTGCACTTTTTTTTTTGTATTTTTCTGAAGCTGGAAATGGGGAGAGACAGTCAGACAGACTCCCGCATGCGCCCGACCGGGATCCACCCGGCAAGCCCACCAGGGGCGACGCTCTGCCCACCAGGGGGCGATGCTCTGCCCCTCTGGGGCGTCGCTCTGCCTCGACCAGAGCCACTCTAGTGCCTGGGGCAGAGGCCAAGGAGCCATCCCCAGCGCCCGGGCCATCTTTGCTCCAATGGAGCCTTGGCTGCGGGAGGGGAAGAGAGAGACAGAGAGGAAGGAGGTGGGGGGTGGAAAAGCAAATGGGCGCTTCTCCTATGTGCCCTAGCCGGGAATCGAACCCGGGTCCTCCACACGCCAGGCCGACGCTCTACCACTGAGCCAACCGGCCAGGGCCAGGGTGCACTTTTGACTGGTCACAAGAAAGCAACAAAAGATGATACAAATGTGAAATCTGCACCAAATAAAAAGACAACTCTCCCAGTTTCATACCTGTTCAGTGCAGTTCGATGTGGGCTCACGCACAGATTTTTTAGGGCTCCTTAGGTAGCTATCCCGTATAGCCTCTACAGACTCGTCACTGACTGATGGCCTACCAGAACGAGGTTTCTCCACCAAACTGCCAGTTTCCTTCAACTGCTTATCCCACAGAGTAATGTCATTCCTATGTGGTGGCGCTTCGTTATAAATGCACCGATATTCACATTGCACTTTGGTCATGGATTCGAATTTAGCGAGCCAGAGAACACACTGAACTTTCCTCTGTACCGTCCACATCTTGACTGGCATGGCCATGGGCTGCTCCGCTGTATACACGGTGTTATGTCATCATCTGCGCATGCACACATGCTGCCATATCCTACAGAAGCTGGGAGGGTTTTTCTTTTATTTGGTGCAGATTTCACATTTCTATCGTCTTTTGTTGTTTCCCTGTGACCGGTCAAAAGTGCACCATGACTTTACGGACACACTGTATTTAGGAGCCACGCTCTGGGTGCTTGGTGTGCTTGCTGCTTCTGTTACATGGTTGCCTGTATGCCATTTCAGTGGGCAGAGATAGGGCATGTCTGGATCTATGCATTTAATTTTATTTATTTATTTTTTGTTTTGTAATATTTTTCTGAAGCTGGAAACGGGGAGAGACAGTCAGACAGACTCCCGCATGCACCCGACCGGGATCCACCCAGCACGCCCACCAGGGGGCGACGCTCTGCCCACCAGGGGGCGATGCTCTGCCCCTCTGGGGCATTGCTCTTTTGAGACCAGAGCCACTCCAGCACCTGGGGCAGAGGCCAAGGAGCCATCCCCAGCGCCCAGGCCATCTTTGCTCCAATGGAGCCTCGGCTGCGGGAGGGGAAGAGAGAGACAGAGAGGAAGGAGAGGGGGAGGGGTGGAGAAGCAGATGGGCGCTTCTCCTGTGTGCCCTGGCCGGGAATCAAACCCGGGACTTCTGCACGCCAGGCTGACGCTCTACCACTGAGCCAACTGGCCAGGGCACATTTAATTTTATTTATAAAGGTACAAATTATTTAAAACTATAAATTAATACTGAGGCCTCCTGTCTTGATCAATACATTCTAGCTCTCCCCCTTTTCACCTTTGTATCGCCATCCTCCAGGACCGAGATGCCTGGCCCTGTTATCCTCAACCTATTTCCATACTTGCTCAAGCCTAGAATACACAGAGTGGCCTCAGGACTGTCAATCCCTACCTCTGTGACAAGAAAACCTGTTGACTATAAAGTTTAGGATTTGTTTATACTTCTTTTCTTTAAGGCGTTCAATATCCTTTTGTGTTTGGATTCTTTCATTTAGCGCAGTGTCGGCGAGATCCATCCATGTTGTGTATAGTATTTAGGAGCTGGCTGAAACTCTACTAGTAATAATTATGGATCCCACATTTGGCAACCATGTTGTAGTTCATTCTTTTTTGTTAAAAACTAGTATTCCATTGTATGGATGTATCACGTTGGCTTATCCATTCTCCTGTTGATGGGCATCTTCTCCTCACTTTTCAACTAGTATGAATAAAATGTCTATGAACTTTCTTTTTTTTTTTTTTTTTTTTTTTTTAAATTTTTTTTTTACGTTTTTCTGAAGCTGGAAACAGGGAGAGACAGTCAGACAGACTCCCGCATGCGCCCGACCGGGATCCACCCGGCACGCCCACCATGGGGCGACGCTCTGCCCACCAGGGGGCGATGCTCTGCCCATCCTGGGCGTCACCATGTTGCGACCAGAGCCACTCTAGCGCCTGGGGCAGAGGCCAAGGAGCCATCCCCAGCGCCCGGGGCATCTTTGCTCCAATGGAGCCTTGGCTGCGGGAGGGGAAGAGAGAGACAGAGAGGAAAGCGCGGCGGAGGGGTGGAGAAGCAAATGGGCGCTTCTCCTATGTGCCCTGGCCGGGAATCGAACCCGGGTCCTCCGCACGCTAGGCTGACGCTCTACCGCTGAGCCAACCGGCCAGGGCCAACTTTCTTGCACACATCTTTTTAGTGGGTATATCTTTTTATTTCTCTTGGGTAAATAACTAAGGGTGCAATTTCTGGGTCATAGGGTAAGTAAATGTTTACTTCTTTCTTACCTTATTAACTAAGACACTGATAAAGGCTTTTATTTTTTGCATATGGCTTTGCAGTTAGTAGCATAGGACTGAAAGAAGATCCACATAATTACATGTGGTTTTTATGTCCCTATCAAACTCTCTGTCTCTCTTTTAGTGGCATTTTATTTGTTGGAGGTATCAGAATGTTTGGCTTACAGAATATTCTTTTTTTAAAAAATTTAATTAATTAATTAATTAATTAAATTTATTTTGTTTTTACAGAGACAGAGAGAGACTCAGAGAGAGGGATAGACAGGGACAGACATACAGGAATGAAGAGATGAGAAGCATCAATCATTAGTTTTTCATTGCACGTTGCAACACCTTAGTTGTTCATTGATTGCCTTCTCATACCTGCCTTGACCGCGGGCCTTCAGCAGACCGAGTAACCCCTTGCTTGAGCCAGCGACCTTGGCTCCAAGCTGGTAAGCTTTTGCTCAAACCAGATGAGCCTGCGCTTGAGCTGGCGACCTCGGTGTCTCGAACCTGGGTCTTCCGCATTCCAGTCCGACGCTCTATCCACTGCACCACCGCCTGGTCAGGCGGCTTACAGAATATTCTACATTTAGGATTTGCTTGATTATTTTCTCATTATGTCATTTAGCTTGTTACTCTATTCCTGGTATTTTCTGGGACCATATCATAGGTTCATGATTGGAGCTGTGTGCTTGTACTGTGATACATCATGAAGCATATATGTAATGAGTCCTCCCATTTCCATGTTGCAAAGATAGATTTGTGTGTCAGTGGTATTGGCCTTATTTCTCTATTATAATGTTCCCCATCAACCTTTCAGCTAATGAGGTTTGGCATCCATTCTTAGTTATTGCGTAGATCTTTTCTTTCAATGAGGTTGCACATGGTGATAGTCTAATTTTACCACGTCTCCTGCCTTGGGTACCTTCCTATAAAACTTGCCTCCAACTATCTTTTTATTACTCTGAAATAAAATTTATACAGGAAAGGCAGAGTCAGTGTTTGATCTTTTCACTTTATCAAATTTTAATAAGTTGGTACCTTAGCAACCTCCAGTGGTGATGAACGAGATTTTTTTCAATCGTGAACTCACGAGTTTTTATATACTTGGTATGTTTCAACCCATTGCAGTCATTATTTATTTTCCCATATGATTGTCCTCTTAGGTCAGTATGTATGGCTCATTGTGACTTTTTGACATGACTGTATCTGTCTTCGATAACTTCCTTGCTTTCCTGGTCTGACAAGATAGCTCAGGTTCGTCTTGTGTATGTCTAACCCCATATGTGGGGAATGAGTCATGTCTATGAAGAGTCCTGGTGCCTTTTTGTGGATAGTAATATTTAGAAAGCACAATACTGGGCACCAGGTTTGCTCATTGCTACTGGATTGTCATTGCTAACAGGTCTTTGCAGCACTTGGAACTAAGATATACATATTTTTAGAAATGGAAAAAGTAGGCTCTGGCTGGTTAGCTCAGTAGTAGAGCATTGGCCCAGTTTGTGGAAGTCCTAGGTTTGATTTCCAGTCAGGGCACACAGGAGAAGCGCCCATCTGCTTTTTCACCCTTCCTCCTCTCCTTCCTTTCTGTCTCTCTCTTCCCCTCCTGAAGCCAAAGCTCCACTGGAGAAAAGTTGGCCCGGGCAATGAGGATGGTCTCATGGTCTCTGCCCCAGGTGCTAGAATGGCTTCAGCCACAATGGAGCAACGCCCCAGATGCGCAGAGCATCACCCCCTGGTGGACATGCTGGGTGGATCCTGGTCGGGCGCATGTGGGAATCTGATAGCCTCCCCGCTTCTAACTTTGGAAAAATACAAAAAAAAAAAAAAAAAAGAAAGAAAATAAAGAAAAAAAGAAAAAAGAAAAAAAGTGGAGAAAGTATGAGTACATACTAATATTTTTCATCCAAATTTAACTTTACAGAGTCTTTCTTTAACTTCTTGATTTTTACTCTTTTATAACTAACTTTTATTTCTGATGACATCACATTGATTACTAGGATTTCCATAGTGGTCACAGATCTTTCTCCGCTTTAAGCAGTATTCTTGATTCTGATGACCTCACCTCTGCTCTGCTTCTTGCCTCTGTCCCACTGTGATGTCTTAAACTCTCTCCTGAGGACAGTCGTGGCCTGCTGTTCAGCCATCAGGTCTGTTACTGCCCATGAACTCTGAACATCAGTGCACTTTTCCTTGAAAAGCCAGAGAATTAGGGAACTGCAGCATCACCAGCTCGCCTCCTTCTGTCCGCTAGTCCTACCTGGTTTTATGCTGTGCTATTTGGTTCCTGTTCCAGACCTAGGCTGACGTGAATTCCCTTGAATGACATGGTGTGGTTGAGGCACAGGGCATTTGGGTATGCAGATAAAACTTTTTCCTTTCCAGCAACTTCAGGGAAGGTGCAAACAAGCTGGTAAATAAAACTGTGGAAAATTGATTGAAACTTTCTCACCTTGCATGATTATTATTACCATTAATGAAGATAAAACTTCATTGTGTGCCGACAGTATAGCTAGCACAGTACCAACCACAGATAGGGATGCAGTCTTCAGAAAAAAGAAAAGACAGTCTTCTATAAAGCAGCAGGAGAAGACAGATTGCTTAAGTGAGGAAGGGCATGTTCCCTGGCTTCATTTTGTTTATCTTTAAGACCTTTTTATAACTGTGAGGCTTGTGCCCTAATTGCAAAGAACCCCGGCTTCTGTAATTTGCATGATGTGCATCTGTTAAGAACACATTTTGCTCAACAATCATTCCAGTTGCACTCATATTCTATTTTGTATCATCTCCCTTTTCAATCAGGAATCATAAAAGAAAACAGAAGTCATGCTTTGCAAAACTTTCATTACAAGAAGAGAGAGGAAAAGTAATAAAAGAGGGATGTTCTCAAGAGGAAAACTTGGAACAGAGCATAATATATCAAACAAATAGAAGGAGGAATTGCACGAAACTGCCTTCTAGCTTACGACTCTATCAGACATGGGGAAAAAAGAATAAGCCAGGTTGATTAAAACAACTTATCACCTTAAAAAAAATTCTCAGGACTCAGGGTGATGATGTCTGGGCATACAAATTATACCTTTGTTCGCCCAGCAAGGAGAACACAGCATCAAGGTTGCTTGGATGGAGGTCTACAGGAGATCGCTATAATCTTTATGCCTATTTCTTATCTCTTGTCTTCTTTTTATAGTTGATGTTTGTTTACTATGATGAGAGCTTTTCTTTCTTCTTTCTGTTATTCCTGCCCTGAAAGCTGACCTTAAAAGTGGGCCTCCTGTGTTCAGTCTAATGACAAAGGTATAAAACTTTTCTGTTGCTGGTCTTACTATATGAAACCTTACCAGGAGTCCCCAAACTATGGCCCCGCAGGTCACATGCGGCCCCCTGAGGCCATTTATCCACCCCCCACCCCGGCTGCACTTCTGGAAGGGGCACCTCTTTCATTGGTGGTCAGTGAGAGGAGCACTGTAAGTGGCGGCCCTCCAACGATCTGAGGGACAGTGAACTGGCCTCCTGTGTAAAAAGTTTTGCCCCTGCCTTAGGCCCTTGGACGCTTTTATAGTAGTCATTGGTCATTCTGTTGTCAACTGCTGTGTGAGTTGAGTTTAAGTTTATAACATTCTTGGGCACCTACCAAGTGCCAGGCACCAGGGATGGTGTGATGAAGAAATTCCTACCTTCCCTTTTCTTATAATTGAATGAGGAAAGCATTACACTAACAACAAGAGCGAGTGTACACAAGATGCCTGTTGCTGGGCTAGGTATACAATAGGCATTCCTTATATTTTGGGGTATTCTCCCTTTCTTCCAGAAATGTCCCGTAGGGTGGTAGGAGCCCTTACAGAGGGACAGGACAAGGACCATGTAGAACCAGGGAGGGGAGTGGTCAACCTTCGCTGGGTAAATGTAGAAGAGCTTCACTTATCAGGTTAGCTTGAACCAAGAGGGTACTTGCCAGGTGGGCAAGGTGAAGAATGAAAGAAGCACATGAGAGAGAAGCAGCTCAGTGTTTGGGGAGGTGGTGAGAGGTTTGACTGAAGGGATGATTGGAGTGCAGAGAGCAAGAGGATTGGAGCTGGCAAGAAACAAGCCTGGCAAGAAGGACGGGGGCCAGATGAGGAAAGGTTGCGCCTGCAGCTAAGGACCTGGGACCTTACCCTCCTGATGGCTGGGAGCCTTCACACAACGGAGGCACTGGCTCACTCTGCATCCGTGATTAATTTTCCTCATTATGACTCTGCAAATGAGGATGAGTTACCACCAGCAGAGCGTGTTGGCTGATGGTAGAGATGAACTTGAGATGAATCCTTATCCCGCCTTCCCATTTCCTGAGGGACCAGTCACATGTGCTGGGAGATGACTGATGTTGGGGTGGGCCTGGGTGTCTTCAGTTCCCAGGGGGTGCAGCGTTAACCTGGGGTCTCAGCCAGGGGCCTGGGCAGCTACGCTCTCAGCGCTGAGCTGGATAGCTGTGGCTGCAAAGAGCTGCCGTAGCATGGCAGGGTGACTGCGAGAGCGCCAGGGGCTTATGGGTGAATTAGATGACGACTATTGGGGGCTCAGATGGCCATCTTTCTTTAAGGTAGAAAATTTGAACAACAGCAACCTAGAAATGACTGGGGAGTTCTTATAGCCCAGTAGGAAATGCTAACTGAGTTGAATCAGCCCTAAGACTTTCGGTTCTGAACCAGCTTTAACCAGAAGGAGGAGCAGCTCCAATCTGACTATAAGAATACCCGAAGGGCTGCAACCAACTCTTGGTTGATGGAAGCCACAGGAGTCCCAGCACTGTGACCATCTTTATGAGTGTCTCTGTCTGCTCGCCAAATCCTCACTCTGCCAGTTTGGAAATAACATGAAGAGAGAGAGAGAGAGAGAGAGAGAGAGAGAGAGAGAGAGAGAGAGAGAGAGGAGAATAAAGTGAGATGACTCACCCATCCAGGCCATTCAGCAAGTTTCTACGGAGCCATGACTCCTGATTCTGGTCAAATGCTCTTTCTACATGTATATGGCTTGATTCTAGGTGCTATGAGTAGTGATTCCTGAGTACAGGGACATCTACAGCCATGTCGGAGAAATAAGACTGAGGCTAAGACAACGTAGTAAGTTATAATGGTAGTTATCATAATAGCCACCATGATTTGTTACACACCTACTATGTGCTGGGTACATAATAAGTGCATATCAAAGTATACTTTCTGGCTATTATAAGCTGAGCACATGAGATTGGTAATGTTATTCTCATTCTACAGATGAGGGAGTGGAAGCTCAAAAAGGTGAGCCCTCTTGCCCAAGAACCCTGTGACTTCTAAGGGGACAGGGAGGTGGTCTGTGACATGCTCCCCATTGAGACCCCAGAGCCTATCATGAGGTGCCTAATACAGAGTTGCTGGATGAGTGAATGGGCAGTCACACAGCTAGGAAGTGCCTAAGGTGGGCTTGGATTCCAAGTCTGTGTGATTCAGGAGCAATTCTTTCTACTTTACTCCACTGTCATGGAACAGAAGGCAGCCGGGTGTCCCTGCCAGAATCAGTATGGTGACAGCAAATGGCCGAGAAGGCCCAGTGAGAGAGGGAGCTCATTGGGGCCTTATAGTGAGCAGAGAGGGTGTCATGATACAGTGGCGTGTGAGCAGAGCTCTGCACGTGAATTGGAATTTGGGTGTCTGGCGGGGAAACGTTGGCCTGTCCTGGGTCAGATGGGCTGAGTGATGTCAGAGTAAAGAACTCAACCTCCAGGGCCAGACTTCACAGGGTTCCAGATCGATCTGTCCCACTAGGAGGCTGTATGCCTTAGTTTTTTCATCTGCCACGGGAGGTAGTCCAAGATGATCCATGTGAGGACCTTGCTCACTGTGATGGGTGCATTGTAATGGTCCAATAAAAAATGAGTGTTGTAGATCAAGGCAAAGCACTTCTTTCATTTGGAGTGGGGAGAAGAGTTGGGAAGGTGGGACAGGGCCAGAATGCCCAGTGCCTGGAAAGCGGAGTACGGAATCTGAATTTTACTTTCTGTTGAAAAGAGGTTAATGGCTAGAACAAGAACTCAGTCATTGCTGGGCTGATGTCATCCCTTGCTTATTGTGAATTGGCTCCTTGTGGAAAGAATTTGAGTTTCCCAAGCCACCAGGTAATTTCTGTGTGCCTGATTTCATGTGCACTAGTGTGTTCTTTCTCTGGGGGGCTTGGATGATGACTTCTGCTGAGGCCCAGCAAATGCAAGCCAAGCTGTAAGCAGAAGCCAAGCCCAAAGAGCCCAATAAAAAGCAGATGGACCAATAAATAAACCCACTGCCTAGAGAAAGGTAAGCTCTGTAAAAGCATTAGAAGATTGGGAAAACCCTGAAACCAGCCCTGGCCCTGTCACTGTAACCACTGCACTGAGAGATGGCTGCAATATTCTCAGCCTTTTTGCACGTTAGTGCCTGAAAAATGCAATAATCGAGTTTGTGGATGTGAAATTTACTTAAGAGGCAGCCTATTTGCCGTTGATCGTTGACTTGGGATGCTGGCACTTGGGATAATTTTGCAAGTGGATAAAGATGCCAGCCTTTTCCCCAAATGATAAATTAGCATTGGATTATGATATTCAGTGAGGATTCTTCATCAATGCTTTAGAGTATTTTATAATATGGAGTCTTATTATTTCCACTGCATGTTGATACATCGGATTGTTTAATTATTCCAGATGGTCTATCCTCGTTCTTGGCCCATCTGTCTTAAGTTTCCGCCCCCCACCTATAACCCACAACTGCTTCCTTTAGAAGATAGAAATCCACATGATAATTGTCAGCATAAAAATAACCCAAAGAAGTTTGCATGAGACATCCCAAAGACTGTGATCTTGGCGAGTTGTGGCATTGAAAAATACAAATTTGAAAACTGCCATTAGTCTTATTAAGACACTATTTCCTATTTAGGGGTCTACTGAGAAAGATGGTGCAGTAGAGAAGGAACTAAAACATTATCCAATAGAAATGATTAAAGGAGATATGATAGTTGAAAGCACAGAGGAGCTTGGAAGCAATGTAGGACTTCTGAAAGTTATTAAGCCTCTTAAGAAGTAAGATAAAGATAACCTGTTGTCCAAGGCAGTCAGCATTGATGGAAAGATGTAGTGTAATGAGTTTGGTGAAGTCAGGAAGAGCTGGGTTCCTATCTTGAGTGTACCATATAACCATGGAATGTCCGTCATGGTACTTGGCTTCTTTGGCTCTCAGTTTCGTCGTCTGTGAAATGGGAATTATAACACTGATTTCGTGGGACGTGTTTTGAAGAATAAAACTGTGTGTGTTGAGTGCCTAGGAAATTGCTTGGCATATCATAGATACTCACTGAATGCTACTTAATAATAACAACAGATGCAAATAACCTTCCATTGCAAGAAAGCCATGAGTTAAATACAACATGCTGTCTCTGCAAGCTGCTATATTGTGATGTAGTTTTGTTTGGAGGCAGAAAAGCAGCTGATGGGAGCTGGAATTTGGGGGTAGTATTAGAGCTGCAGAAGCATGAGCATTAGACTGAGTTTTCATTGATTATCAGAAGCCAGGTCAGGGAAGAGGAAATATCGTTTTGGGGAAGGCACCAGACAGGAAGTTATCTTTAGTCTCTGTAGGGACTCACTAAGCCTGATAACCTTGGCCTAAGCCTTGATGACAGTTGCCATAGAAACCAGCAGGTGTGCCCAGCTGAAGTTCATTTCTCAAAGCTTCCAGCCCATGCCAACAGAGCCTGGCTCTAGAGGTGAGAGAGCTGCTCTTTATTCCTGACAGGAGGTCCTGGCTCCTGGTAAAGAGTTAAATTAGCTCAATTTGTGATGCTCTAGGAGCTCTGTCCCAGAGAAGAGACTGGGCCAAGAAATCCTGCCACAGAAGCATTCATATTCCTAAGTGATCAACACGCAACTGAAAAAAATAAGTCCAAACATCACCATCCTAGATCAATTGACAAGACTTGGTTTTCCAAAGAAAGCAAAGGGCCTGCATATTTTTACACCATGTAGTGGTTCATCCTGAAACATTTCTCAATCTCCTTTTTCTAGGAAGTTTCAGTGCAGCTCTGGGGATGCCCAGCTCTGGCCTTGATTCTCTGGCTTCTGCCTTCTTCCAGGACACCCAATAGCCCAACAGATTTCCACTTTTAATGGAAAGTGGCTTTTCACTTTACAAAATGATAAAAACTATATAGAATTCTCTCTCTCTATATATATATATTTTTTATTTTCTCCTCCTCCTCCTTCTTCTTCTTCCCCTTCTTTCCCTTCTTCTTTTTTCTTCTTCTCCTTCTCCTTCTCCTCCTCCTCCTCCCCTCCTCCTCCTCCTCCTCCTTCTTCTTCTTCTTCTTCTTCTTCTTCTTCTTCTTCTTCTGCTTCTGCTTCTTCTTCTGCTTCTTTTTCCTCTTCCTCTTCCTCCTCTTTTCTTCTTCTTCCTCCTCTTCCTCTTCCCCATAGTTATAGAATTCTCTCTCTCTCTATATATATATTTTTTATTTTCTCCTCCTCCTCCTTCTTCTTCTTCCCCTTCTTTCCCTTCTTCTTTTTTCTTCTTCTCCTTCTCCTTCTCCTCCTCCTCCTCCTCTTCCTCCTTCTTCTTCTTCTTCTTCTTCTTCTTCTTCTTCTTCTTCTTCTTCTTCTTCTTCTTCTTCTTCTTCTTCCTCTTCCTCTTCCTCCTCTTTTCTTCTTCTTCCTCCTCTTCCTCTTCCCCATAGTTGTAAAAAAAAAGTAAATCCACACTAAGGTAAGTTTCATTTCCCTGGGCACTAAGTTTATATATCACATTTTTCAGCTTGAGGAACAATGAAAAGGTGAGCCTTTACATCTCTCTGGCAGAGGAAGAAGAAAGAGAAATGCTTTTGGCCAAAGTGCTTTGTGCCCGGGCTTGACATTGGGCTGGCTGGCATGGCAGGAAGACGTTAACCAATGAGAAGATTGAAGGAGAAGCACAGAATTGATTTTTGAATTAAAACTGATTTCTTAGGCTATTATTCCATGGTTTGCTAGACTTTCAGTTGTGCACCTGCAAAGGTCTAGTGCAAGTTCACGCTCAGTGCTGCTCTGTGCTAGGCCACAGATTCCAAGACTAAGCAAGAAACTTCTTTGGCAGAGGGCACAACTGTAGACACCTGAAACTTTCCACGGTAGTTCATGATTGGTGTGTTTCCTTTTCCCAGTTAGCACCCCCCCCCCCAATGGACTGAGCAGCATTAGCCTTACTTCTGTGTGTAAGATCCTTGTAATTGAAGACAACGTAAGTTACTTTTCTAGAGCTTCTGACCTTCAGTTTCATGTGCCTGAAACCGAGAGGCGCTGGTGCTCATTCAGTGTTCAGTGGTCTCAGCACTGAGGAAGGGTCAGCCGAGTATTTCCCTGGAGAGGGAGGCCAAGTCAGGGTGGCAGGAAGGTTCTCTGGGCTGGGCTCACAGGATCTCCGGCAGCCCAGGGAGACATCCATGGAGCCTCGTGTGTAGTGGTCCCAATCCTGTCCCCACCCCCGAAGCCTGCTGTCCTTCCAGGTCAGTGGACCTCCTCCTTTGCCTCTAGGACAGAGATTCTGAAACCTGAGAGGACATTAGAATAACTGGGGGTGGGACAGGCTTACTGACAGGGCACATGTCCAGGCCCCCAGAGGTTGGGATTCAGTCTACCCAAGGTGGGACACAGGGCTCTGCATTTCATCCAGCGGCCCAGGTGGTTTATGGGTCGAACTTTGAGTGTTCCAGGGAGATTCCTCACTTTGGAAAAATTCCATCTTTCTCTGTATGAACTACTTGTTGCAGAAATCAGATCGGCTTTCCCGGGTGACTAACTTGTCTGCGGAGGCGGATTAAGGTCAGTTGAGGCCCCGGGTGCAGAAGAAAATACTGGCCCCCTTAAAAAAAAGAGAGACAGGGAAAATAAAAACACATGTTAATCATATTTTTAAATAAATAAAAAATATTATGTACTATTCATGTTAAAATTACACATGTGAAACCAAACTTGGTGTCATCAGAAAAAAGTGTAAAGTTGGGGCTTTGCAGGGCACCCTTCAGAAGTTGGGGCCCAGGGCGCACACCGGGTGTGCCCGCCATTAAATCCGCCTCTGTGGCCCTGGCCGGTTGGCTCAGTGGTAGAGCGTCGGCCTGGCGTGCGGAGGACCCGGGTTCGATTCCCGGCCAGGGAACATAGGAGAAGCGCCCATTTGCTTCTCCACCCCCCCCCTTCCTCTCTGTCTCTCTCTTCCCCTCCCGCAGCCAGGGCTCCATTGGAGCAAAGATGGCCCAGGCGCTGGGGATGGCTCCTTGGCCTCTGCCCCAGGCACTAGAGTGGCTCTGGTCGCGGCAGAGCATCGCCCCCTGGTGGGCAGAGCGTCGCCCCTGGTGGGCGTGCTGGATGGATCCCAGTCGGGCGCATGCAGGAGTCTGTCTGACTGTCTCTCCCCGTTTCCAGCTTCAGAAAAAAAAAAAAAATCCGCCTCTGCTTGTCTGGCTTTATTTTCACACACTGAGAAATGACCTCTATGTTATCTCAGACTCTCCAAGGCGAGGAGGAAAGAGGCTGGGGTGGGGGAGGGAGGCAGTTATTAGAGTTCAAATACTAGTCTCTTGGGGTTTACGAGGCCCTGGCCTCAGTTTCCACACTTGTATACAAAGTGATGACAACCTGACCTGTTGTGAGCCTACATGAAACAGCGTGGGTGAACATCTCCAGGACACAGCCTGGCCCCTGCAGGGGCTCGCCTGCTGTGTTCTAGGTGTTAAAGCACCCTCCATACTAACTCGCGGGGGATCCGTCCTCATGCTGTGCCCATCCTGGCCGGCTGAAGCTCATTTGAGGAAGAGGCACCTGGGGCACCCCTTGGGGCTCCCTCCTGTGTTTAGGCTGTGCATGGGGCTGGGCAGCAGATTAAGGAAGAAAGAGAGGGGTGAGGTGAGCCGGGGAGGCGCCGCCTCGGAGCGGACTTCCCAGCAGAAATGCCGAAGACTTATAAATGAAAGCAGTCACTGTTTACCACGATGGGTCAGGATCAGGTGTTCGGTGCTGTGTACTACAAGACAAGAGAGGAGGAGAGAGAGAGAGAAAAGGAGGAGGAGATGAGGAGGAGGAAGAAGAGAAGGAGAAAAGAGAAAGAAAGATTATATTTAAAAAAGGCAACTTTGTGGAATCTAATCTATCTTTCTGCATCTCAGCTCAACTCAATTTAATTCCTGTGATGGCCTCGAGTGGTGAATTGAATATCTCCTAGAGCCAGAAGATCGTTATGTCCCTGGGACAGGTTTTGGAATGTCTTTGGCACTGGAAAAATGAGGTCTGACTGATGGCTGGGATGTTTTCTCAAATGGTTAATGTCATCGAATGAATGGCCCTGGGTGTCTGGTCACAGAACCTTCATTCATCCAATTAACGTCTCACTGGACACCTTCTTTGAGCAGGGACTCGTGCAGCACACTGAGGCCCTGGGGAGGAGAAGGAAGCAGCAGCGGCCCCCAGGGAGCTCCGGGTCTAAAGGGACAGACAGGCAAATGGGTGGGCACAGCGTGGCCATGTCTGTGCTATGCCAAGGCCTCCCTGGGGTCAGGCTGCTTGGGCTTCAGACTTCTGCTTGGCCACTTAGAAACTGTGGATGTGGGCAAGTCACCTAACCTCTCCGAACTTCAGGGCTTCCTCTACAGAACTCGGGATTATATTTATAATTGTGCCTCGTTCGTGGAGTTATTGACTGAGATGATTAAAGAAAATAATGTGTTTAAATTTTTTTTGACACATTGTAACAGTAATAATACAGTCATGGGTCATTCATTGACAGGGATACATTCTGAGAAATCCACTGTTAGGTAATTTTGTTTTTCTGTATCATAAAGTGCACTTGCACAAACCAAGATGGTATAGCCTACTACACACCTAGGCTATACAGTGACAATTCAGATGGGCACCTAATGAACAAACAACACAACATTAAATGAAGCACAAGGGAAAATGATGCAGTCAGGAGATGTGTCAAACTTCTTTTATAAGTAGAAAGAGTACACTGTAAAATAGCAATTGAAAGTAAAGAATAGTGAAAATGCACAAGCCAGTAACGTACTCATTTATTATTAGCGAGTATCATTTACTGTACACAATCGTACGTGCTATACTTTTATAAGACTGATGGTGCAGTAGAGTTGTTGATACCAGCATCACCATGAACATATGAGTAATGAATTATGTTATGATGTTAAGACAGCTATGATGTCACTAGGCAATAGGAAAATTTCAGCTCCATTATAATCTTACAAGACCACTGTCGTGCATGTGTCTGTTGGCTGAAACCCCTTTGTAGGACCCAGCCCCACTGGGTAAGTATGGCTTATTTGTCCTTTCACTTTGTGTATGCATGACCTGCTCTACCACCCAGAAAGCTAAGAGCTTTCCACATGAGGACATTAATGCAGGGAGGGTAGGTCACCTGGCCAGGGTCACACATTCAGTAGTGGTGAAGGTGGGTCTCAAACCCAGGCACTCAGGCGCCAATGTCCATGTGCTAACCACTGTGCTCTACTACCCAGATTCTCCCAGCTCCTTTGGGTGTGACTGCACCTTTTGCGCTCTGAGTCAGATGGTTAGCACTGTGCCGCTGTCCTGGGTTTGATCGTGTGTGGGTTGCTTAGTTTTGGCCAGACCCAAATCCGCACTCGGCCCACTCTGGCCGGCCATCCCAGATGGACTGTGTTCAGGGCAGAGAAGGCACAGAGCCAGGCGAGTGCCTCATGCAAACAAGCCCCTCCACTGGGCAGACCAGTCAGACCCAGCACCTGGCAGGGCGTGCCTCACTGACACCTGGAGGGCTGTGCGCTCCTCGGGGTGGGCGGTGACCCCTGCTGCTGTGGGCTGGGAGACCCCTCTCCAGATCGGAGGAAAGCCAAGTCTCACCCACACACATGGAGGTCTCCTGAGATGCCACCCGAGCCTGCAGGGAAGCCGCACAGTCACCTGGCATCACTCTAATGTATTTGAATGTCGGGAGCTTAGAGCTCACACCGTCTGGGCCATGAGGCACTGCCTACACCCTCCTACTCCTGCAAGGTGCGGCCAGGATCAGCATCCTCTGGAGTTCAGCATCTCTGTCCTTCACTCCTCCGCAAGAAAAGCCCCATGGAAGGCACCATCGGATAGGGGTTGTCAGTGAGATGGCCGCGGACGTCGCCAGGATTCTCAGTGTGTTGGTGTTTGTTCATTAATTCAGTCCTTCACCCCACATATCGAGTGCCCCTCTGTGCCAAGGACAAGGTGAATGAGACAGACCAGGATTCTCTTCCCGAGGAGCTCACATCCTAGTGGAGAACCCCTCAGATGAGGGGGGAAGAAGGACAGGCCCCTCACTACTTACTCTGAGCCTCACAATGGACAAGGTGTCAGATTCAAGCTGTTGTGGAAACCCGATAGTCCCCTCCAATGAGTCTATTCAGTAGTTTGTAAATGACCGCCCACTCCTTCACTTGGCATGGGCGGTCATTTACAGATACATTTACTTATAAATGTATCTCCTGGGCTGAGACAGGTCCTTTTCTGGTCCCAGATCTGGGAGAAACAGGCTCAGTAAAAAAGCAGCAAAGTTCTTCTTCAGTGGGTGCAGTTCTGGAAAGTTAAAGGTAAGTTCTAAGTTAAAGGCAGCCAGTGGATTGGACTGGAACAGTCTAAGCCTGATGGAGAAGCCAATCAATGAAATGGACATTTGGTCACTTGTTTATTTAATATTTAGTTGGCATTCACCACTGCATAAAAGTTGTTGATGATACCAGAATAGTAGTGACAATAACATTTAATTGTTTTAGCCTTAAGAAGGTTTAGGATCCGAGTGAGCAGGAGGACGTTGCCAAGTGGCAAGTTTGAGGGAAACACAAAGGTCTCAGAAGGGCGCGATGCTTGGTCGCTGTGGCATTTGGGGTTTTTTGAGTTGGTGGGAACCCGCTGGGACTCAAAGTATGGCTACTTCTCAAAGAGGGGGAGGGAAAGCAGGGGAAGGTCTTTGGAGCGGACAATAGCGCCATTTAGTGATCAGGCAGGAGATGAGAGAGCAGCCCAGGCTGGAGCTGGGGGTCTCTGAGCAGTCACATGCCTTCAGGAGTGTGGAGAAGAAGGGGTCCTCAGAGGTCAGTTGGCATGACTCTCTCACTTGACATTGGAGCAGAGCGAGGTGCCCAGAGATTGCCCAGGGTGGGGGAGTCTGCAGCCCCCGTGCCCCAGTCACCAGCTGGCAGGGTCCCCATCAGTGGGACACTGGCTCAGAAGCTGGGGTCCCGTTGGAGCTAGCCTGGACTGGGAAGGCATTGGAGAGCAGGCTAGGCTTTAACATTGGATCCTGGAAGCTGCAGGAAACCACTGAAGGTCTCCAAGCAGGGAGCCAGGTTATAATACTGATTGATGTTTTATTAAGAATCATTGTCAGGCGAGTGTTGAAAATTCGCCATTAGACATTTTCTGCCTTTAACCTATTCCACGGTCACCTTATAATATAACCTGAGGTATTTCCTTTATTCCCTTCTTCCTTTTGCCAAGTGGCATCAACTTTTTCTCCTTCTCTCTCCCTGTCCAGGATTTCTCCCAGGAAGCTCACATTTCTTTTCTTTATTATGCAAAGTAATTTTTGATCAACTTTGTGTCTTGAACTTGCTCTGGGAGGCTTACCTTTGACCTTCAGCAGGTTTCAAAGTAAATGCAGGGTTTGTTCCAAAAAAGACTTTGCTGAATGGAATATTCTCCATCTTTCTCTCTACCCACTATTATATGTAGTACCAAAGGTTATGCCTGAGTTGTTGTATAAAATTATTTATACAATCTCTAATTGTAAAAAGACCTCTTCCCCAAGCCTGGTTTTCCTTCATCATTCATCCAAGGGAAGACTCTAGCTTGTAATTTTTTTTTCTTTTCTTTTTTTCTTCTTTTTTATCTTTTCCAAGTGAGAGAAAGGGAGGTACAGAGACAGACTCCCGCATGTGCCCCAACCAGGAACTAACTGGCAACTCCCTGTCTGGGGCCGTGCTTGCAACCAAGCTATTTGTAGTGCCTGAGGTGGAGGCTCCTCAGAGCCATTCTCAGCTCTCAGGGCTGATGTGCTCAAATCAGTCAAGCCATGGCAGTGGGAGGGGAAAAGAGAGAAAGAGAGAGAGAGAGGCAAGGGAGGGTGAGGGTTGAAGAAGCAGATGGTTGCTTCTCCTCTGTACCCTGGCTGGGAATTGAACCTGGGACATCCACATGCTGGTTGACACTGTACCACTGAGCAAACCAGCCAGGGCCTACATGCAGGTTTTTATTGCGGGACTCCATGATACTTTCTACACAATGGGTTGAATGTTGGCTTGGTTTGGGCTGTGAATTGGTTGATAACATAAAAGTATGGGAGAGCACGTGGAGAAGGGAGCTGAGCTTGGCAGTGTATGTACACAATCTTTTGGGTTCCTGGGTGTATGGGTACATGTCTGCCAGCATTTCCAGGAAGCAAGTATCCGCATAAGCAACGAGGAGCTTGGATCTTGCTTAGCAGTCAAAATATAAAACTTCTCACTGAAGAGTCTTAGCCTTGTCACCTCTGTCTGTATGGCTGTCACCTCTGTCTGTATGGCTTGGAGGACCAGTGATTCTGGCAAAATTTCTCTCAATCTAAGTGTTAGTATGATAATCTACCTCCAAGTTTCCTTTGCCAAAGCCGAGGAGTTGAGTTTCACTATTATTTAATAGAGTTTCATCATAGGGTTTAAAAAAGAAAAAGATTTGCTTGTGTTAGTGGACGAGGAAGGCTTGCTTATTTCTCCATCTACGTTTATTTATTTTATTTTTTTGCACATAGACACTGATTATAAAAAATAGCTCTGAGGTTGATAAAAACCAGCCTTCCTAAGCCCGCTCAGAAAGTGGCCCTTATTTCTAATTATCCAACTCACTGGTTGCTAAAGTATTGCTCCTTCAGCGCTACAGACAAGAGGAATTAGTTACAGAGGCAAATTGCTTTGTTGTGTTCCTCGCCCGAGCTGTAATTCATGCGGAGGGGTGTCCGGCATTGTGCTCAGATCCTTATTCCAAATGCAAGTGTGCATGAAAGCTCTCCCCCATGCGGGACTCACTGGGTGAGTCACCCATCCTTCACCCAAACTGGAGCCAGCGAAATGCCTTCTCCATCCTTTCCCTTCGGTCCAGCAGCCCTCCTGTATTAACGAACCACCACAAAAACTTCTAATGATTTAATGGCCCAGATTATATGATATAAATCCCCAGAATGTTTTTGGAGCCGGGAGCACCTGGTAGGGCAGGGGTCCCCAAACTTTTTACACAGGGGGCCAGTTCACTGTCCCTCAGACTGTTGGAGGGCCGGACTATAAAAAAAACTATGAACAAATCCCTATGCACACTGCACATATCTTATTTTAAAGTAAAAAAAGAAAACGGGAACAAATACAATATTTAAAATAAAGAACAAGTAAATTTAAATCAACAAACTGACCAGTATTTCAATGGGAACTATGCTCCTCTCACTGACCACCAATGAAAGAGGTGCCCCTTCTGGAAGTGCGGTAGGGGCCGGATAAATGGCCTCAGGGGGCCGCATGCAGCCCGCGGGCCGTAGTTTGGGGACCCCTGTGGTAGGGTGTAGTGCTCCATGAGTGGATATTTGGAAATATCGTCTTTGCTGTCAGCAGATCTGGGTTTGGGTCCTGCCCCTGACACTAAGCAATTCTGTTGAATCTTTGGTTTGTTGTCGGCAAAAGGAGAATGATGTTTGTCCTGTAGGCGAGACAAGGACTGGATGAAATAACAGAAATCACGTCCCTTGCTAGTTGCTTCCTGCTACCTAGCAGGCCCTCGGCGAGTTTCTTTTCTTAATCTTGGTGGATTCTGCTCAGCGCTCCCTATTTATTTAGTGTTCACTGTCACTGAATGGGGCTCTGGGGGTACAGCGAGAAATGGGACGTGACCCTGTTCTCTGGAGTCTTGTAGCACAGTAGGACTCTGTTTATTTATTTACTTTTTTTTAGATTTTATTTATTCATTTTTATTAGAGAAAGAGGGGGAGAGAGAGAGAGGTAGAGATAGAGAGAGAACAGGGGGAGGAGCAGGAAGCATCAACTCCCATATGTGTTTTGACCAGGCAAGCCCAGGGTTTTGAATGGCGACCTCAGCATTCCAGGTCGACGCTTTATCCACTCCTGACCATTTTGGCTCTGTGGGGTGCCTAGTTGCTAGAAAAGCAGGCTACAGTTTAAAAGTCATGGGGTGTGAAGTCCAGCATAGGGAATATAGTCAATAATAGCATAGTAACAACAAAGGGTGTCAGGTGGCTACTCAACTCATTGGAAGGATCACTTCATTAGTTACAGAAATGTCTAAACACTATGCTGTACACCTAAAGCTGATATAATATTGAAAAGTTAAATAAAATTTTTTTAAGAGAATCCAGTTTCCTTCTTAGTGACTTTTGGTATTGATTTTTGCCATTGTCTTGTTGCGGGGACTGGAACAAGCCCCTACAACTTCTAGAGTCTTTGGGAAAGACATCTCACATCTCAGAGCTTTGAGAGGCATGGAAGGTGATAGATCACAAGTGTCTGCCATCTAAAATACTCAATCTTTAGTCTACACTGGTTTTTTGTTTTTTTTTTTTAAAGAGTTTCAGGTCTAGAGTTTTCTCCAAATGTTGAGCCTTTGGAAATTTGTGAATTCCCAAAGGCAGCATAAACTGTGGGCATCTTCCCTCATTCTGCCTCTTGTTGTGCCCTGGGCTCTGGGTGTGTCCGTGCCAGGCTGGTTAGCTCCTGAGAGAATACCTTTTGGTCTGACAGATGCAAGAAAGGACAGAAAGACACAGGAGGGGACTTCTAGCAATGGCAATCCATAGTCCAGATATTTCAAAGACCTTCATCTGCTCACACTGGATGCCCAGCTGGGGGGTGGAGTGTGTCGTTGGAGATGGGCGCATGTCTGGGGAAGGCATGGGCATGTGTGTGATTCAATAGGAGGGGGTGGTCTGATCAGAAGTGAGAAGAGGGTTGGGCGCCAGGGGTCTTGTTCCCAATGTGTTTGCAGAACAAGCTTTCTCTTTTTACTTGGAGCTCAAGTTTCTTTCAGGGCAGGGCGACTGATGGAGATTATTCATACAAGTTCTAAGGGAAGGTCTACAGCAGGGGTCGGGAAACTTTTTGGTTGAGAGAGCCATGAACGCCACATATTTTAAAATATAATTCCATGAGAGCCATACAACGACCCGTGTACATTATGCATTATCCAATAAAAATTTGGTGTTGTCCCGGAGGACAGCCACCCGCAACCATGAACATGAGCAATAGGAAATGAATGGATTGTAATACATGAGAATGTTTTATATTTTTAACGTTATTTTTTTTTAATTAAAGATTTGTCTGCGAGCCAGATGCAGCCATCAAAGGAGCCACATCTGGCTCACAAGCCATAGGTTCCCAACCCCTGGTCTACAGTGTGTCAGACATCGTTTTAGGTATTAGTATGTAGTGGTAAATGAAGCAAGGCCCCAGCCCTCATGGGGATATCTCACAGGGGTGCTGAAGGCCCCTCACCATTCCTTCTCCTCTAGCTACAGTTTACTCTGTAGTATTTATCCCTGCTCTTGACACCTTGACTGTGTTGCCTGGGATCCCCCAGAGGGGGGACCAAAGTAACCGAGCAGGTCCAGGGAATTCACACTGTCATATATGAGCTGAGAGATTGTGACGTCAGGCAGGAAATAACTATTTTATAAAGGGCTCTGCTGTTCAGCTCCAGGAGAGAGAAGAGATAAGTCCATGCAGGTGAAAAGATGAGTCATGGCTCTCAGACGGCATCATTTGAGGTCTTCCTTAGAAATAAACAAACACAAACACAGTTTAGACCAAGTTATCTTCGGCGTAGACAGGCTTGATGCTATTGCTTCTTACTCAGATTCCTGTGAATACTGAGAAAGGAGGCCAGGAAGGATATATTAGTGTCTAAGCTGCTTGAATGAAGCGTAGCTACTGTCAGTGGTGTCACTTTCTTGCGCCTTTTGACCTTGATTTTGGCACCGGCTTGCTGTGGGAACTTGAACCTTTTCCCATGATGGGCTGCTGGTTTCGGGGCCAGCAACCTCAGAGCTGATGATGGCTTGGGAGACCATGTAGTGAACCACGCGAGGCTTTAAAAACAGACACGAGCTTTCCCTAAGTGAGATGGTCGTTCCCCATGTCGGCCGCAGGGCTGCTCCTTCAGATGCTGGTACAGCCTCAGCCAGCTCCAGCCACGGGTTTCCTGAAGTTGATGCTTGGTTCGGAATGGTTCCTAGGGTGTACCTGCCTCAGTGGGCAGAAAGACCCTCTTCCTCCTCCTCCTCTTCCTCTTCTATCTCTTCCACTTCCTGCTTTTCCTCCTTCTCATCTCCTTTCCTCTTACTCTCTGAGAAGAAGCTCAAAGCTTTGTCCTGGCCTTTGTCACGTGCTAACCAAGTCTCCCAGACATGCCCGAAGGGGTCGGTCTCGGTTGCCTGGAGTGGACACCTGCCCAGGAGCACAGCCTTCCGCAGCTTCGCTCCCTTCCCCGACTCACCACCCCCTCCTTCTACGGGGCTCCAGCCTCTGTCTTCCAGATGGGCTCCTGGCTCCTAGAGCCTGGTCCGAGGTCTGCGTTGGGGGGGACCTGAGCTGAGTTCTGCAGGTCCTTATGCGGAAAGCAGTGCCATCCCCACTCTTCTACTCCCGCCGTTTCTCATTGACAGAATATCTGCTTGTTTACTTCCCGTTCCGGCATGCAGCGCCGTCAACCTCGGGAGAACTTCACACTGCATCGGCGAAACAAGTCTTACAGAATGGCACTCTTTTGTTGTTGTTTCTTGAATTCCAAATACTTACGGCACTAGGCTGGACTCTGGGGTGTGAAAACCAGAGGCTCTGCATGAGCCAGGCCTGGATGCAGGGTCAGCTGTCTCAGTCCAGCTGCAGGACCTTGGACTGATTACGGAAGGCTTCCGAGCCTCACCTCCCTCTTGGTAAAATGCCTGCCTACCTCAGAGCACCAGGGAGAACAGTAAGGCAATGACTGCCAAACACCAGGCCAGTTCATTGTCAGTAATGGTGATCTCCATGCTGACCTCCAACCGCCCTCCTGGGGTTCCCGGGATGTTATAGCATCTGTCACCTTGCTCTCTAGTTCACGGATCTATCTAGACTATTGTGGAACGTGAAGGAGGGAGGGCAGGGGGATTAGATTGGATGGGAAACACTGGGTAAGGTGTCCCCGAGGAGGTGACATCTGAGCTGAGTCTTAGAGAGTGATTAGGGTTTCACTAAGACAAGGAAGAAGGAACACAGACGCTTGGAGCGTTGTTCTGGGTAATTATAGGCTGGAGGGAGGAGCTCAGGAAGTCACCCCTCAGCGGGCTCTGCAGGAGGCCGGCCACCTGCTCACTAACCCCTGTGTCATCAGATGGTTTAAACCTGACACTGGCCTTCGTACCTCCGACAGGACAGAGTGGATCTTGTGGGGGCTGGATGGTGACAGCCCCTTCGTTCCTTCCGTCTCTGAGGTCTGCAGAGAGCACAGGGGTTTTCTGTTTCAGCCCCTAGTCTTTAGGGCAGTGGCTGCAGCCAACACACTTATTTTATTTCCAGTGTTTAAAGAAGAAAATAAAGCCAATAATGAAGACCTGGGAGAAGTCACGTGTACTTAGCAGCCTTTGCACTTTGGGAAGATGCGGCGAGGCGCTGGCCACTTTCCTGTGTGCCACCGGCAACCGGAGCCCAGCGGGGGGTGAGGGGAGCCACCCCGTTTGCCAGGCAGGACTCCCACTCTCTCGCTTGTCCCAGTGACCCTGCCAGTGCTCAGCTCTGAGCCAAGGGCCGCTTGCTTCTTCACACTATGCTTGTTAGTTTTAAAAAATAATAGAGAAATATTTCTGTGCATCCATCCCTCTATCAAAAGACTGCTCACTTGCCGTTTTCCTGGTCACAGGTGGGGTGGTCAGTTGAACGTATTTGCAAATAGGCTGTGCAGACACAGCTCTATTTTAAAGAGCCCTTCAATTTCCTGCCTCTTTAGGGGGAACTTTTTAAAAGAAGTTCATCATCTCTTTTTTAATCAGAATGCAGTCCCTGCAAAGAGAGAGGCAGAGACTTCTTTCCTGTTGCGAATAACACAATGTGTTGGGCGGTCCTCTCTCCTGTGTCTAAACCTCCCCCACACCCCTCCACACCCCTGTGCCAGAAGGTGTAACCTTTAAGAGGAAAGGTAATGCTAAGTGTAGTCCACGGGATGTCTTCTAGAATGTGCAGTAAAAACCCTTTATATCGCCCTGGCCGGTTGGCTCAGCGGTAGAGCGTCGGCCTAGCATGCGGAGGACCCGGGTTCGATTCCCGGCCAGGGCACACAGGAGAAGCGCCCATTTGCTTCTCCACCCCTCCCCCTCTCCTTCCTCTCTGTCTCTCTCTTCCCCTCCCGCAGCCGAGGCTCCATTGGAGCAAAGATGGCCCGGGCGCTGGGGATGGCTCTGTGGCCTCTGCCTCAGGCGCTAGAGTGGCTCTGGTCGCAACATGGCGACGCCCAGGATGGGCAGAGCATCGCCCCCTGGTGGGCAGAGCATCGCCCCTGGTGGGCGTGCCGGGTGGATCCCGATCGGGCGCATGCGGGAGTCTGTCTGACTGTCTCTCCCTGTTTCCAGCTTCAGAAAAATGAAAAACAAACAAACAAACAAAAAAAAACCCTTTATATCTCCAAAAACCAATTGCTTTCTGCTCCCATGGCACCAGACCTGTAAGTATGGCAACTACTTTTGCAAAATAAATCACTTCTCTGGGTCCATTAAGCTTCCTCTTGAGAAAGCGTAAGTTCTCGAAGTAGTTTTGTGTCCAGTCACACTTCAGGGTCACTATCTTGACCAATGAGGTGAAAATTGCTTCACTTTGATGTGAGGTGACTCAGACAGATGAAGTTGACTCAATTGGGGCCAAAATGTTGGCTGTTCAAGACAAACAAATGGGTTGAAATGAGAGGGCCCGGGCACAGTGCTGCCCCCCTGACTCTCCCCACCCCGCCCCCGGGGCCTCCTCGCCGTCCAGGCCACATGTGAACACACCAGACAGGCCATGAAGTGGCCTCTGTCTTCGGAAAGACCTGGGAGATGGCCCTTGGGAACAGAGAGGGGGTTCTCCAAAGGATATCAGGGCATTTGTTTTGGTTTCTGCTGGTGGCTTTTATATCTTTAGAGTTCTTTTGGGAAGCAAGGAGGTCCACTTGCCACCCCGAGCATAGGTTTGACCTTTGGTTGGAAGCCACAACTCTACCCAGAAGACAGAGCTAACTCGGGATAGAGACCAGCCCCAGGGCTCAGCTCAAATCCTGGCGCAGCTGCCAGCAGTGTGGAGGCAGAAGAGTCATCTGGGGCCCTTCATTAAAAATGCAGTTTTCTGGGTCCCACCTGCTAACAGTTTGGTTGGAAAGGTCAAAGGCAGGACCCAAGAACCTGTATTTTAGTAGTCACCGGCCCTTTCTGTGACAGGGGCGCTCTGGGTGGCTATATTGAAGAAATCCAGCTCGGTGGGTTTTATTTACTTATTTATTTAAAAGCCACTTCATAAATTTTCCCCCCCCCAACTAGTTAGAAAAGTGCTTAAGGATTTATGAGGGTGTCCTCACACCGTGGACTCAGCACTACTTCAACAGACAGGCTTATTATTCTGGATTGAACACAATGGGAGTATAAATTATTCATTCCCAGTTGGAAAAGGGAACTTGACTCAACATCTGGGGGCTGAATGCTGCATACCGATCACTTCTGCTATTTCTACAAAAACGGAATTCGGTTTCCAGGGAGGCTTGCTGGCGGGGGAGGGGGCGTGCTTATTGTCCCCTGGCTGACAGCTTGCTCTGCCCTGCCTCCGAGCCCGAGTCCGAGAGACCGCAGAGGCCTTGTTAAGTGGGGCGAGGTTGTCAGCCCCCCCTTCCCATCTGCCTCGCCTCCCTTCCCTGTGCCTGGCCCCTGATCACTGGTTCTCAGATGTTGGTATGCAAACAATCTCCTGGAAAGCGTCTTAAACAGGTGGATTCCAGAAATTCTAATTCCCTAATGCAGGCCGAGGCCTGAGACTCTGCATTTCAATCAGCATCCCTGGGGGACCACAGCTATAGCACATCTCTGGGGGCACCTAGTTATTTGTCTCTTGGCCATTCCGGGCACAGTGTCTAGGGCCTAAAAGCTTTTCTGAGGCTGACAGAAATGTTCGAGCCCGCAAACACTTGTGTTGGGTCCAAAATAGAAAGAGACAACTACTGAATCAAAACTGTCCATCAGACCAAACCTGCCAACTATATTCATTATTCAATTTAGTATTCATAAAAATTCATTACATTGGAGAGCAATTTGTAGGCTATATATTTTTTTCTTTACTTCGCAAGAATTCCTAAATATGCATGCTAATTGTTGAGAAGCCATAGCCCACGGTAAATAATGTGTAACCAGATTTCAAAGGCAAAATTATAAAAATCTCCTCTGAACTATTTTTATGGTGAAGACTCACTTATGTTCACATGTATATTTATGTGTATTGTAGGATGTAGCTATGATTTAGTAGTTTTGATGCCAGGTTGAGAGGAGTCTTTCAGAAGTGAAGGTTCTTATGTCTTAGAAAGGGTTGCAGAAGTCCCTAGGGGTACATTGAAGATTTTCTTGGTCCCTGGGCCACTGAGTTCACAGTACCCCGTTTCCTGGTGAAGTAGACCGAGTCCTAATCCCCATTCCGGAGGAGAAGGTCGGGTGGTTTACTGGTTTAGCCTAGGACCAATAGCAGTACATGACAGAGTCAGGATTCAAACCCAAGTATTAGGACTCAACATTTAGTATATGTTGTATTTTAGTATCAGGAACCATATAATCAAAGACCGTACATACTGCTATCTTGGGAGGGCCAGATCTTTGTATCAGTTGAGAGCCAGTCACATCAAAGGGACAATTTGGAGACTTTTGACCAAAGTAGAAATGAATTTCATATCTCGGGTCAGAAAGCAGCACATGAACCTTTATGTTCAGGAGTAGCTAGCCAGCAGAGAGCCAGATTGGAGTCATGATAGTACAGCTGTTTTTGCTGAAGATCTGGGGGGCGGAGCTACGACCTGACATATCTACCGATCTGCTCTTGAGCACATTCAAGTCTTGGCAATCTTAAGGGGTTATTCCAATAAGGCCAGAGCCAGATAGCACGTGGATCACAAAAGCAGCCTGGTTACTTAGAGGACAAGCAGTCAAAAATCAGAGAAGAGCCAGTAGACTGTGTCTAGAGAGCTTTGTGCTTCTGACCAGACCCAGAGCCCCCCGATCTGAGATGCTGGGCTCCTCGTGGTTGCCCACAGCGGTCTCCCCACCACTACTGCTCTTATCTTCCTCCTATCATTCTCTCTGGGGCTTAAAACACTTTTTAAAAGGAGGTGAGAGAAGAGAGCTATTGAACAGGTTTGTTTTTTTTATTTTCCATCTGTGAACAACAAGAGTTCCATGTTCACTGAATAATAATGAGAAAATATGGGTAAGCCAGAGGGAGATAAAGAGCTCTGAAATTTTCCCATCTGGAATGTCTGCCATGAATCTCTTAGTATAGATCATTCTGGATTTTTATTCTATAAAATGACACGCCTCCTGGTACTAAAATAAGACCACTTCTTCTTCATAATGCACTCTTCCCCACCTGACATGTTGTGAATTTTGTACCACATAAACAGACAAACATCTGTGGATACAGATTATGTTTGATACACAGCTGTTATAGTATGGCTGTCTTACAATTTTACCAATATTCTACTATTGGGAAATTCAACTGTTGCTGGATTTTTACATTTATAAACAATACTACAGTGACCATGACTTGATGTATATACCTCATATCTTTCTTAAGATGGAAGAACTGCTCAACACCTTTGCATAGCCAAGGCCCTAAACAGAAACATAGAGAACATCTTTAAGAAAGTGGATTCTTTTACCCTGACTGTTCAACAAAGCTATTTTCCTTAGCAACAAACTCTGGTAGGTGGGTGCTCTGTGTCAAGAACTGCAAAGGGTCTGAAATTTCACTCTATTTGCAAGGTAACGAGTTAGCCTTGCCAGAGTTTCATGGAGACTGGCGGAAGATAGGAGGCTTTTGGGTCAGAACCAAAGTTCAGTTGACTACTTACAGCAGCAATAACACGAGTCCAAGAATCAGAGCTTTCACCAGTTTTCCAAGCCCCGGTTTCCACAGTGCCATGGGAGGAGGGCCAGACAAGAGCTGAGCTCTCTGGGCTTACAGTAGAGGGTGTTCCAGAAAAGGGCCCCCAAATTCAGGGAGCCTGAACCTATATTTTGCCTAACAGTAAGCAAACCTACCCTCTGTTCTGCAAGGGAAGATGCTCCTTCTAGCCCAGTGGTAATCAACCTGGTCCCTAGCGCCCCCTAGTGGGCGTTCCAGCTTTCATGGTGGGCAGTAGCAGAGCAACCAAAGTATAAATAAAAAAATAGATTTAACTACAGTAAGTTGTTTTATAAAGATTTATTCTGCCAAACTTAGCAAAAATACAACATAAAGTACTTGGCAATTAATTATTATTATATGCTTTAACTTGCTGTAACTCTGCTTTATAAATTTTATAAAGTAAAGTTACTTCCTTACTTTATAAATCACCATTACTGTGGAACCGGTGAGTGGTTAGAAAATGTTACTCCTAACAGAGATACAGAAGTGGGAAGTAGATATAAAAAGGTTGACTACCCCTGGTCTAGGCTGTTTACTGTACAAAAGTACCTGAACAGATAATCTAGGACAAAGGCCATCAGGATCTCTATTTATAGCTAGAAATGTGAGAGAGAGACCCACAGACTCTTGGAGAATTATGTCCCAATATTCTGTCCGTCTGCTGGTAGGACACTTATTAGCATTTTGTTCAAAGTATGAACTATATATATAACGGCCTGAATGTGACTGTCCCTCCCAAATTCATATGTTGAAATCCTAACTCCTAATGTGATAGTATTAGGAGGTGAGGCCTTTGGGAGGAGTTTAGGTCATGAGGGGGAAGCCCTCATGAATCAGATCAGTGATCTTACAATAGAAACTCCAGAAAGGCCTGTCACCCCTCTGCCGTGGGAGAACACAATGAGAACAGTCATCTCTGAACTGGGAAGCGGGCCCTCACCACACTGAGTCTGCCAGAGCCTTGATCTTGAACTTCCCAGCCTCTACAACTGTGAAAAGTAAATGTTTGTTTTGAAGCCACCTCACCTATGATATTTTTGCAATAGCAACCTAAATGGAGATTTTATATCACATATGTATGTATGTATGTATGTATTTTTATAATGGTTCTGAGGTATAGGATAATGGATTCTGAAAATCAGAAGTATTAAATAGATACCTTTATCTAAAACAGAGATCTAAACTGCTCCCTTACAGGTCACCCAAACCACTCTCCTGCCTTCATCTAGAGCAGTGGTCCTCAACTCCTGGGATGCGGACCGGTACCGGTCCATGGGCCATTTGGTACCGGTCCGCAGAGAAAGAATAAATAATGTATATTATTTCCGTTTTATTTATATTTAAGCCTGAACGATGTTTTATTTTTTAAAAATGACCAGATTCCCTCTGTTACATCCATCTAAGACTCACTCTTGACGCTTGTCTCAGTCATGTGATACATTTATCTGTCCCACCCTAAAGGCCGGTCCGTGAAAATATTTTCTGACATTAAACTGGTCTGTGGCCCAAAAAAGGTTGGGGACCACTGATCTACAGCCGTGCTGGCGAACCTTTTTATAAAAACCACTCACTTTTGCAGTGCTGGTAAACCTGGTCCCTCCTGCCCACTAGTGGGATTCCAGCTTTCATGGTGGGCCAATCACGGCGCCGTTTGGTTGCTCTGCTACCGCCCACCATGAAAGCTGGAATGCCCACTAGTGGGCGGGAGGGACCAGGTTGACCAGCACTGCAAAAGTGGGCGGTTTTTATAAAAAGGTTCACCATCACAGATCTAGAGTGTCTTTCCCATCCATTATTCTCCTGCTAGTGCCAGTCTGTGAGGTGTTGTGCAGGAAATAATAAAGGAATGAGAATACATCTTAGTTTTGAATATGCAGCATCAGTGCTGAGATTATCCTTAAGTTTGGTCCAGCAATGAAGTGTCTGTAATTCATGGTGCTTTGGGGAAGATCATGAAATATATGATCTTGTGATATATTGATTTTAATAATTCAGACATCTTAGAGAAAAGTTGTAAAACATACCCATGGCTTAAGAAAACTTTGTGGAATACAGTTTTCAAACTGAGATAATAGCCTCCATTCACTTAATCTTCTGTGACCTGAAAGACTCATTGTTTGAGTTTAGTGGTAGGATCCCTTTATATACCCATAGAATACTGATGTTTCGTGAGTCCTTGGTTTGAGAAAGTCTGATTCTTGAATCACCTTGGGCTAATCTCTTCCTCTTTCTGGGCACAAATGTCCCCATCTATATCAGGATTAGGACCCAGGTCCCCCAATTTCCAGTGTAGTACTTATAACACAGCACCCCACTGCTTTGAAGCTTTGAAGGTGTCCCAACTGTTCTCCAAAACCCTTCCTCATTAGAAGGTTTTTCCAAGGCCTCAATTAATCATATAAGCCTTAGCAAATATTTTCTTACTGATTCCTTTAGGATAATGTCTTTCTTCTACAGAACCATAAAATAAAACATAAAACAAACACTGCCCCCCCCAGAAGAGATTTTCTTTTGTGATTTTTTTTTCTCTTTAAAGATGAGGATTCATGGCATATGAATACTTGCGTGACTTTCATCCCTCCTGTCCTCCTTTCCTCCATAGTCTCACTGCCTGTTCTCTTAGGGTGACACATCTTTTGACAAGAGGTACTCTTAAGTTGAAGGGGGGAAATCTATCATCCCTTTGTGATTTTTTTCATCTGACAGTTTCTTTTTGATTTCTCCTCTGTGGGATGAAGATTTATTTCAGCCCTTTAGATTCCTTTGATTTGGTTCCATATCTGTTCAGATGGGTGACAGTGGACTTTTTAGTTATAAACTATTTAAGTAACCACTTCATTCCAGCTTCTCCATCTTCATTGTTGACTATCCATTTGGCAATCCATGCTGTTCAAAGTTTTAAAACATGGTCACACATTTTTTTCCACTTCTCTCATTGAGAGAGGGTGTCTGTGTCCCTTCCCCCATCTGGGCACGCGCATGCCTGCTTTGACGATAGATTCCTCTGGAAGTGCAGCTATGTCACGGAAGTCTTCAGGCTTCTGAGAACACTTGCTCTTGGCATCCTGGGCTGCCATGGACACAGCCAGCCCCAAGAGTGAGTGTCACGCTATAGAGGCCACAGAGAGTTTAACAGATAGTCTACCATTGCAATGTTTAGTCAAATGAGTGAAGAATCACTCCTGAAATTTAATCCTTCAAACAAGGAATTCTAACCTCTAGCTGTTGAGTCCCCCATAGATGTGTGACTTATCTCAACTATGGACTCAGACACTGTGGACCAGAGAAGGCCTGATCCTGCTGAGCTACATCCCAATTCCTGACTCACAGCATCCCTAAACATAAAAATTAGTGTTGTTTTATACCACTAAGTTCCGGGTGGTTTGTTACATAACAACAGATGATCAGAACATAATGTGATATCTAGAAAATAAAGCAAAACAGAAACCTAGAACAAGTAGCATTGGCTTTGGCACTAGATGACAGGTGAACACTGGGAAGGTCCTTGAGAAGACATTGCAGAAGCTTGACCTTGAGGAGACTGTTGTGAGGACTGGAAGGGAAGTGAGGACAAAGTCACTAGAAGCTGAAGCTGTTCTGTAGTAGTGGAACGTTGATCAACACCATGACCTGTGCCAATGTAGAAGTCAAGAAGGTAATGAATGGACTCAATGTACGACTAAGGAGGATTACAGGTATAGGGTTGGAAGGGCCACTTGGGTTTTTCTTTATGTCTCTGATCAGAGGTTGATGGAGAAACATGGAATAAAGAATAAACTATTCAGTTTTTGAGTGGAATTTGGAGCAAACATAAAGACTCCATGGACAGCCTTTCCATCCAGAAAAAAAATGTTCTCAAACTAACAACGAGCCACAGGGGAAAAATTCAATCCAGGGCACTGTCAGGAAAATGTGAGTTCAGGGTAAAGATAAACCCAAGAGAATGACTGTAAAACCCTTGATTTTTGGGTAAGACTTCAGAATGGTTTAAAATGATGCTTCCTAGACACTTTCAAATAGACAAAAATCTTCTAAGAATATTAAAATTGTGTCTCACAGACTCTAAAAATATTAATGTTTGTCCCACAGGGGCCTCATAGGAAGCTCAAGAAAGAAAAAGTCATTTCTTGAAGAGATGTGTAGATGTAGCTCCTATCTAATGGAGTAGAATTTAAATTGATCACGAGTCCTACAGAGTTTTTAAGGAATTATACCAGATTGGACTAGAAAAGGAAGGAGAACATCCAAAGATACAAAGAAGCCTTTGGATCCCCCCATGGTTTTATGGGCAGGAGGCAGGTGAGAAACGGCTCAGCTACAGACAAGGGGGACGTTAATGGACAAGGATGACTCAGAGTTCAGAGCCAAGAGCTCTGGAAAGTCACACCCAAAAAGCAGACCCGAGTCGTAGAAAAGCACCTGGTAGCATGTGCCCACTAGATTGCAGAACTGCCATGAACCATTGAGGCTGTGTGCCTACAGCTTTCGTCTGCTTTGAACAGGAGAGTCTGTATGCATTTTCTTACACCTGTTCCATGATTGTGTGTGTGTGTGTGTGTGTGTGTGTGTGTGTGTGTGTTTTGGGATAACAGATTTTCAGATCAAGAGAAACTGTAGCAAAGGCACTGACCTTGAAGAGACTCATTGGCAGGTTTCCCTGATTTAGAATATAACTTTCAGGACTTCAAGCCTGGGCCTGATGCTATGTCGGCATGAAACTCTTAGGTGTCTGTCTTGGGAGAGAGCTGAGTATATTCTGCCCGTGGGAAGAATGCAAATGATGTGTGGCTGCAAATTAAATCTGACTGCCAATTCTTTGTCTCTCCTCCCAACAAGAGGTGATGTCTTTGTCCCCTCCTCTGAGTCTGGGTGGGCTTGTGACAATTTTAACAAATAGAGGACAGCAGAAGTGATGGCTTCAGGGCCCAGGTTATAAGCATCCATGCAATTTCCACCATGTACTGCTGGGAACGTTTGCTCTCAGAGACATCAGCTTGCGTGTTAAACTTCTAGCTACCCTGAGACATCTGGCCATACTGGCAAGATCACGTATAGGTGCTCTGGTCAACTGTCCCAGCTGACCTGGCCCTTCCACCATTCCAGCCCAGGCTCCAGACATCGTGATTGAAGAAGCCAACAGGCAGGATGCTCCCTGTTCTTCTGTTCTCGCCCTAGCTATTTCAGACTCCTCAGCCACTGCCGTCATCCAAACTAAAGGCCCAACCACCACGGAGCTGAGAAAGGCCTTACACTCTGAGTCTTTTTCAGACTCCTGGCTCATAAAACCTGTGAGCATCATACAATTATTATTGTATGCCACTAGATTTTGATGTGGTTTGTTATGTAGCAACAGATAACTGAAAGAAATGTGATATTATCTAATGTTTTGTTCCTCATTCCCAAAACATGTCACATGGTCAGAGAGCTCAAGGGTATTTACTTAGGAATAAGAAGCCTGGACCAAAGGGATTCCATGGAGGAAGTTAGAATACAGCTAGAAGTCAGAATATGGCCAGATGTCTCAGGGTAGCTAGAAGTTTAACACGCAAGCTTGGCTCATGGATGGATAAAGAGACTTGGCCATCTGGAGGGATTTGCCAGTTACCAAAGGAAAGTCGAGTCTTCCTGCCGTGGGAAAGGCCAGCAGAGGCCCCTGCTGAGCTTCCACTTCAGGCTCAGTGGGTGCTGGGGAGGAGGAGACTGGGTCGGTGGGTGAGTGGTGGCCGTAGCAGGACATCCTTTGCTGTCTGGATGGGAGGGACAGTTTACGCTAGGAAAGCACAACACTTATATTTTGTTAGGGCCTTAAGTGGTGTGGACAAAAGCCTTGATCTAGAGCAAAAAGAAGGTTGTCGGGACAATAAGCCAAGACCTTCCTTATCAGGAATCTGAAATATTGATTTGTATGACCCTCCACATCGTATATCTTAAAAAAAATATTTTTTAACTGTGACTTTAATATTGATCTAAAGTGCAATGATTTTTAGCGCTACTATTGAAAGTCTAAGGTTCCCAGGTGTGAAACTGTCCCTTTTTAAATTCCTTGGTACATGAAATAAGGACATCTCCTGTTGCTGAAAGTGCTATACATTCTTTGGGGGAAAAAGATTTTTTCTGGCTTTAAGAGCAGGCATTGGCCCTTGAGTTATTTGATGAGGTAGTTTGTCTTAGAGCAGACATTTGATTTGACAAAGGTGTTGGTTCTATTTCAACTGGTTTGACTGATGTTAAGTGAGAGGAATTTCCTCTATGACCAGCGTTGTGCCAGGCTCTGCCTTAAATAAGAAAGAAGTGGCTGGAACCCTCGTTAAACTATTGCACGATAGAAAAAATTTTTTTGTTTTTTTTTTAAATAAATTTTTATTAATGGTAATGGGATGACATTAATAAATCAGGGTACATATATTCAAAGAAAACATGTCTAGGTTATTTTGTCATTAAATTATGTTGCATACCCCTTGCCCAAAGTCAGATTGTCCTCCGCCACCCTCTATCTAGTTCTCTGTGCCCCTCCCCCTCCCCCTAACTCTCTCCCTCCCTCCCTCCCATGTCCTCCCTCCCCCCACCCCTGGTAACCACCACACTCTTGTCCATGTCTCTCAGTCTCGTTTTTATGTTCCACCAATGTATGGAATCATGTAGTTCTTGTTTTTTTCTGATTTACTTATTTCACTCCGTATAATGTTATCAAGATCCCACCATTTTGCTGTAAATGATCTGATGTCATCATTTCTTATGGCTGAGTAGTATTCCATAGTGTATATGTGCCACATCTTCTTTATCCAGTCTTCTATTGAAGGGCTTTTGGGTTGTTTCCATGTCTTGGCCACTGTGAACAGTGCTGCAATGAACATGGGGCTACATGTGTCTTTACGTATCAATGATTCTGGTTTTGGGGTATATACCCAGTAGAGGGATTGCTGGGTCATAAGGTAGTTCTATTTTCAGTTTTTTGAGGAACCACCATACTTTCCTCCATAATGGTTGTACTACTTTACAGTCCCACCAACAGTGGATGAGAGTTCCCTTTTCTCTGCAGCCTCTCCAACATTTGCTATTACCCGTCTTGTTGATAATAGCTAATCTAACAGGGGTGAGGTGGTATCTCATTGTAGTTTTGATTTGCATTTCTCTAATAACTAATGAAGCTGAGCATCTTTTCATATATCTGTTGGCCATTTGTATCTCTTCCTGGGAGAAGTGTCTGTTCATGTCCTCTTCCCATTTTTTTATTGGATTGTTTGTTTGTTTGTTGTTGAGTTTTATGAGTTCTTTGTAAATTTTGGATATTAGGCCCTTATCTGAGCTGTTGTTTGAAAATATCATTTCCCATTTAGTTGGCTGTCTGTTTATTTTGATATCAGTTTCTCTTGCTGAGCAAAAACTTTTTATTCTGATGTAGTCCCATTCATTTATCTTTGCCTTCACTTCTCTTGCCATTGGAGTCAAGTTCATAAAATGTTCTTTAAAACCCAGGTCCATGATTTTAGTACCTATGTCTTCTTCTATGTACTTTATTGTTTCAGGTCTTATATTTAGGTCTTTGATCCATTTTGAATTAATTTTAGTACACGGGGACAGGCTGTAGTCGAGTTTCATTCTTTTGCATGTGGCTTAGAAAAAGTTTTTAAACTTTTAAAAGTTTTAAAAGTTTTGCTCTCCTGTTCGTCATAACCGTCTTTTTCCAAACACTGTCACATTCCTTAACTCATCAGGAGTAGATGCTGCCTCCTCAGCTGTTTGCTATTTTAGCACACTTTACTGTGTGCCTGCCCAGGACTTCGCGAATAGCAGCAGCTCGGTCAACATTTGCTCAATGAATGAATACAGGTGAGGGTATTAGCTGTTATTCTTTACCTGTACAATTTGGCTCCATGGCCTTCAGTCCTAAGGGAGCATTCCAGCTGGAGCAGGGGCCAGGGAGACTCCCTTGCCATTGTTGCAGCTCTGAGGTGAGTGGGATGACTGGGGACCATTGCTCTCTCTGGGACATGATGCCCCCAACAGCCAGGAAAGGTGCCTACAGGTGTCAGATTGAGGATACCCATTTGGAGGCTCTTAAACCAATGAGTGGACACAGGAAAGGGCCCTTAGGGTGATGGTGACAGATGGTCCTCTTGCCATCCTTCCCTGTGGTGACAGCTTTCTTGGTCCTCTGTTTGTCACACCCCAGGGGGAGAGTGACAGTTTCCCTTACTGAACTGACCAACCCACCCACTCCCTAGCAGTCCCAGGTTCACTGGATTTGAGGATAGTGGTAGAAAAAGGGAGCCAAGGAAAGAAAGTGGAGGAGAGGGAGAGAAAGGAAACAGGTGTTGGAAAGGAAAAGGGAAGGTGGGAGATTTTCTCCAGGAAACATGTGATTCAGTTAATCTAGATGTTGCCCAGCGCCATCTGCCCCTCAGAAATCTGGATAAACTTGCTCTGAACCCCCAGCTGGCTGCAATCTTCCCTCCGTCCATCGGGGAATCTCACACCTGCCTGTGCGGGCTTCTCTCTGCTGCGGAGCGTCCTCGCCCAAGGACTCCCGCCCATGCACTGTTTCCGGTGAAAAAGTCAGCCACAGCACATTCCTACACCTCCAGTGAAGACGTCAGCCTCGTGACACACTTGGAGTGCCCGGTACCAACATCCTGCGACCTCCTGGATGGGTCGCCTTCCTTCCCAGTTTGGTGCCCCCTTCCAAAGCCCACACTCTGGCCTCACTAACCTCCTATCTGCTCACCACCCTTTGCATGGGGTGTCAGGCCCTTCATCTAAATGCATTTCTGTAGAGAACAGTCGCACAGTTCACTTTTCCCCTGTTCCTCTTGGGAATCTGGGAAATACAATGGTCTCCATAGCTGGGAGGAGCGATGAGTCACAGCGGAGCAACCTGGCGTCATTAAAGAACAGCTCTGGGCTGGAACAGCAAGCGCTGTCTTTGCCCTTGAATCCCTGGGGCATGGCCCCCAGGAGACGCAGGGACACCCACCTCCCGGTTTGTTCGAGTACCTCCTCTGGGCCTGGCTCCAGAAAGTACAGAGAGAAGCTGAGACATCAGACTGAGGAGCTGGCCACATGTTTTAATGGTTAATAGCGCAGGCCCTAGAGAGCCCCTTCCAGATGTGGCTGAACAATCTCCAGGTCGGGGCCCTGAGGGCTTCCCGTCCATCAAGGACCTCAAAGGCAGGGCCTGCTCGTTGCCACGTGCTTCTGCATGTCGCCCTTGAGCCACTCTGGTAAGACTGAAAGCCGACATGCATCACATATTAAAACTGCATCCGTTTACCTGATGACAATTTTGGAAGTGTAAGCATTTAGAATACGTTCCGATTCTGTAGCAGTGGTACGGCACTTCTTCATTTTTATTCAATAGCATTCTGGCAGCTGCAGACAAACGGAGATGGAGCCCTCTCCTGTCTCTGAAAGTCCCTGCCAGGGGGCCATCGCTCTGCGTTCAGAAACTGAAGAGGCATCTGAGAGGTCCTTGAGACAAGTGTTTGTTTGCAGTCCTGCTCAGCGGCTGTGTCTGTGTCTGAAGTGACGGTGACGGCAAACCCAGGGTCTCTGCAAGGATCGTCAAGTTGTCGGGCAAGCTGAAGTGGCAGGCCATGGACACGCCCACATTATTTTTGTCTACCAACAGGGCAGTTCCGGTAGTGACAGCTGGGAAGGCACACTGAGCCCGGGCATGTGGGGAGCAGGAACCAGCTCGTGCTACGCGGATCTGGCTCGAGAACTGAGGAACGATTACCCATTAATGGCCATTCCTCCCAGGCTGTCGCGTACTTGCTGTCTTGGCCAATGGTCCCCTTGCTGCTGTAATTTCTGCTTTAAAAGGCTGCTCTGCAACCTGGTTTCTTTGTTCTCTCTCCAGGTTTTGCAAACTGCATGAACCCACCATTATATCACTGTTTACAATCTGTACATAAAAGAAGTGTCTAGTGGAAGAAGCAGGGTAGTAAGTGATCTCGTTCTCTCAATGTGACCGGAAGAAGAATAAATAAAACCCTAACAGTTTGCACCTGGACAAAGTCACAGATGCCCTGAGCACTGTTGAGCAGCAGAGCCCTGTGTGTCCCTGTTGTTATACCCCCCCCCCCCACTCCCACCAGAGAGGAGGACTTCCTACCAGTAGTGTATTGCTTTCTGTGATGCCGGGAGGGGACATTGGTGCAGGAGATCATGTCCATGTTCCCTCAAAGGCGAGAATGGGAAAGTTTCTCGTGAACTTGTCCTTCCTTCCAGGAAGGTGTCTTCCAGGGCTTGAATGAACATATGGTACCCAGCCCTCCCACAGGAGTGGGCCTGGAAATTGCTCTTCCTCTGGGCAGAGACTATGTCTAATGCCCTCCATGCCGCGTCCAGTGCCTGGAGCTTGGTCAGCACTCACTCCGTTTGTGGATTGGGTGAGGGACTGAAGGGAAGGAAGAAATGAATGCACGTCATTTCATGCTGAAGAAAGAAAAATTGGCTGCCAACAACTCTCAGCTCTCTCTTCCTTCCTCCAAAGGGGTCATAGAAGGCCAACATTCACCAGGTGCCCCTTGATCCTTTTTTTTGTGCTTGCTGGACCGATATGGACCTGTGACCACCGATGTCAGCCAGCCTTCCTAGCAGATAATGGCAAACAATGAAAACTGGTGGTTCCTTTGAAGGGCCCAATCAATGCCTTCACTCATCACAAGCATTTGAAATGTACCAAGAACAGCCTCAGAAGTTAACTGGTTTCTGTAGACCATTTGGGGGTTTACTATGTGCCAGCAGCCTCTGCTAAGCATGTTAGGCACAATTACTTATTTAATCCTTCTCCTGTGCTTATGAAAGAGGGCTTAATGCTACTCTCGGGTCTACAGCTGAGGCTGAGAGATCTGTCTAGACGTCCAGGTTTTGTACATTGAGACTCGAACCAATCCATTTATAGTGTCTCAAAACCGCACGCTGAGCTGGAAAGAGCAGTCACATTGTGAAGACTATTAGGATGTTCCCATGTCCAAGATGGTGAGCGAATGGCACAGAGAGAGGCTTGTCACACTGTCTGTGGCTCTGGTCTTCTGAGGCTGTGGGGATCTTTGTTTAGTCATTGTACTTAGTAAAGTATAAATCATGGCGGACCTCCTGGGATTAATTACTTGGGTTAAAATGGAAACGTTTTAGTAAGACAGGTGAATTGGAGTGAAAGTCTAAGACTCATCAATTAAGCATCAGATCACAGAAAGAACATAATATAATGTTAGGTCTGAAAGAGAAAAGAGCATCCAGGTCAGTGGTTCTCGGGTGTTTTGACTTCACAATCCAGTTAAAAATAATCCTGGGGGCTGGTTGAGCAGACAACTTTTAATTTTGTTAGTAATAAATTTTTGTTTTAAACAAAGCAACCATGTACTGCCACCAGCATTTTTTAAATGGAAGGACACTTTAACATGAAAATGTTTAGAAAGGATAGAGATTCAGAAAAAGGTGAGTTTCTCTTAAGAAAAGAGAGTTGGCAACTTTGTAGAAATCAGAGAAATCATGTTCACTATTTCTTCCGTGCTAATAAAGCATACTGCCAATTTAAATGCAACTGAGGATACATCCTGCTTTTAGAGAAAAAAATTAATGCTACGTTTAACTAATTTCTTGATATTATGTGACATGTACTTGTTTTCTTGATGTGGGTGTGTACTTTGTGTGGGGAGAGGTCTATGTCCAATGGTACATTGGGAAAGTGGATTTCAAATTTGGGTAGTTTGTTGAAATTCAGTTTCACGCAGGGATGCTAAGGAAAATGGACACTGTGTTGTACAGTTACTTTCACTCAGTGTGTCATTCTGGGTGATCTGAAAGAAACATTAGAGCAGCAGCCCACAGGTTGTCAGTTCCCGTCCTTCCCTTCCAGGGATGGGGGTTTCTGATTAGGCCTCCGGGCCTATGGGGATGACTGCCGATGGAAGACTGTCCTGCTCACAGGCCCTGCTTGGGACCTTATAAATCATAAAAGGCATTGATGAGAGTCCTTCAACTCTCTTCAATGTTTTAAAGACATTTAACGAAAATGGTCTGTGAAATCTCACTGTGGATAAATATGCAAACTAGTTTTTTTTTTTTCTTTGCTTTTGGCTGAGATTATAGCAACTCAGTGTGGTAACACTTAATCACATGCTGATCAGATTGTTTAATTTGCAGCTAGACATGTCTCTAATGCAGAAAATTCCAGGAAGTAAATTGTTAATTAATAAGTACAGTGTATTTGAAAGTATAATCTCTCAAAGCCTAGTGTTCATGGAGAGAAACAAAGAAAAGGCTTTATTCCAGTGAAGATACATATTTTTTTAAGATTTTTATTTATTGATTTTATAGAGAGAGGAGAAAGAGGGACAGCGGGCTAGAAGTATCAACTCATAGTTGCTTCACTTTAGTTGTTTATTAATTGATAGCTTTTCTTATGTGCCTTGCCCAGGGAAGCCCAGGGTTTTGAACCCATGACCTCAGCATTCCAGATCAGTGCTCTATCCACTGCGCCACCATAAGCCAAGCAACAGTAAAGATATTGAGCACGTGGATGATTGCTCTGCCTCTGGTCATCTTGGGGGCGCCAGGCGACACCACAGAGTAGATTCTTCCTCCGTGGCTCCACTGAGGGGGCATTGATTTTTCAGTCTAATTTGAAGTAATCTTTCTTTCGAATGCAGCAGCATTCCTGCACCCTGATCTAACAGAGCTCCCCTTTCTGTGACTCACTGTTCTGCCTTCCTGCCGTTTGCTTAGTCCTCAGCATGAGCCCTGGTGATGGCTCTGTGAATACATTAGGCTGATGGATCCTATCCATTAACACGGAAGCTCTGGGCTGGCAGGGAGCACGCTACAGCATAGAGAGCTGTATTAGTCTCCCAGACCCACCTCTCTGCTTTGGGAATAGCATCACACTTCTTTTAGGGGAGTTGCTATTTCTTGTTTCTTACTCTGATATGTGGTTCGATAGGACCTGGTATCTTGAGAGATAACCCTTCCTTTTTAGGCACAGTGATTGGTTTAAAGATAAGCATTTCTCTTGTACCAGTTACCTATAGCTGCGTAACAGACCACCCCTAAACTTAGTGATTTGATATAGCCATGCCATTATTTTCACAATTAATGGCATGGCTATATCTGTGCGTTACCTGGGTGGTTCTTGTGCTGGTCTCAAGTGCATTTACTGATGTTGCTGAAGTCAGCCAATGGCCTAAGTGGGGCTAGAAGGTCCATGATGGCCTCACTATGTATTTAAGGGCTTGGTGTTGCCATTGCCTGAGACTCTCCATGTAAGACCACCATGGGTTTTTTCTTTTTGCCACAGTGGGAGCAAAAATGAAAACTCTTGATGCCAAGGGTTGGACATCAAACAATATTCCTTCTACTATATTCTGGTCAAAGTAAATCACAGGGCTAGTCTAGATTTAAGACAAAGGGGAATATTCCCCACCTCTTAATGAAAGGAACAGAAAGTCATATCACAAAGACTCTTGTATATAGCCATTGAAAGAGTCACTGCAGTAATAGTTACAGATAATCTACCACATTACTGAAGCTGGAAACATTGGGGGTCAAGCCCCATGAGCAGCCTCCACCCCAGGCTTGTGGAAGGAACTGGCGTGCGGCAGATGAGAACGGAACTGACTTCTGGAGAGAAGCAGAAATGAGAGCAGGAGTTGGGGGGGGCTCTGTGTCTCTTCTCCCTGCTTCGATGACCTGAGCAAATGCACCCCCTTCCCCTCTCTCCTCATCGAGTTCAAGTGGGGGTTCTGTCCTGTGTTCTCCTGTGGACCAGCTGAATGCAAACCTACTGCTTCCCCTTCGTGTGCCTCCTGTGCAGAGTGGACGAAAGGATGGGGAGCAGAGATCTGTGAGTTTAAAATGAGGTTCATGGGCACAGCCACATCAAAACACTGCTGGGCCAGACCTGTGGCGGCGCAGTGGATAGAGCATCGACCTGGAACACTGAGGTCGCAGGTTCAAAGCCCTGGGCTTGCCTGGTGAAGGCACATGTGGGAGTTGATGCTTCCTGCTCCTCCCCACCTTCTCTCTCTCTCTCTTTCTCCCCCTTCTCTAAAATGAATAAATAAAATATTTAAAATAAATAAATAAATTAATTAATTAATTAAAAAAAAACAAAACCCTCTGCTGGTTGCATTCTTGCCACCTCTATTCATTCTCATTCTGAGGATAGAAATGACGGTGAGCGCCCAGCAAGCAGCACCTTGGTGAATGGCACCATCAGAAGAATGTGAAAACATACACATTCAGGTGTCTTGCTCTCTTCTCCACGATGACAGCTATAAAGTTTGGACCTGGAGAAGGTGTGATAGCATCTGTGTCCACGGTATAACAGCATGGACAGTCTTATTACCATTTTGGATTAACTGACGACAGTCAATAAATCAGACTGAACTCATCAATTTCTGCACCTTCTTCCTCTGGGGTCATCTCTGTGGGATACAAGGGATGAAGAGAGGTGGGTGGCCTTTTTGAGAGAGTAGACTTTAAAACCTTGGAACCCTGTGATCAGAAGTGAAAAGGAAGCTGCCGTCTTGAATAACCACCAGAGGAGCTAATGGTGACTTTCCACAGCTAGCCACTCAGTCTGTCACATACACCTTTTCATCTTTGGACTTCCTTCGTTTTGTGTAAAATGTCATTATCCAATTATCTTAGCAAGCCTCTCCCTGAGAATCTGACCTTTTCAGTAATCTGTAATTGAATCCTCTAACCACATTACACTCCGAAAGCATTTCTTTGGTCCAACTCATAAACAATAAATATTTCTAAGCTTCCGGTCTAGACTCAACTTGAAAAGGGCCTCAGTTTCTTGCAACAGTCTCAAGAGCTCTTGTGTGGCGGAGGTGATGTTGGGGGTCTCCTCTTGGGTGGGCTTTTAGGAAGCCTTTCTCGGGGTGAGACAGAGGAAATAGTAAAGTAGGATGTTTTATATTACCCTTTATGAGATTTTTTTTCCCCTTAACACTTCTCTAAGTCATTTCCCACTGGATCGGAAGTGATGCGAGGTGCATGGGGAAGTAACATAGTTGTTAAGGGTTTAAGCTCTGGAATCAAACAGACTTGACTGTGAGTCCTAACCTTGCCACTCTGCATTTACACAAAAGACGAGCCACTTAGCTTCTCTGATGTCCAGGGTCCTCATTTGTAAAACGGAGACAATAACACCTCCTAGGGTTGTAATGAAATTTAATGAGGATATATATGTAAAGTATTTGGCACCGTGCCTGGGACATATTAAGTGTTCAATTAATGTTATCCACTATTATTGAAGTATCTAATTTACATAATGTAATTAGATACAATTTAACTTGTCTAAGGAGGTTTGGATGTTGTCACAGGACAGAAGAATCAGTTTGAATTTTTAATGTAAGTCATAAATCTTCAGGAAATCTCTACTTTTCCAGAGTGAGCTGCAATGTGACCCCTCACAAACACTTTTAGTGGCAGGCCATTATACTGAGAACTAAAGACAATTGTCCTAATGTTGGGCTTCAAACATGGAGAAAAGTTTGTTGACATTTTGTCCTGAGGAAATAACAGTTGAGAAAGGCCCAGTTGTTTTCTATTTTAAATCAAAATACAAAAGGATATTTATAGGCATTTATAGATAAATATTAGAGTCATCTGAATTGGTCATGATTCTGAATAAACATCCATATTCTTAAAATAACTATTTAAGAACAGATAAAACCTCCCTATCTTCTGAAATAAGCACCCAATACATTCTTAGGAAAGAAGTAAGTACCTAATAGGAATAGAATACAGCATTTACTTTGGGAGGTAACGCTTAATTTTTTAGAATGTTTCTTGAAAAATATAGCAAACTGTGTTGAATCAAATTGCGTTAACCCAAAGTTAATGTACCAACAGGTGTCCCAGGGCTAAAATGAACATATATACCAGTTTGCATAGAATAGTTTCCATTAACATAATTGTCCCAACATCATTATTCATAGCACCACAATTCACTCTCAAAAGTGTGCTGGTTTAGATGACAAATTATGTGATTGCCTTGTCTAAAACCTCATGGTCTATCCTCCTTTGAAACATTTAAAATATTTATTTTTAATGGATTAAATTATCATTACCGCATTCTCATTCTCAGCAATTAGAGACAGGAAAATGTTTGTCATCATGAAGTGGCTTTGTTTTTTATACCTATTAGACAATGGGGAATATGTAAGCCATTGGGGTCCCCTCTCTGCCTTGGTTGCTAGGAAGCTGACGGGAAGTTGGCACTCTCTTGCAGGGCGCCATAACCTAAAATTTGTAAAGCAATTATTTCCTTACTTGCCATTGTTGCTTCATTGTTGTTTTGATTTTTTTTTTTTTTTTACAGAGACAGAGAGAGAGATTCAGAGAGAGGAATCGACAGGGACAGACAGACAGGAACGGAGAGATGAGAAGCATCAATCATTAGCTTTTTGTTGCGCGTTGCAACACCTTAGTTGTTCATTGATTGCTTTCTCATATGTGCCTTGACCGTGGGCCTTCAGCAGACTGAGTAACCCCTTGCTGGAGCCAGTGACCTTGGGCTCAAGCTGGTGAGCTTTTGCTCAAACCAGATGAGCCCGCTCTCAAGCTGGTGACCTCAGGGTCTCGAACCTGGGTCTTCTGCATCCTAGTCCGACACTCTATCCACTGCGCCACCACCTGGTCAGGCTCTTGTTTTGATTTTTATTGTGTTTGATATTTTTTCCGTATGGTTTCACATATTCCCCCCCCTACCATGGTTTCAAATCACTTAAAAAAATAAACGGTTATGAATGTTTTATCTTTAGTATTTAATGTTTTATGCAAATTCATATTAATATACAGGCCTGTACTAACCAAACCACAAGGAATTCCACAAAGGTAGCTAGAGCTCCCTCTTCTGCTTTGTCACACAGTAGGATGTGTGGTGGTTTATTCTCGTGCTGTGGAAGATGGCAGTATTTGGTCCTAATGCTTTACCTCTCCTTAAATTCATGATTTTCCTCAGGTAACTTTGCATTGCCTCCCCACCCCTGCCATCTCACTGGATGCGGGGTAATTATCTTCCTCCTGACTCCACCTTGCATTGTATGATTCTCTGTGTGGTAGACAGAGTTGGCGGTAAGAGCTGCAACCATGGCCTGACCAGGCGGTGGCGCAGTGGATAGAGCGTCGGACTGGGATGCAGAGAACCCAGGTTCGAGACCCGGAGGTCGCCAGCTTGAGCGTGGGCTCATCTGGTTTGAGCAAAAGCCCACCAGCTTGAACCCAAGGTCACTGGCTCCAGCAAGGGGTTACTCAGTCTGCTGAAGGCCCGCAGTCAAGCACATATGAGAAAGCAATCAATGAACAACTAAGGTGTTGCAATGCGCAACAAAAAACTAATGATTGATGCTTCTCATCTCTCTCTGTTCCTGTCTGTCTGTCCCTGTCTATCCCTCTCTCTGGCTTACTGTGTAAAAAAAAATTAAGAGCTGCAACCATGGAGTCCTGGTGCGGGAACTCTGCCCAGGTTTAGCAGAGAGGGAGGGATTTCTCCTCCCCCAAAGAACCATGACAACCTATGTGGGAATGTCTATCATTGCAAGGAATCACAGCAGCAGTGGGCAAGCACCGGACTGCAGGGGTCTGGTTTCCAACAGTGACACCTTGTGGCAACAAGGAGCCATAACAGTGATGGCTCAGATGTGAGTTGTCTCCGCGCAGTATAGGGATCATCTTTGGACAGGGTAAATCCCAAGGGGGTCCATATTACGGGAGGAAGACATACACATAAAAATTTTCTGCTAATAACACAGGTGAGGAATCAAATTATTAATTGCAAAAATGAGAGATGTGCCTGCTGTGAAACAGTCCTCCCCCCCCCCCCCTCCCCAGCTTAACTGTCACCCTCAATGTGTACAGGATGGAGGGATGAGGAAGAAAAGGTGTGGATCTCAGTTAATGGTATGAACTGGGGATGGGGCTAATAAGGAAGTGCTCCTGGGAAGAGGTGATCCCTGAACTCTGAGTTCAGTCCTGCTAAGTTCTGAATGAGCATAACTAGACCCAGGTGGCATTAATCACAGAGCCCAGCCCTGCTGTGCTGATGTGCACTTGGGGTTACAGTGGCGGGAGCTGCCTAATGAGACATAAGATGAGTGTAATGCAAAGGGGGAGACAGTGATAAGTCAGTCCCACATAAAGCTTAAAAAGATGAACTGAAGCCGTAGAAAGTTGCAACCCAGATATCAGGCTGGAAGTATTCTGACAGAGCATCTTTAAGCAGATGCCTTCTGCGGATATTAAAAAAAAAGAAAGAAAGAAAAAAAGAAACAGAGATACCCCAGAGGGCTTTTAAGATTCTCGTTTCACTGGCCAGGAAATAGAGACACAGAAGGAAAATTCCCTGGGAGGAAAATTTAATTGGGGGGGAGGGAGGTGATTGTTGTTTATTTGCTTCATTTAAGATTCTGCAAAACCAGGATTGACCCATCACTTCCCTGCCATCCAGCAAATTTGCGTTCCTCTGACCGCATCAATTTCCCTTTCCAGCGGAGCCGTAGCCTCGCTTTGTTTATCTGTCTTGCAGTTGGCATGGACATCAATCACTTGCTTGACAGACGTTTGCTGTACCTTAGTTTTTCTGTGGGTTGGGCATCTTTTGATTGTTTGTTTCCTGTTTCTTTTAATGCCTCCTCAAAGCCCGTCTGAATTGATCCACTCAGACATATCGCGACCATTGCAAAAGCTGCTTTTTAGTAATCAGTTAAGGACAGCAGAGAGCTGTGCCCAATATGTAGTTTCTTAAAGAAGCAGTCCTCCACAGTTTGAACTTGAACATCAATTCCAGGCCAGTTGGAGAGCATGATTAGCCATGATAATCAAAAATGAAGAAAACAGAACAGGCAAGCAAATAAAATACTGGAGCAACCCCTGAAGCCAAATGCATTTCTAACTTTGCATTTTGCACTTAGAGATAAAAAACTAGAGTACAAACAATGTAGCTTTACGTCTTATCAGTTTTTGATAACATGGCAATTGACAGTGTAGTGTAGGTTAATCTGACTCCTGTCTGCTGTTTACTAGCTGAGTGCCCATGGGCAAATTCCTTAGCCTCTCTCCTGCCTGATAGACAACTGGAGTTACTAATAATGGCTCCTGTGCTTCAAGCTCTTTATATACAGTTATTGACTTAATAATTCTCCCAACAGCCTTTGAGGTGGGTGTTATTCCACCCACTCTCTGTTTTATCAATGGGAAAAACAAGACATAAGCAGCTCACTCCCTTGCCTAAGGTCACAGAGCTGGGGAGTGGTGGAGCCAGGATTTGAACCCAGGAGGTCTGACTCCAGGGGCACCGTAGTGCTTTGATGATAATGATTATAATAACACTCCTTGGGTTGTTGCTATTGGGTGTTGAAAGGAGTAAAGAAGAGTTGTGTCTGTAAAGCATGTACCACTGGGTCTGGCTCAGGGTATGAGCTCAGTAACTGTTCATGGGTGGTGTTAAGGCTAGACCATTCAAAGCCTTGAGGATCACCAATTGCCTTAGTTTGAACTGAGGCTGGTTCAGTTCAAATGGCTCTGGTTATGCCAGAGATTTCTATCATTTTGAAAGGAATTCTGGAACAGAACCAGAGTTACCTTCTATAACCCTCACATCAAGGCAACTGGTCTGAACAAGGACAGGATGCTTATCAAGAGATTAGCTAGTGAGTGATGGTCAACTTCTGGTCCATTTCTTGATATATATATATATATATATATATATATATATATATATATATATATTTTAATTTATTTTAGTAAGGAGAAAGAGAGAGAAGGAGGAAGGAGCAGGAAGCATCAACTCCATATATGCCTTGACTGGGCAAGACTGGGGTTTCAAACAGGCGAACTCAGTGTTCCAGGTCGATGCTTTATCCACTGAGCCACCACAGGTCACGCAACTTCTGGTCCATTTCATGGCTTTGAGAAAGTGGATTTGAATGTCCCACCCCTGACCTTTGAACTTCTGCCCAACCCCCTTCATCCATTCGGTCTTGGTAGCCCTCCCTCCTCTGTTCTTGGAGTTGACTTCTTATCAACAGAGTTCTGGGAGTCACATTTCATTTCTCTTTGTCCTCCGCTGGTGCTCTGTTTGCTATGAAGCCTAGCAGCCCCAGAACAGAGAGAACTTAATCCATTTTTATTAACAATGTCAAGTCATATGGAAATGATTTTGCTAAAGAATCATTGAATTATAAGAGGTTTGTTTCCCTCCATTAGGTGATTCATAGATGGAGCAAGACCTCTGAAATGGGCCACACTCTATTATAAAGGCCCCCGAATGTGAGATTTACAATGGTGTCCATTTTGGAATGAAAATTATAACCTGAGTCCAGCCTAATGCCCCAAGGGGTGAGACTTTCTGAAAGAGAAAGAAGACTCGAGCTTGAAGGGTTCTTTGGGCTCCGCCATTCCAACTTCCTTAATATTGTAGGAATGGACACTGAGGCTCCTGTCTGCTGAGAAGATTCCAGAGTAATGTTTCATGACTTTTTTTTTTTTTACAGAGACAGAGAGTGATAGACAGGGACAGACAGACAGGAATGGAGAGAGATGAGAAGCATCAATCATTAGCTTTTCGTTGCGAGTTGCAACACCTTAGTTGTTCATTGATTGCTTACTCATATGTGCCTTTACTGCAGGCCTTCAGCAGACTAAGTAAACCCTTGCTGGAGCCAGTGACCTTGGGTTCAATCTGGTGGGCTTTTCCTCAAACCAGATGAGCCTGCACTCAAGCTGGCGACCTCGGGGTCTCGAACCTGGGTCTTCTGCATCCTATTCCGACGCTGTATCCACTGCGCCACCGCCTGGTCAGGCTCATGACTCTATTTAAATGAACATCTATTAAAGGCAAAACAATTGCAATGAACAGCAGAACAGTGGTTACCTAGGGTCTGGGTTGGGCAGAGAGACTTGACTATAAATATTTATGAGGGAGCTTCTTATGATGATGGATTTGTTCTCTATCTTGATTGTGGTGGCAGTTTCATGACTCTGGACAATTGTCAAAACTCATTAAACTATACATTTAAAATAGTGAATCTGATTTTAAGTAAAGTCCCTTAGCATACCTGGTTAGACACAATCACTAAAACTAAGTACTATCTAGCTTGGGGTCCTTCCTTGGTATTATTACCTCTTAACTCCTCTTCATCTCGGTTCCTTGGGGAAAACGTTGTAGTTTTGTTCGGACTCTTAGGTTTTAAGTTCATGGAGACCTCCTTTGTTGGTAGAATAAAGCATTTAGGAGCATAAGATCCTAGAGATGGGGCTGGGAGTTGGGAATTGTAAGAACAACGCCAGGAGTAAATTTAAGATTATTCTCAAACTTTAAAAAAATTATTTATTAAAGTCCAATAATACCAACTGTACACCAAAGGGCATATCAATGACATTTTACATATCCTGACGGAGTAACTAATTTCCCTTCATTATCACTTGCTCATTAGGAAAGTTTCAAGATCTCTCATAATTTTGACAAGGTATTTGTAAACTTATTTCTCTTTGTTGCAGAACACATCCATGTAATGTGATTTTTAGAAGTCCAGTTCTCAAAGTGGATGTTCAATGCATTTGGGTTTTATGATTTTGACTCATTAATTCCTACCTCTTAGCTTCCTCCTAGAGTTGAACAAGGTCTCAGGATGTCAGAGTGACATGGGTCCTAAACAGAAAATCTTTGGTTATTTTTTTAAACTGTATTTTTCTAGATGCTTCCTAAAACTCCATGTTGTTTTGCCTTAATTTTCCCCGTTCATTCATTTATCCATGTAGCAGTCATTCTTTCCCCCACCAACAAGTGCCTACCTTGTGTCAGGCACGGAGCTAGGACGTCAATGGTGAGCAAAGCAAATGAGGACCTTGCCTTAACGGAAATTGCACTGTAAGAGGGAAAACAGACTTGGAACAATTATTTTACACAATTAATAAAATGTGGCAAGCATGACGAAATAATAAGGGTTTGTTTTTTTTACAAGGACAGAGAGTCAGACAGACATGAACAGAGAGAGATGAGAAGCATCAATCATCAGTTTTTCATTGCTACACCTTAGTTGTTCATTGATTGCTTTCTCATATGTGCCTTGACCAAGGGCCTTCAGCAGACCGAGTGACCCCTTGCTTGAACCAGCGACCTTCGGTCCAAGCTGGTGAGCTTTGCTCAAACCAGATGAGCCCGCCCTCACGCTGGTGACCTCGGGGTCTCAAACCTGGGTACTCCGCATCCCAGTCCGACACTTTATCCACTGCGCCACCGCCTGGTCAGGCGCACAAGGGGTTTTGAGGTCACATAATAGGGTGTTCTGTGTAGGGGTGCCGTCAAAGTCAGGGACGGGACATTTGAACTGATACATAAAGTGGTAGAAGGTGTGTTTGGAAATATTCCAGGCAGAAAGAGCAGCACGCTGAAAGGCCTGGAGGCTGGTGAACTTGGTAAGTTCAAAGACGGAAGGTGGACGAGGGGGCGGGGTGCAGAGAGCTGGCGGAAAGCGTGGCGGCACTGGGCCACGCGGTGCCTCGTGGGCAGAGGGGCTGCACACTGCTTCCACATGAAAGCAGTGGGACGTCTGTGAAGGATTCTAATCAGGGTCTGTTATGCGTCCACTTTTCTTTCATTGTAATTTTCCTCTTTATTTATTACTATTTTTTAAAATGTATTTTGAATTACAGTTTACGTTGAATGTTATTTTGTATCAGTTTCAGGTGTACAATATAGTGGTTAGGTAATCATATACTTCGCAAAGTGTTCCGCTTGGTATTGCAAGTACCCGTCTGGCCCCCTATGTAGTTATTGCAACGTTACTGACTGTATTCCCTGTGCTGTGCTTGACACCCCCGTGGCTATTCTGTAGCTACCAATTTATGCTTCTCAATCCTCCGCCTTCTGTACCCAGTTCCCCCGCAAGCCACGTCCCAGCAACCACCAGGCTGTTTTCTGTGCCTCGGAGTCTGCTTCAACTTTGTTCATTCATTTTGTTCTCTGGGTTCCACATATCAGTGAAATCATATGGTATTCGCCTTTTCTCACTGACTTATTTCACTTGGCACAACACCCTCTAGATTCCCCCATGCTGTCACGGATGGTAAGAGTTCATTCTTTTTAAATGGCTGAGTAATATTCCATTACAAGTATTTACCACAACTTTTTTATTCACTTGTCTATTGATAAGCACTTGGGTTGCTTTCATATCTTGACTGTTGTAAATAATCTTGCAATGAATATACATACATACATACATACATATACACACATACATAATACATACATGCATACATATATACATATGCATTCACTTTTGCTTTTTAGAAATATCACTTTGTTTACTATGTGGGAAAAAGACCAGAGAGAAGCAAGAATAAAAACTGGGTAACCAGCCTCTAGGCCAGGGGTCCCCAAACTTTTTACACAGGGGTCCGGTTCACTGTCCCTCAGACTGTTGGAGGGCTGGACTATAAAAAAAACTATGAACAAATCTCTATGCACACTGCACATATCTTATTTTAAAGTAAAAAAACAAAACGGGAACAAATACAATATTTAAAATAAAGAACAAATAAATTTAAATCAACAAACTGACCAGTATTTCAATGGGAACTATACTCCTCTCACTGACCACCAATGAAAGAAGTACTCCTTCTGGAAGGATAAATGGCCTCAGGGGGCCGCATGCAGCCCGCGGGCCATAGTTTGGGGACCCCTGCTCTAGGCAGTCACCTTTATCAACCAAACCTCAGTACTTCCTTTTGTTTTCTGAGTGAAAATGCATCTGATACAATATACGTCTGCTCAGACTCCCTTGCTGATTGGCTCTCCTGAAGTCTGTGTCACCTGTCCTTGCTTTCTGCCTCTCTACTTTCTGCATGAAACACAAACCTGAGACTTAAGAGGGTGCCTGGGACATTGTTAACAGTGTAGCTGCTGTCCCACCCTACACAGCCTATCTCTTCTCTCAGTTTATTGAGAAATAGAGGCTCTATTTGATTAAGCCACTTAGTTGTGGCAAGTAACCAAATGTTGGTTAAACTAAGTTAAGTGTAAGATAAAGTAGTTTAGGTAAGAGAAAATGGTAATTTAGCAGTGTTTTTCAACTGCTGGTCTACCAGAAATTTTGTGCTGGTCTGTGAGAGAGTTAACCACCCTGATGTTGTGTGAGGATTATAGACCCAAATTCGATCTTAGTAGAATTTGCTTCGTCGCAGGGTGATTTCTGCCTTAGCAGTCCCTGAAATAATTCTCCTATTTTCACTGGTCCCCTCAAGTGAAATGAAATGTGACTCCCAGAACTCTGTTGATAAGAAGTCAACTCCAAGAACAGAGGAGAGAGGGCTACCAAGACCGAATGGACAAAGGGGGTTGGGCAGAAGTTCAAAGGTCAGGGGTGGAACGTTCAAGTCCACTTTCTCAAAGCCATGAAATGGACCAGAAGTTGCGTGACCTGTGGTGGCTCAGTGGATAAAGCGTCGACCTGGAACACTGAGGTCGCCTGTTCGAAACCCCAGTCTTGCCCAGTCAAGGCACATATGGGAGTTGATGCTTCCTGTTCCTCCCTCCTTCTCTCTCTTTCTCCTTACTAAAATAAATTAAAAAAAATATATATATATATATATATATCAAGAAATGGACCAGAAGTTGACCATCACTCACTAGCTAATCTCTTGATAAGCATCCTGTCCTTGTTCAGACCAGTTGCCTTGATGTGAGGGTTATAGAAGGTAACTCTGGTTCTGTTCCAGAATTCCTTTTCCAAATGATAGATAGTGTAAAAAGGTTGAAAACCACTGGCTTAGAGTATCGTGGCAGCAGTGGAGATGGGAAGAAGCAGAGAAATTCAGCAGCTTTTGAGGACACAAAATTCTCAGCCTCATGGAAAGATGTGTTTACTGCTCCTTTGCCCACAAGGGCTCCAGGGAGGCAGATTTGGGGCCTGGCTTCCTTCTCCTACTCTAGTTCATGTCTCTCTAGGCTTTTTATTTATTTATTTTGTTTGTTTGTTTGTTCTTTTTGTATTTTTCTGAAGCTGGAAACGGGGAGGCAGTCAGACAGACTCCCACATGCGCCCAACCGGGATCCACCCGGCATGCCCACCAGGGGGCAATGCTCTGCCCATCTGGGGCGTCGCTCTGTTGCGACCAGAGCCACTCTAGCACCTGGGGCAGAGGCCAAGGAGCCATCCCCAGTGCCCGGACCATCTTTTGCTCCAATGGAGCCTCGGCTGTGGGAGGGGAAGAGAGAGACAGAGAGGAAGGAGAAGGGGAGGGGTGGAGAAGCAGATGGGCGCTTCTCCTGTGTGCCCTGGCTGGGAATCGAACCTGGGACTTCCACACGCCAGGCCAACGCTCTACCACTGAGCCAACCGGCCAGGGCCTCTCTAGGCTTTTTAGCCCAAACCTCTACCCCTTCTGCACTTCATTGGCTCTTCCCAAACTCCAAATCCCTCCTTTTCTCAATAGCTCCATTGTGGATAAATATTTTCCGGGAGGTCAGTCAGACATCAGTTCGAGTTATTTTATGTCACTCACATAGCAGGTGAATGACTTGGGACGAATCTCTGAACCACTGAGATATTAATTTCTCCCCTGTTAAACAAATCTTGGATACTTGACACACAGGGTTGTGTATGAATGAAATGTGAGAATGACATTTTTGTGTGTGTGTGTGTGATGCCCAGTTATACCCCAGGATGATTAAATCCCATTCTCTGGAGGGGAGACCCAGGCACCAGGGTTTTTAAAGCTCCCAGGTAATTCCCATGTGCAGGTAAGGTTGACAGTCACTCATTCCTTGGGGGTTTTACTTCATGACAGACCCTGTATGAAGCACTTTATACGTATTATTATTACTCATTATTGATTGGCAACTCATTGCCGGACAACAAAACGGTGCAGGGATATTCCTATGTGAAGCTACGTGTTCTTGTTGCTCCTTGCCTGGACAGAAACTTAGGGTTCCAACTCATCTTTTGGTTTCAACTCTCACAGACATTTTTTTGCCTTGATTTTTCCTTTCTTCTTTCTTCCCTTTGCATTGAGATCTGTCAGGACAATGTTCACAGAGAAACCAATTCCCTGCCAGTCCTGCTCATAGGTCAGTTGCCAGGGAAACCTGAGAGAGAGAGAGAGAGAGAGAGAGAGAGAGAGAGAGAGAGAGAGAGAGAGAGAGGAGACCCTGTGAGATTCACTGAGTTGATCAAGACTTAGAAAATGGCCGCCAATGTCCTTGGAAGCCATTTCCACATCCTTCCAACCTTCTTTGCTTTGCTCGGGAGCGTGTGGAGAACTTCCACAGCAGTTCCCACAATTACACGGGCCTCCTGGGGACATCCCTCATTCAAAGCCAAAACCCGAGGAGTGCTCCACCCAGCACTCCAGTGAACCAACAGTGGCATCTGCTAACCACGGGCCGACCTTTGGGGCTTTGACTTGGCCTCTCTTTGCCATCATGTTCCTAGTGCAAATATTTTCTTAGCTGCAAACCCACAGACTGACCTTTCTCATATCACAGGACATCTTCATCAAAGAGATGAGATCAGACATTTGTAATGTTTGAAATTGGTGGAAATGAGAAACGGTGGCGGGGGGGGGGTGGTGGTGGCGGGTAAGGGGTGTGTGTTTGAGTGTTTCCTTTCAGTCGGTGATTTTATGGCTTTGTTTTGTTTTTTGGTTTCATAAGAGAAACACTCCTAACTTACTGTAGTGATGCTTGGCTACTTTGCATGACCTTTCCTGACCGTTCTTGGCAGTGGTCCTCTTGTTTGCAGGATCACAAGTTAGTGGAGGATCACAAGGTGTGGTCTGGGACCATTAGCATCAGAACCTACTGGCCCTGTGGGAGGCTTGTTACAAATGGAGATTTTTTTTTTTCATTTTCATTTTTCTGAAGCTGGAAATGGGAAGGCTGCATGCGCCTGACCGGGATCCACCTGGCATGCCCACCAGGGGGCGATGCTTTGCCCCTCTGGGGCATCGCTCTGTTGCATCCAGAGCCACTCTAGCCCCTGAGGCAGAGGCCACAGAGCCATCCTCAGCGCCCGGGCCATCTTTGCTCCAATGGAGCCTTGGCTGTGGGAGGGGAAGAGAGAGACAGAGAGGAAGGAGAGGGGGAGGGGTGGAGAAGCAAATGGGTACCTCTCCTGTGTGCCCTGGCTGGGAATCGAACCCGGGACTCCTGCATGCCAGGCCGATGCTCTACCACTGAGCCAACCGGCCAGGGCCACAAATGGAGATTTTTGAGGTCTACTCCAGATTTACCCATACAGAACTTCCATGAGTGGGGCTCCAGCGGCTGAAGTTTTCACGCGAGTGATGTTCAAGTACAATAAACCTTGAGAACCATTGGTCTTAAACTCAATACACTGACCTTGGTGTGAAATGTTAGTACCTGGGGTTATATTGGCTTTCATCATTTTCTCTTTGGAGAAAGTTATTCCGTGAACCAGGCAATAAGTCTATCAAGTTCTCGAGGGTTTGTGTCCTGCACTGCGCCCAGCTCAATGCCAAGGCATGCAAGAAGCTTGGTGTACACTGTCCTGGATTGATGACAGTGGCAGCTCAGAAGAAGAACATTGTCAGTGCCAGTTTACAGTTCATGGCCCAGTGCTTGGAGAGTGCTGGGCAGATGCCAGGTCAGCGGACTGGCACACTAATGACGCCAAGAACAAAGACTGCTTTTCAAGGAGATGTTAAAAGACAGATTAAGGACAGCAGGTATATTGGACCTGGGGCTGCAGTCAGGGCCTAGCTTAGCCTTACTGTAGCTGAAATGGTTGAATTACTTCTCATAACTTCTACACATTAAAAAAAATAAATTGTAATGAGGTTTCCTTTTCTTTCTCTGTGTTCTATGGCTGCCTTTGAATTCAAATTACCCCGAATAAAAATAGCTTTAGCCACCCTGAGATGGAAAATGAAATCCATTTACTCAGCTGACTTCCTTGGTATTGGTTACTGACCCTGATGTGTTACAGTGTATGGTCAAGGCGAAGTTCTGGTTCTGGGCCTGTCAGCTGGACCAACAGGGGTTGAGTTGGCAGTAGGAGAGAACTCTGCTGCCTGACTCGGTCACCAGTTCTGCTGTGGGACGGCCTGGGATGGAGGGGCCAATGGCCTTGTTTGACCTGAGTTATCTCCTGATTTTGCATATTTGCTTTTCTTGCTGGCTGTAAGTTCTGCAGCTGGGCCCCTTGAAGGTTGGGCTCTGACATCTCCAAAAAGTGTTTAACCTCTCTGAGCCTCTGGCTCTGCTCATCTCAGAAGATACTACAGTATTAATAATGGTAGTATGGCTTCTTTCACTTGGTATAATGCATCTGAGATTCATCTGTTTTGTTTGTATCAGGAGTTCATTCTTTTTCACTGCTGAGTAATACTCTGTGGTAAGGATGTAATGTGTAGTAGTTTGTTTTTCCATTTCGCAGTTGAAGATATTTGGATTGTCTCCTGTTTCTGTTGTTAAGTGTTTGTGTATTGGTGTTTGTGCGAACTTTGTTTTCATTGGAGAGCAGGATTTTTGAGGAGCGCTTGGGAGGATGATTTCTTTGGAGAGTTCTGTGTTGAGTACTTCTTCCATTAGCCAAAGGCAAAAGAATGAGGCATCAGCCTGACCCCTCATGAAGCTTGATAAGTATGTCTGCATTAGGGGAACACAATGGACTGGTGTTCTCTAGCAAGAGAAGTTGGCTAATACATACATGAGAAAGGCTATGGTAGGGTTCCTTGGTGTTTAGTGTTTTTTAGAACAGCATTACCCTCTTTCTGTGTTCAAAGTAAGTTCTGGTTCAGTGGAAAGTGTGGCCCCTCATGGCTGTCAGTGTCCCCTGCTCACTCTATCTTAGGTGCAGTGTGCTCATCTTATACTCTTGAGTATTGCCAAACTCCCAAGCATCTAGGGCTCACCAGACTTCTGTGTTCATGAGACATTGATATGCTATATGCCAGTGGTCGGCAAACTCATTAGTCAACAGAGACAAATATTAACAGTACAATAATTGAAATTTCTTTTTTGAGAGCCAAATTTTTTAAACCTAAACTATATAGGTAGGTACATTCCTTATCGAGGTAGTGCCCACATGTGGTATTTTGTGGAAGAGCTGCACTCAAGGGGCCAAAGAGCCACATGTGGCTCACGAGCCACAGTTTGCTGACCAGGACTATATGCCAATGGCAAAGAAGGGTAGACACGCATAGTATGCATATCTCCTCTGCAGGTTCGACATGCTCCGTGGTCCCTGTGAATGGAAGAAACTGAGTATTTCCAGCTACAGAGACTGTGAATGCTGGGATGTGACCAAATGACTTCTGTGGCTGTTGTATCTTTGAAGAAATGAATTGGGTGTGGGTTCACACTCACCCTGTGCTTACAAACTTTTTTCTTCCCTGTTTCTTTTACAACTTTTTATAATAGACTTGACTTGTGCCTAGGAAGTATGGAATAACATGTTCTCTTGGTTTCTTTTCTTTTTTATTTTTTTTATGTCTCAAGTTTTTATTCTAAATGTGAGAAAGGCCAAAAAACAAAGAAAAGGATTTCTTTGTAAATCAAATACTAAGAGATGGTGAAAATAAATTTCTCTTCGGCTTTGTCTTGTTTGACAATTCTCCTGGGGTAAGGTTATTTTTTAAATTAATTTTAATGGGGTAACATTGATAAATCAGGGTACATATGTTCAGAGAAAACATCTCCAGGTTATTTTGACATTTGATTATACTGCATACCCATCACCCAAAGTCAAATTGTCTTCCGTCACCTTCCATCTGGTTTTCTTTGTGCCCCCCCCCCCCCCCCCGTAACCCTCACACTCTTGTCCATGTCTCTGAGTCTCTTTTTTATGTCCCACCTATGTATGGAATCATATAGTTCTTAGTTTATTCTTTTTTTTTTTTTTTGAAAGTTCTTTCATTGACTTCTGTTTATTTATTTTTTTAACTTTTTAAAAATTTAATTAATTGTGTTTACATAGATTCTAGGGTCACCCCGAATGCCTCCCGCCTCCCCCCTATTCCTCTCAACATTGCCCTTACCCCCCTCCCTACAGTGCTCTCCCCACTTCCCTTCAGGTTTATCTCATCTTATCATCCCCTTTCCCTCTGTCCTCTTTTCCTCTGGTTTACTTATTTCACTCAGTATAATGTTATCAAGGTCCATCCATGTTGTTGTAAATGATCCGATGTCATCATTTCTTATGGCTGAGTAGTATTCTATAAGTGTATATGCGCCACATCTTCTTTATCCAGTCATCTATTGAAGGGCTTTTTGGTTGTTTCCATTTCTTGGCCACCGTGAAAAATGCTGCAATGAACATGGGGCTGCATGTGTCTTTACATATCAATGTTTCTGAGTTTTTGGGGTATATACCCAGTAGAGGGATTGCTGGGTCATAAGGTAATTCTATTTTCAGTTTTTTGAGGAATGACCATACTTTCTTCCATAATGGTTGTACTACTTTACAGTCCCACCAACAGTGAATGAGGGTTCCTTTTTCTCCACAGCCTCTCCAACACTTGTTATTACCTGTCTTGTTAATAATAGTTAATCTATCAGGTGTGAGGTGGTATCTCATTGCAGTTTTGATTTGCATGTCTCTAATAACTAATAAAGATGAGCATTTTTTCATATATCTGTTGGCCAATTGTATTTCTTCCTGAGAGAAGTGTCTGTTCATGTCCTCTTCCCATTTTTTATTGGATTGTTTGTTATTGAGTTTTATAAGTTCTTTGTATATTTTGGATATTAGGCCCTTATCTGAGCTCTTGTTTGAAATATCATTTCCCATTTAGTTGGCTGTCTGTTTATTTTGTTGTCAGTTTCTCTTGCTGAGCAAAAACTTCTTAGTCTGATGTAGTCACATTCATTTCTTTTTGCCTTCACTTCCCTTGCCTTTAGAGTCAAATTCATAAAATGCTCTTTAAAACCAAGGTCCATGAACCTATGTCTTCTTCTATGTACTTTATTGTTTCAGGTCTTATATTTAGGTCTTTGATCCATTTTGAATTAATTTTAGTACAAGGGGACAAACTGTAGTCGAGTTTCATTCTTTTGCATGTGGCTTTCCAGTTTTCCCAGCACCATTTGTTGAAGAGGCTTTCTTTTCTCCATTGTGTGTTGTTGGCCCCTTTATCAAAAATTATTTGACCATATATATGTGGTTTTATTTCTGGACTTTCTATTCTGTTCCATTGCTCTGAATGTCTATTTTTCTGCCAATACCATGCTGTTTTGATTGTCATGGCTCTATAATATAGTTTGAAGTCAGGTATTGTAATGCCCCCAGCTTCGTTCTTTTTCTTTAGGATTGCTTTGGCTATTCGAGGGTTTTTATAGTTCCATATAAATCTGATGATTTTTTGTTCCATTTCTTTAAAAAATGTCATAGGAATTTTGATGGGAATTGCATTAAATTTGTATATTGCTTTGGGTAATATGGCCATCTTGATTATATTTATTCTTCATATCCAAGAGCAAGGAATATTCTTCCATCTCATTGTATCTTTTTTGATTTCCCTTAACAATGGTTTGTAGTTTTCATTATATAAGTCCTTTACATTCTTTGTTATGTTTATTCCTAGGTATTTTATTTTTTTTGTTGCAATCGTGAAGGGGATTATTTTTTTGAGTTCGTTCTCAAATGTTTCATTGTTGGCATATAGAAAGGCTATGGACTTTTGTATGTTAATTTTGTATCCTGCGACCTTACTGTATTGGCTTATTGTTTCTAGTAGTCTTTTGTAGATTCTTTGGGGTTTTCGATGTATAGAATCATATCATCTGCAAAAAGTGATACCTTTACTTCTTCTTTTCCGATATGGATGCCTTTTATTTCTTTGTCTTGTCTGATTGCTCTGGTTAGAACCTCTAGCACCACATTAAATAAGAGTGGAGAGAGTGGACAACCCTGTCTTGTTCCTGATTTAAGGGGGAAAGCCTTCAGTTTTGTGCCATTTAATATGATGTTAGCTAATGGTTTATCATCTATGGCCTTTATCATGTTGAGATATTTTCCTTCTATACCCATTTTGTTGAGAGTCTTAAACATAAAGTTGTGTTGAATTTTATCGAATGCCTTTTCTGCATCTATTGATAAGATCATGTGGTTTTTGTTCTTTGTTTTGTTGATATGGTGTATTATGTTAACCATTTTACATATGTTGAACCATCCTTGAGATTCTGGGATGAATCCCACTTGATCATGATGTATTATTTTTTTAATATGTTGTTCTATTCGATTTGCTAGTATTTTGTTTAGTATTTTAGCATCTGTATTCATTAGAGATATTGGTCTGTAGTTTTCTTTTTTTGTGCCATCCTTGCCTGGTTTTGGTATGAGGGTTATGTTGGCCTCATAAAATGTGTTTGGAAGTATTGCTTCTTCTTCAAATTTTTGGAAGACTTATTTATTATTTTTTTTCTTTTGTATTTTTCTGAAGGTGGAAATGGGGAGAGACAGTCAGACAGACTCTTGCATGCGCTCGACCGGGATCCACCCGGCACGCCCACCAGGGAGCGACGCTCTGCCCACCAGGGGGCGATGCTCTGCCCCTCCAGGGCGTCGCTCTGTTGCGACCAGAGCCACTCTAGCGCCTGGGGCAGAGGCCAAGGAGCCATCCCGAGCACCCGGGCCATCTTTGCTCCAATGGAGCCTCGGCTGCGGGAGGGGAAGAGAGAGACAGAGAGGAAGGAGAGGTGGAGGGGTAGAGAAGCAGATGGGCGCTTCTCCTGTGTGCCCTGGCCGGGAATCGAACCCGGGACTTCTGCACGCCAGGCTGACGCTCTACCACTGAGCCAATCGGCCAGAGCCTTTGGAAGACTTTGAGTAGAATAGGACCAAGTCTTCTTTGAATGTTTGATAGAATTCACTAGTATAACCATCTGGGCCTGGACTTTTATTTTTGGGGAGGTTTTTAATAGTTTTTTCTATTTCTTCCCTACTAATTGGTCTGTTTAGGCTTTCTGCTTCTTCTTGACTCAGTCTAGGAAGGTTGTATTATTCTAGGAATTTATCCATTTCTTCTAGATTGTTGAATTTAGTGGCATAAAGTTTCTCATAGTATTCTACAATAATTCTTTGTATATCTATGATGTCTGTGGTGATTTCTCCTCTTTCATTTTGGATTTTGTTTATATGAGAACTTCCTCTTTTTTCCTTGGTAAGTCTTGCCAAGGGTTTGTCAATTTTGTTGATCTTATCAAAGAATCAGCTCCTTGTTTTATTAATTTTTTCTATAGTTTTTCTGTTCTCTATTTCATTTATTTCTGCTCTGATTTTTATTATCTCCTTTCTTCAGCTGGTTTTGGGTTGTCTTTGTTCTTCTTTTTCCAGTTCCTTAAGGTGTGAAGTTAAGTGGTTCAATTGGGCTCTCTCTTGTTTGTTCATATATGCCTGAAGTGATATGAACTTCCCTCTTATCACTGCTTTTGCTACATCCCATAGATTCTGATATGTCGTATTGTCATTTTCATTTGTCTGTATATATCTTTTGATCTCTGCGCTTATTTCTTCTTTGACCCATTCATTTTTTAAAAGTATGTTGTTTAGTTTCCACATTTTTGTGGAGTTTTTTTTCCTCTTTTTTGCAGTTGAATTCTAGTTTCAAGGCTTTATGATCAGAAAATATGCTTGGTACAACTTTGATTTTTCTGAATTTGCTGATGTTGTTTTTGTGGCCCAACATATGGTCAATTCTTGAGAATGATCCATGTACACTGGAGAAAAATGTATACTCTGTCACTTTGGGATGAAATGTCCTGTAGATGTCTATCATATCCAGGTGCTCTAGTGTTTTGTTTAAGACCAATGTATCTTTATTGATTCTCTGTTTGGATGACCGATCTAGAGCCGTTGGCGGTGTATTGAGGTCTCCAAGTATGATTGTATTTTTGTCAGTTTTTGTTTTTAGGTCAATAAGTAGCTGTCTTATATATTTTGGTGCTCCTTGGTTTGGTGCATATATATTAAGAATTGTTATATCTTCTTGATTCAGCATCCCCTTAATCATTATGAAATGACCATTTTTGTCTTTGAGTACTTTTGCTGTCTTGTAGTCAGCATTATCAGATATGAGTATTGCTACGCCTGCTTTTTTTTGGATGTTATTTGCTTGGGGTATTGTTTTCCAGCCTTTCACTTTGAATTTGTTTTTATCCTTGTTGCTTAGATGAGTTTCTTGTAGGCAGCATACAGTTGGATTTTCTTTTTTAATCCATTCTGCTACTCTGTCTTTTTATTGGTGAGTTTAATCCATTTACATTTAGTGTAATTATTGACACTTGTGAGTTCCCTATTGCCATTTTATACATTGCTTTCTGTTAGCTTTGTTTCTTCTTTGATTCTTCTCTTTCGTTTTTCTATCTTTTGTTTTTGTTTGGTTGTATTCCATACATCTTTCCTCTGTTCTTATCTTTTTTATATCATGTGCTTCTGCCATGGTTTTTTCAATGGTGGTTACCATTAAGTAATGAAAATGGTTCCTACCCTGTTCATTGTAGTGCACTATCTTGTGAGTACTTTTGCACTCCATCATCCTTTACTACTGTTTATCTCCGTCCTCTCCTCCAACTCTTTTTTGTTGTTGTTGTCACAGTTTAAATTTGGTTTTATTGTGTTCTTGGTGGAGATTTATTTGTGGTTTTGTTTTGTTTTGTTCTTTTTATCTGGTTGGAAAACCCACTTTAGTAATTCCTGGAGTGTGGGTTTTCTGATGATAAATTCCCTCATCTTTTCTGTATTTGTGAATGTTTTTATTTCTCTATATTTGAAAGATAGCTTTGATGGGTATAATATTCTTGGCTGAAAGTTCCTCTCTTTCAGGACTTTAAATATTGGGGTCCACTCTCTTCTAGCTTGTAGAGTTTCTGCTGAGAAATCTGATGATAATCTAATGGGCCTTCCTTTATATGTTGTATTCTTCTTTTCCCTGGCTGCCTTGAGAATTTTTTCTTTGCCGTTGGTTTGTGCCAATTTCATTATGATATGCCTTGGAGTAGGTTTGTTGGGGTTAAGAAAACTCAGAGTTCTGTTTGCTTCTTGAATTTGAGGCTTTAGTTCTTTCCACAGGCTTGGGAAGTTCTCATCTATTATTTGTTTGAATATGTTCTCCATTCCATTTTCTCTCTCTTCTCCCTCTGATATACCTATTATTCTTATGTTATTCTTTTTGATGGAGTCAGACAATTCCTGTAGGGCTTTCTCATTTTTTTTAAATTTTTGAGTCTCTTTCTTCTTCTCTCTGTTGTGCCTCAAGTTGCTTGTCTTCTATTTCACTAATCCTACCTTCTATCTTGCCTGTTCTATTAGTTAAGCTTGTTACCTCGTTTTTCAGCTCGTGAATTGAGTTTTTCATCTCTGTTTGATTTGTTTTTATAGTTCCAATTTCCTTGGTAATATATTCTTTGTGTTCATTGAGTTGTTTTCTGAGCTCCTTAAACTGCCTTTCTGTGTTTTTTTTTTTGTATGTCTATGAGTATTTTTAGGATTTCTATTTTAAATTCTCTGTCATTTAGCTCCAAGGTTTTCAATATATTAAATTTTTTCTCCATAGATTTTTCCTCATCTATCTGTGCTACCTCTCTGTCTTTTGTATCGATGATATTCGATTTCCTTTTTCTTGATGGTATCTGAGGGTGATTTTGTTGATAATATTAATGAGAATTAATAAAGAATAAAAAGTTAAGAAAATAAAAATAAAAAATAAAAAAGAGTAATAAAAAAATTTATTATCCCCCTCCTTTTTTTTCCTCTCCTCTCCTTCTTGAGAAAATCTTGTGGTGAACTGTGAATTTTATTGTGCTAAATAGAACAAAAACTATCTTTAATGGAGGGCCTGAGTTGGGGAGAAGTGATAAAGGGGAAAAAAAGGGGGTATGGACCCACAAAATGCAAAAAAGGAAAAAATTTGGATCAAGAATAAAATGATTTGTTTTTAGGTGATGGTTGACTAAGAGATATGATGAGAGGAATAAGAGGGAAACAGGAAAAAGGGGAAAAAGATTAAAAAATTACTATTGTGTTTAGTGGAGCAAGAACTAGATAAAATGGAGAGCCAGAGTTGGGAGCACTGCTAGTGAGTTAAAAAAGCGAAGTAAAAAAACCCCAAAGTGCCACAAAGAAAAATTTGAGTCCCAGATAAAATAATTTGTTTGTGATTGAAGATTGAATGAGAGGAAAAGTAAAGGAGAAAAAAAGAGACTAACATAGAGGAAGGAAAAAAAGAGAAAGAGGAAAACACCAAAAGAAGAAAAAAGAATAAAAGGAGAGAGAGAGAAAGAGAGTTAAGAGTTTTGGAGTGCAACCCTCATAGAGAGAAAAGAAGAAGAAAGAAAAAATAATGGGAGATGTAACACTTATGGGTAGTGTAGTTCAAGGAGAGGAGACAGTAAGACCGGCAGAGAATTAAACTACCAAATTGGAAGAGGAAGAAAATAAGACAAGAAGATAAGAGAAACAAATGAATAAATATAATAAAATGGGATAGGTTATAATATCTGTGGATTATTCTTGATTTTGAGAGGTTATCTTCTCGCTTTTTCTTTTCTCTCCCTCTTCCTGGTCGGTGACTCTGTACCCCGGGTTCTGCCCCTGTGGCATGCTTAGGTAGAGGTTTGCAGTTGAAAAGTCTCTATGGCAATGTCATATATTGGGCTTCAGTCTCATTGGCAGTCGAGGCTCATTAGCATTTGCAGGTTCTGCCAATGAGAGAGTCCGTGTTCCCGGAGCCTCTCTCCTAATCTTTCCTTCCTGAATTAGTAGCCTGATGATCCAGCTATGGGGTTGCTGCTGCCTCTGCCTGGAGAGTAAGAGGATCAAAGAGCTGGCAAATCCCCCACTCTATTCCCACTCAGCACAGGGCTCTGGGTAAGGCTCAATCAGTCAGAGCCCCTAGCATAATCAGGCGGGGCTTTGGCCCACACAAAGACCTCTGACTCTGCCTCTCTGTCCGGTAACACGGGTGCCCACTCCTGGGGGAATCTCTCGCCCACTCTCTGCGCTCGCTGTCCAGGATATCAGGCCAGCTGCCTCTCACTCCGAGTGAGGCACCCGCATGGAAAAGTTTGAGCGTAGGAAATTTTGCTCCCACTCACTCCCCATTCGCCGCTTTTACAGGGCACAGGGGCGACCCCGAGATTCCTCTTTCGGCCCACACAAAGGCCTCTGACTCTGCCCCTCTGTCTGGGAACACAGGTGCCCACTCCCCTCAGAGGAATCTCGCCCACTATCTGCACGCGCCGACCAGGAGATCAGGGCAGATGGCTGTCCCAAGTGCCTTTCTTTGTCTGGATTTGGCGCGAGTGTTAGCTTGTGTTGACTGGGTTGCCACAAGCACAGTTTTTCCTTGGCTTGGATGTCCATGCCACAGCCTGGTTCAGACGTTTGTGCCGCGGCCTAGATCTATTCACACCCTATGCTCGCCTTAGTTCCTATACTCTCAGTTCCTAGTGAAAGCAGCCCTTATTTAGGGTAGTGAGAAAGGCGGAGTGTTTCTTCCTCCTTATTTCCTTCTGGGTTGATTATCTATTTAGTCAATTTTTTGCTCGATCATACCTTTGCGTTTAGTGTGGAACTTCTGGAGGCTCCAAGGATAGATTTTTCTGTCTCTGGTTGAAGATCTTGTTGAATTTTTGGGGAGATTTATCGGTATCACTCCTTACAGCGCCATTTCTCTGATGTCCAAAGCTTCTTAGTCTAATGTAGTCCCATTCATTTATCTTTGCCTTCACTTCCCTTGCCTTTGGAGTCAAATTCACAAAGTCCTCTTTATAACCAAGGTCTATGAGTTTAGTACCTATGTTTTCTTCTATGTAATATATTGTTTCAGGTCTTATATTTAGGTCTTTGATCCATTTTAAATTAATTTTAGTACAAGGGGACAAACTGTAGTCGAGTTTCATTATTTTGCATGTGCCTTTCCAGTTTTCCCAGCACCATTTGTTGAAGATGCTTTCTTTTCTCTATTGTGTGTTGTTGGCCCCTTTATCGAAAATTATTTGACTATATATATGTGGTTTGATTTCTGGGCTTTCTATTCTGTTCCACCGGTGTGAGTGCTGTTCAATACCATGCTGTTTTGATTGTCGTGGCTCTATAATATAGTTTGAAGTCAGGTATTGTAATGCCCCCAGCTTTGTTCTTTTTCTTTAGGATTGCTTTGGCTATTCTGGGTTTTTTATTTAACATTTTTTAAAATTAATTTTAATGGGGTGACATTGATAAATCAGGGTACATATGTTCAGAGAAAACATCTCTAGGTTATTTTGACATTTGATTATGCTGCATTCCCATCACCCAAAGTCCAATTGTCTTTTGTCACCTTCTAACTGGTTTTCTTTGTGCCCCTCCCCTCCCCTAACCCCTTCTCTCTCCTCTCCCCCACCCTGTAATCCCCACACTCTTGTCCATGTCTCTGAGTCTCATTTTTATGTCCCACCTATGTATGGAATCATATAGTTCTTAGTTTTTTCTGATTTACTTATTTCACTCAGTATAATGTTATCAAGGTCCATCCATGTTGTTGTAAATGATCCGATGTCATAATTTCTTATGGCTGAGTAGTATTCCATAGTATATATATACCAAAGCTTTTTAATCCACTCATCCACTGATGGACACTTGGGCTGTTTCCAGATCTTCGCTATTGTGAACAATGCTGCCATAAACATGGGGGTGCATTTCTTCTTTTCAAACAGTGCTATGGTGTTCTTGGGGTATATTCCTAAAAGTGGGATAGCTGGGTCAAAGGCAGTTCGATTTTTAATTTCTTGAGGAATCTCCATACTGTTTTCCATAGTGGCTATATCAGTCTGCATTCCCACCAGCAGTGCAGGAGAGTTCCCTTTTCTCCACATCCTCGCCAGCACTTATTCTGTGTTGTTTTGTTGATGAGCGCCATTCTGACTGGTGTGAGGTGATATCTCATTGTGGTTTTAATTTGCATTTCTCTAATGATTAGTGATGTTGAGCATTTTTTCATATGCCTATTGACCATCTGTATGTCCTCTTTGGAGAAGTGTCTATTCATTTCTTTCACCCATTTTTGATTGGATTGTTTGTCTTCCTGGTATTGAGTTTTACAAGTTCTTTATAAATTTTGGTTATTAACCCCTTATCAGATGTATTTTCAATATATTCTCCCATTGTGTAGTTTGACTTTTTATCCTGTTCTTATTGTCTTTAGCTGTGCAGAAACTTTTTAGTTTGATATAGTCTCATTTGTTTATCCTGTCTTTTATTTCACTTGCCCGCGGAGATAAATTGGCAAATATAAATATATTGCTGCGAGAAATGTCAGAGAGCTTACTGCCTATCTTTTCTTCTAAGATGCTTATGGTTTTACAGCTTACATTTAAGTCTTTTATCCATTTTGAGTTTATTTTTGTGAATGGTGTAAGTTGGTGGTCTAGTTTCATTTTTATGCAAGTAGCTGTCCAATTTTCCCAACACCATTTGCTGTCTTTACTCCAATGTATGCTCTTACCTCCTTTGTCAAATATCAGTTATCCATAAAAGTGTGGGTTTATTTCTGGGTTCTCAGTTCTGTTCCATTGATCTATATACCTGTTCTTATGCCAGTACCAGGCTGTTTTGAGTACAATGGCCTTATAGTATAACTTGATATCCGGAAGTGTGATACCTCCCACTTTATTCTTCCTTTTCAAGATTGCTGAGGCTATTTGTGTTCTCTTTAGGTTCCATATATAATACATTTTTGGAATATGTGTTCTATATCTTTGAAGTAAGTCATTGGTATTTTAATCGGTATTGCATTGAATTTATAAATTGCTTTGGGTAATATAGACATTTTAATGATGTTTATTCTTTCTAACCATGAGCATGGTATATGCTTCCACTTGTTTGTAGCTTCCCAGATTTCTTTTATCAATGTTTGATAATTTTCTAAGTACAAGTCTTTAATCTCTCTGGTTAAATTTATTTTTAGCTACTTTATTTTTTTGGTTGCAATGGTAAAGGGGATTGCTTCCTTAATTTCTCTTTCTGACAGTTCATTGTTAGTGTATAAAAATACCTCTGATTACTTTTATTTTTTATTTTTATTTTTTTTCCTTTTTTTATTTTTCTGAAGCTGGAAATGGTGAGGCAGTCAGACAGACTCCCGCATGCAACCGACTGGGATCCACCTGGCATGCTTACCAGGGGCGATGCTCTGCCCATTTGGGGTGTCACTCTGCTTTAACCAGAGCCATTCTAGTGCCTGAGGCAGAGGCCACAGAGCCATCCTCAGCGCCTGGGCAAACTTTGCTCCAGTGGAGCCTTGGCTGCTGGAGGGGAAGAGAGAGACAGAGAGGAAGGAGAGGGGGAGGGGTGGAGAAGCAAATGGGCACTTCTCCTGTGTGCCCTGGCCAGGAATCGAACCCGGGACTCCCGCATGCCAAGCCGACGCTCTACCACTGAGCCAACCAGCCAGGGCCACCTCTGATTTATGAGCATTAATTTTATATCCTACCACCTTGTTGAATTCATTTATCAGGTCTAGTACTTTTTTGACTGAGACTTTAGGGTTTTCTATATACAATATCATATCATCTGCAAATAATGATAGTTTTACTTCTTCTTTTCCAATTTGGATGCTTTTTATTTCTTTTTCTTGTCTAATTGCTGTGGCTAGGACTTCCAGAACTATGTTGAGTAAGAGTGGTGAAAGGGCGCACCCCTGCCTCATTCCTGATCTTAGGGGATTGCTTTTAATTTTTGCCCATTGATTGATTTGCGAATATTGTACCAGCCTTGCCTCCCCAGAATAAATCCCACTTGATCATGGTGTATGATTTTTTCCATATATTGCTGGATCTGGTTTGCTAATATTTTGTTGAGATTTTAGCATCTAATTTCATCAGGGATATTGGCCTATAATTTTTTTCTTTGTGTTGTCTTTGCTTGGTTTTGGAATCAGAATTATACTCGCCTCATAAAAGGAGCTTGGAAGTCTTCCTTCCTCTTGAATTTTTTGAAATAGCTTGAGAAGGATAGGAGTTAGTTCTTTGAATATTTGGTAGAATTCACTTGTGAAGCCATCAGGCCCAAGACTTTTCTTTGTTGGGAGTTTTTTGATAAGTGTTTTGATCTCATTTGTTGTAATTTGTCCGTTTAGGTTTTCTGATTCTTCCAGATTAATTTTTGGAGGATTATATGTTTCAAGGAATTTTTCCATTTCATCTAGGTTGTCTAGTTTTTTAGTGTACAGTTCTTCATAGTATTTTCTTACAATATTTTGTATTTCTGTTGTGTCAGTTGTTGTCTCATTTCCAATTTTATTTGAGTCTTCTCTCTTTTTTTCTTGGTGAGTCTGGTTAAAGGTTCATCGATCTTGTTTACCTTTTCAAAGAACTAGCTCCTGGTTTCAATGATCCTCTGTATTGTTTCTTTAGCCTCTATGTCATTTATTTCTGCTCTGATCTTTATTATTTCCTTCCTTCTACTAGGTCTGGGCTTTACTTGCTGTTCTTTTTCTAGTTCTTTTAGATCAGGGGTCTCAACTCAACTCAGCATGTGGGCCGCAGAGCAAGATCACAGCCGTTCGGCGGGCCGCACTAGGTCTACAAAAGGCAACTGTTACACAACACTTTTCTCACTGCAGTTGAAAACAAAAAAAATCAGTACAACAAGCACAATCGTACATGCAGTTTACTCAGTGTCACAAAACGACCAGAAACTGTAGTTCGCATCACAACTGCTGTTAACTAAGCTAATATCTAGCTAGGATGCTAGAGAAATGAAAAATACAAGTAGGCTTACTTAATTTTATCCAAAATATTTTGAACTTCGTGGATTAGTCTGCGGGCCGCACAAAATTGTTCGGTGGGCCGCATGTGGCCCGCGGGCCGCGAGTTTGAGACCCCTGTTTTAGATGTAGGGTCAAGTTGTTTATTTGAGCTTTTTCTAGCTTCTTGAGGTATGCCTGTAATGCTATGAACTTCCCTCTCAGGACTGCTTTTGCTGTGTCCCATAAATTTTGAGTTAATGTATGCTCGTTATCGTTCATTTCTAGGAATTTTTAAATTTCTTCTTTGATCTAATTGTTAACCCATTTGTTATTTAATAACATGCTATTTAGTTTCTAAGTGTTTGAGTAATTTCAGTTTTTCTGTTGTGGTTGATTTCTAGTTTCATGCCATTGTGTATTTGGGGTTTTTTATAGTTCTATATAAATCTGATGATTTTTTGTTCCATTTCTTTAAAAAATGACATTGGAATTTTGATGGAATTACATTAAATTTGTATAACGCTTTAGGTAATATAGTCATTTTGACTATATTTATTTTTTCTATCCAGGAACAAGGAATATTTTTCCATTTCATTGTATCTGTTTTGATTTCCCTTAATAATGCTTTGTAGTTTTCATTATATAGGTCCTTTACATTCTTTGTTATGTTTATTCCTAGGTATTTTATTTTTTTGGTTGCAACCATGAAGGGGATTAGTTTTTTTAGTTCGTTTTCTGATGTTTCATTGTTGGCATATAGGAAGGCAATGAACTCTTGTATATTAATTTTGTATCCTGTGATCTTACTGCATTGGTTTATTATTTCTAGTAGTCTTTTTGTGGAGTCTTTGGGGTTTTCTTTTTTTTTTTTTTTTTACAGAGACAGAGAGAGGGATAGATAGGGACAGACAGACAGGAACAGAGAGAGAGATGAGAAACATCAATCATCAGTTTTTCGTTGCGACGCCTTAGTTGTTCATTGATTGCTTTCTCATATGTGCCTTGACTGTGGGCCTTCAGCAGACCGAGTAACCCCTTGCTCAAACCAGCAAACTTGGGTCCACGCTGGTGAGCTTTTGCTCAAAACAGATGAGCCCTAGCTCAAGCTGGCGACCTTGGGGTCTTGAACCTGGGTCCCCTGCATCCCATTTTGACACTCCATCCACTGCGCCACCACCTGGTCAGGCTAACCCACTCATTCTTTAAAAGTAGTTTCCACATTTTTGTTGGTTTGTTTACCTCTTTTTGCAGTTGAATTTTAGTTTCAAGGTTTTATGATCGGAGAATATGCTTGGTATGATATCAATCTTTCTGAATTTGTTGATGTTATTTTTGTGGCCCAAGATATGGTCAATTCTTGAGAATGTTCCATGTACACTAGAGAAAAATGTATACTCTGGCACTTTGGGATGAAATGTCCTGTAGATGTCTATCATATCCAATTGTTCTAGTGTTTCATTTAAGGCCAATATTTCTTTATTGATTTTCTGTTTGAATGAATGATCTAGAGCCATCAGCGGTGTATTGAGGTCTCCAATTATGATTGTATTTTTGTCGGTTTTTGTTTTTAGGTCAGTCAGTAGCTGTCTTATATATTTTGGTTCTCCTAGGCTTGGTGCATATATATTAAGAAGTGTTATGTCTTCTTGATTTAGTGTCCCCTTTATCATTATGAAATAACCGTTTTTGTCTCTAATTACCTTTGCTGTCTTGTAGTCACATTGTTAGATATGAGTATCGCCACACCTGCTTTTTATTGGATGTTATTTTCTTGGAGTATTGTTTTCCAGCCTTTCACTTTGAATTTGTTTTTATCCTTGTAGCTTAGATGTGTTTCTTATAGGCAGCATACAGTTGGATATTCTTTTTAAATCCATTCTGCTACTCTGTGTCTTTTTATTGGTGAGTTTAATCCATTTACATTTAGTGTAATTATTGACATTTGAGGGTTTCCTATTCCCATTTTATATATTGCTTTCTGATAGTTTTGTATCTTGTTTGATTCTTCTCTTTTGTTTTTCTGTTGTTTTTGTTTGGTTGTAATGCATACTTCTTTTTTCTGTTGCTTCTTTATTCAAGCCATGGTCTTCTGTGGTGGTTTTTTCAGGGGTGGTTACCATTAAGTAATGGAAAGGGTACCTATTATGTTCATTGTAGTACAATATCTCATGAGTGCTTCTGCACTCCATCCTCCTTTGCTACTGTTAATCTTTGTCCTCTCCTCATTTTTGTTTTTGTTGTCACAGATTAAATTTGATTTTATTGTGTTCTTGATGGAGCTTTAACTTGTGGTTTTGTTCTTTTTTTTGTTCTTTGTATCTGGTCGGAAAACCCCCTTTTAGTATTTCCTGAAGTGGGGGTTTTCTAGTGATAAATTCTCTCATCTTTTCTGTATCTGTGAATGCTTTTATTTCTCCTTTGTATTTGAAGGATAGCTTTGATGGGTATAGTATTCTTGGCTGGAAGTTCCTCTCTTTCAGAACTTTAAATATTGGGGTCCACTGTCTTCTATCTTGTAGAGTTTCTGCTGAGAAACCTGATGATGATGATAATCTAATGGGCCTTTCTTTATGTGTTGTATTCTTTTTTTCCCTGGCTGCCTTAAGAATTTTTTCTTTGTCATTGGTTTGTGCTGATTTCATTATGATGTTCCTTGGAGTAGGTTTGTTAGGGTTAAGATAACTTGGTGTTCTGTTTGCTTCTTGAATTTGAGGCTTTAGTTCTTTCCACAGGCTTGGGAAGTTCTCGTCTTTATTTGTTTAAATATGTTCTTCATTCCATTTTATCTCTCTTCTCCTTCTGGTGTACCCAATATTCTTATGTTGCTCTTTTTGATGGAGTCAGACAATTCCTGTAGGGCTTTCTCATTTTTTTTTTAATTCGTGAGTCTCTCTCCTCTTCTATTTGTAGTGCCTCTAGTTGCCTGTATTTTATGTCACTAATTCTCTCCTCTATCTGGCCTGTTCTATTAGCTAAGCTTGTTATCTCATTTCTCAGTTCATGAATTGAATTTTTCATCTCTGTCTGGTTTGTTTTCATAGTTTCAATTTCCTTGGTGATGTATTCTTTCTGTTTGTTGAATTGTTTTTTGAGCTCCCTAAATTGCCTTTCTATGCTTTCTTGTATATCCCTGAGTATTTATAGAATTTCAATTTTAAATTCTCTGTCATATTACTCCAAGGTCTCCAAGCTATTGAAATTTTTTTCTATAAATTTTTTCCTCATCTATCTGAGCTACATCTCTGTCTTTTTTATCCATGATATTCAATTTTTTTTTCCTTAATGGCATTTGAGAGTGGTACTGTTAATAACACTAATAAGAGTTGATAAAGAATAAAAAAATAAAGATAAAAAAGTAAAAAAATTAAAAAAATTTTTGAGAAAATACAGTGAAAAATTGAAAATTATATTTTGCTAAATGGAACAAAAACTACATAGAATGGAGGGCTTGAGTGAGGGAGAAGTGACAAAGAGGCAAAAAATGAGGTAAGAACCCACAAAATGCTACAAGAAAAAAATTTGGATCAAGAATAAAATTTGTTTGTAAATGATGTTTGAATGAGAGATATAGTGAAGAAGAAAAGAAGAAAAAAAAAGAAAGAAAGACAAAGGAAAAAAATACAGTGAAAGATGCAAATTCTATTGTATTAAGTGGAACAAAAACTACATAGAATGGAGAGCTGGAGTTGGGGGGAATGGTAAGAAGATAAACAACGAAGTAAAAAGCACAGAAAATGCCACAAAGAAAATATTTGAATCTAAAATAAAATAATTTGTTTGTGAGTGAGGATCCAATAAGAGGAAAAGTAAAAGAGAAAAGAAGAAACCAAAAGAGAGGGAGAAAAAAAAAGAAAATAAATAAAAGGAGACAGTTAAAGTTTTTGGAATCTAACCCTCATAGAAAAAAAAAGAATAAAAATGTACCACCTATGGGTAATGAAGTTCAAAATGAAAAGAAAAGAATAAAACAGAAAGAGGATAAAAGGACCAAGGTGGAAGAAAAAAAGATACAAAAATGAAAAGAAAAAAATAAAAAATTGAAAAAGTTATAAAGACTGTGGATTTTTTCTGGTTTTGAGAGGTTATCTTCTTCCTTTTTCTTCTTTCTCTCTTTTTTTGGCTGGTAGCACTATATCCCAGGTTCTGCCCCTGTGGCACACTTAGGTAGAGATTTGCAGTTGATGTGTCATTATGGCAATGGCATAAACTAGGCCTTAGTCCCGTTGGTAGGCAGGGCTTATTAGCGTTTGCAGGCTTTGACAATGGGAGAATCCGTTTTTCTGGAGCCTCTCCCCCAGTCTCTCCTTCCTGAACCAGCAGCCTGGGGACCCAGCTGTGAAGTTGCTGCTGCCACTGCTTGGAGAGCAAGAGGCTCTAAGAGCTGCCAGAACCCCCCTATATCCCCACTCAACTCAGGATTCTGGGTAAGGCCTTGCCAGCCTGAGCCGCCAGCGTAATCAGGCAGGGCTGGGAACCAATTGTTCCTCAGGTGTCTTTCTATGATCCTCCAGGTATGTCTAGAATGCCTCAGCGTTTTGCAGGACTACTTTCCCCAGGCTTTTTGCACTTTGTAACCTGTATTGGCTGGCAGGAAGATGCCCCAGTCACTGCCTGTAGAACAGGAGGTCTTAAAAGCTGCCAAGTCCCTCTTCCAGGTCCTTTTAAAGCACAGCCCTGGGTATGAAAGCTCTGCCAACCAAAGCCACCAGCTTAAGCAGGCAGGGGGGCGAGCTGACTTCTAGTCAGGCTCCTTTCTAAGGTTCCCCAATATGTCTAGTTAAATTTGCCTTAGCGTTCCGTGGGTCTGCTCTTCACAGGCTTCTCCCTTATTGGGAAGCCTACAGCCCAGCCTACCCAACTTCTGAAGTGTTCTCTGAGGTCTGCTCCATAGGAATGTGTCTTTTACTCTGTATTGGCTGGCAGAAAGTTGCCCCAGCCACTGCCTGCTGAGCAAGAGGCCCTAAGAACTATCAAGTCCCTCCTCCTGGTTCTCTTAAGTCATAGACCTGGGAAAGAAGACCTTGTCAGCCACAGCCTCTGCCAGCATAAGCCAGCCGGGCAGTGAGCAGACTGTAGGTTAGGCTCCTTTCAGCGATCCGTGGGTCTTCTCCATAGGCTGCCTGCAAGCTGCTTGCCTGCCCCTCCCCCCAGCACTTCCATAGTTTTCTTCCCGGGGAATTTGCTTTGTTAGCCTGTATGGCTGGCAGAGGCGCCCCTCCCGGAGAGTTCTGGGGGTAGGGAAGTAGCCCTTGTGCACTCCCCACACACTGTTGTTCGGGGAGCAGGGATTATACAGAAACTCTGGCTGCTGCCCACACAGGAGGCCACTGCTGACAGTCTCCGACCCAGCCCCTCCATCTGGAAACACAGGCACCCATGCCCGAGGTGCCAGCAGGAACCACTTGGACACTGCCCGCGCTCACTGATCCAGAGACTGGGGGTAAACAAAGCCCACTCTGCAGGCAAGCCACTCGCCCAACTCTGCCGGGTTTTGCTGCTGGTGTTAGCTCCACGTAGGTTGAGCCATGGGCACACTCTCTCCTCGGCTTGAATGTTCCCGCCCTAGCCCTCCCTTCCTCTCAGTTTCAAGTGCAAAAAAGTTTCCTCGGGTCAGTGAGAGAAGCGGAATACTCCGTTCTCTGTCCTATTTCCTTCAGAGTGATTTTTCAGCCACCTTTTCGCCCCATCATACCTTTGTTAGATGTATGTGTATTTCAGATGCTCCTGGGATTGTTTTTCTGTCTCTAGTTGTTGAATTTGTTGAAATTTCAGGGAGAGGTATTGGGAGCCCTCCTCACAGTGCCATTTCTCTCCACTGTTTTAGTGGTTTCTTGGGACAAAAAAGAGATTTCTAACTAAGACCCGGTCTGGAAAGCCCAACGCCTGTGTTCAAATACTGTCACACACTGTGCAGTCTCGGGCAATTCACTTTTCTCCGAATCTTAGTTTCTCCCTTTTAATATGGGAATTAAATGATATTTACTCACAGGATAATTGTCACACCACAGGGGGAAAACGCACCAGGCACAGAGTACGCATGCTGACAGTTCAAACCCCGGGCAAGCCTGCATGGTGCATACCTTGCATCTGGTCCTCTTCCTGTCCCTAGCTGGGCTCCCTGCCCCTCCCCGGCCCACCTTCCTCATTTGGGACTAGTGGCCCCTCAGTGCCCCGGCCTCTACAGAGAAGAAGCCTGCAGATATAATCTGCTTGGAAGGGCTGGAGGTGAGTGTGTGGGGGTCTTGGTATGGCTGTGTGCAATGTGCTTCATTCATCTACAATTAAGAAAATGTTTGTGCAGATCAAAGACATGCTGACGGACATTATTGGGCGAGCTGAAGACCCACCCCCCAGCCCACACATTCTTGGTTCCGCTGTGGACGCCACTTCCGCCTCCGCTCCGTCTCTGCTCTTCTCGTTTCTCATCTCTGAGCAGCTTCATACTGCCTCTCGGAACTGCACTTTTCTCACCCATAAAATGTGGATAAAGAGTGCTTCTGTTACCCACTTCCCAGGGAATTTGGAGGCTAGGACCTTCTGTGTCAACATAAAACATTATTATAACTGTTATCTAATACTTTGTATGATTTTAGCTCAGTGTTTTGTATTCGTCAGGAAGGACAACTCCATCATCCTCTCTTTTAAAATCAGACTAGAGAAAGTACAGCCAAAGGAGTGAATTGCTAATTGTGAAACTTCCAGTGCTTTGGACCCAGGAGGTCTAGCTAGTGGAGAGTAGGGAGAACTTGCTGGTATCCCCAAAAGAGTGCGGTTTGGGCAGTTGACCATTTTGCTTGCATTGCAAGCTGCCTCTGCTGAATCACGCTCCTGGAGGCTCGCTTCAGGCTCGTGGGTGGCTTAGAAATCTGCTTTAGAAACAAGGTTAATGTGTCGATCCCACTTCCTCTCTGGCTCCCTCATTGTCTATTTCTGACAATATTTGCACGAAACCAGATACTTGATTTCGTGAACAGCTGTCCTCATGGTTCATTTCCCACCTGGATCAACGCTCTTCTGCCTGGTCTGAGAGAGCGGCTCTGCTCAGCGACATTCAGGGTGCAGGCCACAGCGAGTGGGGAGAGGCGTGGTGGGACTCCTAGGAACACAAACAAGTTTTCTGGGGCACCTGGCCTCAGAGGAAGATGTGATGAGGTGGGAAGCCTTGGGAAATTTGGGTTGTTTAGCCCAATATTTCTAAGGGGCACCTTATTCTTTTAAATACCAGGACTATACACGGGTTAACCTTTTTGGTGAAATCTTTGCAAATATGGCGCTCCTCCTGACCTCCCAAATTCGAGTGTGGGGGGTTTATGAAGCACCTGTTGTGCACCAGGCTCTGTGCTTTGATTCTCTACATGGAAAACTGGTACCTGCACAAACCCCTCACACCGCATCCTACTGTTTGTGACGCTTTCTGAGTTCATTAAGGGTATTCTTGTGCTAAGTGGCCCTGAGGCCCAGAGCTAGAGGGAACAGTTTGTAGAGGAGTGGCTGAGAAAGGAGCATGGTGGTTGGGCTAGTGAGCTAGGGGACAGTGGACGTGGGGTGGGTCACAGACAGGCAGGGGGAACCCCTCCTCAGGCCCCATGCCCAGTCTGATGCTCTCAACGGTAGGAAATCACTGAGGGGTTTTAAGCAGTGGCCTGAGGATGATCGGATTTATAGTTTGAAAAGGGCACTCCGACTGCAGGAGAAGAACCCAGTGAAAGGGTACAGAGGAGGCTCCTGTGGGTGGTGGGCCAGGCTGGGGGGCGGGCGGAGCATGAATGTCCTTGTGACCTTGTTTGTATCTGTTCTGTCTGCCTTTCTGCGTATCCTTCCTGGTTGGGATTGGCTCAGATCTTTAAGTCAGACTTTGTTCCTTTTCAGCTTTCCCACGGAAACTTTTTATTAAGCATCTTGTCTTGAGTCAAGGTCAGTAGCTGACAATAGAGTGCACTCTGAGTGGATTACCATTTCCTTGAAGGGCATAATCTCACTCATCTTTCTGTTTTCCATAGAAGCAGCACAAAGAGCGAGAAGTCTTAGATATACGTTGTTTGGTAAATGTTAAGGGGCACTTGAGAAAATAGAAGGCAATGGGTAAATTTGTTGTTAAATGAATGACTGAATAGATCCGTGATAGTGAATCTTTTTATAAAAACCACAGTTTTGCAGTGCTGGTCAACCTGGTCCCTCCCACCCACTAGTGGGCGTTCCAGCTTTCATGGTGGGCCAATCGCTGTGCCGTTTGGTTGCTCCGCTATCGCCCACCATATCGCAAAACTGTGTGGTTTTTATAAAAAGGTTCGCCATCACGGGAATAGATGGTAATTGAATAGGTAGAGTTAGTAAGAGGAATTTTTTGTAAGTCGGCACTAATAAGATTTCATGAGTCACATACCCTAGTTAGAATTGTACGTAAACTTAGAGTAAATTGCTTAGATAAAAATTCTTGTACTCGAGTATGCTGGATTCATAATTTCCACTTTAGGCTGTCCTGAAGGCTTTCGGGCTTACTTGCTGGTTCTTAGCTATATTCTTGGTGGATGAATTTGTTATAGAACCGAGTGCATCTATTTTGGAGTTGACAGGTGAGCTTTGGAAAGACACTTGTTCTTAGGTTACTCCCAGGTCTGCTCTTTGATGAGTGTTAGAGAGAACAATCAGCTGTATGAGGTAACTTCAGGGAATCCGGAGGGAGCCCACCTTCTCCTTAAAACAACCCTTCTGCTTGTTTACCAGTGCTTTCTTCAGGGGCATCTGCATTTTGTTGTTGTCGGTTTTTTTGTTTGTTTGTTTGTTTGTTTTGACAGAGACAGAGAGAGTCAGAGAGAGAGACAGAGGGACAGACAGACAGTCAGGGAGAGAGATGAGAAGCATCAATTCTTCACTGCAATACCTTAGTTGTTAATTGATTACTTTCTCATATGTGCCTTGACCAGGGGGCTACAGCAGACTGAGTGACCCCTTGCTCAAGCCAGCGACCTTGAGCTCAAGCTGGTAAGCCTTGCTCAAGCCAGCAACCGCAGGGGCCTCAAACCTGAGTCCTCCGCATCCCAGTTTGACACTCTATCCACTGCGCCACAGCCTGGTCAGGCACCTCTGCGTTTTTAAAGGCATGGCTTCATGTTGTTTCTTGAAAGAGAACACTGTACCTCAAGTGTGTTTCCCACCTAGGCACAATGACTGATGGCAAATCCTTCCCTAAGAGAATTGAGGGCCTGGCCGAGGAGAGAAGATCAGGAAGGGAAGGTTGGGATGCATGGACCACAGGATGCCCAGGTCCATCATCCTGACCACTTACCAGTTTAAATGGTTTAGGTCAGGGGTCCGTGAACATTTTCTGTAAAGGGCAAAACAGTGACTACTTTAGGCCGTATGGACCCTGTGATACTATCTGTGGTTTCAGGGAAGTCACTGGGGGTCTTGGAGCACATCCCCCATGAGTAAGGAGAGATTACTATATTATATTCATTTTGTTTCTTCCTTCATCAGGTGAAGGACATTTGAGTTGATTCTAGGTTTTGGCTATTCAGAATAATACTGCTATAAACATTTGCCTGCAAGTATTGTGTAGACAGATTTTTTTTTAATGTCTTTTGGGTAGATACCTCTGAGACTTCTGAAATTTCCTTTTTTGCAGTTTTTTTCCATTTAGTAGTTTTAGAAAATATATAGGTTCAGTTCCAATTCGAGCTAGTTCAGTGGTTTAAAAAAAAAATCCAACTTTCAATTCAATTAGAAAGTTAATATTTGGATTCTCTGTGGGATTTAGCAAATGAGGATATGCATTCTAGTTTCTGGTTCATGTTCCACTTTAGTTCCTGTCCCTGATGGCAGCTTAGAAGTGTATAGCAGGCTGTCTGCTAGAAATGAAGACAGATTAGTGCACGTGGAGTGATAGGCTCGTGGAGGAAGAAAACGCATCTCTGTATTAAACTCAAGTATTGCAGTTAATTTTCTAGCTCTCTTTCATCCTCCGACACCCCTCCCATCCTTGGGTAAAAGATTTCAGCATTTCATAAAACCTCCCACAGTCATCTCTGTTAGAAGGTCGTGGATTATTGCTCAGGAGACCACCGGGGTCAGCCTCTCAGCGCTTGTGAGACAGCCAACCAAGCTTCCAGAGTGTAATTCTGTCTGGCTGTGAGGGCAGGTGTCTCTCCTCTAGGGTATACTCCCTGACAAGGTCAGGACTGGCCCTTCCTTCTCTTTTACCTGCTGCTTTTCAGTCATTCATCATCATCATCATCATCATCATCATCATATTTTTTTTTAGGAATTAAATTTAATGGAAAGACACTGGTCTATAAGAACACATAGGTTTCAGGTAAACATCTCTATAGCATTTGAACTGTTCATTGCTCTGTGTGCCCATCACCCAATGTCAAATCATTTTCTGTCACTGTCACCATATATTTGTTTCCCTTTACTTCCCTTCCCCCACCATCTCCTCCCTCTGGTAACCAGACATTTATCATCTTCTAATGCAAGCTCCTGCATTTAAGGTTAATATCCTTTACTAGTAAAAAAAAATGTACTTACAGGTAAAGGCAATATGATTGTAAAAATCTCACCTATATCTGGTACCTTTTGGCTTTTAACTTCCGAGGTATCTGCTATGTATGACCTATCTTCCAAGTAATTGCAACCCTTTTTAGGCTCTGGAATAAGATAGAGTTGGAAAGTGACCTAAGATATGATATTCGTATTACCTGTGAGAACCTGTGGGTACACTTGGTTCAAGCTCGATATACATAGCTTGAAAGGCAGTCTTTCAGCTGAATGTGTCCATTGTCTTCCTCAATTACTTCCTTCTCCCTGAATATCATGGAAGGCAGGTTGAGAGAAGAAAAGGCCAGAGGGAGCATTACTGGGAGAGACAGGTCCCTGTGTTTGCTGCAATGACCTTTGTTATTTGACTTGGACGTTCTATACCTGCCTTCTCCTGTAAACAGGCATCTTAAGTATCTTGAGGATTTGGGTTTACCAGACATGTTTGCCTGTGGACTTCTTTGTATCCAAAATTAATATTTCAGCAGGCAAATGTCCAAGGTTACCCAACATCTGCCTAGCAACTAGGGGAAAGGAAGAGAATGAAGTGGTGATGATCCAGTGGTTCCGTTTCTTAAATATGGAAACGCAAGCCACAGTGTGATAGGATTGCTTAAGCCAGAGGGACAGGAGCAGGGACAACTCCTGATCTTGGAGCAGATGTGACGGTGAAGCCCAGAGTCCTCCTTTTATTTCCAACAATTTTGCTTTCCTCACCATCCTCCTGTGAGTGAGACAAGATCCAGAGAACTATCCAGATTTTACAGAAGACAAAACTGTGGGTAAGCCATGTAGAATCTACTAAAACCCATGTTCTCTGACTCTTCGGTCCAACATTCTTTCTTCTTTTCTGCAGCTGGCTTATCCATTATTCCAAATGATACTTTAACTTTTGTTTCCAAGCCTTTAGGGAAGCAGGGAGGTAGACACAGAGCATTTGAATCAATTCTAGTCTACTAGAGCTTTCCTACCTGGCCCTGAGGTCTGAGGAAGGGATAACATTGGTTGGTATTCAGTCCCCCCAGGAAGACTGCTGTTTTGACACTGTGAGGCAAGTTGAGGTTTTTTGTCTTCCTACTAGCTCTTTGTAGAGTCCATTTACCCTTCCTGTAACAGCACTCTTATTTTCCCCTGTGGAAATTTCCCCTCCATCCTGGGTCCACGTGGTCTGGGTGTTGTTGATTCTGCTTCCAGCCCTAGAAGTGATCATGTGATTCAGGTCTAGCCAATCAGAACTTCTCTCTTCCCTCCTTGATCAGAGTTAATGGTTTAGGACATGGGCATAAGACCCAGTTTGGACCAATTAGATTAGAATCAATACAGAACTTTAGCTGTAACTATGAAAGAGGACAAGATCTTTATTTTCTGTTGGAGTGGCTGCTAGCATTTCTAAGATTTGTATTCTCACAATTCCATGCTGCCACCATGATGGGAGGGTCTGTCTGAAAATGGAGTAGAGAAAAACACAGTTGAGAGATGGTAAGAAAGTGGATCCTTTTCCTTCTTACCATTATTATTTTACTTTTTTTGTTGAAGTATAACATAAATACAAAAGAGTATACTAATCTTAAGAGGCCAAATGTACTATTTATAAATGTAGATACATTTTTGTTACTACCATCCAGATCAAAACAGAACATTGCAAGCACCCCAGATGGTTCTCTATGCCCCTTCCCAGTTAATAACTCCCCAGAGAGGACCGTGAATCTATGCATTCTCCATGAGGTGGTACCAACCAAGGGGATGAGAACTGGTTCTTCAGGGAGAGAGGCAAAAACCCTTAGTTATTTCAACGGTTTGTGTCCTGCCAAAGTGCCACGGTACATAAAGAGATACACAATATACCTGTGATAATAAAATTTAATGGGGGAGTTGTTTTAGGGAAAAATAGTGTCTAAAAAGGTTTCTCGTTGGAGTAGAGGGCAATGGATGAATAAAGGACTAAGAAACCCTACACTAGTCTGAGTCCATCACTGTGGTTTTATTTTTTTCTGTGCTTGAACCTCCGCAATGCAATCCTGTGTGGCTGGAGTGTGGAGCCAATGATGGCTGGTTTCTTTTGTTCGCCATATTAATGCGAGCTTCATCCGTGTTGTATGAGTCTGTGGTTTTTTCCTTACTTGCTGCTGAATTATTCCACTGCATAGCTGTGCTGCAATTTGTTTGGCTGGTTTCTTTTGTTCACCATATTAATGTGAGCTTCATCCATGTTGTCGTATGGGGTCTGTGGTTTGTTCCTTACTTACTGCTGGATTATTCCACTGCGTAGCTGTGCTGCAATTTGTTTATATGTTTATCTCTTGATAGATATTTGGGTGGCTTCCAGTTTGGGACGTTGTGGATGTAGCTGCCATAAACATGGTTGTACATGTATTTTGGGGAGCATATGTTTTTATTTCTCTTGGGCCAATGCCTAGAAGTGAAGGTGCTGGATCATAGAGTAAACATATGTTAATCTTTATTAGCTACTGACAGTTTCCCCACGTGGCAGTACCAGTTTCCATTTCCAGCAGCCCTATGCGGGAGACTTCTGATTGTTCCACATCCTCCCAACACTTAGTGTTTCCAGGTGTTTCTACTCTTTTTAAATTTGAATCACCTGGAGGGTGTGTACTGGCAATCCCATGGTTTAAATTGGCCTTTTCTCGCTGTGGAGCACCATTTCCCATGTGTATTGACCATTTGAATACCCCCTTTCATGAAAAAAAAAACCCATTCTTTTTTATATACCCGTTTTACATGGGTTGGCTGTCTCTTTCTTATTGGGTTTTCAGACACATAAATTGAGAATATTTTCTTCAATCTGTTTTGCTTTTAATTCCCTTGAGGGCTACTTTTCATAAATAAAAGTTCCTAATTTGTTGAAGTCTAATTTTGTTCTTGTTTAAGAAATCTGTCTACTCCAAGGTAATAAGAATTTTCCCCTATTTTTTTTCCTAGAAGTCCTATCTAGGTCTATTCTTGAATTAATATTTAAGTATGGCCTGAACAGGGGTTAAGGTTAAAAATTTTTCCCCATGTGGATATCTAATTTCCCAAGCACTATTTATTAAAAAAGATGAACTATTTGCCCATTAAATTGTAGTTATGTCTTTATTGTAAATCAAGTGACTCTATGTGTGGCCTATTTCTGAACTATTTCATTGGTTCATTTGTCTATTCTTGAAATAATAGCACATTCACATAACAGCATTTTAAGAAGTCTTGCAAATCCTCCAAATTTATTCAGAATCATTTAGATTGTTTTAGATTTGATGCATTTTCACATCAATTTTATAATAAGCTTGTCAATTTCCACACACACACAATTTAGAATTTTGATTGGAATTAATTGATAGAAATATTTGGGAAGAACTGACTTCTCAACAAGACTGACTCTTACAATTTCATGAGAAAAGTATATTTTAAGGAGTATAATAGAAAAGCCTGGATTACCTTGAAAAGCCTTTTAAGTTGAAATAAGATAGATATTGAGAGCGCTAAGGGCTCAGAACAGAATGAGAAACATGTGACTGAAAATTGACAAAGGGAGACTGGTGGCGAGTGGCTAGAAGCCTTCCAGAATTTTCTCCCACAGTTAGATTGAAAGCCGAACTTACAAATGGTAAACTCAGACATTTATTTAGCTGAGAAGATTTTTCCAGCAAAGTGTTGAAGGTGCAGCCTAGTTTCTCTCTGCTGCTTCTAATAAACTGTGAGAGGAGAGAGAGGACTCAAGTGAAGAACTGATCAACAAAAAGAAACAAGGACTTGGTAACCGGGAAATTGTCAGCATCTTCCGGTGGCAAAACCTGGCGCAGTTAAGAAACAGCTGCCAAAAACATGGCCTGAGAAAAAGCTGAGGGGTCGTTGGGCAAACTTCTGCTGAAACCTCAGAAAGATCAAAAGATCAGAGTATTCAGCTATATAAAAGACCCTTTAAAAGAGATGTACACATCTTCTTTTTATTATTACTGGATTGATTTTATAGAGACAGAGAAAGGACGGGGTGGAGAGAGAGAGAGAGAGAGAGAGAGAGAGAGAGAGGGGTATTCATTTGTTGTTCCACTTAGCTGTGCATTCATTGGTTGCTTTTCATATATACCCTGACAGGGATTGAATCTGCAACCTTGTCGTTTTGGGATGATGCTCCAACCGACTGAGCTACCCGGCGAGGTCCAAGATGTATGTATATATTTTCTAAATCAAACCTGAAGGCATCGAGGACACTTAAAAGCATAGTTTCTCAGTGACGTCAGGAGAGCCAAAGTTAGAGAGGAGCACTTACCTGTGGTGGACAGCTTTAACTGTGCCTGTGGAGTTTCATCCTGCTTGTGAACGTGTGAATGATGAGAGAGCACTCCTGGGAGGGCAGTCTACGTTTCATTAAGCAGATGAGCCAGGTGAGCCTAATTTAATCACAGGCTCCTTTAAAAGCAGAGGGTTCTGGCTTGCAGTAGGCGAGTAAAACCGAGGGAGAAGTCGAAGAGGTTAGTAGCCTGAGAAGGACTTGTTGCTTGCTGGCTTTCAAGATGGAAGGGAGCCTTCAGAATATGAGTGATTCCCACCTAACAGCCAGCAGGGACATGGGGACTTCATTCTTACAACCACAGGGAATTGGCTTCTTCCAACAATCCGAATGCACGTGGAGACGGATACTTTATTCCCTCTCCCCCGAGTCCAGCCTTGATCTGCAGGTGAGAGCCCAGCCTGGCTGATTCCTTCATTTTGGTCTCCTAAGTCCACTTACACTCCTGACCTTCAAAATGGTGAGATAAAAATTTTGCAGCTAATTTTGTGATATTTGTTACATAGCAACAGAAAACCGCCAGTCTTTTAAATTTTAGCCATTCTAATGAGTGGATAGTGCTATCACTTACTGATTTTATTTTGAATTTCTCTGATGAGTAGCGAGGTCATGCTTTTCTTCATATACTTAGTCTCTATCTGAATATCTTCTTTGGTGAAATGTCTAAATGTCTGTTCAAATAGTCTGCTCAATTTTCAAGTGTATAGTTTTTTTTTTTAATCCAGTTGTAAGAGTTCTTTATCTATTCTGGATATAAGTCTTCTGTCAGACATATGTGTTGTGAGTATTGTCTGTGGCTTGGCATTTTGCCTTCTTTTTTTTATTAATTGAATTTGGTTCACAAAACCATATAGGTTTCAGGTATACAACTCAATAAAACATCATGTGCATGGCCCTGGCCGGTTGTCTCAGCGGTAGAGCGTCGGCCTGGCGTGCGGGGGACCCGGGTTCGATTCCTGGCCAGGGCACATAGGAGAAGCACCCATTTGCTTCTCCACCCTCCCCTCCTTCCTCTCTGTCTCTCTCTTCCCCTCCCACAGCCAAGGCTCCATTGGAGCAAAGATGGCCCGGGCGCTGGGGATGGCTCCTTGGCCTCTGCCCCAGGCGCTAGAGTGGCTCTGGTCTCGGCAGAGCGACACCCCGGAGGGGCAGAGCATCGCCCCCTGATGGGCAGAGCGTTGCCCCTGGTGGGCGTGCCAGGTGGATCCTGGTCGGGCGCATGCGGGAGTCTGTCTGACTGTCTCTCCCTGTTTCCAGCTTCAGAAAAACAAAACAAAACAAAACAAAACAAAAAAACATCATGTGCGTGCTGTATTGTTTAGATGACCAACTTTTTTACAATGAAAAGGAGGACAAAAATAAATTGAAGAAAACAATATCATAAATAAAAGAAACGTTTTATTCATTGCAATAGTAATACACTATAATATGATAAATGCATAATAAAAACATTTGTAATATTTATATTGTAATTAATTTTTAATAATAATTGTAAGAAAAAAGTACTCATTTTGATACAAATACATCACATCACACACAATGGATCGACTCTGCATTGATTGAATACGGACATTTACAGATTAGTCTTCTAATATCAAAAAGGAGGACATGTAGGAGGACACTTTTCGAGGGAGGACAGAACTTACAAAAGAAGGACTGTCCTCCCTAAAGGAGGACGATTGGTCACCTTAGTATTGTGCACTCATTGCCCCAAGCAGTCTCTTTTTGTCCCTATTCTGCCCCTTGTCCCCCTTCCCACTTCCATCTAGCCCCCGACCCGCTTTTCCTCTGGCTACCACCATGCTGTTGACTGTGTCTATGTGTTATGTTTTTTGACTAATCTTTTCACTTTCTTTCATCCAATCCCCCACCCCCTCCCCTCTGACAGCTGTTAGTCTGTTCCATGTATTATGCCTGTTTCTATTCATCAATTTATTTTGTTCACTAGAGTCCACAGATAAGTGAGATCATATGGTACTTGTCTTTCTCTGACTGCCTTATTTCACTTACAATAATACTCTCCAGGTCCATCCACGCTGTAGCAAAAGGTAAGATTGTCTTCCTTTTATGGCTGCATGGTATTCCATCATGTAAATGTACCACAGCTGTTTTATTCCCTCATCTACTGATGGGCACTTGGGCTGCTTCCAGATCTTGGCTATTATAAAAAAAATGCTGCAGTGAACGTAAGGGTGCATAGATTTTTTTGAATGAGTATTTTGGGATTCTTAAGATATATTCCTGGAAGTGGAATTGCTGGATCAAAAGGCAGTTCCATTTTTGTTTGTGGAAACTCCATACTGTTTTCCTCAATGTCTGCATCAATCTGCATTGCCACCAACAGTGTCTGCATCAATCTGCATTGTCACCAACAGTGCATGAGAATTCCGTTTCTCCACATCTTTGCCAGTGCTGCATGTTTGTTGATTTGTTGATGACAGCCATTCTGGCAGGTGTGAGGTGGTATCTCATGGGGGTTTTAATTTGCATCTCTCTGATTATTAGTGATGTTGAACATTTTGTCTTCTGTCTGTTGGCCATCTGTATGTCCTCTTTGGAGAAGTGTCTGTTTAGGTCCTTTGTCCATTTTTTAATTGGATTGCTTGTCTTCCTGATGTTGACTTGTATAAATTATATTTTGGAAATTAACCCCTTATCAGATGTATCATTGGCAAATATATATATTCTCCCATCCAGTGGGTTTCCTTGTTATTTGGTTTATGGTTTTTGTTGTGCAAAAAATTTTTAGTTTGATGTAATTCTATTTATTTATTTTTTTCCTGTTTTTCTTGCCCGAGGAGATACATTGGCAAAAATATTGCGATGAGAGATGTCTGAGATTTTATTGCCTATGCTTTCTTCTAGGATGTTTATGGTTTTGAAACTTATATTTAAATATTTTATCTAGTCAGTCTTTGCCTTTTAAGTTCTTTTTCTGCCTCATACAGGTACTTTCTATGATAACCAAGCAATGTTGAAAGGAAGTGTAAGAGATACTCTGCCATTTCTGTGGCCTTAGGCAAAATAATTTAGCCTTTCCCTTTTAGTTGCAAGGTGTTTCTGTTTGTTTTTATTTCTTGTATTTTTGTTTCTGGTAGATGCCAATTATCCATTTGAGAAATTCTTTTCATATCTTAATTAACTGAAGGTTTTATCAGGAATGGCAATTGAATTTCGTCTAATACTTTTGCTTCATTGGTTAATATATCTGTTTTTTTTTTAATCTGTCAATATGTTGAATTCTATTATTGACATTTAAATGTTAAATCAATGTTGCATTTATGAGAAAAACTCCTCTTGGTCATGATATATTACCTTATTGATATATTGCTGGATTCAAATTGCTAAAATTTTGTTAAAGATTTTGCATCTATATTTATGAAAGATATTGGTCTGTAGTTTTATTTTCTTGTGATATTGTTATCTGGTTCAGTATTAAGAGTATGCTGATCTTATAAAATGAGGTTCAAGTATTCATTCCCTTTGTATTTTAAGAAAGAATTTCTATTGAATTATTTTATTTTTTCTTAAATGTTTAGAAGAGCCCTTCATAATTACAACTGGAACAGGCATTTGTTGGAAAGTTTTAAACTATATAATCCATTTTTTGGAAAATTATAAGACTATTCATGCTTTTGATCTCCAAGCGAGTTTCCTAGTTTGTCTTCTCTCTTTTTTTTCTTGATAAATTTGACTTATATTTATAAATTTTTTGATATTTTATAAGAAATATCTTTTGGTTTCATTAATTTTCTCTATCATTTTTCTGTGTTCAATTTTATTTATCTCTACCCTTACCTTTATGATTTTCCTTCTCTGCTTTACTAGACATTAATTAATTCTTTTTATAGTTTTCTAAAGTGGAAGCATAGATTATTGACTTGAGATTCTTATTTTTTTCTTCTATTTAAACATATGCATTTAATGCTAGCCATTTCCCTTTAAGCATTGTGTAAGCTGTAGTCTGTAAATTTTGATGATATGTTAAAAATATTTACTAATTTTCCTTGTGTTTCTTCTTTGACCCATAATTTAAATAGAAGCATGTTGTTTAATTTTTAATTGGGGATTTTCTAGGTATAATTTTGTTATTGACGTCTAATTTAGTTTTGTTATGGTTAATGAACATAAAGGACATTTTGTATGAACTAGTTATCCTAAGTACCTTATGCTTTATTTTATGGTCCATGTTATTATCTATTTTGGTAAATGTTTCTTGTATACTTGAAAACAATGCATATTCTGCTGCAGTTGAGTGGAGTGTTGCATAATTGTGAATTGGGTCAAATTGATTGATAGCATTGTTCAAGTCTTCTACATGCTTACTGACTTTTTGTTTTCTTGACTTATTAAGAATAGTGTTAAAACTTTTCTTTCCACCTATAGTTGTGGATTTGTATATTTTTCCATTTATTTTTATGTTTTTCTTCATATATTTTAAAGTTCTATTATTAGGTCACACACTTTAGGATTGTTATATCTTAATGAATTGAACTCTTTATTATTATGAAATAGCCTTTGTCTTTGGTAATATTCTTTGTAGTGAAGTCTATTTTTGTGATATTAAAAAAAAACAACCATTCTGAGTGCTTCTTTACTAAGTCTAGCCTAAGAGAATCCAAGACATCTATAAAATTGCTTTTCAAAAATAACTTAATGTGCAAATTATCACTTCTGTGTTGATGCTCAAACAAATCAAAATAGATTCCAAAGAGAAATTTGGAAAGAGGGAGTACTCTTGTTTAATGAATTTAGGCATAAACAGTAATCCATAATAAGCTTATAAATGTGATAAATAGATAAACTTTGGTAGGAATACAACAAAAAGTTTCTCTATTTCTCTAATAATGTAAAGAGATCAGCCTACTGATATATTTCACATTAAATTTTAACTTTATCTACTTGTCATTTTTTTGTGTTGGTCAGAAATCCTTCCATGAATTAAATTATACAGTCCACTCCAATGACTTGATGTGGCATTTTGCCAATAGACCAATATCCTAAATAAATGCATTTTCTGTGCTCTTTGATCTATGAATATTCAGTACCCTACAGTGACCTGATATATTTCATTGGACAGCAATGAGCTAGAGAGAGCTAAAGAATGTAGTGATCATTCTATATCTACAGATGACTAATTATACGCTTGACTTAGAGGCTGCTTTGCTTGTTTCTTTTAATTCTTCTTTGTGGATGGTAAAGCTAGAGCTGGCTGAAGAGGATGGGGTGTGTGGGATCAAGTCTTGGGTTAAATAAATTACTCATTAATGGGTAAAGGGTTATTGGCTCTAATGAATGGTTTTGTAGTAGATGCCATGTAGCCTTACTGCTGCTATTTTCCAAATATGGACTCTTTAAGGACTATGGTGTTTCTTAGCTATCTGCTACTGACTCAGGCAGTGGCAGAAATTGTGAATGGTTGATTGGAGTACCTCTCGAGCTTCTCTCCTAATTCTATGCATTCTTTAGAACCCACCTTCATTCTCTGGCTTGCCTCTTCTGACTACCTTAGTTTTCACCAGTCATAAATATTCTTTGATATTATGGGTATTTCATAATTCAGAACTCAATTATGCATACCTTTTTGCATTATAATTTTGAACACTTGCTCCCACAAATATGACAGTCTCCTACAAGTAAAAGTGTCCATAATTCCAGTTGAATGAGTGAGTGAATCAAAATTTGGGATGTTGGGGTTGGGAAAAATTTTGTGCTGTTGCTATATAGGAGAAGCTGTCTGCAATATTTGGCTTATATCATTCAATAGACATCAAATAAAATTTCTTATAATTTTTGTTTGTTTATTGGATTATAGGACAGAATTTAAGTAAGAAACATTCCAGAAAAATTAGGGTATAGGTCTTTTTTTTTTTGTATTTTTCTGAAGTTGGAAACAGGGAGGCAGTCAGATAGACCCCCGCATGCGCCCGACCAGGATCCACCCAGCATGCCCACCAGGGGGCGATGCTCTGCCCATCTGGGGCGTTCCTCTGTTGCAGGCAGAGCCATTCTAGTGCCTGAGGCAGAAGCCATAGAGCCATCCTCAGTGCCCGGGCCAACTTTGCTCCAATGGAGCCTTGGCTGTGAGAGGGGGAGAGATAGAGAGGAAGGAGAGGAGGAGGGGTGGAGAAGCAGATGGGCACTTCTCCTGTGTGCCCTGGCCGGGAATTGAACCCAGGACTCCTGCACGCCAGACCGACGCTCTACCATTGAGCCAACTGGCCAGGGCCGGGTATACATACCTCTCCGCTATTTATCATAAGATAAAAATGCTTGGTGATATTAACGTATTTTAGTTTTCCATTTTTTTCCTTTTTTACACTTGATCTCTGAACTAGTCTCCTAATTTAGAGATCAAGTGTAGTAAAAATTTAACTACCAGTGGACCTCCTTATTGAAGATAAGTTAACACCACCAAGATATTGCCAAGTCTCTACTAATATCTGATTTCTCTCTGCTCCAGTTCTTTGATCAAAGATATAAAAATTAGGCATTTGAGAAATTTGGACAAGTGCCAGATCTTACTTGCACACACTTTATTGATATAAAAATGGCAGATGTCCGTTATAAAGGATTCAGGCAAGGCAGACAAGCAGAAAAGACTACAAAGCTCCTTAAATCCTACCACCTAGAAATAACCAGCGAGCATCATTACAGATGTCATTTTCTGATTCTATACGGTCAGAGGGATGTGGGCAAGAAACAGAATGCAACAGAAAGAAGGGCAAGGAGATGGATGGACTGGGACAGAGCAGTGATATAAAATAAAGTTTATTTAACTCATCACTAATGAGGGAACTGGTAAGATGTTGTATCTACTTTAAAGAAAAATCCAAAGAACAGATGAACAGGTCAGGAAAGTGAAGGGGGAAGAGGGAGAGAAGCAGGACTTGTTCTTTTACTGGGAAAAAAAATCCAACTGCAGGTCTATAGAAAAAATTCGTTTGCATTGCAATTAGTGATCCACAGCCTACAAAGCTGTAAAATTGCTTAAAGGCATGAAAGACTAGAATCAGGTCATCCTGAGGGGCATGAGCGAAACATTGTATGATTTTCCTCTGGCAGCATTCAATAACCTGTGTTGCTTATTCCAAGCTTCTGTGCTTCAAACCCAAAGCCCTTTTCTTCACATCACACTATGTGGTCTCCTGAGGTTTCACCCCTTATTCTCTCCAGAAGGAGTTTTTGAGCGCTACAGGTATGACTTCAAGAGTGAAAAAGGATTAAACGATATCTTTGTGCTGTTACATTTTTTTTCATTCTTTATTTTTAAAACACCATATGCTTTATGCAAAGAAGTAAAACACACTCCAGAAATACATACAGAAAATGTAATCATTTCTGCTCTACATTAGCTGCTCCTCCCATGTCCACTGCCCCTGGGGGTAACATACAGTTGGTTATTTATCCAGCTATGTTTTTCTCATGTTTCAACAATCATACATAAGCATTGATACATGCATAGGAATTTTGATGGTGAAAGTTGACATAAGTGGGAACACATTATAGCCATAACTGCAGCTTCCTTTCTCGTTGGAAATAGCACACTGAGGCTAGTTCAGATGCACAGATAGTGACAGGAGGCATTCATGTGAACAGTCGTGGGCATGCTGTGACAGGGTGCCACTCTCCCAGCCTCTGGTTCCTGGGATTGAGTAAGGAAGAAATGTAAACAGTTGTGGAACAGGAGAGGAATCGTCTTTCTTGCTGTCCTTAGGCACAGCTGGGGTTGGGTAAGGAGGGCAGACAGACTTTGTCATTTGAATTGTCACCATTTGTGGTGACACAGTGTTTACATCTTTGTCCAGCTAGAATGCATATCAGCACCCTCCAATCACAATGGTGTTTTGCAGTTGGTCACTGTGTGAGTCAGCCAAGGCCTCAGTGGTGTGGTAAGGTGTCATGGTAATAAAAATAATAGTAATTATGATCGAGGTGGGAGTAATTGCAATTGCTCATTAGTTTTATAGAAAACAATAATTTCTTTAGTAATAAAAGCTAAGTAATTTTCAAAGAAAATGATGTATTTATTTACTATTGGGAAAAGGAGTTTCTCTTCCCCACTTCCTATGAAATACCAAAAAATCTAACACTGCAGTCTTAGGACATCTAAGAAGGGCTTTCTATGTATAGCAAGTGAAACATTCATAGTCTATGAAAAGACAACCCCCCTCCCCCAGATACAAATAAAGTGGAAAGTTGTTTGTGTGTTAACTATTAGTGATTAGAAAGAAATGCCCTCATTACTCATAGACATTTATGTTATCTGGAGCCAAGGGGGAAAATAAAAGTGCTGGTGGAGCAGGAAAGAAAAGGAGTGTGAAAGATCCTTTCTGAAAAGGAAAGCTATGAAATTGACTCTTTTTTTAAGAAGGGAGACAGACCCTTAAAGCATCCTGGTCTTGTTAACCTGGAGGTCACCAAAACCAGGAACCCTAAGAAGGGTTAAACAGCAAGAAGGGGCCCAAAGCCAAAAGGTACTTGATGTGCATATACCTACCTATCCCTGGTCCCTGAGCCTGCAGTTTTAAAGAGCCAGTTCCTTTACACTTTTCAGTGCTACATTTCTGTCTATACTGGCTTTTAGTTTCAATCAATCAACACATGTTTTATTGATCATTTACTATGTGCCAGGAGCTATTGCGGTAACGACTTACAGATACAGTATAGGTAAGCTCCTTAAAGGCAGAAACCATTTTGTTTGAGAAAAAGAGCATAAAAACAGAAATTATATACATACAGGTTGGCATGAAAATAATTTTAGATATTGAACAAAGGCTTCCTATTTCTTGAAAACTTTGGAAGTTTTCAGTTGAAAGGAATTCTGAGGAAGAGACAGTGTTTTGTGTGCAGCAGGGGTGTAGCACACGTGTGCAGTTTAGAAAGAGACTCTTTGAAACTAAGGTCTCAGCCAAGGCCTCAGTGGTGTGGTAAGGTGTCATGGTAATCAAAATAATAGTAATTATGATCGAGGTGGGAGTAATAAGAGGAGCTCACGTTTATTAAGCATATCATTTCATTTAATCTTCTCAGTCACCTTGGGAACAACGTATTTGATTATTCCCTTTTTAGAAATGAGAAAGACAGATGCCCAGGCCAGTCCAGGGTACCAGTGTGCATGTGGTAGAATGACTAGAAGCCACAGGCTTTAGATACCAGGAAAACAAATAGCTGAGAAAGTCGAGTCTCTCGTTTGTTGAAACAGTGAGGGAACATGCATCATGGGGAACCAGAGGGTGTCTCATATAAGAGGGTGTTGGAACTATTGTAGAAGTTAGGATTTAGATGGGTCCATGTGGAGAGTGTCAAAGAAAGAGGAAGTTCTCCCTTGATTGAGCATTTTTTTGATTGCTTAGTAAATCTTATCTAGAAGCAGGGAAGACCAGAGAGAATAAAACTGTAACTGGTAAAGAAGTAGGAGGCACTCATTTAGCCAAGTGTTTGCTGTTATTGTGTGTTTGCTGTTCCGTGTGTCTGTAAGATCGTTAGTGACCAAGAGAACAGCATGATTGCTCTGTAAGCATCTTGCAATATCTTTCTCGGTGAGATGCACTTGCAATATCATGAAGGCTCAGCTAGGAGTTCCCAGATGTTGGGGCTGCCTTTTTCCTTCCAAACCTTTGAGTTAGTTCGGGCCAGGTGCTGAGCCAGTTGATTTTCCTTTCCTTATTTGTACAGTCGAACTGTCATGAGTATTCATGACACCGACTAAGAGCCTGGCACTCAGCTTGTAGAAGACTCTCCATCTCTGAGTTATTCCTGGAAAAGGATGACCAGAGATGGCCGGAGGATGGATGGATTTTCTTAGCATTCAGAAGATGAGGTAGGGTCTCTGGTTCCGAAATGGCAGGCAGAGCAGAGGCAGGAATATGCTGAAAAGATTCTTTCCCCTGAAACTCCCACTAAATGGCTCAATTTACATTTCAACTTATTTTGAAGCTTAGGAGTTTTGTTCAGTGTTTTTTTTTTAAGACAAAAATATCCTCCTGATTTCTCCAGCAACACCCTCTTTGTTACTTGCTTACAGAGAAGAAAGATAGTGTTAGCTCCGGGAGACAAAATGTTTTTCAAGGAAAGGTGTTGTGTGTTGTTGTTGTTTTCCAGATATTGGTGAAATAAAGCTGAGCTCATCACCCAATCTCTTCCTTTCAGATAGTTCCAGACAACATTTATTCTTTAGGGTTGTGCAAAGCCCTGATGCAGCGGAACTCTCTGTGTATAATTAATTTCCAGCACCTCAGGTGATCAGCTCAGCTATAGTTGCAAGCAAATATTTCTTTTTCCAGACCTGTAGATAGGAAGAAGTAGAAGTAGCTGTTCAATTTTAAAGTGAATCTTCTTTGTTTTTAGTAAGTAAATTCAATAACCAGCCCTGTTAGATGATTCGTTTAGACATTTCTAGATAAGGGTGAGTCCGTGGTATTAGATACCCCCTAGTGATTCTCAGAGAAGAAGGGAAGGGTCTACTCCCACTGCTTTAAGGTGGACTCATTTTATTAGAGCTGCTGTTACTGTGTCAGGGAAAATGGGGCAGTTTGCCATTTTAGAGGCAATTGCTGTTCTTACGAATAAGATTAAAGGAAATGACAGTGTTTAGCAACATCAGCAAAATGGCAACTGCAAAAAAAGAAAAATTGCACTATGCCTCCTGATGACAAATTTTTCCTTTCTAAAGAGAGAAGATGAACTCTAGACATAAAAATACCTTCACAGCAGGAAAGGAAACCCTAGAGAGATTCAGGGTTCCCTGAGCACTGATTTTTCACACTTATCAGATGATATCTAGACCAATTCAGATAAGGAGAAAAGGGACAGAGGGGGTCTTTTCTGGAGGTTTTAGAGCTCAGGAACTGGTGAACAATGATTTGTGTCTTGCAGACAGACTAACTTGGCAAAGAAACTTGTCCGGGCCAGACTTCTCATTTGAGAAATGGAGATAATAGGTTTCTGACCATGTTCTTGCTGTCATCAAGGGAATGTGAGATTTGGGGGTCTGTTTTTCTCCAGAAAAGTTTTCTTTTGTTCATTTTTTTTAGTGGCATCCTGCAATGTTTAATCTTCAAAAGTTTACATACATTTCATATCATATAAGCTCAGTGATTTATATTACAACTGTGGAAATGAAAATCCAAAGAGTTAACCAAATTAGCTAGGATTGACCACAAAGTGTCTGTGTAGGATGCCAAGATTCAATGCCTCCAGCTTGCCATTCTTTACTCCATTTACATGTCACATTTATTAATATTTAATTCTGTTGTACATTTTAAATTAGTTTAACTATGATTTATAGTTAGGACTCAGAATCAATCTAATGACTACGAACTTACTTGAAACTTGATTTTCTTGGTTACATTTTTTTATAGCTGTCCCTGGGTCCAGGCAGACTCTCAGCAGGAAGCACAATGTACCATTAGGTGGGTTTGCAGTCAGGTAGGGATGGACAAATACACCTTAGCAGTGTTATTAGTTGGTCCCCTTAGGGTGCAAGTGATGGAAACTTAGCTCTGTCACAATTGCCCTATATCCCCAACTCTGTGGGAGGCACAGAATTCAATAGGGCTTCAAGGATCACTGGGGCTCAGTCCCCAAATGTAGGAGCGAAGGAAGGGCCACCGGCTCTGGAGTCAGACAGCCTCAGGTTCAAATCCTGGATCTGCACTGCTAAGTACCCGAGTGAGCTCAGCTTGGGCGAGAAATCTCCCACGTTCATTTTCCTCTGCAAAATGGAGGTCCCAGTTATGTTCTCATACGGTGGGCATTCAACGAGCTAAAATAGCACTGTGGAATTATAGAATGGAGGAATGGAGGTCTGGGAAGGTCAGGGAGGCAAGCAACATCCAATCTTCTCTGTGCACTGTGAAAACAGCAGCGTTGGGAGTGGAAGACACAACTCAAGGTCACACCTCACACATTCACATATACTTTTTTTGTTTGTTACAGCTTCTCAACAGCCGTGGGGTTTTACTCGGATGCTGTGAAGGAAATGACTCCTTAACCTGGAGGTTCCAGTAAACAGTGGGAGAGGTGGGGAAGGCCTTAGCTTTAGCTAACGAGAAACACTATTAGCTAAAGGTGGCCACGTGGAGGAAGTACCCTGACTCTACCAAATAGCTGAGGAGTCTTGGAGCTTTGAGCAGATTTCACCCCCAAATGGGAAAAGGTGTCAATGACTAAGAAGTAACCTAAGAGAGGTAGAAAACCAAATTACAATCGAACGCACAGTTGAAAGTTAATATTTTTCCTTGCACTATTTTCAGCCTTCAGGGGATAAACCTACCTAGCCTTTTAAGCATAAATATAGAACAAAATATTCCCAATTATTTTTGTTAACAAAAAGCACTAACTCTAGTACAAGTGCCGAAATCACTAAAAAACATCATATATACACATGCATACATATACATATATATATGACAATATATTTTTATTTTTTATTTTTTGACAATATATATATAATAAAAATATATTTTTATATATGCTGTTTTATTTGGGCTTTGGGCATTTATAGTCATCATGGTAAGTAGGACCCAGCCGTATGTTAAGAAAAAAGCCACCATGAAAAGGTAAGGTTTATTTTAGGACTCTACTAATTATTTTATACTAGGAAATCAATATGTTTCACTTGTTAACAGCAAAAGAAGAAAACAGTGTAACTGATCATCTTGACAGATGCTGAAAAAGCATTTGCTGAAAATTAACATCCATTCCTGACACACCAACTCTCAATAAAATATCCATAAATAGATAAACTTGTAGCATTAGACATGTATTTATAATCCATGGCTGGCCTCATGCTCAGTGGTAAAATTCCCATTAAAGTCAGAATCATAAAAAGAATGTATATTGTTATAACTATTATCTGGCCGTGTTTTCTTCCAGATGTGCCAATTTTGCTAGAAAAAGAAATACAGTGAGGAGAGGAGACAGTATCGTGATTTGCAGACTGTGAAATACCATGAAATCATAAAAAGACCGTAGGGTTCTCCAGATACTGACTCATAAAGATGCCTACTTCAACTAGGAGGAAAAGTAGGAGATGAACATTAAGTAGAACGAGAAGTCCTTTTTGTGAAAGTAGGGTACACGAGTGTGTGTAGGAGGGTGAAAGGCATGGAAAACTTGTGGATTTTATTTAGTTAAATAGTAACGCTTTTGCTTCTGGGGGATGATGGGCTTGCAGGACAATCTCATTTCCTCCTTAGTGCCTGTTAAGAATTGCTGGGCTTTTATTGTTGTTGTTGCTGTTGTTTTAAAAAATAAGTAACATGCCAAAGGTTAAAAGCAGTTTGACTTTAAACCCTGCACTCTTACCGTTCCTCTATTACATTTGTTATTAGAAAAAAAATAATGCTGCCCTGACCAGTTGCTCAGTGGTAGAGCGTCGGCCTGGTGTGTGAATGTTCTGGGTTTGATTCCCGGTCAGGGCACATAGGGGAAGTGTCCATCTGCTTCTCCACTCCTTCCCCTCTCGCCTCTCTCTCTCTTGTCCTCCTGCAGCCATGGCTCAATTGGAGCGAGTTGCCCTGGGCACTGAGGATGGCTCCGTGGCCTCTGCCTCAGGCGTTAAGAAGAACTCAGTTGCTGAGCAACGAAGCAGTACCCCAGATGGGCAGAGCATCACTCCCTAGTGGGCTCGCTGGGTGGATCCTGGTCAGATGCATGCGGGAATCTGTCTCTCTGCTTCCCTCCTCTCACTGAATAAAAAATAAATAAAAAAATACCATTGTCATTTCCAAAACACAAACATGATTTATATTTATAAATACATTTTTTATATATAAGATATATGGGTATAGAATATATTTATATATAGAAATGATGTGTACATTTATATAGGTAAAATTTTTGTACAAATGTTTATGTAAGTATATATATGTGTGTATGTATAAATACATATATGTATAAAATATTTAAAATTACAGCATCATAGGATGCCTAGTACATGGGTAATGGGTTGTATTTATTAACCTTAAAGCCCTCCACACCTGGAATTAGAGTAGGGCCTATGCTGATTTAGCTTTGTATGCCTTAGCAGCAAGCAGGTGTCCTTCACAAAGTATTAATATTAAACAGAAATATTTTAGGCATGCTAATATAATAAACAATAGAAAACTAAATTACAACGCCTGAGCAGCAGTGAACTCCCCTACGACACCCCTGTGGCCCTCCACTGTGACGAGGAGCCTCACTGGCCTGCAGCCTCCCTGTGGATGAAGTTACAGTCACTGCAGTGGTTAAAGGGCCATGGGCTCAGGGCCTGGCGTGAATAGGAGAAGCCACTAGGGAAGCTGACTTTCAGAGGCAGAGGATATGCATTTCCTCTTCCCAGAACTCTGGCCGCTGCAAAGCCTGAGCGAAGACCTCACCCCTCTGCTCAGTGCCTCCTCAGAGGAGGAGGATGATCCTATGGTGAGGCTGTGGGATGTGGGTCACGCCCCTTATGTGATTTAGCTGGTGCCCATAGGCCTGAAGGCCCTAGCTGGGGGGTCTAGAAAATACCACGATTCCCTTTTCTTCAGCTAGAATATGGCCTCTGCGGTTTTCACACGCTGGTTTCTGAGTCAGAGGACATGATGAAGGCTCATGGATGTAGCCCTGACCACAGAAGGGGCTAGACGTCCCCACAGGGGTGCCTGTCATGTGAGGCTAGGGAGGAAGGTGCCACGCCTGCATGCAGATACCCTCTCTGCCATGGGTGGGAGGAGGCCCCATGGGCATGGCCACTGCGGGCACGAGGGTGTCCACGTGGAGCTGCTACTCAGAAACCCGTGAGGAGCAGGTGCCACATGACTGGCTGTTGGGGGGCATGGGCGGTTGGAAGGGTGTCTTTGCAGTGTGGTAGGATTCCTAGACCTTCTCCCTCCCCTTCTCACTATACCCACCAGCACTTATGACCCCATCTCAGCCGTCTGTGTTGTCCTGCGCTGAGTCGAGGGAACAGGTGAATATCCCCTGCTTTAGCTCTTAGATGCCCAACTCTTCCTTTACAGCTGACCCTTCCCTTCCATTGCATCCAGGTTTTGGCCTCTTCCCCTCCTTAGATCTACTCACTTCACCTCGTACTCTCTCCTCCTTGAGGTTTCCCGGATTGGGGTCCCTAGCTGTGAGGAAGGACTCAGTGAGTGGGGACAAAGACTTCATTAGCTATAGCTCTCTGAGAATAACTCCCTCCCTCCCCACCCGCGCTATTTTCATGTTTGCACTGAGCTCAGGGATTTCAGCTGGCTGCTGGAGAAGGTGGATGGATGGGCAGTTTTCATTAGCATTTTCTAATCATTGAGATAAGTGACTCCAATGCGTGCATTCTACCATATGGAGGACACAGGCACATCATATGTATGCCTAGAGACGTAGATCACAAACATGCGAATTGAAAGTATAGTCACACAGGATTAGGAAGATGACATAAGCATAAGGTATGGCATGAGGCACACTTAGCCAATCAGGGCAAAAGGGTGGACTGGAAATGGTATTCATTGAGCGTCTGTTGTGTGCCAGATGTTATAACAAGCACTTTGCTATTTTCTGTTTTCTCTAATCCTTTCCAAACTCTCGAAGTTAGGTTTTATTATTTTTTATTATGGAGATGAGAAAAGTGAAGTTCAGAGATATAAAGAAAATTGCATTGAATTGTCACCCAGACAGAAAAACTGAGTTTTTCAGCAGGGGGTGGGGATGAGATTGGCTTGTCCCTCTTTGAGAAACAAGACCAGGGAAAGAAGGCCTGTTCTTAGGCCCACATACATCAGAACTACCTGAAGATGTTGCTAAATATACAGATTTCTGGGTCTCACCATGGAGCTATTAAATCAGAATTTCTGAGGGTGGGGTCAAAAATTTGAATTTTTGAGAAACTTAGAAAGTAGAACAGAGGATAAAGAATATGACATAGTAGCCTTCCTGTAGCTTATTGATTTTTCAATTTCCAATGTTTAATTACTAGGGGATAGAAATATTATTGATTTTTATATATTGATCTTGTGTCCTGCAACCTTTCTAAACTCATGTATTATATTTAGTAGTTTTCCTGTAGCTCGTTTGGAATTTTCTATATAAACACTCATATTATCTGTCAATAAGGAAGTATTTTCCCTCCCTCCCTCCCTCCCTCCCTCCCTCACACCCACCCACCCACCCTCTTTCTTCCTTCCTTCCTTCCTTCCTTCCTTCCTTCCTTCCTTCCTCTCTCTTTCTTTCTTTCCTTCCTTCTTTCTCTCTCTCTCTTTCTCTTTCTTTCTTTCTTTCTTTCTTTCTTTTTTTCTTTCTTTCTTTCTTTCTTTCTCTCTCCTCCCTCCTTCCCTCCCTCCCTGCCTCCCTCCCTCCCTCCCTCCCTCCCTTCCTTCCTTCCTTCCTTCCTTCCTTCCTTCCTTCCTCCCTCCCTCCCTCCCTCCCTCCCTCCCTCCCTCCCTTCCTTCCTTCCTTCCTCCCTCCCTTCCTTCCTTCCTTCCTTCCTTCCTCCCTCCCTCCCTCCCTCCCTCCCTCCCTCCCTTCCTTCCTTTCTTCCTTCCTTTCCTTCTTTCCTATATGTCTTTATGCCTTTTATTTCCTTTTCTTTCCTTAAAGCATTGGCTAGGCCCTATTCAGTATGATGTTGACTAGGCATGGTGAGAGTAGATATCTTGACTTGTGATCCTAGGAGAAAATAATGATTTATATTACTATTAAGTGTGATGTTAAGTATAGCTTCATGTAGTTTCCCTTTATTAGAGAAGTTACCTATTATTACTAGTTTGCCAAGGGTTATTATCACGAATACATTTAAAATTTTGCCAAATGTTTTTCTCTGTATCTTTTGAGATGATCAGATTTATTTTTTCATTTTTACCCAGCATGTTGAAATACACTGAGTGATTTATGAATGTTGAACCAAGTTTGTATTCTCAGGATAAAGCTTACTTGGCCATGATGTTTTATTATTTTTATAAAGTGCTAGATTTGATTTACTAATAGTTGAAGAATTTTTCATCCACGTTCACAAGACATGTTGATTTGTAGTTTTATATTCCTGTACTGTTCCTGAGAGTTATGATAAATGCTGATGATAAAATGATAAAATTTTGTGATAGTTGCTTTATGTTTTTATTCCAACAAATCCAAACTTTTAAAGTATTTTTCATTAGGCTCCTTAGACTCTGGAGTTTGGTTGGTTTCGGTCAACAGGATGTCTTGGCAAAGAGAACTGTGAGGTTGGGCATCAGTTCGACTGCCCCCCCCTGACAAGTCTCTGCACCTCTCTACCTAAGACGACAGCTCTTGTAAGGCAGGCCTTTCTATAGGCTCTGCCTCTGGACCCCAGCAGCTCTTCCCTCACCTTCTCCCTTCAGGCCTGGGGTAGAAAACAGTTCCCTGTCCTTGTCTGTCCTGCCACTGCAGCTGTGGTCTTCCCTTAACGAAGCGGCCACCTTTGTATATCAATCCTTAATAAAACACAGTAGCCCTGTTTGTATGATCCAGCTCCTACGGGGGCCCTAAATTTCACTGGGACCTGTACCTTTCACCAGCACTCAGTCTTCATAGTCTATTACAGGGGTCCCCAAACTTTTTACACAGGGGGCCAGTTCACTGTCCCTCAGACCGTTGGAGGGCCGCCACATATAGTGCTCCTCTCACTGACCACCAATGAAAGAGGTGCCCCTTCCGGAAGTGCGGCGGGGGCCGGATAAATGGCCTCAGGGGGCCGCAGTTTGGGGATGCCTGTTATTGTTTGGACTTACATATATCTTGGGGTTTCATTAAAAATGAAGATTCTGTTTCTTGTTTCTTTTGTTTTTGGAGACAGATTTTAAGAAAAGGGACAGAAAGTACTTTACTTGAAGAAGCTGTTGAACTATATTTGAACACTCTGCAACCCTGGAGTGTAAATATCATTGTCAATATCAGGTTTAAAGATGGCAAAGCCATGTAACCCCTGACCCATCTCTCTCTCAAACCCCAGGCAGAATAAGTCATTGCCTCTTCGGTGTTCCCAGATAACTTTGAACGTGGCTCTATTGTAAGTGCTCCAATACCTCTTGAAGGTATTGTCATGCCTTCTTTGCCTTTGCGCCCCCAAAGAATAGCAGAGAAATGAGAAATAGAGCCACTTTTCTAATTACAGAGGCCCTCTCTCAAAGGGTGCGTAACAATCTAAGGCAGTGATTTTCAACCTGTATGTCAAAGAATTTTTAAAACATGTAATGCCTGACTCTTTAGTCATGAGCACTGATTTCTTTTCCTTTAGGTTGTCAAATAAAAAAAATGACAACAGCTAACACAACAATAACAGTGTCTTAATCCATAAATATGTAAGGTCATATAATAGAGTTGTATCTTACTGGTCATAATGCATACTAAAGTTGCACCTGATTGGCTAATTCTTGATACCAGAAATTCTTATATACTAGTATAGACAGTTGATTTTTTTTTTAAGTTACTTTGGAGTAAAAAGGGTATGAAATTCATATTATTATTATTTTAAATAAATCAAAATTGTACCTTTTTTGTCAGATTGGCAAAAAATATGATATACTTTTTGATGTGCTGTATAATTTTAGTAATTAATTTACATGTGCCATGAGATGAAAATGGTTGAAAATCACTGATCTAAGGAGATCAAGATGGGGCATCCTATACTTGGATGTGGGACTCCATGTGTGGTCACAGAACTGAGACCTGTGACTCTTCCAAGGACCTCAGGACTCACCATGACTAGTGTCTCCTGAGTGTGCAAGGTCTCCTGATTCTCAAATTAGGAAACCATAGAACACAGGGGACTAGTCCATGAGGTGTGCAGTGTATAGTTATTTAAGAAATATGATTATTGGCCCTGGCCAGTTGGCTCAATGGTAGAGCATTGGCCAGGGGTGTGAATGTCCCAGGTTCAATTCTTGGTCAGGGCACACAGGAGAAGTGCCCATCTGCTTCTCCACCCTTCCCCTCTCGCTTCTCTCTCTTTCTTTCTCCCCCTGTTGCAGCCATGCTCAATTGGAGCAAGTTGGCTCTGGGCACTGAGGATGGCTCCATGGTCTCCACCTTAGGTGCTAAGAAGAGCTTGTTTGCTGAGCAGTGGAGCAATGCCCCAGATGGGCAGAGCATTGTCCCTTAGTGGGCTTGCTGGGTGGATCCTGGTCGGGACACATGCGGGAGTCTGTCTCTCTGCCTCCCCTTCTCTCACTGAATTAAAAAAAAAAAAGAAATATGATTATCATATTCTCTCATAATCTTAGATTGTCATGTAGTAACAAAACCTGATTGCAATCTTTTTTTTTAAACCTTACATATGGCTTTTCTTCTTCTATTTTCTCTCTTATCTCTATTTAAATGATTTAAAGCTTCAGGTCACTAAAATAAATATTTTAATTAGTTGTGTGTATGTATAGTAAGGTCCCAGTTATCCCAGAATAAAATGGTCAACTTGAGATTTCTAGAAAGTACATTTAGCATGCACTTCACTTGTTTCAAATGATTTGAGTTCTAAGTAATGACATTCTTTTTGACTTTGAGAATAACTTCCTTAGTTTTTTAAATATGAGGCTGACTATAGGCAAACTTTTAATTAGGAAGAGCTCATAAATATTTGTTTGGATGATGATGTGCAGGGTACTTTACTCAAATCAGGATGCTAATAAGGCCCTCTGTTATAGTACCATCTGGTAGTGAGGGCGTGTGTGTGTGTGTGTGTGTGTGTGTGTGTGTGTGTGTTCCTTGTTGTGTGCTCATAACTTTCTCTTCCTTTTCTCTTATTTGTTTGTTCTTGTTCCTGATCCTAATTTCCTGCTGCATCTTTCCTTTCAAATTTGCACCTTTTAGTCTTCTGTGGCTGGGCAACTTGTTACCAAACCATTTACTACACTGTGCTACAGAAGTGACAACAGGCCTTGGAGACAGAAGATATTTGAGACCCAATGGCCTCTCTTCTGGTTGGGTGGTTCTCAGATTTTACTGTGCATCCAAATCCACTGAGGATCTCGTAAAATGCAGATTCGGATTCAGTTGGCTTCTGGTAGACCCGAGATTCTGCATTTCTAACAAGCATGCGGTGGGTGATGCCAAGGCTGCTAATTTAAGGATCACATTTTAATTACAAAGTCACACTGTTGGGGATTAGCACAGATTTGGTCCTTAGTTATAGGGAACATTATTGTTAATATTCACTATATTTTTCAAATGCTATTGGTGTATGGCCCCTCTGAAAACGTTGGGTTTTTGAGCTTAAGCATGGGCTCACCTGGCTTGAGCAAAAAGCTCACCAGCTTGGACCCAAGGTCGCTGGCTTGAGCAAGAGTTACTCGGTCTGCTGAAGGCCCGTGGTCAAGGCACATATGAGAAAGCAATCAATGAACAACTAAGGTGTCGCAACAAAAAACTGATGATTGATGCTTCTCATCTCTCTCCGTTCCTGTCTGTCTGTCCTTATCTATCCCTCTATCTGTCCCTGTTTAAAAAAAAATCAGAACTCTGTGAATGAGGCAAATGTGTAAGAGAAAGCTGTTGGGGCAAGGGAACAAAAAAATGAGACTGAGTTTACCATCAATCTACCTCGGGTGGGTTAGAAACAACTTTAAGAGAGTGTAAGCATTCTGATAATTCTCTCTAGTTTCTCTTCAAAGCCTCTAGTGCTGTTGGACATACTCTTGGTGTCTTTTATCTTTTAGATGGGCTGGGGAGAGAACCTGTGACTGTATTTTAGGATTTTGCTTAGAGGCTTGGAATTATGGGAATTTCCTAGTATACATTGCAACCATTCACCGGTCTGCAGGAGGGCAGCCTTTCCATTCACTGACACTTCCTCAGGGTCCGTTGTACCTTAGGGTTATCTTGGCTCTTCTTCATCAAAGATACTTTGTGGGAAGTTGATTAAAGCAAGAGGTGACATTTAAGTATTACCTTTCGCCAATTCAGATTGATTGTTAGTGGCCAAGGGATTATTGTATTGAGAAGGAGTCTAAAGTTTTGTTAAGATTCATAAGTTATGTCTTCTAAGAGGTTAGGAGTGAAGCACGTGTGGCCGGTATTTGCTGTTTACAATCCAGCTTTAGAAGGCAGAAGACTCCTTGACAGACCAGTGGGGCTTTGGTTCACTAGCCCTAGCCCTCTAATTACTAGAATCAGTCTACATGCTGTTTTACTATTTTTCCTTGTTTTCAGCACTGTTGCACCTGCATTTGAGGATAATATGCAACTTTTGGCATCAGGAGTTATTTCTCATTATCCCGTCAGATATGATTTTGTTTGATGTCTTCTCATTCATATCATCTATCCTATACCATAGGCATTTCTAAAAAGGCAGTAGTTTCCTGGCCAAGCTGAGAGAGACATAAGATTGGTTGCTTGGCCTTGACTGGTTTCTTCTTAAATAGTAGACTTCTCCCTGAAGTATGTTTCCCAGCTGGGAAGCTGTCACCTGTCACTCTGGAGTCAATCACTAAAAAACACCTGTCTTGCTCCTGCTCTGGGTGGCGAAGTGATTCCAAGTCTCTTAGTCTGGGGGCTCCGCTGACCGAAAGCAAGCCTTCTGTGGTATTTCCACCCTTCAATAAAGTGCCCTTTGCAAGACTAAGCTGTCTCTTATCGCATTTAGCTCAGGCCATTTCTGCAAGGCCGTTTCTTCTTTTTCTTTTGCCTGACGAAAATGTGACAAGCTGCTGTTATGCAGAGCAACTCAGAAATGAACTCTGAATTTGCTCCTCTTCAGTGAGTGGTTCTGTTTAGTGGGAACTGAACTGGTACATTTGGAGAATTGTGGGTCTGAATTCTGCCATGTCTCTTACGAGACATGAAAAAATTATTAGCCTTTCTGAGACTTCATTTTCTCATCTAGATATTGGAGACGATAATAACTTCCTCCTCTGGGGTGATGTGAATATTCTGGGTACTCAGGGTCTATCTCAATGTGTTTTACACTTTTTAATGCAATAAGTACCCAGTGAATGGCCTCTCCCCTTTTCCTTCCCTTGTGTTTGACACAGGTCTTACTGTGTTTGTTTTGACTTGATCTCCTTTTGCTCATGATAATCAAAGTGAGATTTTCTAGGTAAACATTAAATGCTAACAGAGCTGAGACTAGAGTGAGGTCTTAGTGACAGTCAGACCCTGGGGCCAGTTTACTAGAGAGAAAAATGGAGTCCAGAAGCTTCCAGACTGACTGTATCTTTAAGGGATTGCCTGATGATTAGAAATATAGGACCTTATTTATTCAGAGGCAACTAAAGTATGGCAGGGGGGAAAGTTCCATGGAAATGTTTAGAAATATGTCCTCCAAACAAGGCTGGACTCAAGCCAAATTGGGATTCTGGTGATATTTCATTCATCCGTCCGTCCGCCCGTCCATCCATCCATCCATCCATCCATCCATCCATTGACTCATTCATGTCCCAAACATTTACTTAGTGCTTTGTATATGCTAAGCTCTATATCAATCCTTGCCTCAAAGAGCTCATGGCAGAGTAGTTGAATGATATTTGTGTACTACATGATGTGTCTATTTAACAAAAATGATGGAGTTGCTTTTATTAAATATCTGAAGACCAGGTCTCTCTTTTGAGTATTTGCCTTCCTTCCCAATCCATCTTCCCTTTTCCCTGGACATCAAAACTGTACCTAGGGAGAGATGGCATGTCCCAGTCTTGCTCACAGCTTGGTGTCACTGAATTTTTCCCATTAGAATTTGAGCCAAAATAATGGGTGCAACTGCTGTGTCCCTTGCTTTAAAAGGACATCCTTTGCTATGAAATTTCACGCTTTCTTTCTCTCTGGAAAGTCAAAGCCACAAGACCTTGGAAGATACTGCTGAGGATAACAGAATCTCCCTGATTTCCTGTTTCCCCAGAGGACTTCATGCAGCAGAGCTTGCCACCTGCCCTGGGCTGACACGTGAGAAAGCAATCAACTTCCCAAGTACCTTATTTTCTGAATTTGGGGATCTGTTTAATATAGCTTCTATTGTAACAGATTAAGTAGTCGTGACTTTTTTGAAGTATTTGTTGGCTACGTGAGATTCCTGAAGACACAGGATTCAGACAAACTCTGGGTCCAAGATCAACTCTAGAATGCTTCCATATGTAGGATTTATGCACTCCCAAACTAAAAAATAATTTCTCAAGTCTTCAGGTACTAAAGAGTCAAGATCTAATCTTTTTCCAGGCCCTTCCCTCCTTTGCTAGTCTAAGATTTACAAAATCAATGAAGAATCAAGTGAGCAAGTATCTGTATGTTCCATGTGAGTGGATCCCATTTGGTAGGATCCCATCTTGGTGGTCGTGGGCATGTTGGAGATATAATTTGAGAGCAGCAATGAGAACAAGAGGAAAGCCAGTGTCTGACTATTCAAAGTCGTGCTTGAGAAGACAGTGCTAGGAAAAGAGCGAGGGGATTCTCTTCAAGGCATCTTGTTTTAATTTAAGCCAGGCACCCCAGGAGCTACCATCTTTAGGCAAGCAGCCTCATCCTACTCCCATTCAACTGAAATCTCCTCATCTGCATCTTGTATCCTGAGTCAGCATTTCTTTGGCTCTAACTGGGTCAATAGCTGTTGCAATCTACACAAATGGGAGACAATCCTTCCTACTTTACTCACCTTCACTTATTCATTAATCAAATAGTTATTGAGCCTCTCCTTTATGTCATGAAGATGGTAGATGTGTCTTTTTGTGGGGCCATTGCTGAGAAACCCTGTCCAGAAAGATAGGACTAGAATGTGCAGGAGGCACAAAACAAGTGCAGGGAAGGTAAGAAATGTATCAGGAATCACCACAAGAGTACATGCCACAGCACAAAGCATATGTCTCCTGTCACTCAGCAGCCTGTGTCTAGTGTGATAAAGACGTGTGGTTAATTACACATAGAGACCGTATGTATGTTTTCTCACTTGCTAATTGCAATTAGTTGTGGGAGCACTGAACATATTGCTTTTCCTGAATGTCGAGACATTTCAATGGATTCCCCTTGGTTCTCCGGAAAGCCACAATTAACTTCGCTAATTATTCCCTTCACCACATGTGCTTCCCTTAATGCAGAACTGAACTAATGAATACTGGTCTTTTAAAAACTTTTATTTTTTTCTAAAAGCCATCTTGGCTGCCATCCAATTAACACCAACAATGGCTCCTTAGACAAAATCATGAATATCATTAAGTCCACTCAAGGTTGGTGGGAGAGAGGAAGCAAACTTCCATTTCAAGAATTCTTTCATTTCTTCTCTAGGGAGGGAGAGAGTCTCTCTCTGTACTGGCAAAATGCCATATGGCACTTTTGGTTGGATGTGCTTTGAAAGGTTTTGTAACCGGCCAGGCATGCAGCTCGGCAGAGACTCATCTATAGCACCTGGTAGTGATGGGGAGTTGACAACCCAGACCTATATGCCAAGGACTAGGCTGGGAATGCTGGGCAGCTTAAAATGCACAAAAATCCCACTCTATTTCCAGCGATACACCTAGACTGAGCAGGGTCCCTTCCTGTCCCATGATCTAGGTAGCATTAATTCAAACTACTGCCTCCTTAAACTTCCATGACTGTCAAGATTTCTGTGTGTGTGTGTGTGTGTGTGTGTGTGTTAGAGATGCTTACATGCTCATGCCTTTTCCTATGTCATGTATGTTGCCTCTGTCCCACATTGTGTTGATTCAGGTGTGAAACTTAACCTTCTTTGAGTATGAACACAGGCACACATATACACACACACACACACTTTTCCAAAGCATTCATGAGAGTTTGAGGACAAGGTAATAGTAGGTGGAGGCTCATTATGTCACCCCAAACAAACTCAATTGCAAGAGTTGACATCATTGCCTTAAGATGTCCTTTAGGCAACCATTTTATAAAGGTTTCCTTTTTCTTTTCTTTTTTTTCTTTTTTAGTGAGAGAGACAGACAGAGGGAAAAACAGGGGCTGACAGACAGGAAGGGAGAGAGATGAAAAGCATCAACTCATCATTGTGGCACCTTAGTTGTTCATTGATGGCTTTATCATATGTGCCTTGACTGAGGGCCTGCAGCCAAGCCCGTTGCTCAAGCCAGCAAACTCGGACTCAAGCCAGAGACCTTTGGGCTCAAGCCAGTGACCATGGGGTCATGTCTCTGATCCCACGCTCAAGCCAGTGACCTCAGGATTTTGAACCCGGGTCTTCTGCATCCCAGACCAATGCTCTCTCCACTGAGCCACTGCCCATTCAGGCTCGTGGAGTTTTTCAACCCATACAGTTCTAGCTGAGTCTACAATTTGCTCTGTCTTCTGCAGAGAAATTTCATAGTCCTTGTCCAAAATCTTGATGCTTCTGCTTCAAGAGTACTCATTAATTTCCCCCCCAAAAAACCAGGAGGAAAAGGAAATTGTCTTTTAGACAGCATTCTCTCTTCAACAGGAATTCTTGTGCTAGCTACTAGGACAAAACGGTACCTTTTTTTGCTTCATTATCACAGTGCATTCTAACTGCCACTTAGAATCCTTGGTGCTCCAGTGAGCTTTTTCATTCAGCACCTCCGGAGAGAGCTGCAAGAACCTTGTGAGCCAGGCAGGGCAGCCAGGTCTCACGGCCACACTTTGCAGGTAAGGCAGCTGAGCCCACAGGTGATAAATGCCCAAATGTACATTGTTTTTGGTAAAGTGTTCTTTTATCTTATTTAAGATGGCTATTTCTTGGAGGGATAGGACAAATCAGAAAGTGATGACTCATTCAGCTTGGTATCTTCTCTCTTATTCTGCCCCAAATTCGATCTTGCTTTGAGTCAATGTTCTGAGCTACATGGAGCAGAATGTATGAGAAGCCAACCTACAATGGGTTATTTGCAACGTTTCTCAACCTCAACAGGATGAAAATTTAGTGCAAGCTACTGCTTTGTTGTAGGTGGACGGGAGATGTCTTGTGCATGAGAGGATGCTTATCAGCACCTCTGACCTCTGACCTCTGCCCACTCAACACCAATAGACACCCACTCTCAACCTTGTGGTTGTGATCATCAAAGATTTCTCCAGACATTGCCAGATGTCCTCCATGAAGACAAAAATCACCCCCTGGTTGGGAACCACTGAGTTATTGTTACATACCCATTGTTATGATGATTTCTTATCTTCATGATGGGATCATAGATAATTGGTTATTATGAGCAGCTCAGGAGGGGGACACAAAACCTGCAAAGCATACAGTAAAAAAGAAAGGTTTTGAAACTAGTGTTTCCTTTTTTACTGGAAAGGGGACACATGCCTTCACTTTAGTAGGACAGGGGAAGATAAATACGCCAACTGTCTCTATGGCATGAGCTCTTCTGGTGGGGCATTGCGGCTGATAGCTCTGGCTTTGACAGCAAATGGTCCAAACAATGCCAAGAACCACGCGTCAGTCCGTCTAGGGAAAAAAAACGGGGTATTTGAACAGCTTGACACTGTGAAGGCATAAATTGTCGGGAGAGATACGTGTGAGCTGGAGAGATTTGTAAATGTGGCAGACGGTAATCCTGGTATTTCATGTTAATTGTTTTTCTCAGGCAGGAGACCTCCTGTGATTTACATTCTGAAGTGGCGGGCTGATGGTCTGAGCCAGACAGCTCGTCACCTCCACAGAAGACACGTGGGGACGTGACAGCTGCCTGGGAGGCTCTCATTCGTTCTGGAGCATCAGGGGTGCTGTCATGTCCCCGCGGGGAGGCCACAAGAAGAAGGCAGCCTGTGCCCAGTAGCTGAAGGGGAGAACTGAAGAGTAGGTGGCCAAGTCTGCAGGCTCGGGGGTGATGCGCCAGTAAGTGGGGGGCGGTCACCAGACAGGTGCTGGAGTCGGCTTAGCCAGCCCTTCCTGCAGGTGGGAACCTGCCAGCGTGCTGTGGGTGGCTGTGGGAGGGGCCCTTAGAGACTTAGGAGGAACGGAGGTGGTTTCATACAGACCTAGAAAACCTTCCATCAGGGCAGACATGTGGGTTTAATCCTCGCTCACCTGGCACATCTAGGGGCTGTTCTGATGAGGAGACAGGAACGATCGTGCTGTCTCCCGAGTCAATATGTTCCTCTCCATCCATCTTTCTGGAGGCACTTTGCCCACAATCTCATCCGCCTTTCTCCAAACCACAGGGATGAGCTTAGCCCCTCTTGCACTGAGAGGGGCTCCGTCAGACTGGATAAAAGCAGACCCAAGCAGAATAGTGGTGAGCCAGGGTTACAGAGGCTCAGGAAGCCAATCACGAGAGGTAGGAAACAATGTTTATTGGTCAGTGTGTGATCAGGTGGCCAAGGAGGCGCCATCGAATTTAGCAGGCCGGAGAGAGAGAGAGAGAGAGAGAGAGAGAGAGAGAGAGATGTGTTCGGAGAAGCAGTGGCCTCCATAGGGAAGGCAGGTTGGTTTGGCAGCACCAACACCAAGTGAAGCCCCAGGAGCCCAGAGGTCCTGGGAGCAATTGCTGTCGGCCCACGTAAAGCCAGGAAGCGGATCTGAGGCTCAAGGCGAGGAGAGAACACTCAGGAAGAGTAAGTCAGGACGGTGGGCTGGACCGGGCTGCCACTGGCCCACGCAGTGCCTTTGCAGGGGGTGGGGAAGGCACTCCTTTTCCTGAGACACAAAACCTGGAGCCAGGTCCTTGGCTCGGGAGTGGAGCTGAGGCTGATGTCAGCTCCCATGTCCAGGGGCCTGACCTGTGAAACCACTGGCAGTGCCCCTTCGTCACTTGGAGTTCATAGTGAGCTGTCCGAGCCACAGTTTTTGAATCTCTTGCTAAAGAGTGATTCTGTGAGTACATCACATCTGGCTGCCTGCATAGCTGAGCTAATTAAGTCAGCTGGCACGTCTGACGTTATTAGCGCTCATCTCAATTATTATTATCATATTATTATTGCTATCTCAAAGGCTTTTGGGACACTAGTAACCTGATGTGCGAAAACAAGGGCACCCCCTGGTCACCCCTCCAAGGAGCACACAGACATGTTACACAGCTCGGACTCTCAGGTTAGGGGTGAAGCCGTCGGTTTCTATTGCGGGGAAAGGAGGTCAAAGGACCCATAGTGGGAGACTAACATTGACTGAACCCTTACTATGTACCCGATTCTGTTGGACAATTTACCTGCATTTGTCATTTCACCTACATAAACATCCAGGAGGCAGGTACTTCCAGCCCCATTCCACACGTGAAGACTGAAGCTTGAATACATTAGGTAACTTGCCCATGGTCTCGGTAAGAATGTGCTAGATGAGATTTGGTGCTGGGTTTGTCCTGTGAGGAGTCTGTGTGAGAAAAGTAAGAACAGATGCTTTTGGAGTTGCAGTGGGCAAAGCAGTTTGGAAATAGACTCAGGTGGTGGTAGGCTGTAACGCTGGCTACATTCCTTAGCCACCTGTGCCAGCGAGGTGCGCGTATCTCCCCGGGGTGAGTCATCCTGCACCGGAAATGTGCACATCAACGTACTAGAACTGACACTTGATGGCCAGCAAGCAAATACCTACAAGAGAGGGATTTGCTGCTGAGAGCCACCTTTGCTTTCCCCTGAGCAGGTGACCTCACTGTTCACTGCCAGGTGTTTCTGATGTGCTTCGGGGACATTGGTGCCTGTCAGGGAGGAGAGCCTAGTGTCACCTTGGGAACAATTCCTGGGACTACACAATATAATCATTCCTAGCGGATACTGAACTTGGGCCATAAGCACCTGGCCTTTGCCCACATTCAGCTTCCCAGCCTTCTTTACGGGAATAAAAAGAAGGCCATGTCTCTGAGCAGAACATGAATCCTCAAGCTGGAAAGACCCCGCCACTGCCCTGTCACTGCCTCCATGGTAAAAGACACCAGCATGCAGCGTGCAGGGTAACCCATCCAAAGGGGTCTCTTCCCTGAGCTGGCCCACAGCTGGCCTCTTGACTTGACATTGGCTTTGGTTGTTCTCTCAGTCTGAGACAGAGAGTTGCTAGGGGAGGAATCAAACTAGGGGTTTCTTGCTTCCAGAAACAACCTAAAGTTTGAGAAGTAAAATGTAATTTGGGGTGTGTGTGTGTGTGTGTGTGTGTGTGTGTGTGTGTGAATGTGAATGTGATGAGCATGTATAGGAGAGAACTATCCATCTATCTTTGATCCAAAGGAAATCTGGGACTTATACAAATAAATCAGACATCTAGATTCTTCTTGTCTGTCATAATAGCGCCGTCATATGCTGGCAGCTTCAAAGGGCTGCCCAGGTGGTGAAGAGTTGTGCTCTAGTTGCCAATGGCTACGTGTGGATGTGGCCAGACAGTCTTACTTCTATTTGTTCTTCTCTAAGCTTTTGGGGAAAAAAATGCCTACCTGCTGAGTGTCAGCTCTTTGGAAAGTTTTTAAGTTAAATGTAAGCGACAGATATGAGGACAGTTTCATGTCTATTTTGCTGGTCACTCAGATAAATTCTGTGACCTAGAGAGAATGGTGAGTCACACTATTGTATTTTGGTGACTTGAGAAAATGTGACAGTAGAGAAGGAGCATTGAACCAAAGCTATAGCAGGTTGGCAGGACAGGAGGTGATAGCCGGCTTGGGAGACAGTGCGGGAAAGCTGGTTTTATCCTAACTGGAGCTGTTCATGGACGAACAGGACTTTGGCTTGACACCTAAATCAATATTGCCGGTCATCGTCTGCCTTCCTCCGGCTTCTCACAGCCAGCTTGAAGCTGCTTACAGGGACCTCCCCTTGCTCTCGAAATAATGTAGTCCCTTACCTTTTGTCCTTTCCTAGATCCCTGTGCCCTGCCCTTCGAACGGTGTTGGTCACAGTGATAGACCCCAACTCAGCCTGAACTACTCAGCAAAGGGAACTTGGGGTGTGTGTGTGTGTGTGTGTGTGTGTGTGTGTGTGTGTGTGTATGAGAGAGAGAGAGAGAGAGAGAGAGAGAGAGAGAGGCAGTACAGGGATGATATTAAATCCAACTATTAGAACCCACCCCTTTTCTGACTCTGGCTCTACTTCCCTTCATGTTGACTCATTCTCTGCAGGCTTGCCCCACTGGACAGTTTCACAATAGCTGCGTGCTCCTATCCCACTGGCTTGGCAATCCTGCATGCCCTTGGCTCCGAATCCTAGATGGCCTTGATGATGTTCACTCTGGAACAGAACCCGTCGTGTGGCCGGGGGAGGCTGTGCCCTCACTGGCTCAGCCTGGTTTCCATGCCTACTCCTGGAGATGAGTGTGAGTTCCCTAAATGACAGGGACTGTGGAGGGGGGAGAGGGAGCTGTTATCAAAAGGACAGGGGATTCCAGGAAGATAAAACCAGGTGCTGTAGTATCATTTTTAACAATTTGTCATTTTATATATTAAAAAGACAGAGAAGCCTGACCTGTGGTGGCACAGTGGATACAGCGTCAACCTGGGACGCTGAGGTTGCTGGTCAAGGCACATATGGGAGTTGATGCTTCCTGCTCTTCCCCCTTTTCTCTCTCTCTCTCTCTAAATATGAATAAATAAAATCTTAAAAAAAAGACAGAGAAAAATGTCTGAGACCCCCAACAAATCTGTAAGCTATGAAGGCAGGATGTATGTCTGCTTTGTTCACCAATGTATCTATCAAAATGCGTGGCCTATGGAAAACGTTCAGTGCATGTTACTGGAGAGTGGATGAGTGAGCAATGCTTGGGCATTTGGTGCCTCTCGTCTGGTCTTGGATGAGTACAATGATGAACTTAGGCCACACAGGAAGACAGTGAGGGTCAAAGGAATTTGTCACCTCTTTCAAATTTCCTTTGTAGTTTTCTTTGTTCAACTTGATTTTTTAGATTGTAACCATATATATTTAGAGGAATGGAAGGTTTAGAGACTCTTTAATACAAGATAATGGCTGAAAACTAGAAGACCACCGCCAGCCTTTATTTCCTCGTCTGAGTATCTCTGAGTAGGTTACCAGGGCTCTCACACCCGTGCTCAAGCTGCTGTCCCTTCCTCAGTGCCTCTGGGGGCTCTGCCCTTCCTGTAGACAGGACTGAGCTATGGAAGTGCCAAGATTTGGATATATGCAGTTTGGAAAAGGGTTCTTGTTGCTTTCCTATGCTTGTGTGGGCATCCACCTTCCAGAGGTTGGAAAAAGGAGGGGGTATAGATATGAATCCTGGTCTTCTTTTCTAGTTCGTATTCTTGGGAAGTTACTCTAATCTTACTGCCATCTTTGTGAACTAGGTAATGTGGTTGCATTTAACGCATTTGGAAAAGAAGAGGTTGAGAATTAATATAAGCAAGTGCCTGACACAGGGCTCCAAACGTTGGTGCTCAGTCCGGCAGGAGGAAGGCAAGTGGGAGAGGAACTAATTGATGTAGAAATGATACATATAAGCAAAAATAAAATAAACCAAATGTCAAAGCCCAGCTCTGTTGAGCCAAACAAAATTAAACCAAACCCCAACAACCACCAAACCCCCATGCAGCTGAGGACCTCTGCGGCCAGCCATCAGGCGCTGGGACCGGAGGGGGCTTTTCTTGCCGTTACCCTCCTCTGCCCTCTGCCATGCCTCAGGAGAGCTTCTGTTCCCTGCGGCTCATCAGTAATCAGCACGCACCTTCAGGTCTCTTCTCTCCAGTTCTCAGTTTCCCAATTATCCAAAGAAATAATTTGGCCAAGTGACGAACAACTACTGTGGCAATTTGTGACCAGGAGTCTCCCACCCCCCCACCCCTATTCCCAGAGAATCTTTGGTGTTAAATACACGAAGGGCGTCCAGAATCGGCCTCTAGCAGTTTCCTCTGAAAACACCCTTAGCCACTTTATGGTGCCTAGTAGAGGAATCAGTAATAACCATTCAAAGAGCTGATTGGAACCTGGGATAATGAGCCAACATTGGGCCCTGGGTCAGGGCTCGGCTACATAGATTAAATGTCCATTAGTACCATGGAGCGTTTGTTGTATGAGAGAGAACAGCCACCTCAGCCCCAGAAATTGAGCCCCAGAGCAGCGTCTCGGCTTCCATGGAGGCCCAAGCTCCTCAAAGGCAGTGACCAGAAAGGAGAAGGCAGGCCAGTCATTGCTAAGTGGCCGAAGGAGTTTGCTCGGTGAGTGTGCATCTGAGTCACCCCTCGACAGACCGTTTGTCACTTTCCTTTTTGTGACTCTCAGAAATAGCATCTGGCTTATTAATAAGATTAATGATGAGGTTGATGATTATTGCTAACCGTTATGGAACATGCTTCAGAGGGCATGGCACACGGCAAGAACTTCATAAGCATTTTTACTATGGATCCTTAAAATCGCTCATCGGGAGGTATGATTTTTATCCATATGTTACAGATATTTGAGACTTGGTTCTGCCTGAGCCTGGACAGTAGAGTGATAACTTGCTCAGGGCCTTCCCACCAGGAAGGGGGAGCAGTAGGGGTCTCACAGACCCAAGTCTATGTTTTAACTGTGATGTCACTCACTTTCCTTCCAGAGAGTGGGGGGTGAAGCCACCAAAAGCACTGAGGTGGCTGAGCACCTCTGAGGTGGCTGAGCACCTCTCCTTTTTGCATTGGCCATCGATAGAAAGCGATCTCATTTGTCATGCTGACCTGGTGGACAAGGTTCTGCGGCTTCCAAACATGTTTTGTGTCCCACAGTGTGTCCGTAAAGTCATGGTGCACTTTTGACTGGTCACAGAAAAGCAACAAAAAACGATAGAAATGTGAAATCTGCACCAAATAAAAGGAAAACCCTCCCAGTTTCATACCTATTCAGTGCAGTTCGATGTGGGCTCATGCACAGATTTTTTAGGGCTCCTTAGGTAGCTATCCCGTATAGCCTCTACAGACTCGTCACTGACTGATGGCCTACCAGAACGGGGTTTCTCCACCAAACTGCCGGTTTCCTTCAACTGCTTATCTCACCGAGTACTGTTATTCCTATGTGGTGGCACTTCGTTATAAACATGCCGATATTCACGTTGCACTTTGGTCATGGATTTGAATTTAGCTAGTGAGCCACAGAACACACTGAACTTTCCTCTGTACCGTCCACATCTCAACTGGCATGGCTGTGGGCTGCTCCGCTGTATACACGGTGTTACATCATCATCTGCGCATGTGCACATGCTGCCACATCATCCTACAGAAACTGGGAGGGTTTTCCTTTTATTTGGTGATTTCACATTTCTATCATCTTTTGTTGCTTTCCTGTGACCGGTCAAAAGTGCACCATGACTTTACAGACACACTGTATTAATCTGTGGCAGGCTTTCATGTCATTCACATATTCATTCAGATAGAGGGGAAATTGATCTGTTTTGATGCCCAGTGTGGCTCTCTGTTTTATAACTGTAATAGTCAGATGTGGCAAAGACCTGAGACATCTCTTGCTCAAGTACTTATTTTCCATAGTTGAAGAAAAGGTGTCTCGTGACTCGTCCAAGGTCATGCAGCTCATTACAGGTGGAGTGTAGAACCAGACCCAGCCTCATCTGTTTGCATCATTCCGATCATCTGAGGTGGGAGGGAAATGCACAACATTAGGACTTCACTGTGGCAGCCTTGGAAAAGTATTTATTTCAAATTTAAGAGAACCAGAGATGTAGAGGGAAGGCTATGTTGTCAGTGGATGCGAACTTGGAATGAGATGCTCATTTTTTTTCATCCTTCATTTATTTATGCAACTAAAACCTACTGCCTAAAAATTGATTCTCAAACCAATTCATTTATGTTGGACCTCAATTTCCTCACCTGGGAAGTGACAGTAATGAAGCACATCTAATAATTTAAATATGGAAAAACTTTTTATCTCATTAGCAACCTTAGAAATGTAATTTTACACATTACTGAGTTGCTAATTTAGCTTTTAACTGTTAAAACAACAAAAACACACAAAAAGACAATGCCTAATGCTAGTGAGGATGTGATGAAGAAAGCAGTCTCAAATAGATATTGGTATCAATTTTTGGAAAGAAATGTAATGGGTTAGTAGAGAGCTATTAAAAGATCTTATGCTCTTTGACCAAGTAATTTCATTTCTGGGAATTAATTCTAAGTATATTCTAAGAAAGAATCTATGTACACAAAGATGTTCAATGATATTTTTAATGTTTATACAGCCAATAAAGAAAATTACTATCATGAGGTTTCTATAGTAACATGGCAAATAGTTGATGCAATGCTAATTTAAAAAGAAAATACTCATTGTTATTATACAGATGAGGAAAGTTTCCTAGCAAAAATGATCCAATTCCCAAAAGTGTTATGGTAGGTGGACTGATAGGTTGTTTTTATTTCTTCTTTTCTGAAGTTTTGGAAACATATTTACATTACTGTTTTCCTTGGAGGCAGAGTAGTATTGAGTCAAGTCCTAGTGTCAGACCGACTAGATTTGAATCCCATCATTGTTGCTCACAAGCTGTGTTTGCCTGAGTTTACCATATTTGCTCATGTATAAGATGCCCCCATATATAAGACGCACCTTAATTTTGGGGCCTGAATTTTGAAATTAAATGTATTACATAAAATTATTGAACTCAAGTTTTATTCATCATAAAATCCATATAATTCCTCATCACTCTCAAAATTCCCATCCATTAGCTTGTCCTCATCTGTGTGTGATGATGAATCACTGTCTTCAACAATGAGCGCAAAAACAAGCGCAAAAAAGCAGAAAATGCAAGTAAAAAATTTACAACCACTGTATAAGACACACCCAGTTTTTAGACCCCAAAATTTTCAGAAAAAGGGTGCGTCTTATACATGGGGAATATGGTACTTCTTGGTAGAATGGGATGATAATTGAATAGATTTCATAAGGTAGATGTGGGAATTAGATAAGAGAAATGCTTGTAAATGCTCCCACAGGGCTTGATTGGTTGAAATTTGTTAATTAATAAATTTTAATTATTATTTTAATGTATTGCTGACCACCAATGACTAAAAAACCCCAAAAACCAGCAAGTTGAATGATCTCTCAGGGTCATTCTTGTTCTAAGTTTTAATATTTCTCCTTTGAAATATGTTGTTGAAATAGGTTTTTCATGACAGAGATATATTTGTAGATTAATATGGGGCCTAAATGTCGTGCCAAATTGTAGAGTTTTGAAAATATAGCTTCCTTGGGGAATGAAATAAGATTATTTCTGTCTATTTATAATCTGAACTGGCCCTTTCGTGCAAACGTAAGGGAACATGGTGAGTTTTATATGAAGGGTTTGGGAAGTTGGTTGGTTAAGAAATGGTTGGTTCCCTCACTTTTTTTCTTTCCATAGCTGCCTTTGGTTCTATATATAAATAGAACAATGGGGTCATTATTTATGCACTTAGGGGCAATGGAGAGTCTATATGGTGTAATATGTTTAAAGCAACCTTGTATCTTGCGTTTCCTGAAGCTTTTGATGGGTAGAGGATTTGAATGGGCATTTTCTTGGTACAAGAAGATTTGCACTATCTCTGAAATATTTCTAGAAATAGATGTATGAACATTTCCTGGGAGTGAAATGCTTCTTTCAAAATGACATTTGGATAATATACCTATAAGAGAGTCAGACAGATCGTGACTAAATGTCCTTGCAGCACAAAACAAATTGACCAGACGTGCAAAGGCTTTTAGCAGACCCCAGCATTTGATGTCCCCCAATGGCATTAGGTTGCCGATTTCCAGCCAAGGTTTGAAAGGTGAAACTTTTGCTTGGAAATGTTTTAGTGAAGGAAGGAGAAGGCAGAAAGGCAAAGAGAAGCTCCCAGCCCTTTCCTTCATAGCCAGGTAGATATTAAGCAACAAAGAAAAACAAAAGGGTGAACTTGGAAAAATTCTGAGTCATAGGTGCTAATTTCCCTCCTTTCTGGAGAGAGAGCATAAAGGAGAGCCAACTGCTTTCAGACCAAAGGCAGAAACGAAGTCAGAGGAATTTGAGAGGGGACCTTGACACTCTGAAAATGGGGTAAATCCAACAATGGATTTTATAGTGTTGGACAGAATGAGAATTCCTCTCTGTCTGAACATCATATTATTCTTGTCCAGTTGTATTTACTGAAGGTCTACTCTTGAACAGATGCTTTGATTCATTTGACAGTAATACTTTTTCAATTTCTCTTGCTTACTAGTAGCAAGTTGAAGAATTACCAAACAGCGATAGCAACTTTCTTCTACTATGTATCTGGAGTTCCTGTCGGCTGTGTAATATATTTGAGCAACTCATCCAGGCACTCGTGGGCCTTGGTGACCAATTCTCAGGCTTGATCAGGGAAAGGTTGGAGAGAGGTTAAGGGAAGTGGTTCCCAAAGGTTATGGTAATGATTGGACATGCCACCTTAAGACTGGTCTTAAATGGAGCTAGGATAGCATATGATTCTAGAATGAGTATTAATAAGTGTCTTTGAAGCTTGGGAATTTTTTGGAAACATGATACAAGTGTGAGGCTCAATGTCACCTACTTAAATAAATATTTACTATCACCTTTAAGTTGTATCCATTTCCAGCCACATTGTTAAAGCTGATCTTGGCCAGAAGCACTCAGGTTGGTCATAGAGGTCTAAGAACTTCAGGGTGCTCATGATATTTCTGCTTTAATCTACCTGAACATGACCAAAGAATGACATTTATGCCACTTGTGACACTTAGAGGGTTGGGAACCCAAGTATACAAAGTGTTTGTTCTTCTACCGAAGAAACGTTAGGCCACATCAAAGTCTTCTGGAGACAAAACCCAGCTGTTCTACTGTCCCTGATGATGAGCTGTCAACCTGTTCCTCTGTTTTATACCACTCAACAGCATTTGGAGAAGATGACATTGTTAATTCTGTTGGACTCCTGTTAAAACGTGTTGGGTCTGGTAGTGGTGGCTCTGGTGTTGAGTTGATGGGGCCCTTGATTTCTGGCTGCAATACTGGACCAAAATGCTTGCCACAGGTTAATCTGGAGAATATGAACATCTTGTTATCATGGATTGGCTGCTGAGTAATTGACAGCTTCTAGTCCACCCTTTCTAGTCCCTGGTAAATGTATTTACTGGTTGACTCAACCTGAGCGTTGAGGGGAAAATAGGTGGCTTTTCTTTCAGTGTCTCTAACCAGGAAAACTATCTTCATATGAAATTAGTCTATTGATCTCTGATGAAATAGAGAAAACCCCATTGCTTTGGTAGGGATCAGCAGATCTGAGCAGTGTTTGGCCACTCAAACCACCACGCTTTGCTGAATTCTCCCCAACCCTATCTCACCAGATCACATGGTCATAGCAGAAGGTGAGTAAATGCGAGAACAGATAGGAGCACCATGTATATAGGAAACCCTTCTCTCATTCCAAAGATACAACTTTCTTGGATAAGGCTGATGTCTTTTTTAATCATCGATCTTGGCAGAGCGTGTGCTATTCTTGGATGAGGGACCCAAAGGCTAGAACAAGAACCAGTGAAACCTCCTCTTATCTCCTCTTTTTAAAAACCACCACTTAACCACTTTATCCCCTTTTCCACCTCCCACCCCCAGGCAAACAGCACTCTGCTGTCCACTGTTATTTTTGAGGGAGGCTTTCATCTGTCCACGACAGGGTGCTAGGATGGTGCTGAGTTCTGAGGCAGGAAGCAGACTGCACTAAGGATTTATAGATAGATCAAAGGTGGGGATGAGCTCATGTTGCCCAGGGAACACATTTTCAAAAGGAAGACTCCTTCAGTGTTCCTCTTTGTTGTCTTCATTTTAATGATGAGGAAGCTGACTGGGGAAAGATGATGTAGAGCTTTTTTCTTTTTCTCCAAAAAATTTAACAGGGCATGATTTGGTGGTTGTGGGGTGGGGCTATTGTAGCAATTCTCTTTACCAAACCTCTATAATCAATCTTATTTTCCATTTCATCTTCTCCTCTCCCTGATCTATTTTCCAGTTTATAAACTGAATAGCAAACAATCGAAAATAACATAGTGATATGAGAGGCACAAGCTGTCATGTGACACATAAATAACTGATCAGAAGTGACATTTCAAGAATAGTGTAATCAGTTGTAAAGCTGGTTACAAAGGTCAAAGCTAAGACACACTGGACACTGGCCATGTTACATCAGGCCATTATATCTCATGATCGAATGCTATTCACGTGCACTCTTCCCCAAATATTCAGTGACGGGACCGTTTGATTTTATCAAACTCATAAAATACAAGGTGATACTTAGGATGTTTGAGAGCCCATGAGGCTGGCTTGGAGTCTTGGCTTCACTCCTTACCAGCTGTATGATCTGGGCTGATTACCTCCCTTTGCCGTCTGTAAAATGAAGACAATCTTCACAGTCATGCATGGAGTAGACACTATTGATGAGTAAGGTAATGTGGTCAAGCACTGAGTGCTAATTATTTATATAGCATGCTTAGAACAGAGTCAATGCCAGTTATTATGAATCATGAATGCCTACCATATGCAAGAACTGTGTCAGGCACAGAACTGAACTCTCTGTGGTGTCAAAGACTGCCTTGGAAAAAATAATATGGCTTTCTATGCTATTCTGCTCAGCTTAATGAAGCAGAAACCCAGATAAAAGCCTTTTAATATTTATAAAAGACTCAAGCTACATTCATGAACAAAGATAGTTCTATGTGTACAGTTTGAGCAACATCAGCAAAGTTTTGAGTTCATTGAATATTCCTTGAATGTTCTTTTCAATGACTAATTTTGGTGTCAAAATTACTGTTTATTTCTGGTGGCATGAAGTTCCATACCTAACTCCCATCCAAAAAGTACATTTGTCTCTCTCTTCTTTGTGTCCGTCCGTTCTCTTCTCAGGGATGCTTGCATTAAGATGATGCTTTTTGCCAAATGGGACTTGTAATAGATGATGGAGTGTGAGATTGGGCACAAAACAAAATTAGGCTCATTTTTGGTGCATTCAAGTGCTAGCTACTGCCCCAAAAGGTAAATTACAGAAATGATCGTGGTGCCCTGAAGAGTTGATGGATTTCTTTCCTCAAATTGCTAGACAATTACATGACTGAGGGTGATTTTCCTAGTGTTAAAACTGTTCCCTGGGGGTAATTTTAGGCACCTTGGGAAGCTGCATTAACTACCTTTGGCCACTAGACAGCCATTGCTAAATGGGCAGTTAAGTGTTCGCATGACTATAAAGCGGTACCACAGTAAGAATAATTAGCAAAGATGCTGAGGGTGATAAACACCTGGGAAGTTGTACTGGAAGGAATGTTCTGATGCTGCAATTTTCTTGAAAATGAACCTTTCCAAAGATAAAACTTGTAGGTCGGGAATGGCTGGATGCTGCAGCTGATCTTTATAACCCCTGCTCAAAAAGCAGGCATTGTGGAGTTCAAAAATGTTTCCTGAGCATCAGCTCATTGGTTATTCACAGCAATGCTGTCAACCGGTGAGGGGGTTTGAGATGTTGCTTTACAGGCAGAACGCTGCAGAACTTGATAGGAACACTGGTGAATGTAGAATCAAGAAAAGCTGAGCTCTGATTGGGCTTGGCAACTTCCTATTCATGTGGCCTTAAACAGTTCATTTTCACTCTTTTAGATTCAGTTCTATTGTTCATAGAACAATGGGATTGGATTAGATCAAGAATGGCACATTCTTGGCAAGTATGTTACATTCATTTCAACCTGTACCCTTAACAGACATTGCTAAATAGTTAGGGCACCTTCTCAGGCTGAGCATCAGAAAGCTCAGGTCAATGTCACTTCTCTCTAAAGGTCAACAACAATATTGACCTACCATGCAGGCATGTGTGATGGGGTCAGAGAAGTTTATGTGAGATGCTGAATTGAAACACAGAATGCAATTGGTCACGCTCAGGGAATGATGGTTTTTTTTTTCCACCTTCACAACTGAATTCCAATATGCATTATGCCACCAGAGGCAGAATGAGTAGTGGTCAAGAGGGTGGATCCTGTGCTCAGATTTCAGCTTTATACGTTGTTACCTGGTTACATAAGCTCTCGGTGCCTCTGTTTCTACCTCATAGGATGATTGTGAGGTTAGGCTAAGGTAAGGTATATAAACAATTTATGACAATGACCAAAGTATCGCTAAGTGTTTAGTAAATGCTAGCAGTTAATAGTCAGCGCCTGTTTTCTGGTGGGATAGTTAAGAATTAATAAAGAAAACATTAGCTCAGATAATTGCAACCCCTTTCAAAGTACTCTGGCAGGGATGATAACCTTGTATCCCAGAAGCACCATTCCAAAAGTAGCTCTCACAGCTCTCTGAGTTTCATTACTGGGTATTAATTGACTAGATTCTTGGAAATGCTTTTGTTTTATTTTTGAAAAGCAAACTTTTGGTGTAGCCTTATTCTCCTGAACTCCTTCCCCAAATCCTGTACCTTTGTTACGTTCAAGGCTAGCTAGCATCTGTAGATTTTCATCCCACTCTGAAACATAAAATGGTAAAAATTCTCAACTGCAAGGAGAATGACTTGCATTTTGGAGACTCTGGGTGGCTGTCTGCCTGAATGACCCTCTGTCATTCTGAAATAGTTATTTCTACTTTTTATCTCAGCTTGACATGAGGACCAGAGTGGGACCCCTTCCATTGTGTGGTTCTAAAGAATCCTTTCTTAATTTCCTGCTTATAAAAAAAAGAGTCCATACTTAGGTACCAAGTCAAATTACTGGTCAAATACCTGTGAGCTCATCATCCTGGACCTTCATGGCTATTCTAAGAACATCTCCCAGTGAGTTTGAGCATTTTCATTCTATAGGAAGAGACCTCACTTCTCATGGAGAAAGACAAAGACCCAGACGTGGAGCCAGTTCATAGGACCTGGACCTCCCTGTCTGCTGACAGCCAGCCAGACCCTGGGGGCTTTGGAAGTTCCCTAATCCCCAGCACAAGCAGATCAGACATACATTTCAAATTACAGTGATGCCACCTAACAACTAAGAGAAGGCCAAACTCTTGCAAGACACAGGGTTTACCATGGGGCTCTATTCATAGGGAAGGAAATGCTGAAAAACATTGGAAAGACTGTATTGTAGAATCTTGGGGCCCACCAAAGAAGAATCTTCCCCAGAGAAGTTTGACTCTAGACCAGGCGTCCCCAAACTATGGCCCGCAGGGTGCATGCGGCCCCCTGAGGCCATTTATCCGGCCCCCTGCTGCACTTCTGGAAGGGGCACCTCTTTCATTGGTGGTCAGTGAGAGGAGCACTGTATGTGGTGGCCCTCCAATGGTCTGTGGGACAGTGAACTGGCCCCCTGTATAAAAAGTTTGGGAACCCCTGCGACTGTGAGTGCTTCAGTGGGGAGCCCATAGGAGCCCCCAAATTGGACAGGGGCTATTTTCAATCACAGATGTTCTTGCCCACTGACTCAGCCTTGGTTCTCCCATCCTGCCCACGCCTTTTGGGTTCCAGTCCTGTTTTACGAAGCATCGCTAAGCTGACCCTGAATAAAATATCCTGTGGCTAGGGCAATGAGAATGGCCACAAAGCAGTGGGAGATTTTTGCTTTGTCTTGTTTTTTTATTTATTATTTTTTTCAAGCAAGAGACACACTGTGCTCACTGGAATGTGGTATATTTCCATGGAGACCTATTTGCCTGCTGTTTCACATAATGAGAAGCAAAATTCCTGACATCTTTACCCCAGAATTTGTGCAATTTTTATTTCTTACCAGATGGCTCCTTCTTCTTCTCCTCCTTTTTTTTTTATAACTCTAAATAGATTTATTTAACCATGAATGTAGTTCTATTGTAGTTGACAACTCCTATGACACATGCTTGATTTGAGGTCTTATTTTTTTTGGTATTGAGACATATATTGAGATTTCCACCAACATCCTCCCGTTGCTCCTTCTACCAATTCAAGCTACTTATTTTCTAACCTTGCACTTACCAAATAGCTCGCCATTTATTCAGCACATAATTATTGGGTAACTAGTAATGTGTAAGGTATTGCTGTAGGTGCTGGGGATACAAGAGAAAAAAAACCAGAAAAAGAACAGGGCTTCTGATCAAGATGGCAGACTAGATATGTACAGTGCTCACATCTTCCCATTACCACTTCAAAATTACAGCTAAACTACAGAACAACCATCACTGAGAACCACCTAAAGTGTAGCTGAATAGAAGTCCTATAACTAAGGATATACAGAAAAAGCCAAATCAAGACTAGTAGGAAGGGGGAAGATACAGAATGCACAGGTTGCACACCCATGGGTGGTGGTTAAAAGTTGAGAGGGATATCTCAGCTGTGAGTATTCCCCCCCCCCCCCAAGAAGCCAAGCGTCCCAGAACCACACCAGGCTCAGCCCAGGGATCCAGTACCAGAAAGAGAAGGGCCCATAAATTCTGGCTGTGAAAACCAGCAGGGATTGTGGCTGAGTGAGATGGAGAGCTGCTGGAGTCCCACGTATCCCTCTTAAATGGCTTACACACAGACTTACTTGAACTCACTTGCACTAAGCTCTAGTGCTGTGGCAGCAGCTCAAAGGGTGCCAGGGACATATGGGAGGAACTGAATTGTTCAGCTTCAGTACTAGGGCTGGAGGGGCAGCTTTCTCCAAAACAGAAGTGCTTGCTGAGGCCATTGTCCCTTTGCTGAGCCCTACCCCTGCAGGCATAGATGAACACAGTCTCCATACACCTGTCAAACACAATTTTCCTCACCTTCTCATTGACATGCTAACAGCAACCAAAGTTCAACCACAATAGAAGGGTGCACAGAGCCCACATGAGGGATCCACCTGGAGTCTCCTACTTGTGTGATGAGGAAGATTGCATCACTGGGCCTCACAGGACACCTACTACACAGGACCACTCTGCCAAGGCCAGGAGATGTAGCAGCTCTAACTAATACATAGAAACAAACACAGGGATGCAGCCAAAAATGAGAAAATACAAAAACATGTCCCAAATGAAAGGATAGGACGAAACTTCATAAAAAAAAACAAACCCTAAATAAAATGGAGACAAGCAGTCTACCAGATGCAGAGTTCAAAACACTGGCTATAAGGATGCTCAACAAATAAGGAGGGAATAGATTGAGTCATGAGAACTTCAACAAAGAGATAGGAAACATAAAAATGGAGATAAAAAATCATTAAAAAGAACCAGTCAGAAATGAAGAATGCAGTAATGAATGAAGAATGCATTATAGAGAATCAACAGATTAGATGAAGCAGAGGATCGAATCAGTGATTTGGAAGATAAGGTAGCAGAAAATACACAATCAGAACAATAAAAAAAAAATCCAAAAAAAAAAAAAAAAAAAGAATAGTTTAAAAGGGCCTCTGGGACAATATTAGGTGTACCAACACTCACATCATGGGGGTATGCCAGGAGAAGAAAGAGAACAAGGAGTTGAAAACCTATTTCAAAAAATAGCAAAAGAAAACTTCTCTAACTATACAAAGGAAATAGACATTCAAGTCCAGGAAGTGCAGAGTCCCAAAAGAAATAAACTCAAAGAGGTCCACATTAAGACACATCATAATTAAAATGCCAAAGGTTTAAGACAAAGAGCCTGGCCTGTGGTGATGCAGTGGATGAAGTGTGGACCTGAAATGCTGAGATCACCAGTTCAAAGCCCTGAGGTCACTGGCTCTGAGGACAGGTTCATTAGCACAAGGTCAGTGGCCTGAATGCAGGAATCATCCACATGGTCTCAAAGCTTGCCAGCTTGAGCCCAATGGCTGCTGGCATGAAAAGCCCAATTTTTTATGTTTCCAACATGCAGTTGGTTCTCTTTTACCCTTCTCCAGTCATTCCTCCCCTCCCAAGAAGCAGCCACTATTCTATTATCAAAGATTAGTATTTCCTGGGTTTTTTTGCAATTTTTCTAAAACGAGTCATAGGTTCTCTATATGTAGTAGCACCTTGGTCTTAAGGTAGGTGACCACATATATGTGGATCTGCTTCCGGACTTTATATTCTTTATATTCAGTTTTATCCCTGTACCAATAGGACAGTGTCTTAATTACTGTGGCTTTAGAGTAGTCTGTTTCTTTTTTTTTTTCTTTCTTTCTTTCTTTCTGAAGCTGGAAACGGGGAGAGACAGTCAGACAGACTCCCGCATGCGCCCAACCAGGATCCACCCGGCACGCCCACCAGGGGCGACGCTCTGCCCACCAGGGGGCGATGCTCTGCCCCTACGGGGCGTCGCTCTGCTGTGACCAGAGCCACTCTAGAGCCTGGGACAGAGGCCAAGGAGCCATCCCCAGCGCCTGGGCCATCTTTGCTCCAATGGAGCCTTGGCTGCGGGAGGTGAAGAGAGAGACAGAGAGGAAGGAGGGGGAGGAGGTGGAGAAGCAAATGGGTGCTTCTCCTATGTGCCCTGGCCGGGAATCGAACCCGGGTCCCCCGCATATCAGGCCGACGCTCTACCGCTGAGCCAACCAGCCAGGGCTGAGAGTAGTCTGTTTCTTAATGGAAGTCCTTCAGCTTTGTTGTTCTTCAAGACTGTCTTCTATATCCTTTGTATTTCAACATAAACATTTTAGAATCAGCTTCTTCACTTCTACACACACAAACACTCTCTCTCTCTCTCTCTCTCTCTCTCTCTCTCTGATGGGCTTTTGCATTGAAACTATACATCAATATGAAGAGAAGTAACATCTTTCAATTATATAGACAATTTAAATCTATTATTTTGGAATATTTTCCCATTCATTGAGGTCTTAAGTGTCACTCAACACTACTTGTTAATTTTCACTCGAGAGATCTTTCACTGCTTTAATTAGATCTATTCCTATATTTTTGTTATTTTCTAATACCATTGTAAAGGATACATAAAACTAGTATTTTTGAATTATTTAAAGCATTTCTATATAGATAAAATTTATTTTGTTATTGAATTTGAATCCAGCATCCTTGATAAATCTATTTATTAATGGTAGTTTGTATATCATTTAATATTTTTGATGTGTACAATCATATCATATGTGAATAGTACTAATATTTCTTCTAACTTTTTATATTTGTATCTTTTTCTGTTTGTTTCTTAGTGTTGTTAGGAACCTCTTGTGCAAGTCAAACGATACGTTAATAGTGAGCACCCTTTTCTTGTTTTCTAACCTCAAGAAGAGATAATTTTATGTTTCACCATTAAGTAAAATCTTGGCTATAAATTTTCTTGAATATATCTTTTAATTTTTATTAGAACTTCCTTTTTATTTTTATTTTACTATGAGCTTTTCCCCTTAATCCAAAACAGGTGTTGAATTTTATCAAATGTCTTTTCTGCTTCTGTTGAGATCCTATAGTTTTCTTCTTTATTATGCTAATACAGTAATTTACATTGACTGCTTTTCAAACATTAAAGTAGCCTTGCATTCTTGTGATAAACCCACTTTATCATGACATAGCTGTAGGGAACTAGAACATGTCACTCCAAAACATACCAATCTGCATGCAAATCATTTTGAGCTGCAGGCAATTGAGAAAAAGCAGACATAGGATGAGCTCTCCACCTTTCTCCAGCTGCCGGAAAATTGGGGTATAAATTTCCCTGCTGAAGGTCCTTCCCCTCCTTTTTCTGGACCAGGAAGGGAAGAACAAGTTTATCACTGGAGATGAGATGGCACCAAGAGGCGTCTACATAAATACACCCTCATCTACCATATACAGTATTTACCTTCCCACAATTTACCACTTTGAAAACTCCAGCAGCACCTTTCCTTTTTCTTGTCACTTCTCTGCAAATTTATTGTCCTTTCTCAGAATGGTATAAAAGTCTCGAAGTCTAGTGGCTTCTCCGAGGGTTTTCTGTGAAGCCCTACCCCATCTGGCTGCCCCGCGAAACACCCCGAACATCACATCCCACATGCACTTTGGATGCTTTTCTGTTGTTCATCTGTATTTTCCTTTTGTCAGAAAAAAATTTTCTTTCCTACGTATGACACTTTTTATAATTGCTGGTTTCAATTTGCTCATATTTTATTTAGCACTCCCCTGCCTGTGGTTATGAGAGATACATGCCTATAATTTTTCTTTCTCATAATGTCTTTGTCAAGTTCTGTTACCAGGCTTTTCCTGGCCTCAGAACACAAGGTGGGAAGTCTCTCTCTCTCTCTCTCTCTCTCTCTTTTATTAGGAAGCATATTTTACGGTTATGCTTCTTCAAAAATGTTTGCATTTACATTCTTTATTACCACAAAACCCTGTGGGTTCCCATGGGGTAAGAGAAACCTCTGTTTATTCTGTCTCTAGCTTATCACTCAGGAGCAGCTGTCTTCTTGCTGATGAGGTGCTTTAATATCCTGGCTTAGGGACTGGTTGACCCGTCTTGCTCCTCACTCTTACTTTGGGAACGTGTGTACACTTTGGTAGTCACCATCATGAGTGATGAATGAATGATCCGCACACACTTTCCTTTGCGTCTACTGCAAACTGAGGGTAATTCAGCCTAAAAGCCAAATCTGGAGCCGGGGAGTCATTTTTAAGTTCATCGTGTAGAAAAATGTTAATGTTACGAGCCTTAAAAATATCGCTCAGCCAATATATCAGGATAAATGCGTATGGTAGAAGTAGAATGAAAATATGATTTTGAGGAAATGAGTCAATGGTGTAAAATTTCTGTCTGTTAAAAAAGAGATTGTTCAGGTATTTTAATGATGAGGACATGATCACTATGGTATTGAATTCCATTGACTGGATGTTAAAGAGAGACCTGATGGTTTTATTTGAAAGGGGCAGTATCTGCAACGTGCCGGAAAATCCATTCTTTGTTACATTGAAACACATAATGATAAATTTGGGAGGTCACCTTGAATGTGTGAAGGTTTTGGCTTCTGGATGCTCTAATAGAATTTGGGAAATGCTTTGAATAGTCGTCTAAACAAAATTGGGATTCTGAGCAGGAAATAATGAGGAAGGATGCTCAGTGTGCCACCAGCGTGTCTCCTGTGTGTCCCCGAGCAGCTCCCAGGCCTAAGTGATGCTTATTGGGTCCCATCCGGGTCCCAGTTTAGGCATGGCTTTGAGCACAATAATTAATCTCTTTGGCCTCCATTTATCATTTTTTTTTGTAAAATAATTACTATAGTTTCTACCTCATAGGGTCATTTGGAAAATTAAATAAGATCATGCAAGTAAAAGGCTTAGCACAATGTTTGGTATGTAGTAAATGCACTGTTAACTGGTTTGTCTCCCCTACAAATGGGTCTACTTCAGACTAGTCACCTTTCTCATTTGGACGCCTTAGAAACTGAGCTGGGATGGATTTAAATAGAAAGGCATGTATTAAAAGCATTTTCAGAATTTCCAGAGGTGACAGTGGGTCAGGCTCATATGCCACACTGCCATTGATGTCACAGGTCATACTTCAGAATGGTTGTTGGGATGGCTTTGTCATCACCTCTGCCAGCCTTTGTCCTCACCGCATAGGATCCTGGATGGTAGTCCTAGAACTGGTATCCATGCTGCATCTAGAACCATAAATAGTGGCTGCTGCTGCCACTACTTGTCAACACATTGGATTCCTGAGAAGTCCCAGCTGCATAATGCCAGTAGCCTCAAATTCAGTGTTGAGGGTAGCTTCAGTCAAAGTTGAGGTCGCATGTTCATGCCCTGGGTGCAAAGGAGTCTGGAGAAGTGACTATTTGGTATGCTCAGGTTTTATGGTAGGAAGTGTCCCTCACTCAGGCCTGGTCTTCTGGCTTCTTGCCGGTCCCAGCCTCTGAGACCCCAGCCTGCCTTTGCCCAATGGCCTGTGGCTGTGACCGTATTGCAGTAGTAATAATAAGCACTCAATGACTGTTGGTGATGCACTTCCCAGGCACTGTCCCAAGCATTTTGCATGCATTAGCCTACTAACTTCATTCCCATTTTACAGAGGAGAAGACCGAGGTTCAGAGAAGTTAGGTGAAATTCTGATTTAAATATGGAGGCAAAAACTGAGCATTGCCACTTTTTTCTTCCTGGAGAACATCAAGAAGCTACAAAGAGAATGAGGCCCTGGCCGGTTGGCTCAGCGGTAGAGCGTCGGCCTAGCGTGCGGAGGACCCGGGTTCGATTCCCGGCCAGGGCACACAGGAGAAGCGCCCATTTGCTTCTCCACCCCTCCGCCGCGCCTTCCTCTCTGTCTCTCTCTTCCCCTCCCGCAGCCAACGCTCCATTGGAGCAAAGATGGCCCGGGCGCTGGGGATGGCTCTGTGGCCTCTGCCCCAGGTGCTAGAGTGGCTCTGGTCGCAACATGGCGACGCCCAGGATGGGCAGAGCATCGCCCCCTGGTGGGCAGAGCGTCGCCCCCTGGTGGGCGTGCCGGGTGGATCCCGGTCGGGCGCATGCGGGAGTCTGTCTGACTGTCTCTCCCTGTTTCCAGCTTCAGAAAAATGCAAAAAAAAAAAAAAAAAAAATTAAAAAAAAAAAAAAGAAGCTACAAAGAGAATGAAAACATAACTTTATTTTTGGTGAAGTTAAAAGATAGCTAAAACTGAGACTCAACCAACTCTGCAAACAAAACACAGACAATGAGAAGACAAAAAAGTGCAATCCAAATGAAACCTTCAGGAGATGAACTAAGTGATATGGAAATAATCAAACTTCCAGATGCGGAGTTCAAAATAATGATTGTAAGGATGCTTAGGAATCTTAGAACAACAATGGATGGTCATAATGAACACCTAAATAAAGAAATAGCAAGTATAAAAAAGAATCAGGCGGAGATGACAAATACAATATCAGAAATAAAGACCACAATGGAAGGAATTAAAAACAGGATAGATAGAGCTGAGGATCGAAGAAGTGAGTTGGAGGACAACTGGAATGAAGGCATGAAAGCAGAGAAGAAAAAAGAAAAGAGACTCAAAAAGTCTGAGGAAACTCTTAGAGAGCTCTTTGGCAACATGAAGAGAAATAACATCCGCATCATAGGGGTTCCTGAAGAAGAAGGAAAAGAACAAGGGATAGAGACTTTGTTCAATCATATCATAGCTGAAAATTTTCCTAAATTAATGCAGGAGAAACTTTCACAAGTTCAAGAAGCACAGAGGACTCCATTAAAGAGAAACCCAAAGAAACCTACACCAAGACACATCATAATTAAAATACCAAAGCTAAGCGATAAAGAGAAAATATTAAAAGCTGCTAGAGAAAAAAAAGCTATCACCTACAAAGGAGCCCCCATAAGGATGACATCTGACTTCTCAACAGAAACACTTGAGGCCAGAAGGGAATGGCAAGAAATATTCAAAGTAATGTAGAACAAGAACCTACAACCAAGACTACTTTATCCAGCAAGGCTATCGTTTAAAATCGAAGGAGAAATAAAAAGCTTCCCAGACAAAAAACAACTCAAGGAATTCATTACAACCAAACCAATGCTGCAGGAAATGTTAAGGGGCCTGTTGTAAACAGATCAAAGTGGGAAAAAATATAGCAAAAAAAGGAATACAGCTTTAAAGAATAAAATGGCAATAAACAACTACATATCAATAATAACCTTAAATGTAAATGGATTAAATGATCCAATCAAAAGACATAGGGTAGCTGCGTGGATAAGAAAACAGGACCCGTACATATGCTGTCTACAAAAGACACACCTTAAAACAAAAGATACACATAGATTGAAGGTAAAAAGATGGAAAAAAACATTTCATGCAAATGGAAGTGAAAAAAAGCTGGAGTAGCAATACTTATATCAGACAAATTGGACTTTAAAACAAAGGATATAGTAAGAGATAAAGAAGGCCACTACATAATGATAAAGGGAGCAATCCAACAGGAAGATATAACTATTATAAATATCTATGCACCTAATATAGGAGCACCTAAATATATAAAGCAGACTTTGATGGATTTAAAGGGTGAGATCAACAGCAATACTATAATAGTAGGGGATTTCAATACCCCACTAACATCACTAGATATATCCTCAAGAAAGAAAATTAACAAAGAAACAGCAGACTTATTGGACACACTAGATCAACTCGATTTAATAGATATCTTCAGAACCTTTCACCCTAAAGCAGCAGAATATACATTCTTTTCAAGTGCTCATGGTACATTCTCTAGGATAGACCACATGTTAGGGCACAAAAGTGCTCTCAACAAATTTAAGAAGATTGAAATCATATCATGCACTTTCTCCAATCACAGCAGCATGAAACTAGAAATGATCCACAACAGAAAAGCTCAAAAATTCTCAAACACATGGAAACTAAATAGCAGGTTATTAAATAACGAATGGATTAAGAATGAGATCAAAGAAGAAATAAAAAAATTCCTAGAAACGAATGACAATGAGCATACAACAACTCAAAATTTATGGGACACAGCAAAAGCAGTACCAAGAGGGAAGTTCATAGCACTACAGGCACACTTTAAGAAGCTAGAAAAAGCTCCAATAAACAACCTAACCCTGCATCTAAAAGAACTAGAAAAAGAACAGCAAGTAAAGCCCAAAAGTAGTAGAAGGAAGGAAATAATAAAGATCAGAGCAGAAATAAATGACATAGAGGCTAAAGAAATAATACAGAGGATCAATGAAACTAGGAGCTGGTTCTTTGAAAAGGTAAACAAGATTGATGAACCTTTAACTAAAATTACCAAGAAAAAGAGAAAGAGGACTCAAATAAATAAAATTAGAAATGAGAGTGGAGAAATAACAACTGACACAACAGAAATACAAAATATTATAAGAAAATACTATGAAGAACTGTATGCCAAAAAACTAGACAATCTAGATAAAATGGACAAATTCCTTGAAACATACAATCTTCCAAAAATCAATCTGGAAAAATCAGAAAACCTAAACAGACCAATTACACCAAATGAGATTGAAACAGTTATCAAAAAACTCCCAACAAAGAAAAGTCCAGGGCCTGATGGCTTCACAACTGAATTCTACCAAATATTCAAAGAAGAACTAACTCCTATCCTCAAACTATTTCAAAAAGTTCAAGAGGAAGGAAGACTTCCAAGCTCCTTTTATGAGGCGAGCATAATTCTGATTCCAAAACCAGGCAAAGACAACACAAAGAAAGAAAATTATAGGCCAATATCTCTGATAAATATAGATGCTAAAATCCTCAACAAAATATTAGCAAACCGGATCCAACAATATATGGAAAAAATAATACACCATGATCAAGTGGGATTTATTCTGGGGAGGCAAGGCTGGTACAATATTCATAAATCAATCAATGTGATTCATCACATAAACAAAAAGAAGGAGAAAAACCATATGATAATTTCAATAGATGCAGAAAAAGCATTTGATAAAATCCAGCACCCATTCATGATCAAAACTCTCAGCAAAGTGGGAATACAGGGAACATACCTCAACATGATAAAAGCCATCTATGAGAAACCCACAGCCAACATCATACTCAAGGGGCAAAATTAAAAGCAATCCCCTTAAGATCAGGAACAAGGCAGGGGTGCCCCCTTTCACCACTCTTATTTAACATAGTTCTGGAAGTCCTAGCCACAGCCATCAGATAAGAAGAAGAAATAAAAGGCATTCAAGTTGGAAGAGAAGAAGTAAAACTATCATTATTTGCAGATGATATGATATTGTATATAGAAAACCCTAAAGTCTCAGTCAAAAAGCTACTGGACCTGATAAATGAATTCAGTAAAGTGGCAGGATATAAAATCAATACTCAGAAATCAGAGGCATTTTTATACACCAACAATGAACAGTCAGAAAGAGAAATTAAGGAAACAATCCCCTTCACTATTACAACCAAGAAAATAAAGTACCTAGGAGTAAACTTAACCAAGGAGACTAAAGACTTGTATTCGGAAAATTACAAAGCATTGATAAAAGAAATCAAGGAAGATACAAACAAGTGGAAGCATATACCGTGCTCATGGTTAGGAAGAATAAACATCATTAAAATGTCTATATTACCCAAAGCAATCTATAAATTCAATGCAATACCAAGTAAAATACCAATGACATACTTCAAAGATATAGATCACATATTACAAAAATTTATACGAAACCAAAAAAGAACATGAATAGCCTCAGCAATCTTAAAAAAGAAGAATAAAGTAGGAGGTATCACACTTCCTGATATCAAGTTATACTACAAGGCCATTGTACTCAAAACAGCCTGGTACTGGCATAAGAACAGGCATATAGATCAATGGAACAGAACAGAGAACCCAGAAATAAACCCACAGCTCTGTGGACAACTGATATTTGACAAAGGAGGTAAGGAAATACAATGGAGTAAAGACAGCCTCTTTAACAAATGGTGTTGGGAAAATTGGACAGCTACCTGCAAAAAAATGAAACTAGATCACCAGCTTACACCAATCACAAAAATAAACTCAAAATGGATAAAAGACTTAAATGTAGGCCGTGAAACCATAAGCATCTTAGAAGAAAACATAGGCAGTAAGCTCTCTGACATCTCTCGGAGCAATATATTTGCTGATTTATCTCCACGGGGAAGTGAAATAAAAGACAGGATAAACAAATGGGACTATATCAAACTAAAAAGCTTTTGCACAACTAAAGACAATAAGAACAGAATAAAAAAACAAACTACACAATGGGAGAACATATTTGACAATATGTTTGATAAGGGGTTAATAACCAAAATTTATAAAGAACTTGTAAATCTCAACACCAGGAAGACAATCCAATCAAAAAATGGGAAAAAGAAATGAATAGACACTTTTCCAAAGAGGACATACAGATGGCCAATAGGCGTATGAAAAAATGCTCAACATCACTAATCATTAGAGAAATGCAAATTAAAACCACAATGAGATATCACCTCACACCAGCCAGAATGGCGCTCATCAACAAAATAACACAGAATAAGTGCTGGCAAGGATGTGGAGAAAAGGGAACCCTCCTGCACTGCTGGTGGGAATACAGACTGGTGCAGCCACTGTGGAAAACAGTATGGAGATTCCTCAACAAACTGAAAATCGAACTGCCTTTTGACCCAGCTATCCCACTTTTAGGAATATACCCCAAGAACACCATAGAACGGCTCCAAAAGGAGAAATGCACCCTCATGTTTGTGGCAGCATTGTTCACAATAGCGAAGATCTGGATCCATCAGTGTAGGAGTGGATTAAAAAGCAGTGGTACATATATACTATGGAATACTACTCAGCCATAAGAAATGATGACATCGGATCATTTACAATAACATGGATGGACCTTGATAACATTATACGGAGTGAAATAAGTAAATCAGAAAAAACTAAGAACTATATGAATCCATACATAGATGGGACATAAAAATGAGACTCAGAGACATGAACAAGAATGTGATGGCAATGGGGGTGGGGTAGTGAGGGGAGGGGGGAGGGTGCGAGGAAGGAGAGAGGGGTTGGGGGAGGGGAGGGGCACAAAGAAAACCAGATAGAAGGTGACAGAAGACAATTTGACTTTGGGTGAGGGGTATACAGCACAATCAAATGTCAAAATAATCTGGAGATGTTTTCTCTCAACATATGTACCCTGATTTATCAGTGCCACTGCATTAAATTTAATAATTAAAAATAAAAAAAGATAGCTAAAACTGTGCATTCTGAGAAATTTCGCAGCTACCTATCTCCCCTAGTTGAGGAGATATTACGCCTGCAAAAGTTTACATATAAACTTGGAGATAAAAAGGATTATGTTTAGCTAAAAGTATGGCCCAAATTCTGCCCTAACACAAACTTCCAGCCAATAAATAGTTTAGAAAAAGCTTCCCTTCTTTGGAGACAAATAATAAAAAAGAAACATGCACATAATCTGCAAAAGATACAACAAGAAAAAATAACAGGAACAAACTTTGATAGAAACTACAATAATGTTACCATTCATAGAGCTGATAAAATATTGTGACCAAAACTTCATCCATGATTTTTAAAAGAGAGAAAGAGAAAGGAACATCTGTTGTCAAAACGCAGGAAAGAAGTATGCATGGGTATGTATGTGTGGGGAGAGGAGATGTCAGTCATCATAGAAATGAAGAAATTAGGAAAAACACAAGGGAGAGTAGACTGCTGAAACCACAGTAAAGGACTTAGTAGAAATAAGAAAAGTAAACTACAGTAAGTTGAAACAGAGACAGGATTAAAGCAAGTTACAGAGAAAATGATAGCGAGCAGACAAAAAAATCCAATATATGTACAATTGTTCTCTCCCCCAGGCCCCTCAGGGACAAAAGGAAAAGAATTGACAGAACAAATACCTGGCAATGCTATTCGAGTACACTTCCCTGAAATCAAACTTAAATTTGCATAATGACAGGACAGACAAACCCTGAAGGAATACAACTTTGGCAAAATTATAGAAACAAAAAGAAAGCCTGGCTAAGAGGAACTAACAAAAAATACTGTGGAGGGGTGTGTGTGTGTGTGTGTGTGTGTGTGTGTGTGTGTGTCGTTGGTTGGGGGTGTAGGGAGATGGCTGTAGTGAGGCAGACATCAGCCAGAAGCAGCAGAGAAGTTAGAAAGGAAGAGGGCTTTTGAGCTCTGCTCTTGGTCTTGCCCCTCCTAGGGTTATTTTGAGGTAGATGCAGCCTGCCCCATCTTGGATGACATCAGTGGTCCCTCTTGTCCACCATGGGCTAATAACAAGGCAATACAGAAGTCTTGTTGGGTGAGCATCTGGAGAAAAGTGGAGGGCTGTCTTCTCTTAGGCATTACTTCCTCCTCCTCCTCCTCCTCTCTCTTCTCCTCCTCCTCCTCTTGCTCCTCCCTCTCCTCCTCCTCCTCCTCTTCCTCCTCCTCCTCCTCCTCCTCCTCCTCCTCCTCTTGGCACCCTGCACTGGTAAGTTAAAGTCTAAGGATAAACCTCCCCCAACAGTCTTTACTGAGTTTAAAAATGAATCTAGGACCAGAGGAATTGCTTGATGGGAAGGCAGCAAAGAAGAGGGGCCCACCATGACTCTCCCATGCTTGGAGCTCTCTTTATCTTCTCTTTTTAACTCTATAGACTAAGGCTTGAACTTCAGCCCTTCCTTTTAGACATTACAGAACAGAGTAGTTGTTACCCAGGAGACACAATCTCTCTGGCTAAAATAACTAGATAGCCACAGAGAACAATCACTATAAATGAAAGCCAACAAATGGAATGACAAATACCAACCAAGAACAGAATCGTGAAAACGGATGCTTCTCTACAGCCTGTCTCTACATCAAATGCTTTTAATGGCCATGTGAGTTGATGAGTGTCTATCTACTGTACCTTTCCCATGACAACTGACTGGACATCTGGGTGCAGTGACTCTGGATATCCTACCTCTGTCCCCTCTTTCCACCTGATACCCCTAACACTTTATCTTAGACTTACTGCTCCTTCTTGTGACTCTCTGCACAGACTGACATGACATGTGTCTTTACTCCATGCTCGTCCCCTGGATGAACATCACTGTCAGTACCTGTTGCTAGAAAAGCATGTTCTCATCACCTGCTTTGCTTTGTTGGGGAGTCTAGGGCAAGACTGTTCTCCTTCTACTGCCTGTGGTTCTTCCTGGTCTTATTGTCAAACCCCGCCCTCCAGTCTTGAGAGTCAGCTGTCGTGTCTACCAAGAAATGAGCTTCTTTGAAATTGGGTCAGTGCCAGCTGAAGGAAAGGCTGTGTCACAATAAAAATAAATCTGCAGCCACACAACAACACGGTAGATAAGAAACATTTCTCTTGCCTAAAACAAAAGCATGTCTCCAATAAAATGCCTGAATTGGACGTCTTCCTATATATAAAATGTTAATGGTAGACCAGCAAACCCAAGCCAAGAGTGAGGATTTCTCTCCTACTTTCCTTACTTTCTTCTCTTTTGTATTAATTGGGAGCCCTCGATACAGGGCTGGTTTGCTGGGTGACCACAAGCTGGTCACCAAAAGAATGGTGAGTCCATGATAAAGTGAGCTGGTATCAGTGGAGGGGAGAGACATGGAAGGGGTGTCTGGAGAAAGCCACACCCAGATGCCCAGGCAGGCAGGTGGCATCAACAGGGATGCAGAAGGCAGACATTCTCTGAGGGTCTTTTGCCCTGCTAGGAGACTAAGTCCCTGATGCCAGCTCAGCGGTAGGTTTTCAAAGTCAGAATTCCGTCTCAGAAGAGCTGGTTTCTTCCTGCGGAGCCTAAACAGAGCTCATTGGATCAAATAATGTTTTGTGAATCACTGAGGTCTTTTACACAGAGAGTGGGTCACTGTGATAAAGAAAATTTGTTTAAAGAAACAGATCAGCTGGTATGGTGATGAATTATAAGGGTGAGTGTTGGGCATTCTTCAAAGCTTGTCATGAATTAATTCTTAGAGCAGATGCTAGTAGATTGGTGACATTTCCAGAAAGCATAATTTGAAATTGATTGGGCATCTCATCTCCGTTGAAGATAGGCTCTCCTCTTAAAATGCTAAAAAGTAAAACACAGAGGAACTTACCCAGTGAGAGCAGTCTGGCCGCTGACATGTCCATCTAGCATCACTCAGGATGAGCAATGTGTCTGTTTGAATTGGTTTTGAGATGTAGACAGTGAGGTGGCCAGTTGTCAGCTGGCAAATTGGATAAGCATGTGATTCTGCCTCTTGGGAAGGATGACATACATTTAAGTCTTGTTTTTAAAAATTGTTGCTGCATTTAAAATATCAACTTGGCTGGGCTGCTTAGATTGCTTAAAGCAAAAAGATTCACTGAGTGCCCAGTTCACCTCCCTGCCCACCACCACCTAGGCCATCAGAACACGGTGCTGTGACCCACCAGGCAGGCCTCGCTTTTGACTACCCAGTTGTAACGAGAGATCATGACACATGCAGTCCATGGCCATTCCAGACCGTAGTCTCCTCTCTTCTGTAAGGGCTGATATGAGAAATGGCCAGAACCATCCCATGGGAAGATGCAGTCTTTGTTCCTGGGACGAGGGGGACAGGGAACAACCAGGGACCATCTACTCAGAACACTGCTCAATGCCGCCGGCCAGATTCAAATCTCAGCACTCATTTGTCCACTTGAGCAGTTTCATGATGACAACCTTCTGTCACTCTTTGAAGGTTTTTAACCACGATGAAGACTTTTAAAATAAGCTTTTATATTGGAATAATTTTAGATTTGTAGAAAGTTGCAAAGAGAGCAGGGAGTTCCTATCTATTCACCCAGAGTTTCCTAATGTACTCTCTTACAAAACTGTGGTTCATTTGTCAAAACTAAAGGATACTTATTGGTATGTTACAGTTAAGTTGATTGAACTCCAGACTTTATTTGCACTTCATCTGTTTTTCTACTAATACCTTTTTACTGTTTTGGCATTCCACCCAGAGTACCACATTGCATTTACATTAGATGACTCCATAATCTCCTCTGGTCCCTACCAGTTCCTTACTTTTTCCTCCTTCCCTCCTCCCTCTCTCTCTCCCCCTTTCTCCCTTTCTTCCTCCCTTTTTCCTCCCTTTTTCCTCTCTCCCTCCCTCCCTTCCCCCTCCTTCCCTCCCTCCTTCCTCTTTTCCCCCCTCTCCCCCTTCCTCCTTTTCTTTTTTTTTTTTTATTATTTTTTTTTCTTTTGTATTTTTCTGAAGCTGGAAACCAGGAGGCAGTCAGACAGACTCCCGCATGCGCCCGACCAGGATCCACCCAGCACGCCCACCAGGGGGCGATGCTCTGCCCATCCGGGGCATCGCTCTGTCGCGACCAGAGCCACTCTAGTGCCTGGGGCAGAGGCCAAGGAGCCATCCCCAGCGCCCAGGCCATCTTTTGCTCCAATGGAGCCTCGGCTGCGGGAGGGGAAGAGAGAGACAGAGAGGAAGGAGAGGGGGAGGGGTGGAGAAGCAGATGGGCGCTTCTCCTGTGTGCCCTGGCCGGGAATCGAACCCGGGACTCCCGCACGCCAGGCCGATGCTCTACCACTGAGCCAACCGGCCAGGGCCTCTTCCTCCTTTTATTCCTCCCTTTCTTCCACCTTCTCTCCCTTCTTTCCTTCCTCCCTCCCTCCCTTCCTCCCTCTCTCCCTCCTTCCCCCCTCCCTTCCCTTCCGTTCCCCTTCCCTTCCCCCTTCCCTTCCCCTCCCTTCCCTTCCCTTCCCTTCCCTTCCCTTCCCTTCCCTTCCCTTCCCTTCCCTTCCCTTCCCTTCCCCTCCCTTCCCCTCCCCTCCCCTCCCTTCCCTTCCCTTCCCTTCCCTTCCCTTCCCTTCCCTTCCCTTCCCTTCCCTTCCCCTCCCCTCCCCTCCCCTCCCCTCCTTTCCCCTCCCTCCCTCCCTCCCTTCCTTCCTTCCTTCCTTCCTTCCTTCCTTCCTTCCTTCCTTCCTTCCTTCCTTCCTTCCTTCCATCCATCCTTCCTTCTTTCCTTCTTTCCCTCCCTCCCTGCCTTCCTCCCTCCCTCCTTCCTTCTTTCCCTCCCTCCTTCCTTCAGGTTGACTGACATTTTGGAAAAGTAATGGTCAGGTATTTTATTTGATGCCCTTGGATTTGGATTTTTCTGATGTTTTCCTCATGTATAGATTAGGATTAGGAATTTTGAAGAAGAATTTTGGAGGTTAAGTGCCCTTCTCATCACATCGTATCAGAGTGTATGCTAAAAACATGATTTATCATAGATAATGAGCACTTAGTTAAGATGATGTTTTCCAAGACTCTCCATTGGAAAGTTACTGCTTTCCCCTTTCCATAATTTGTTCTTTGGCAGCGAATCACTAAGTCTGGCCAATATTCAAGATTGGACAGGAATTAACCTTCACTTTTTATATAAAGGAGTATCTACATACTACATACTACATACTTTACTTGGAATTTTATAAAGAAGATATGTCTACTCCATTTAGTTATTTTAGTATGTATTTATATAGCCTGGACTTAAGTATATTTATTTTATGCTTTTGAGTTATGATCAAATACTATGTTTCTTATTTTGTTACTTCAATTATTATAGCGTTAGCCATTGGAAACGCTTTAAGATTGGTTCCTATGTCCCTTTGACAAACCCCAATCCCTTTTCCTTTTTTTCTTTTTTTGAATACTTACGTACATTCTGGCTCTATAAGATGGGCAAGGCTCATGGTGTATTTTCTCTGTCTCAACCCTAGAATCTGTCATTTCTCCAGAAGCCCTGGTTCTTTTTATTGAAGAATGGTAATAGAACCTAAGATCTGGGCACAGGTCTGCTTGTTGCTGTTGGGTTGTCTCTGCTTCTAGACCGTCTCCAGGGCAGAGCTAGGAAATGTATATATGTATACTCACCAGTGTGTGTATACATATCTATAATTGCTTCTGTGTGAGTCTATCTGTATATATTAAGCTACGTGTAAGTGCATATGTTGTCTCACTAATCAAGCACCAGAAGGTTCATGCTTTCCTTGTCCCCTTACTTCTTTGTAATGTTTTTCTCTGACACTGAGAAACCTGGCTCAGAGGATAAAATATTTTGATAGTTCTGATATTTTTAATTGTTTGTGTATGGAAGAATTTTGATCCTCCTGAATATTTGAGTATTAACAAAAAAATTTCAAAACAAATTCATAACTGATTTATCTCAAACTGCTGGCTCCATAAAAATCTGATAATCCCAAAACATGTTGATGAGCGGAGATACTAATAGAATCCATTGTGCACTCTGAAACATTATAGAAACAGGTTATATTCTCTTCAGTGCAATCAATATTCACAGTTTGGAGGGGGGTGTTTTTCAAAGTCTCTTCAAATTAGTAAAGACTCAGATGTTGTGTGAAATCTCAGTCCAGCATGGTAGAAGCAGGTGTAAATATGGATGCTCCAATATTTTAAAACAATTTTGTTGACATGTAATAAACTGCACATATTTAAAGTATGGAATTTGATAAGGTTTTACATGTATATACATCTGTGAAACTATTACAACAATCAAAATTATGAACATATCTTTTATTTCAAAAGTTTCCTCATGGCCCTTGATAAATAATAGCAAGTTGGTGAATCTGCAAATGTAGAATCTTTAAAACATGAGTATTGACAGTATTTGTTCATCTTTACATGAATGCCGCATTGTCTTTGGTTATTATATCTTTATATTAAGTTTTGAAATCAGGTAACATTAGTTCTATTTTCTCCCTCTCTCTCTCCCCCTCTCCCTCCCTCTGTCTCTCATGAGAGGAGGGGAGATAGTGAGGCAGACTCCTGCATGTGCCTTGACTGGGATCCACCTGGCAGTATCATCTGGGGCTGATGCTCGAGTACCGAGCTATTTTTAGCACCTGAGGCTGACATGATTGGACCAACTGGACTATCCTCAGTAAACAGAGACAGGCTCAAACCAATTGAGCCACTGGCAGTGGAAGGGGAAGAGGGAGAGAAGGAGGAGAGGGAGGAGGAGAGAAGAAAATGGTCACTTCTCCTGTGTGCCCTGACCAGGAATCAAACACAGGACATTCATATGCTGGGCCAACGCTCTATCCACTGAGCCACTGGCCAGGGACTATTTTGCTTTTCTTTTGCAAAGTTGTTGGTTACTTTAGTTCATTTGACTTTACATATGAAGTTTAAAAATCAGCTCATCAATGTTTACAAGAAAAGACTGTAGGGATTCTGATTAGGACAGGATTGAAGCTATAGATCAATTTGTCTACTGTTTCCACTTTATTTGTATTTCCTGTCATTGTGTTTCTGATAATTAGTATTTCCTTTTCTTCTACTTGCTTTCATTTTAATTCTCTCTCATTTATAATGATATGTCAAGGGGAAACCTGATGTTATTACTTTGAGACCTTTCTTCTCTCCTAATCTACTTTCAAAGTTATGAATTTCCTCCTAAGTAGTTACTTAGAAGTATCCTTTGCATTTTTATAGGTTCTTTTATTTTCTTTCAGTTTAAAATACTTTTTAATTTTCCTTTTGATCATTCTTTTCTTGGCCTGGGGGGTTTTGTTTTTGTTTTTTGTTTTTAGAAGTATGCTATTTAGTTTCTTAGTATTTGGAGATTTTTCAGACATCTCTGTGTTATTGGTACCTTATTTCAATTTCATTGTGTTCAGAAGATAGACTTAATATAACTTGAATTCTTCACATTTTTTGGGCTTTTTTGGTGGTCCAGAATGTGCTATACCTTGGTACGTGTTCCATGTACAATACACTCAAGAAGAATATGTATTCTGCTGTTGTTAGAACAAAAACTGTGTCAGTGAGGTTGATAGTGTTGTTCAAATCTTCTAAAGTTACTCATTTTGTCTGCTGAGTCTGTTGATTATTGAGAAAGGGATATTGAACTACATTGACTAAAATTGTGGATTTGTTCATTTTATATTATGGTCTACCAGTTTTTGCTTATATGTTTTGAGGCTCCATAATTTGATGCATAAATGTTTAGAATGGTTATGTACTTAATTTGCTGATCTATTTTCCACTATAAAATGACCTGGTAATATTCTTTACTCTATGATCTGTTTTGTTTGATATTAATACTAATCCACCAGCTTTCTTTTGATTGTGCTAGCATGGTATATTATCTCCCATTTTTGTACTATGTTGTACAAACTATTGTGTATTTATATGTGAAGTGAATTTTCTATAGGCAGAATAGAGTAGGGTTTAGTGTTTTTTTTCTTTTAAATTGAAGCTGATCATCTCTATCTTTTGGCATTTAGAGTATTTTTATTTAATGTGATTATTGCTATGGCTGGGTTTAAGTCTATCATCTTCCCATTTGTTTTCTACTTATCCATATAACCATATGTCCTTCATTCGCCCTTTTCTCTTTTCCTGCCTTCTTTTCAATTAATTAAATATTTCTAGTTCTTTGTATCTCTTTCATTGATTAGCTATAATGTTTTGCTGGTTTCCTTTCAGTGACCACTTTAGATTTATAGTCTACCTCTTTAACCAACCATAGTCTACCTTCACCTGCTATTTTACTACTTCATACTGAAAAAGGAAGGCTACCCTACAGACATAGTCTGATTGACTGCCCACAAGCTTCATGTTGGGCAAGTATTCAGGTCTCCATTGTAACAATGAAGAAATTAAAACTTAGTTTTCTCCGGACCAATCAACTCTTTTGAATATAACTAAATTTAAGTGAGGGGAAAGGGGAATGAGGCCCTGTCACTATTTTCACCGTGGCTGGTTAACAGGCTAATAAAGAGGAAAATGGTTACATTTAACAACTTAGCTAAGGAGACATGGCTTTCAAGTTCCCCATCTGTTTCATGACTCCCTGAATGTTTGGGACCATCTGAAAGAATTAGTGAAATATGCTTTTTATTGATTTTTAAAATTAGAAATAAAGTATTTTACTACCAAGATTTGGCTTGATCTGAGTATTTAAAACAAACAAACAAACAATGGAAGGAATGAACTCCATGCTGCATGTGGTATCCTTCCCATCCTGGAAGCTGCTGCAATTCTTTATATATACAGTGTTGTCTGTAAAGTCATGGTGCACTTTTGACTGGTCACAGGAAAGCAACAGAAGATGATAGAAATGTGAAATCTGCACCAAATAAAAGGAAAACCCTCCCAGTTTCTGTAGGATGATGTGGCAGCATGTGCGCATGCGCAGATGATGATGTAACATTGTGTATACAGCAGAGCAGCCCACGGCCATGCCAGTTGAGATGTGGACGGTACAGGGGAAAGTTCAGTGTGTTCTGTGGCTTGCTAGCTAAATTCGAATCCGTGACCAAAGTGCAACATGAATATCGGCGCGTTATAACGAAGAGCCACCACATAGGAATAACAGTACTCGGTGGGATAAGCAGTTGAAGGAAACGGCAGTTTGGTGGAGAAACCCCGTTCTGGTAGGCCATCAGTCAGTGACGAGTCTGTAGAGGCTATACGGGATAGCTACCTAAGGAGCCCTAAAAAATCTGTGCATGAGCCCACATCGAACTGCACTGAATAGATATGAAACTGGGAGAGTTTCCTTTTATTTGGTGCAGATTTCACATTTCTGTCGTCTTTTGTTGCTTTCCTGTGACTGGTCAAAAGTGCACCATGACTTTATGGACACACTGTATTTTATGTTTGATGCCTCTTCCTCTAGGATTCAGTTTTCTTCTCTATTCTAAAGTTTTAATTTGACTGTGATGTGAAATGTAATTCCCTGCATAGAACATCAGGGAGTTCCTATGGTGGCAGGGAGAGCAGCTGAGTATGAGGTGACAGAGACCAGTGTGTCATGTTTTTCAGGGAGAGAGACAGGGACATTTTCCAATGCGGTCCCATTTGTAGGAAGAGAGAGCCTATCTTTAGTTAATTAATATGTGACCCCTTGGCAAAAATTCAATAGCTTAAAAAATTCAATTAGCCTAAATTCAGTAAGAATGGTTTCTATGTGAGGCTTAGCGAGCTCAGAGTCACTGTTTTATACAATACTTGTACCATGTAAGTATCCAGGACTGTTGCTTTTATGAAGGGTTTAACCCTTCATAATAAAAGAACATCTAAACCAGTAGTTATAAACTTGGGGTCCTTGGAACCCTTAGGAACCCATGGATATGCTTTAGGCACATATATACATTTTCCAGAGATGGATCCCACAGTTTCCATTGGCTTCTTAAAGGGAACTGTGGCTCAAGAGAGCTTCCCAACTTTTACAGCAAGAAGCCTTCTCTCCAATTACAGAGAAAATATTCAAAACAGCTCAACAAAGGTGACGGATTTAGTCAATAAATGTAATTCAGGCACCGTTTTGAACATATCCATTTGGAACTCTAAAATGGCTATGAACCTGGACTTGACAAATAGGGGTTTTGTATTAAGTTAGCATGAGATTTATACAAGCCAGTAAAATGGAATAAAATTTTAATTAATTGGAATATTCAAATATTGTTTTCTGGCACGCAATTTGTCATATGTAGTGAGCAATTGACAAGAAAGAAAATTATTATTGATTGGTCAAAACACTCCCTCTAAGGTGTTTTGAGGTCAAGTGACTCTGCGTTTTTGGTTCTTTGCACAGAACAACAGGTGGTCAGGGGGTGACCCTGAGGCACAATGTGGTAGAAGTATTTAAAGATTAAACTTTGTTTCAAAAGCAGCAAGCAGGGCTGAAGCAGGTTAAGAAGATTTCAATAGGGTGGCAATAAAAAGGAGGTTTCTGTTTAACTCAAAGAATGGGGAAGTTCAGCCTCTCATTTCCTGAACAACATTTGCTGGTCACGGTTTCACAATGAGACGGTCTAATTGTATAGTGCTCAATATCTCATTTTTCCCTGTTCTTATGCTGGCCCTTTGCGGATAGAAGGAATTCGATGAGCAGGGGATGATCTCGTTTAAGAACTTAGGGTGAACGATTCACGGTAGCCTTGACGTCAGGATGGGGATGGTTCCTGGGGGTGGTGGCAGCAGAAACCAACAAAGTAATAATATTTCAAAACAGACTTATCTTTGGACCGCTTACTTCACGCCAGACACCATGCTATGTCCTCTTCCTTTAGCCCGTAAATGAGGTAACTCAGGTAGTATCTCCTGATAGATGTCATCCCACACTTCTTAAGTGGGGATCACCCCAGTGTGCAGAGCATTATGGGTTTCCTCTTTCAATGACAAGTTTCCTCCGAAGATGCGCACATATAACAAGAGTTTTCTGGGGTTGTTTTCCTGTGAGCATTTCAAATTATGCTTAGCTAAGCAAAATCACAGCCTGACGTGAATCACTTTGCCTGTGACACTCTCCCTGGTCAACAGAATGAGACCTGCGTACCCTTTAAAAATCCCACAGCGGCCTAGCGTGCGGAGGACCCGGGTTCGATTCCCGGCCAGGGCACACAGGAGAAGCGCCCATTTGCTTCTCCACCCCTCCGCCGCGCTTTCCTCTCTGTCTCTCTCTTCCCCTCCCGCAGCCGAGGCTCCATTGGAGCAAAGATGGCCCAGGCGCTGGGGATGGCTCTGTGGCCTCTGCCTCAGGCGCTAGAGTGGCTCTGGTCGCAACATGGCGATGCCCCGGAGGGGCAGAGCATCGCCCCCTGGTGGGCAGAGCTTCGCCCCTGGTGGGCGTGCTGGGTGGATCCCGGTCGGGCGCATGCGGGAGTCTGTCTGACTGTCTCTCCCTGTTTCCAGCTTCAGAAAAATGAAAAAAAAAAAAAATCCCACAGTCGTGGTATTCTAACTAACATTTAGTGCAAGACGTTGTCTGATACAGTGAGTACACTTTCATTATTTACAAAATGGGTTCTCTTTACCAGCTCTATTTTTAAATGGCAAAGCTGAGTCTTGCAAGGGTTATTTGACTTGCCCTACTTAGAGAAACCAGGATTTCTGACTGCAGGAACTTGGTTCTCTTTTTAATTTTTCTTCTTTCACAACCATTCTTCTTTCTTTTTTCTTTTCTTTCTTTCTTTTTAATTTATATAATTTATGGCCAATTTGAAACATTTACAAAAGTAGACAGAATAGTATAACAAACTCCCCTGTACTCTTATTCAGCTTAAATAGTTATGAGTTCTGGCCACACCCATTTCATCTAGACCCTCAGGTACCTGCTCCCATCTTACCTTGTGCCAATCCTCGGCAAGTCTATGGCATTTTGTCTGTGAATATTACAACGGGGATCTGTAGTAGAAGCTCCTAGTGCCCCATGTCACATCGGCTTGTCCACCGCTGATTTCCGCTGTGGCCAGGGCGGAAGTTTCCGTGGGAGTTCCAGCTCTCACAGGTAGTGATGTCACTCCCCAAGTGTCTGCTGTGCGTGTTTCCACTTTCGCCTCAGAATCTTCTTTTTTTTTTTTTTTTTTTGTATTTTTCCGAAGCTGGAAACGGGGAGAGACAGTCAGACAGACTCCCGCATGTGCCCAACCGGAATCCACCCGGCACACCCACCAGAGGGCGATGCTCTGCCCCTCCGGGGCGTCGCTCTGTTGCGACCAGAGCCACTCTAGCGCCTGGGGCAGAGGCCAAGGAACCATCCCCAGCGCTCGGGCCATCTTTGCTCCAATGGAGCCTCACTGCGGGAGGGGAAGAGAGAGACAGAGAGGAAGGAGAGAGGGAGGGGTGGAGAAGCAGATGGGCGCTTCTCCTGTGTGCCCTGGCCGGGAATCGAACCCGGGACCCCTTGCACGCCAGGCCGACGCTCTACCACTGAGCCAACCGGCCAGGGCAGAATCTTCTTTGACGTGGGGAGTTAGCAACACTACAGTTATCAGCTCATCCAACAGGAAATGGGGGTGGGTGGTAGTGTGCCAACCTCCCATCTGCCGGTGGACAATTCTGAGGGGCTTTCAGAACCTTCTCAGAGGGCTGCATAGACTCAAACCCCCTTTGATCACTGCTGTGACCTTGGAAACACACCCTTCGATCGGCTTCTGCTCTTTCTCTGTCTTACTTGCGCTCCCTGATGCCTCCCTCTTGGTTCCTGGAATCGCTTTCCCGCAAAAACCACCCAAACTCAGGTCCTGTTCTCAAGCTCTGCTTTTAGGAACAGCTCAATATTTCTAGACCTTTCTAAGTCTTTTTAGTGAATGGAACTAGGAAATCTGTTCTTTCTTTATTTGCCTTACAGTAAAATACATCTCGCGTTCCTACAGATACTTCTCTAAACCAGCACTGTTTTTCTTAAGATATTCTATTTTACACCTGTGCCTTTTCCCCACTTTATGAAACCCACTTCTCAAGGACACCTGAGATAATGAAATTAGAATATCACATAATTACTTGTTTGCTTTATCCCACAATACACATAAAAATCTAAAAATAACAATTTCAGTATAATAACTAACAACATGATTACTGTCACCAGTTTAAAATTTAATTTAATTTTGCAGTTTATTTTTTGTCCTTAGAGTTCATCCTGCAAGGAATATGTCCTATAAGAGGCACCTGAGTTTTTCTCTTTCTGTGTAAGAAGATGTGAGAGATAGCCTCGTCAGATACTAGGTCTGTGACGCGCACGGCCACATCCATGTGGAAGTCAGGACCTCCTGTTGACAGAGGAGCGAACCAGAGATGCCTCATGTGACTTGATCCAGGCTAAGGTCTCAGCCTTCAGTCAGGCTATTTCATACCTGAGGCTTCAGTGCTGTGGTCCCTCTCTGTCCCTCTCAAGTTGACAACTGAAGCCCAACTCAAGGAATTAAGGAATTCATGGTATCAAAAGGCAAGGGGATATTCTCTTCTTATCTATTAGTTTGGAGCAAATCTGCTCTTTGCAATTAAGACCTTCTAAAAGAAAAACAAGTGCATGCCTCCTATTTGGCTGGTGGCTGACATGATGCCCATGCCTCAGGACCAGGGAGTCTAGAAATAGCCTCCTCCATCTGGTATATCCTAGTATTTATCCCTTTTTTGAAGAAAGGATTTTGTGGCTAAAAATAATTAAAATCCATTGGCTTAATTTATCTCTCAACTCTATGTATATACCTACCCATCCATGAAATTTTCATAATTCTAAAAGACCTGCAATAAAAAAACAATCAACTCCTATATGCTAGGCTCTAGGCCAGACTCCGGGATACAGAGAAGAGAAAGGCACAATTAGCCTTATTGTGATTCTTGTGGGTTTTCTCTTCTCGCTGCTCAGATCCCTGCCAAGTTGCACAGGCAGTCCAGACACAGAAGGCCATAAAAATGTTTGGGCCGGTCAGTGATGCCATTCTCTATCCCTGATCTGCAAAATTAATGCAGCCAGTGGAGGTGAAGGGGGCGGGGGGTGAGGCGAGACTGTTTCAAATTATCCAGATGTCCCTGGCTTCCTGTCTGAGCTATGCATCGATAAGTGGTTTCAGGGGAAGAGATAAATTGACAGTTTAACACATTGTGTAATATCTGGAAGGGGCAGATAATCAATACTCATTGTATCTGCCACTAGGAACAAATTCTTGGAGGCTCTGGGTTGGCTCCATACTGTCCCTACGTTTTGTGTTCTCTCCGAACCCTGGCAGTGCCTGCAATAAAGTTCCTCTGGTTGGTAATGGTGGATTTCTTTTTGTTGCGTGGAATTTATGGCAGGTGAAATGGCAGGGCATGAGAGAGTCTCTCCATTTAATTTCCTCTGGAAAAGTAGTCCTGCTTGGGTGAGCAATAGCCAGTCTTGAAGAGGCTGAACTTATAATTGAGTCAGGTAGGAGAGCCTCCGTCCACACATTTTGAACTTTAAAACACAGTCTCTGGCCTGACCAGGCGGTGGCGCAGTGGATAGAGCGTCGGACTGGGATGCGGAAGGACCCAGGTTCGAGACCCCAAGGTCGCCAGCTTGAGCGCGGGCTCATCTGGTTTGAGCAAAAGGCTCACTGACTTGGACTCAAGGTCGCTGGCTCCAGCAAGGGGTTGCTCGGTCTGCTGAAGGCCCACGGTCAAGGCACATATGAGAAAGCAATCAATGAACAACTAAGAAGTCGCAATGTGCAACGAGAAACTAATGATTGATGCTTCTCATCTCTCTCTGTTCCTGTCTGTCCCTGTCTATCTCTGCCTCTGTAAAATATAAAAAAATAAAATAAAATAATCATTAAAAGCACAGTCTCTGGAAAGAAAATAGAGAACCTGCCTGGGAACCAGACATATTGATTCATCAGTGTGGTATTTAAAAAAGGAAGGAAAGAAGAATGCTCCCATCTTCTCCTTTGTCACATGACGGTGACTGTGCCCAGGGATAGGCAAGAGGGGGTTCAGGATTTAGGAAAACACACGATGAACTTTCCACCATCAACTTTAATTCTCTCCTTTCTCCCCTCTGTTTCTTTCACAGAAACTCAGAAAATGTCCTTTAGCTATGTGGCTGGGCTTTTCTTCTGACTCTTTTTTTGCACCGAAGCCCACACGCTAGTCACACTGACTCTCAGTCGCCCTGACTCTCTGAAGTGTCCCCTGAATTGTGCCACAGTTTTGCCTAGGGCGTCCTTCCCTGCTTCTCACCTGCTAATTTCCCCCCCTCCCTCAGGTCTCTGATCAGACCGCTGAGATTTTTTTCCCCAGGACTGATTGTTCTTCCTCTGAACTTCCTCCACAATATCACAACAAGGATGATCATCTTTTTAGAAGTCACTCTCTTTTTTCAAGACTGAAGGCTGCTAGAGTGCTGGTAGGGTCAAGTTGGACGCTCCATAGCCCCAGTGCCAAACCTTTCCCCTGGATCCCAGGAGGTGTCCAGTTCACTCTGTTATATGAAAGACAGATTCTGAGATAAATGTGCACCTGTCAGTTGTGAAAAAGGCCTCCCTGGAAACACACCCGGATGACCATGATTTAGCCGTTTTGCCTGAACATCTGCCTGTTGTCTTCTATGCAATTCGTCAAGCAACTCAGTCGGGTAAGGTTTTCTGGGCTGAATGTGTTCAATGTCTTCTGGCAAAGATAATGGCCCACCCATGTCGGGCCCCAGCTCAGCAACCTCCCATGGTCGCTCAGTGCCAACTCATTCAAGTCTCAATCAGCCACGGATCTTTGTGGTTGGAACGCAGGTGGCCTTTCCAGCCCCACCCGTTTTGTGCCTCAGCCTCTCCGTTCTCTCAGAAACACTTCTCCAGCTCTAGTCAGACATACTGAGCCAGAACTCTGGACTTTATTTTTCTTAATTTTTTTTTACCAGAGTATTCTTTTTAATTATTTATTTATTTATTTATTTATTTTTTAAACTTTATTCATTTTGAGGAGAGAGAGAGCGAGAGAGAGGGAGGGAAAGAGGAGGAGGAGCAGGAAGCATCAACTCGCATACGTGCCTTGACCGGGCAAGGCCAGGGTTTCAAACCGGCGACCTCGGCATTGCAGATCGACACTTTATCCACTGCACCACCACAGGTCAGGCTATTCTCGACTTTTCTTCTCTTCCTAGAGAATTCCAACTTTTCCTTTATAATCCAGCACGAATCTCACTGTCTTGGAAAGCCTTTGCAGATTTCTTCAGAGAGCTCTTCAGTTGCTTTTCTGTGCAGCCGTAATAGTTTGTCATGTCGACCCCAGTCCGACCGGGGAGATGCATAGAATTGTTAAAAGGGAAATCCTGCTCTGTGTGATAAGCTGTGCTTTTGCATGTTGTGTTTCAGCCACCAGAGTACTATTCCCTTCCTACAAATAGTCTATGATAGGTTCTTAATCAATGCTTGTTGTGAAACAGAATGGCGGGCAAACAGAACAGGCTAGAGCAGGGGTCTCAAACTCAACTCAGCATGTGGGCCGCAGAGCAAGCTCACAGCCGTTCGGCGGGCCGCACTAGGTCTACAAAAGGCAACTGTTATGCAACACTTTTCTCACTGCAGTTGAAAACAACAAAAAAAAATCAGTACAACAAGCACAATCGTACATGCAGTTTACTCAGTGTCACAAAACGACCAGAAACTGTAGTTCGCATCACAACTGCTGTTAACTAAGCTAATATCTAGCTAGGATGCTAGAGAAATGAAAAATACAAGTAGGCCCCTAGGCTTACTTAATTTTATCCAAAATATTTTGAACTTCGTGGATTAGTCTGCGGGCCGCACAAAATTGTTCGGCGGGCCGCATGCCGCGAGTTTGAGACCCCTGGGCTAGAGGGTGTTATCCCTTAGGGTCTTCCGTTACTCCAGAAATGAGAGACATTGCAGCAAGTCAGCAAGAAGACAAGTCGCTTTCTCATCACTCAGGTTTGTGCTTCTAGGACCCCTCCTCTGAGGGGCTTTTTGGTGACCACTTGTCTAGAAGTGGACCTGTTGCCCTGTCTTGTTTCTTCGTGATAAATCGCACCATCTGACATCATCTTCTGCATTTGATTGTTTACCTGGCTGTGCATCATTATTTCTGTCCAGGATGGGGCTCTATGAATGTAAGGATTTGCTCTTTTATTTGCCACTATGTCCCCAGGCATGGGAGCAATGCATGCCATGTGCCTCAGTATTTGCCAACTGGTAAATGTTTCTTGGGTGACAAAAACAAAAAGTCAGTAAGGAACATGATTCAGGGATCATTGGGGCCAGTGGAGAAGCAGCTCCTATCCCTCTCATAGGGATATTGGTGGAACTGTGGTGTTCTACACAGGACTTGGAAAGCCTTGGGCTAACTTTCTACCAAACTAGATCTCTCAGGGTAAAACCTGAGATGCTGGAACTAGTGTCCAACCATCTGACTGCCAAGTACGTCTGGCATCTAAAAGAGACGACCCATCATATTAACTCCCGTAAATTTTGATAAGCAGTGATTGTTCCCATTTTTGTCATTTTCTCTCTACCAAATTCCCTGAAGATACTAACCTTACACTCCTTAAAGTGAAAAATAGGAGTAGGATGGAAAGGAGGAGAATGGGGGTGGGAGGGAAGGATAGCTATTTAAAACAAATTTGGCTCCTCTTTTTCATGACTTTAGACTTAGGATTGAAGGGTGGTAATATGGGTTGCATTTTTACCAAGAAACTGTGTTCGCTTAGAGAGATAGGGAAAAATAGATTTTACTTACCTAGCCTCCAAAGCCTAGTTCTCAAGTCACTTCCTCCATGGCCAATTCCAATAACCCCAGACTTTATTTTGCTTTTTCTAGTCTTCATTCCCTATGGAATTGGTACTTCTAATTTAAGCCCTTTATTGAAGATAGTCTTGAGCTAGTGTCCTTTTTTTTCATGGCTCTGCAGTGGGGTTTTTGCTCATTATGGATCGATGTTGTGCTTTATGGATTAGTATAATATATTTCCATAGCAGTAGCACTAGGCTGAGCCCTTACCTCAGATGTGATATGTAGCTGCTGCCAAGGTGTACAGGTGCCCCTGGCCATAGTCTCCCTATATGTGGTCTCACTGTCTCACTTAACTCTTCTCTTTCTTTCTTTTCTTCCCTCCCTCTCTTCCTCCCTTCCTCCCTTCCTTCCTTCTTTTTCTTTTTTTGTGACAGAGACTGAGAAAGGGACAGATAGGGACAAACAGGAAGGGAGAGAGATGAGAAACATCAATTTTTTCTTGCGGCACCTTAGTTGTTCATTGATTGCTTTCTCATATGTGCCTTGATTGGGTGCCTACAGCAGACCAAGTGACCCCTTGCTCAAGCCAGCAACCTTGGGCTCAAGCTGGTGAGCCTTGCTCAAACCAGATGAGCCTGTGCTCAAGCCAGTGACCTTGGGGTTTCGAACCTGGGTCCTTCATGTCCCAGTCCGACGCTCTTATCCACTGCATCACCATCTTGTCAGGCTCACTTAATCTTTTCAATGATGCTTTAGGAGTAGATGTTATTTTATAGTCAAGGAAATGGAGGGTCAGAGAGATTGCGTCATTTTCCAAAGCCACGTAACTTATAACAGGCAGAACTAGCACTCTCCCAGGATCCAGCCTGTTCCTTTTCTGCTGTACCTGACTTGGAGAACATGTTCTTGGCAGGAGAATACTCAAAGCCAAGGCTCAGTGGCCATTGATAGTGGACTTGGAATTCTGCTTTGACACCATTTTTATTCTTGGGTCCATAGGCTTCAGGCTGGCTTCCAAGTGCCAGCAACAGATGACTCTCCACCTCAGGGCTCATTAGAAAGTCATGAGTTGTGGAATTCTGGGTCCTCATAATTGTGCCCAATTCACTGGCTAAAGAGAGGACAAGAGTTGTGCTCTGGCTTGGGACTCAGAGAAGCTGGGGGAAGGAACAGGGAGTGAAGGCTATCCAGGGATTCAAGTTCCTGCCAGCAACAGTGTCTTTTCCCTTGAGTTTAGCATCCTAGAGAGAAAAACAAAAAGTTCTTCTAATTTTAGAACAAACTCTTTATTTATTGATATTTACATTTTAAAGCTCCTTTTTGATCAGAAAGAACACCCTGGTATGTATGTATGTATGTATGTATGTATGTATGTATGTATTTATTTATTTTTTGCACTTTTCCGAAGCTGGAAACGGGAAGACAATCAGACAGACTCCCGCATGTGCCTGACCAGGATCCACCTGGCATGCCCACCAGGGAGTGATGCTCTGCCCCTCTGGGGCATCGCTCTGTTGCATCCAGAGCCATTCTAGCGCCTGAGGCAGAGGCCACAGAGCCATCCTCAGCGCCCGGGCCAACTTTGCTCCAATGGAGCCTCGGCTGTAGGAGGGGAAGAGAGAGACAGAGAGGAAGGAGAGGGGGAGGGGTGGAGAAGCAGATGGGCGCCTCTCCTGTGTGCCCCGGCCGGGAATCAAACCCGGGACTCCTGCACACCAGGCCGATGCTCTACCACTGAGCCAACTGGCCAGGGCCCCTGGTATTTATTTTTAAGTTATATATGTAAACACAATTATAAAGAAGAAAATAAAAGCACTTGTATAGAAAGAGGTTAGATATAACAAATGTTACTAGAGGTTCTCTTTGATAGAAAGATTATTATTTTTTAAATACATTCATGACCATGCTTTATTTATATATTTTTTAATATTTTTTAATCCTGATTTGTTCATCTAACCCATCACACACTTTATTCTCATGTCCTTAAATAGTCTTCATAAGCATACTTTTCATTGGGAGCATCATAAATATTTTACGGATATACCATAATTTTCCACCATTTTTCTAGCATTGGAAATTTAATTCTTTCCAGTGTGATGTTTCACTGAGGGCCTAACACCTGTAGTGGAAATTTTATTTTCATGGAGGTCATGGGAAGTGACCAATTTGTTAATTATCCTAATGGCCATCTTGAATAGCCATTCCAAATTTCTGTGTATTTGTCATGTAATGGTCCAATGTGAAGAGTTGGGAATCTCCTTCTGGTGGTCATTATGGCTGAACAATGGTCCATAGGGACTTTCAACATAGCCTTTGGCATAGTTTTGCTTTCTAGGAAAGAATGGCTCTCCCCCAACTAAGTTTTCCAAATGAACACCGTTCTCCTCGGAAGCCTAGGGGAAACAAGCTCCCGTGTTTAATGAGGTGCCATGAGCTCAGTTAATGCTGATTTCTGCATCACCCGACAGAGCTTCAGAAATAATGTTCTCTTGCTTTTGTGTGTTTTCCTGTGGATTATTCCTGTAGAATAATGATGTTAACACCTCCAGGAGAGTTGACATCCAAGCCTGAAGTGGAGACTGTCATTATTTAAGACATCATGATTATGTAAATTTAAGGAAGCTTTCCTCTCTGGCAAAGCTTATTGCCATCTTTTTAATTCCCCCAATGCCTTATTCTTACCACCCCACCCCCATAGAATCGGCTGGTAAAGTTACCGCAGTTAATTAAAATATATGAAATCGAGACAGGGTGATGAAGTAAGGAGGAGGTTTGAAAGGAGACAGCTGTGCAATGGGCCTGATTCAGTTGAGGCGGCCCCATCAACCTGGTTTTCTGGCCCTGGTGGCGCTGTGTCCCTGTCCCCGTCTGTCCCTCTGGTTACCTGGGCTTGCCTTCCGTGGAGAAGCACCTCCTCCTCTGGATCCTTTCTATCCTTTCAACATCACAGATGGAAATTATGGAACTTCTTTAGACCTTAAGAGTCAACGATGAAGCCAAGCAGTGACCTGGTGTCCATCTCCATCTCCAATATCGCCCTCAATAGTAACACTGGCAGTGAGAAATTAACTGCCACAACATGGACAAGCAGCCTTTTCTTAGTCTGATGGAAGGAAGGCATCTTTAACAAATGTTTCCATCCCTATTGACCCTCATCCCATGCTGTGGGGAAAATGGAAATGCTCGCTGTGCAAAGGCAGCCTCCCAACCACAGTGGGCAGGCCAGCGGGCTGCCACCATGCCTCTCCTGTGGACAGATCCCGGGGCTGTTTAACGAAGTGGCTTTTAATTGACTTTTGGATTACGGGTCCCTTGGAGACTCTGCTGAAAGCTCTGGCTCCTCTGATGAACTGAAGGTGTGTGCAGACTGAGGGCTGAAAACACTCTATTGCTCTGATCCCAGGGTCATTCATAACATCCCTGGTTTCTTGGGCCTTTAAAACAAACTCTCATGTTTATAAAGATTTTTTTTCTTTGGCAGCTTTCTAACAGAGATTCTCTTCTGTTGCTCTATATATTGCATGGGGAAGCATATCGTGAAATGTCCCAAGTCAGAGTAGATTCAATGGGGTAGTAACGTCGGAGGGAAGTCCCAACAGCCTCCTCAAAATGTGCTCTGGGCAAAGCTGTTTGGTGTTGGAAGCGACAAACTCTTGTGCCGAAGGGGTCTCTTCTCCATGGCCAGGGACAGAATTTGTCCCCTGATAACCTGCTAGTTTGTGGGATTTCAAAGCATTTTACTGTACTGTTTCATAGCCCTAACCTTTCCAAAATGGCAAAAGAGACATTTCTTGTCACCTCAGTATGTTTCAAGACAAACATTAGCTTGCAGTGGTTTTTATTCTCTTATCCTCCGAAGAAATCTATTATTGAAATTTCGGAAACAAAGATTAATGAACCCATCCTTGTGTCCATTTACTGCAATTCTCTTAATTGCTGAGTTGCCACATGCTGTTTGTCTCTCTATTACTTTTGTGCTCAAGTTGAGGTCTGGGATAGGTAAGGTTCTCTGGGTTGTGTCAACAGGATTATCCCAAATCCTCTTTCTAATAGCTCTGCATGCATAGGCATACATCAGAGTGCTAGTTTCAGAGGCCAGACTCTCCATATTCATGAGTATCTGCATATAAAAAAGTTTTATTTGCATATGGATTAAAATACGAGGTGATTTGAGTTTTCCTACAGTTTATGTTTCCTAACGTAGGGCTTTAAAAGGGCTATATTTTCTATGCACTTTCTTACATTTTAAGGCATAGGTGTTTTTTTTTCCTGATTATAAAAATAGTATGTGTTTATCGTGAATACTGGAAAATGCAAAATAGTAAGAACAAGAGCATCTTCCACAATCTTACCACCCAATTGCTCGTGATGTGCCTGCATGACTGTAAGGCCCCCTGCCCCCACCGAGGTTGTCAGCACACCGTAGCTCTCATTTTATCCTTTTGTTCAAATTTACTATGACAATATTTGCATTTTATAACGTTTTAAGATGGTGTTTTTTATATCATTTTTAAGAGCTGCATAATATTCCATCATGAAGTTGCATTATAGTTATCTAGGGGCTATGTATAGAGTTTTTATTTTTATTATTTTTGCCACTGTCGATTATACTGCTTTGAAGAGTTTTGTGCATTAAGTGTTGACTCACTGCCCTTAAATACTTTATCTGAAGTGCTATGACTAGTTCAAAGGGTTCTTTTTAAGGCTTTTGATGCTGACTGGTTTTCAATCTAAAATAGTCAAACCAGTTCACTCTCTCCCTAGCACACTACGGGGACATTTATTACCTTCCAACTTGGCCATCTCTGAGGTATATATCTTCTCAAATCTTATAGAGAAGAGTAGAATCTCACTGTTATGTAAACTTAAACATCCTGGATTACAAGTGAGATCAAGCTTTTTCCATACGGTTTCTTAACTAACCCAATTTCTTTTTCTAGAAACTCTCTTCCAGTTGTTTCATGGCTTGAAGTTTAAGATGAAGGTGAGCACGATGAGACTATCATCGTGTAAGGCTTGTCTGTAATAGAACGCAACAGAAGGACAAAGCCACAAATGCTTTTCTGCACATCAAACGGGAGTCTGCCAGTCCTCCTTAGAAATGCATGAGCTTGGGGCATTTCCTTGTCTTTAAGCTGATGTAAGTCTTTCTACTTATGACTGTGGGAAACCAGTCTTAAGTGAACCCCTACTGAAATGCCAAATGTCAGTTACCGGCAGTGGGGTCTCATTTGGAACGACTGAAATAATGTTCTGTCATTAGCCTGAGGGTTGTTCTAAGAGGTGGGCAATCACTTGAGATCTAGCCCAGTGGAGGTGGTCCCGAGAAGTTTCCACTCGACATCTGCCAGTAATGAGATGTCTGTGCCTGAGGGTTCAGTTTAATTAGTGTCTTCCTCCTTCTCTGTTCCCATGGAAAGGCAAAGCCACTTGGGACATTTAAACGGCGCCTTCTCTAAAGTCTCCTGCCCAGTGTTATCTCCGCGAAATAAAAGCACCATCTTTCAGGGCTTAAGTAACTGGAAATATTTGACACTTGGCAGTTCCAGACTCATGGAGAGGAATCAAAGAGAGATGAGGGTAAAATGCTGATTTTTTTTTTACCATATCCATTGTTACTTTAGTGAAGCAGCACTTTCCAGTAGTGTGTGTGTGTGTGTGTGTGTTGTACTCATGCTGCCAAGACTTGACCCAGACATTTGCTATCTATATGGTCCTTAAAAAGCTGAGGCTTAGAAGCAGAAATTTTCCCAGCCCTACAGAGAAGTTGAGTTATTGGTCTCGTAAGTTCTTCTGCAATGTATTTTTGTTTAATCTTAGACTTCACGATCCATCCTCAGAAGGAAACATCCTTTGAGTTGTTTTTTCATTTTAGGATCTTATCTGTTTGTAATTTGTTGCCTGGTCTGCTTGTGATCTAGGACATCGCATATCTGAGGTGGACAGCTGGGTTAATAGGACAGTCAGTGACCTGGGAGTAGTGTTCCTCTTTATGGACCCAATAGGATTCCTTCCTTAGTTCTATATGCTAACTATTGTGCTGTCTTAGATACGGTCACTATATCACTATATATACGCCAACCCACAGCTGTATATTAGGAGGCTCTCTAGAGCGGCCCATCTGTTTCTGGTTTTGATTGGTGCCCCACATAAAAAGAAGCTGAGAAGTCCATTTACCATCAGGAAGTCCTGGGAACTGGGGCTCCCTAAAGAGCCCTGGACCACAGGACTAGGTCAATCACAAGAAAATGAAGCCATGTGCACTTACAGCTAGAAGCCGCTGTGTGTGTGTGGGTGGTTTCTTATGGAAGAGAGGGTAGATCAAAGCAAACAGTACAATTAAAAACAAAATACTGAAAGACAAAACCCCCCACAATGTCCCTATAAACATGAAATGATTTTGGAAAACGAAATTTATTCATACAACAAATACTTACTTAGTGCCCTTATCTGCCAGCCACCCATTGTGCCTATCTAAGACTAGAGGCAAGATAGCGGTGTGTGTTCTGTTCGGGCTCAGCTCAGAAACCACAGATGCTGAAAAGGCAAAGATAAGTGGGAAAAGGGACGCTTCACTAGTTTGCCAACAGAGAAAGAACAGATTCCCTGGTAGCAGGTAGATGTATTCGTTTCTGATTGTGCCACAAACTGCTGCCACAAATGACCACAATTACCACAAATTTAGTGGCTTAAAGAAACCCAAATTTTATTTTCTCACCATTCTGGAAGTCACAAGTCCTTAAATAGATCAGCAGGGCTGCATTCCTTCTGGATGCTTTAGGGAAGAATCAGTTTCTTTGCCTTCTTCAACTCCGAGAGGGTACCTGCATCCCTTGGCTCATGGCCCATCCTTCACCTGCAAAGCCAACAGCGTAGTATTGCCCAGAGTCATTCTTTATCCCTCTCCTTCACTTGTTACATTGGCTTCTGTTTGGTGAGGACACTTGTGATAGAGTCCATCTAGATAATCTAGGATAATCTCTCAAATACCTTAATTTAATCATATCTGCAAAGTCTCTTTTGCCATATTTCAAACATAGTCACAGGTTCTGGGAATTAGGGCATAGTCAGTCCTCTTTGGGGACCAACACTCGGCCCACTCTAATACAACAGAAAGGAAACTGGACACTTCGAGACGTGGTGGATTATCCTTCACAGTCATTTGTTTCGGGGAAAGGACAGGGAGAAGCAGATGGTGACTCCTCTCACTCTCCATCTTGGTGTTTCTCCCTGGTCCCAATGGAACATGTATGGATGGTTATTTATAAACAAAGGGATAAAAGACAGGAAGGACCCCTGATTTATAAGTCTTCCAATTGGAAATGTCTCCAGTCACTGCAAGTGCAGCGTCAGGCAGGCCCGCATTAGTAAGACCCAAATTAATGCCCTTGTAGAACAGGGCTGCATGCTGACTGAAGACAGATGGGCCTTTTCTCCCTAAGACTGTCTTCTGTTCTTACTCTGCCAGGTCTGAGGGTCAGGGGTGGGGAGTGACTTAGGTCATCAGATCTACGAGGCCCCTTCTCCCACATGCTGTCCTGCCCCCCCCACCCCATCCACCCACCCAGGCACACACAGACCATTCACATTTTACACATACCCACGGTAATTCTTTCTCTTGATAGACCATTTTTTGGATCAGTTTTAGGTTAACAGAGAAATCAAGCAGAAAATACAGAAAGTTCCAATACACTCCCTCAAATACTTTCTCTTAACTTCCCCTACTATCAACATATTCATTAGCATGATACATTTCTTACAACGGATAAGCCAATATGGACAAATTATTATTAGCTCAAGTCTATCATTAATGTCAGCATTCACGCTCTGTGTTGTAAATTCTATGAATTTTGACAAATGTATAATGACTTGTATCCACCATCATAGTTTCATCCAAAATAGCTTTTACTGCTCTCGAAGTCCCCTCTACTCTCTCCTGATCATGTAAAATTTTCCTTTCCTGTGTATTTCAGTAAAGTTCTGGGTCCTTTCTCTAATCAGTGTGTGGCTTCTTCAAAAACTTCTAGTTTAGTGCTCTTTGGTATGTTATACCTTGTCATAACCCAGAGGTCGGGAACCTTTTTGGCTGAGAGAGCCATGAACACCACATATTTTAAAATGTAATTCCATGAGAGCCATACAATGACCCGTGTACGTTTGGCATTATCCAATAAAAATTTGGTGTTGTCCTGGAGGACAGCTGTGATTGGCTCCAGCCACCCGAAACCATGAACATGAGCTGTAGGAAATGAATGGATTGTAATACATGAGAATGTTTTATATTTTTAACGTTATTATTATTTTTGTTAAAGATTTGTCTGCAAGCCAGATGCAGCCATCAAAAGAGCCACATCTGGCTTGCGAGCCATAGGTTCCTGACCCCTGTCATAATCCTACATGGGATTAATTTAGAGGACTTTGCCTGGAGCCAGTGGTGTGCTGGAGTTGTCTATTGTGACCTGTGAGATGACACTGTACGCCTCTCTTTCCAACTCTGAATTTAGTGCAGTGAAGTTGGTAGGTTGAAATCAGCCATGGTAGAAGTATTGGAAGCTATGGAAATCACCAAATGCTACAAATCAGGTTTTTGCCCCCAAGAGAGCCAGTTATTAAACATGGACTAGCACAACACTTCCTGGAGTTCTCTCCCCCCCTTCCTTTTTAAAGTTTTTCCATTGATTTGAGAGAGGAAGGGAGTGTGAAGGAAAGGAAGAGAGAGAAAGAACAACTCATTGTTCCAGTTAGCTGTGTGCTCATCGATTCTTTTACATGCCCTGACTGGGAATCGAATCAAACCCATTCCTTCAGTGTGCTGGGACAATGCTTCATCCACTAAGACACACCGTCAGGGCCTTTGTCCCTTCTTTGATTGTGAAATGGAAGAACCAGAGCATTTGCTTAGGAGCCAAAGATGAAAGCCATAGGTTGGGCATGGCTGGGTCAGTTCAGTGGCTTGTGTCCTTGATAATTTTGTATGGTGAGGGCCATGCTGCAAACCCTGGACTGTTCACCTACAGATTTATAGGAAAGAGAGATCAATTTATATCTTCTTAAGCTACTCTACTGTGGGAGTCTTTTTGTTAGTTTTAGTAGGTTTTCTTATACCCAATGAATACACCTGCTCATTTCTTGCCTATTTATTCTTAATAACCCCTCACCTTTCCCAGCCCAGACACAGAATGAGGATATGCACCTAAGATTGCATCGATTCTTAACCTCCACAGTCCGTTTTCCAAATAGAAACCAGAGTGATCTTTTATCAGATCACGTCATTCTCGCACTGAAAACTTTCCGAAAGCTTCTCATTGGATTAGAATAAGACCCAGAACCTATAACACGATCTAGCCCCTTTCTGCTCCCTCTGTCTCCTCTCACATCTTTCTCGCTCACTTACCAGGTACCAGTGATGCTGGTCTGCCTTCTGCTCTGGGAGCATGCCGAGATCACCCACGTGTTAGGAATGATGGCTGACTCCCTCCCGTTTCATTCTCAGCTCTCAGAAGTCATCTCCTGTTGGGGCTGTTTATTTCATCACTTGTTTTATTTCTTTATAGTACGTTATAGAATTTGTCACCACCTGAAAGGATCTTGTTTATTGATTGGTTTACTTGTTTATAATCTGTCTCCTCCAGCGAGATGTAAGACCCATGAAGGTAGCCATCCATCTGTTTTATTTACTTTTTGGACACTGTGGGTGTGCTAGTGAACAACCGCTGTGGATGCTCCATAAACATTTATCAAGCGAAAACATATTTATCCAACAGAGCAGTATCAGCCTTGCCTCTGTCCTCAAAGAACTTATAATCAATCTACTTGTGGCATTGAAGTCAGGCTGCCAGCAAGGTTAGAACACTTTCACACGGCACATTCTGGGACCCAGTCTGCAGGGACAAACTTCAATTTACAACCCAAGAATTAATTACAACACCAAAGTAACTCACTGAATGTATGCAAATGAATTGAGTTTAACTCAATTTTCAATTAGACTGTAGTTCCCCCCCGCCCCTTTTTTCTTTCCTTTGAGAATTTCCACTTCATGAGAGGGTGAAATATATAAGAATTGTTCATATTTTCATCAAGAAGTTTGCTAATAAGCAGAGATGGTTTTGCAGCTGTTGATGTCAGAGTAGGAAAGGAAAGTGGAGGACGGTAACTTTTCTGAGTGAGGATTTTGTCTGCCTCTGTTGACTTTTTCCGAATGTCTTTCTTGGGGATGCTGAAGAGGTCTTCTTGCTTTCATCAGTTAGGAAGGGAGCTGACCAGCCAGAAAGCGAAAGTGCTGGCAGCTATTTCAGAGAAATACCCACTTTATATTCCTCACATCTACAACTTCCACTGCCACCCTATGGGGCCAGGCTTTGAAAAGAGCGAAACGTCTTCAGAAGTCTTTGCACAGTCTTTATTACAGGGTTACTGTCAGTCTCTGTCACTTCAGGCTCAGATGTGTGGGGAGACCTCCCCCTCTGTTCAATCTATGGTGCCTTTTCCATTGGACCGCAAAGAACTTGTCTCTTGATGTGTTGACTGCTCTCCAGAAAGGGGGAATTCCCCCAGCCCCCTCTCTCAAGCTGTCACTGTGAACAGTTCTGGAGGGGTGGATTTGCCAAATGGCTGTCAGAGCTGATGTGGCGGCAGCGGCAGCGGGAAGCCCGAGTCAGCTTTGGTGACATGATCTTTCCTCCTGCGCATGTCCTTGGCTTCCTTTCTATTCTTCTAGGACAGTGACACAGACCCCAAGCTCCAGGAAACAGGTGAGGTACTCCCCAGCTGACTCTTCTAGAATGGGCCACATCTCTCTTTTTAGGGCCTGCCTGGATCCACTTATGGAAATCGGGGGTGGGTGTGTAGGGTCTGCTTCAAGGCAGTCTTACTCAGAGAGGAGTTTGCTGTGAGTGATGCTGGATTTCCGTTTCTCTCCTTTATGATCAGACAGCTCCTCAGTATAGACCTGTCAAACCTCACTGTCAAACCTGCCCTAGGGGCTCTCATGCTGCGGAAATACAGACTGGGAGTCCACTGATTAGAAACAGAAAGAAGTGCTCTAACTTGGGGTATTCATATTTATGATTCATGTTGCTGTTCGCAGTGGGAAACAGTAATTGAAAATAATAATGCAACAGAGGTTCATAGATATTTCAGCACTGCGAACGGAAATCCACCCTGCCCCCAGGAGTCCAAGTCGAGGATGGCAAACACTCGGTCCACGGGCACTGCTTCCTCTCCCTCGGCCACAGCAGACATTGCTAAATGATCACAGCTCTCGTTCTCGTTAAGCTGAAGAGCAGCGGGAGAACCTTTCCGAACACCGTGTTCCCCGCTGCCACTGTAATCCATCAGAAACGTCACGCAGAATGAAACCCGTTCGCCATTCCTGCTCTAAGTTAATGAGGTCTGCTGTGGGAGTGAGGACCCAGGTGCTTCTTGTGATAGCCTCAGCTACGACACTCTTGTGATTTTAACTTCTAGTCCGGACTCACCTTTTTGGGGGGACACAGTTTCCTTCCCAAAGTGAGTCGGCTCTCCTGTCTTCCCCTCTCACCAGTGTTTCTTTCTGGGCTCACCTGAATATGGGTCAAAGGGCAACTGTGAAATCCTGTTGGGGGCACCTCTTTCCGTGGCCTTTCCATGTCTAGTCCTGATAAGAAGCCACGGCTCCCAAGGCTGAGTGCATTGGAGGCTGGGTCCAACCTCACCCTAAGGCATCTGTGGTGCCCAGATCTGGCCTTGAGTCATTGTCTGTGTTCTCACTTAAGTGTCCTATGACTGATCTTATTTTCGGGAGTTTGTATGGGTTTTGCAGTAAGTTACAAGGAAGGTCTAATTCCTGAAATCAGCCCGATGGTCAATTAAGGTTTCTAGGGGCCCTTTCCCTCAGCTGCGATGTCATCCTAAATGACACTCCAGGGCAGTGGAGGGCTGACATTTCACAAGCCAATGCCGTAATTTGGAAGGGATTAAAATCTTTACCCCAGTCACCTGCCTGACCAGCTGCCAGTTGCCACGAAATAAAAGGATTCCAGTCCATTTCAGATGCATTGAGGAGCGAGCCATGGCCGGCTGGCTCAGTGGTAGAGCATTGGCCCGCTGTGTGGAAGTCCCGGGTTCGATTCCCGGCCAGGGCACACAGAAGAAGCACCCATCTGATTCTCCACCCCTCCCCCTCTCCTTCCTCTCTATCTCTCTCTTCCCCTCCTGCAGCCAAGGCTCCATTGGAGCAAAGTTGGCCCAGGCACTGAGGATGGCTCCATGGCCTCCACCTCAGGCATTAGAATGGCTCTGGTTGCAGCAGAGCAATGCCTCAGATGGGCAGAGCTTCAGTCCCTAGTGGGCTTGCTGGGTAGATCCCAGTTGGGTGCATGCGGGAGTCTGTCTCTCTGCCTCCCCGCTTCTCACTTGAGAAAAATACAGATACATTGAGAAAATGGCTTGAAACACTATCAGTTTAAGCTCAGTGGGGCTTAATCTTATTTCAGGTAGAAAGAAGAGAGGTATAATTAAAGGAGAGAGAAAATGCAGAAGTTTAAATGAGAATTTTCCCCAGAGCCCAAAGTCTTATCGGTTTGTTCACTTCCGAAAGGATTTATTAAGTACCTGTCACATTCCTCCTACTATAGAAGACCCTGAAGGAGAAGACATGGGCAGTGGCTCTCCTAGGAACTGGCCATCTAGTGGGAAAGAAATCCCAGACACACAGGAGGCAGCCAGAGCGTTAGTGGATTCATGTTAGCAGTAATTTTGAAAATATCTTCTGGGTGCCTGGCACTGTTGGAAAAAGAAGAAAAATAAAAAGTAATAGTTGACATTTATATGGCTCTTACTATATGATTGCATTACATGCTTTACATATCTTAACTCAGCCTCCACAACAATTCTATGATATACATATCATTATTATACCCATTTTGCAGATCAGGAAACTGAGCCCCCAAATGAAGAAACTTGCCCGAGATTACACAATCATTAAGTCAAGGAGCTGAAATTCTCACACAGGTAGTCTGGCCCTAGAATCTGAGGATTTAACCGGGACTCAGTGTAGCCTCCCGAGGTGATGGGCTACTCCCTACTCCTGAGGATTTACATCCTCCCTGGGGGTGTCAGTTAAGTTAGAGGTAGAGGATAGGACAGTGGAGGCAGTGAATGGTGACATATGGATGGAAGTCAGAACTAAACTTTGGGGAGTGATGTCATGGAAATGGCGCCGTGATCAGCATGTCCGACAGATCTCCCCAAAATTTCAATGAATTCATCAACTAGAGACAGAAAAATCTATCCTTGGAGCATCTGGGAGTTCCACACACACTGAAGGTGAAAGGGCTGCTTTCACTTGGAACTGAGAGTCGGGAGGGAGCTGAGGGTGTGAAGGAAGCTGTGGCACGGACATTCGTTCAAGCCAAGGAGGGAGTGTGCCTGTGATGAGTCAACCAACGCGAACAACTGCCCACCCGCACTCGCACTCCATGAGCAGCTGCCCGTGTGCCATGAGAAACTACGGTCCCCGCGCTGCGGGTGGCTGGGGAGCCATGAGCGTCCCCAGCTGCCAGCGCGCCCAGAGCACTCCATTCCCCCGCGCGCCCAGAGCACCCCAACCGCCAGCAGCAAGCGGGGAGTATGCCAAAGCGGACTTCCCTATGCCCGAGCTTCTCTCCGCGGGTGGGTCACCTCACCCAACCATTCAAGCTAACAATCAAGCATCGGGGGAGGGGCATGTGGGCAGCTTGCAGTCCGTCCTGGAGCACATCTGTGGATCCAATCACTGAAATTAGCTTAACCCACAGTCTGCTCACCTCCCAACTGACCTACGTGGCTCTAATTGACAAGATCTCTCTCAGTTCAGCGATCCAAGACAAGAGGTGTGATATTCTTTAGTGCCTCTTGCTAAAGGGGTGGGGGCAACTTCTGATTGACAGAGCTTTCATACTCAGGGATATACGCTAACAAGAGGGACTTGGCAGATGTTAAGACCTGTACTGCAGGTAGCGACTAGGGCATCTTCTTCCCAGCCAAAACAGGCTACAAAGTGCGGAAAGCCTGGGGAGAGTGGTCCCACAGAGAGCTAGGTGTGCTGAACAGGCCTGGAGGCTCATTGAAAGTCACCTTGAGAGCAATTGGCTCTCAGCCCCGCCTGATTACACTGGTGTCTCTGACTGCCAGAGCCTTACCCAGAGCCCTGCGTTGAGTGGAGAGAGAGTGGGGATTTTCCAGCTCTTTGAGCCTCTTACTCCCCAGGCAGAGGCAGCAGCAGCCTCATAGCTGGATCACCAGGCTGCTAATTCAGGAAGGGGAGACTAGGAGAGAGGCTCTGGGAAAACGGACTCTCTCATTGTTGGAGCCTGCAAACGCTAACAAGCCTTGACTACCAACGAGACTGAAGCCAACTATATGACATTGCCGTAGAGTCTCATCAACTGCAAATCCCTACCTAAGCGTGACACAGGGGCAGAGCCTGGGGTACAGAGTCACCGACCAGGAAGAGGGAGAAGAAAGAAAGAGGAAGTTAACCCCTCAAAATCAAGAAAAATCCACAGACTTTATAACTTGTTCCACTATTTTTTTTTGTTTCTTTTATCTTCTTGCCTTTATTATTATTATTTCTATTTCCTCCACCTTGGTCCTTTTATTCTCTGCCCATCTTATTCTTCCCTTTTCTTGAACTATACTACCCATAAGTGTTACATTTTATTTCTTTTCTTCTTCCTTACTCTCCATGAGGGTTGCACTCCAAAACCCTTAACTCTCTCTCTCTCTCTCTCTCTTTTTTTCTTTCTTATAGTTTCTTCTTTTCTCCTTTTATTTTCCTCTCATTCAATCCTCAATCACGAACAAATTATTTAATTTGGGACTCAAGTTTTTTTTTTTGGTGGCATTTTAGGTGCTTTTTACTTCACTTTTTAACTCATTAGCATTCCTCCCAACCCAGGATCTCCATTCCATTTAGTCTTTGCTCCACTTAATACAATAGTTTTTTTTTCTCCTTTATTCTGTTTCCCTCTTATCCCTCTCATTATATCTCTTAGTTGACCATCACTTACAAGCAAATCATTTTATACTTGACCAAGATTTTTTCCTTTTTTGCATTTTGTAGGTCCCTACTTCCTTTTTTGCCCCTTGAACACTTCCCCCCAACTCAGGCCCTCCGTTATAGGCAGTTTTTGTTCCATTTAGCATAATATAATTCACAGGTCATCACGATATTTTCCTAAAGAGGAGGGAAGAGGAGGGGAAGAAAAGAAAGAAAAGGGGAGGAAATAATAAATTATTATTGGGTTTTTTTTTCTTTTTTTTCCATTTTTATTTTACTTTTTTTTTACTTTTTATTCTTTATTAATTCTCATTAGTGCTATCAACAAGACACCATTAAGAAAAAGGAAATCGAATATCATGGATACAAAAGATAGAGAAGTAACACAGATAGATGTAGAAAAATCTATGGAGAAAAAATTTAATATATTGGAAACCTTGGAGCTAAATGACAGAGAATTTAAAATAGAAATCCTAAAAATACTCAGAGATATACAAGAAAACACAGAAAGGCAATTTAGGGAGCTCAGAAACCAATTCAACAACACAAAGAATATATTACCAAGGAAATTGAAACTATAAAAACAAATCAAACAGAGATGAAAAACTCAATACACGAGCTGAAAAATGAGGTAACAAGCTTAGCTAATAGAACAGGCCAGATAGAAGGTAGGATTAGTGAAATTGAAGACAAGCAACTTGAGGCACAACAGAGAGAAGAAGAAAGAGACTCAAAAATAAAAAAACAAAAATGAGAAAGCCCTACAGGAATTGTCTGACTCGATCAAAAAGAATAACATAAGAATAATAGGTATATCAGAGGGAGAAGAGAGAGAAAATGGAATGGAGAATATACTCAAACAAATAATAGATGAGAACTTCCCAAGCCTGTGGAAAGAACTAAAGCCTCAAATTCAAGAAGCAAACAGAACACCGAGTTTTCTTAACCACAACAAACCTACTCCAAGGCACATCATAATGAAATTGGCACAAACCAATGACAAAGAAAAAATTCTCAAGGCAGCCAGGGAAAGGAAGAATACAACATATAAAGGAAGGCCTATTAGATTATCATCAGATTTCTCAGCAGAAACTCTACAAGCTAGAAGAGAGTGGACCCCAATATTTAAAGCCCTGAAAGAGGAACTTTCAGCCAAGAATACTATACCCATCAAAGCTATCCTTCAAGTATGAAGGAGAAATAAAAACATTCACAAATACAGAAAAATGAGGGAATTTATCATCAGAAAGCCCCCACTCCATGAAATACTAAAGAGGGTTTTCCAACCAGATTCAAAGAACAAAACAAAACAAAACCACAACAGCTCCACCAAGAACACAATAAAACCAAATTTAAACTGTGACAACAAAAGAAAAAAAGGGGAGAGGACAGAGATTTACAGTAGCAAACGATAAAGTGCAGAAACACTCATAAGATAGGGTAGTACAATGAATATGGTAGGTACCCTTTTTAATATTTAATGGCTTAAAAAGGTAGCAACAGGCCCTGGCCGGTTGGCTCAGCAGTGGAGCGTTGGCCTGGCGTGCGGGGGACCTGGGTTCGGTTCCCGGCCAGGGCACATAGGAGGGGCGCCCGTTTGATTCTCCACCCCCCCTTCCTCTCTGTCTCTCTCTTCCCCTCCCGCGGCGAGGCTCCATTGGGATGGGGATGGCCCGGGCGCTGGGGGTGGCTCCTTGGCCTCTTCCCCAGGTGCTGGAGTGGCTCTGGTCGCGGCAGGGCGACGCCCCGGAGGGGCGGAGCATCGCCCCCTGGTGGGTGGGGCGTTGCCCCTGGTGGGCGTGCCGGGTGGATCCCGGTCGGGCGCATGCGGGAGTCTGTCTGACTGTCTCTCCCCGTTTCCAGCTTCAGAAAAAAAAAAAAAAAAGGTAGCAACAGAAGAAAGAAGTATGGAATACAAACAAACAAAAACAAATGATAGAAAAACAAAAGAGAAGAATCAAACAAGATACAAAACTAACAAAGCAATTTATAAAATGGCAATAGGGAACTCACAAGTGTCAATAATTACACTAAATGTAAATGGATTAAACTTACCAATAAAAAGACACAGAGTAGCATAATGGATTAAAAAAGAAAATCCAACTATATGCTGCCTACAAGAAACACATCTAAGCTACAAGGATAAAAACAAATTCAAAGTGAAAGGCTGGAAAACAATACTCCAAGCAAATAACATCTAAAAAAAAAGCAGGTGTAGCAGTACTCATATCTAATAATGCTGACTACAAGACAGCCAAAGTACTCAAAGACAAAAATGGTCATTTCATAATAATTAAGGGAACACTGAATCAAGAAGATATAACAATCCTTAATATATATGCACTAAACCAAGGAACACCAAAATATATAAGACAGCTACTTATTGACCTAAAAACAAAAACTGACAAAAATACAATCATGCTTGGATACCTCAATACACCGCTGACAGCTCTAGATCGGTCATCCAAACAGAGAATCAATAAAGATATATTGGCCTTAAACGAAACACTAGAGCACCTGGATATGATAGACATCTACAGGGCACTTCATCCCAAAGCGACAGAGTATACATTTTTCTCTAGTGTACATGGAACATTCTCAAGAATTGACCATATGTTGGGTCACAAAGATAACATCAGCAAATTCAGAAAAATTGAAATTTTACCAAGCATATTTTCTGATCATAAAGCCTTGAAACTAGAATTCAACTGCAAAAAAGAGGGAAAAAAACCCACGAAAATGTGGAAACTAAACAACATACTTTAAAAAAATGAATGGGTCAAAGAAGAAATAAGCGCAGAGATCAAAAGATATATACAGACAAATGAAAATGACAATACAATATATCAGAATCTCTGGGATGCAGCAAAAGCAGTAATAAGAGGAAAGTTTATATCAATTCAGGCCTATATGAACAAACAAGAGAGAGCCCAAGTGAACCACTTAACTTCACACCTTAAGGAACTAGAAAAAGAAGAACAAAGACAACCCAAAACCAGCCAAAGAAAGGAGATAATAAAAATCAGAGCAGAAATAAATGAAATAGAGAACATAAAAACTATAAAAACAATAAAACAAAGAGCTGGTTCTTTGAAAAGATCAACAAAATTGACAAACCCTTGGCAAGACTCACCAAGGAAAAAAGAGAAAGGACTCATATAAATAAAATCCAAAATGAAAGAGGAGAAATCACCACAGACATCATAGATATACAAAGAATTATTGTAGAATACTAAGTAAAACTATATGCCACCAAATTCAACAATCTAGAAGAAATGGATAAATTTCTAGAACAATACAACCTTCCTAGACTGAGTCATGAAGAAGCAGAAAACCTAAACAGACCAATTAGCAGGGAGGAAATAGAAAAAACTATTAAAAACCTCCCCAAAAATAAAAGTCCAGGCCCAGACAGTTATACTAGTGAATTCTATCAAACATTCAAAGAAGACTTGGTTCCTATTCTACTCAAAGTCTTCCAAAAAATTGAAGAAGAAGCAATACTTCCAAACACATTTTATGAGGCCAACATAACCCTCATACCAAAACCTGGCAAGGACGGCACAAAAAAAGAAAACTACAGACCAATATCTCTAATGAATACAGATGCTAAAATACTAAACAAAATACTGGCAAATCAAATACAACAACATATTAAAAAAATAATACATCATGATCAAGTGGGATTCATCCCAGAATCTCAAGGATGGTTCAACATATGTATAACAGTTAACGTAATACATCATATCAACAAAACAAAGAACAAAAACCACATGATCTTATCAATAGATGCAGAAAAGGCATTCAATAAATTACAACACAACTTTATGTTATGTTTATAGTGTTAAGACACTCAACAAAATGGGTATAGAAGGAAAATATCTCAACATGATAAAGGCCATATATGATAAACCATCAGCCAACATCATATTAAATGGCATAAAACTGAGGACTTTCTACCTTAAATCAGGACAAGACAGGGTTGTCCACTCTTATTTAATGTGCTGCTAGAAGTTCTGGCCAGAGCAATTAGACAAGAGAAAGAAATAAAAGGCATCCATATCAGAAAAGAAGAAGTAAAGGTATCACTTTTTGCAGATGATATGATCCTATACATCGAAAACCCGAAGGACTCCACAAAAAGATTACTAGAAACAATAAACCAATACAGTAAGGTCGCAGGATACAAAATTAACATACAAAAGTCCATAGCCTTTCTATATGCCAACAATGAAATATTAGAAAACAAACTCAAATAAACAATCCCTTTCATGATTGCAACAACAACAAAAAAATACCTAAGAATAAACATAACAAAGAATGTAAAGGACCTAAATAATGAAGGTTATATTAGCATTGTTAAGAGAAATCGAAAAAGACACAATGAGATGGAAAAATATTTCCTGTTCTTGGATAGGAAGAATAAATATAATCAAAATGGCCATATTACCCAAAGCAATTTATAAATTTAATGCAATTCCCATCAAAATTCCTATGACATTTTTTAAAGAAATGGAACAAAAAATCATCAGATTTATATGGAACTAAAAAAAACCCCGAATAGCCAAAGCAATCCTAAGGAAAAAGAATGAAGCTGGGGGCATTACAATACCCGACTTCAAACTATATTATAGGGCCACGACAATCAAATCAGCATGGTATTGGCAGAAAAATAGACACTCAGACCAATGGAACAGCATAGAAAGCCCAGAAATAAAATCACATATATATGGTCAAATAATTTTTGATAAAGGGGCCAACAACACACAATGGAGAAAAGAAAGCCTCTTCAACAAATGGTGCTGGGAAAACTGGAAAGCCACATGCAAAAGAATAAAACTCGACTACAGCTTGTCCCTGTGTACTAAAATTAATTCAAAATGGATCAAAGACCTAAATATAAGACCTGAAACAATAAAGTACATAGAAGAAGACATAGGTACTAAACTCATGGACCTGGGTTTTAAAGAGCATTTTATGAATTTGACTCCAAAGGCAAGAGAAGTGAAGGCAAAGATAAATGAATGGGACTACATCAGACTAAGAAGTTTTTTCTCAGCAAGAGAAACTGACAACAAAATAAACAGACAGCCAACTAAATGGGAAATGATATTTTCAAACAACAGCTCAGATAAGGGCCTAATATTCAAAATTTACAAAGAACTCATAAAACTCAACAACAAACAAACAAACAATCCAATAAAAAAATGGAAGAGGACATGAACAGACACTTCTCCCAGGAAGAAATACAAATGGCCAACAGATATATGAAAAGATGCTCATCTTCATTAGTTATTAGAGAAATGCAAATCAAAACTACAATGAGATACCACCTCACACCTGTTAGATTAGCTATTATCAACAAGACAGGTAATAGCAAATGCTGGAGAGGCTGTGGAGAAAAAGGAACCCTCATTCACTGTTGGTGGAACTGTAAAGTAGTACAACCATTATGGAAGAAAGTATGGTGGTTCCTCAAAAAACTGAAAATAGAACTACCTTATGACCCAGCAATCCCTCTATTGGGTATATACCCCCAAAACTCAGAAACATTGATACGTAAAGACACATGTAGCCCCATGTTCATTGCAGCATTTTTCACGGTGGCCAAGACATGGAAACAACCAAAAAGCCCTTCTATAGAAGACTGGATAAAGAAGATGTGGCACATATACACTATGGTATAGTACTCAGCCATAAGAAATGATGACATTGAATCATTTACAACAAAATGGTGGGATCTTGATAACATTATACGGAGTGAAATAAGTAAATCAGAAAAAAACAAGAACTACATGATTCCATACATTGGTGGGACATAAAAACGAGACTAAAAGACATGGACAAGAGTGTGGTGGTTACGGGGGGGGGGGGGGGGGGATGCACGGGAAGGAAGGAGGGAGAGGGGCACAAAGAAAACTAGATACAGGGTGACGGAGGACAATCTGACTCCGGGCGATGGGTATGCAACATAATTGAATGACAAGATAACCTGGACATGTTTCTTTGAATATATGTACCCTGATTTATTAATGTCACCCCATTAACATTAATAAAAATTTATTAAAAAAAAAAAAGAACTAAACTTTGACATGGATGTGTGTGTGTGGCGGGGGAGGCTCTGTACACAGAGGTAGAGAAAGTTCTAGACCAAGAGAAAGGCGGAAGCAGAGCTGACTGAGAGCATGCAACAACTAGGGCCTCATGGGTTTGCAGCTGCCAAGGGAGAGGGGTCTTTAAGTCAAAGGCCTTCACACATGGACAGGGGTTATAGCACTGGGGACAGAGCGGGGACTTAGAAGCGGATAGACTAGGCTTAAAGTTTGATTGTGCCACAGGCTCCTCCAGTGACCTTGAGCAAGCTACCTAATCTCTGTGAGCCAGTTCTCCCAAGTGCAAGATGAGAAGAAGCAGGGGCCTCTTCCACCTTGAAAGGAATTCATGGCCTTCTTTCTTCAAAAGCATTCATTGAGTACCAGTCGCGCTGTGTGCTGGGCTAAATGCAGAACAATGAGCAAGAGGATCCTGAGCGCTGCCCTCCTAGAGCCTGTGTCCTACCTGCAGAGGCAAGATAATAAATAAGTGGGCAAAACGATTTCAGAGTACAAGAGGGTTCTGATGAAAATGCAGGGCTGAGGGCAAGTGGAATTCGTGGCTGCTACAGCGCCAAGGACAGTGTTTGTCATGTAGGCAGCAGTGACTAGGCGGGAGCCTTCATTTTCTCTACTATCAGGTGGCATCACCTTGGAATTAGAGAAAGCCATGGGTCCAGATGCTGTTCATTGACCTCCCACAGGCATTTCCCCTTTCTCTCTTGCTCACAGCCCTCTATTTAATCCCAGATTCATCTTCCAGCACAGAGAAGCATCCCAGCCAGTGGTGGCCTTCCTGTTCATTTGCCAGCGTCTGATTTAAGGGAAATCACGTGACTTGGTTCTGGCTGAGAGGTGAGGGGACTTCTGGGTAAGGTTCCTCACTCTAAGAAAAGAACCAAACAAAAGGTTCTTAGAGAAAACAAGCCATGCTCTCTCCTCCTGATACTTGCATGGGCCAGCTGAAAAAAATCAGTAGCTTTTTTGGAAGCCACAAAGGCACTGGTCTAGTGGGCAAGCCACCATACTGAGTGCGGCAGAGAAGAAAGGGGGAATGCTTGCTGGGACACTGAATTAGTCACCTTGGAACCTCCCCATCAGACGATCCTTCTTAGGTAGAATAAGGAAGGTGGTACCTATTGTTCAAGACATTTGGGGCTGGGGTTTCTGTTATGGCAGTCAGAGCATTCTGACTGATAGAGGCACAACACGGACACAATGAGGAGAGCCTGGGAGCAGGGTTCGGTTCTTCCTAAGGGTTGTTGATAACAGGAGAGAGTAGACTCTGTTATTAATATGCATCTTTGGAAGATCCAGCCCCATATTTGGCAGAACAATGCTTCATGTAAAGTAGGGAAAGTCCTCCCTGGTCTCATAGCTTGTCAGTCTCTCCTGAGAATACTGTTCCTCTAATGTGGGCATACATAGCTAGGGTATCCCCATGGGCACAGTGCTGAGGGGACAGGAAGCCAGCGATGATGCCACACAACATATCCAAGGATCCACCACTTCCCACCAAAATGTGGGAAGAAACTTTGGAATGCAATTTCATGAGGACAGGGACCATATTAATTGTTTCCTGCTTTGCTCCCAGTGCTCAGAACAGTTCCCAACACAAAATGGAGGCTTAAAAAATACCTGTGCAATTAATGAGTGAGTCGAAACAAACACGGAATAGACAAGCATGGCATGAATTTTTAAAATCCAAACAGGTAAATATACTGGGAGTGTGTCTTTATATTTTCTACCCCAAATGGCACTTGCTGAAGATGCTTCCAGAGCTGTCTCTTAGGAATATCCAAGCCGGCTTTAGTTTGAGCCATAGCTGCATACCCACCTTTCCCTGGTGCTCCGTCCTGGAGCACGTTAGCACGTGCCTCTCCAGGCAGCCCGGTTCCCGGGGCCAGCAGCAGCTCTGAAGCAGAGGGAATACCCCTGCATTTGCTTCCTAATTCCTTTCCCATGAATCGATTCAAATCAGCATCCTGAGCCCAGGAGAATTGGAAGGAAAGAGGATCTCAAACAGCACAGTGGGTGGCCTTGGCTATTGATATTTTCCTCCTCTTGCCTAGAGCATCCCTCTCTATCCCACAAACAAAGCCTGGCGGGAGGCCCATTTGGCATGCCCCCCACCCTGCCCCAGCGAGCTGACTCTCTTACCTCATCATCTGCATAGTAAGAGCATCTCATCTATCATAGGCATTAAGCGCAGGACAAAGCCAGGCAGAGCCCACAGCCTGTTCCCAAACAGGATGTGCACACCAGAGGCCGAAGCCCAGCCTCCTGCTTTGACCTGTCTCCTTCTCAGCTTACGGTTATTTCTGGGTCAAGTCCTGGTGATGCCACTTAACCAGGATATTCTTCAAGCTTCGGAGCCTCCAGTTAGAAATCTGTAATGTCCTCCTTCATAAGGATATTGTAAATATGAAAGATAAAATGTGTAAAGCTACGCGTACAATATCTAGTATGAGTCTTCACTCAAAGGTTACTACTCTCTTGCTATTAGTATGTGGTCGGTACTGGAACCATTAGGGGATTTACCGAATGATCCATTCTCTGAGAGCCGAGAATGGACTCCCCTCCTGCCCCATTGTCTCTAGACAGCCATGCGCCTGCTGTGTTCGAAACGGACTCCCCCCAACCCTGCTCTGACGTTGCTGTGGAGGAAAAGCCAGTGGTCCCAGGGAATGGAATCCCAGGGGAAGCTGGGCCAGCCTCTGCTCACTCAGGTGGCACCAGTCCCGGGATGACAAGGGCCACAGGTCAAGGAGACCAAGTGCAAAGTCTCCAGAGATTTGTTGGGGCTGGCACGGCCTGCACCATGCACAGAGTCCTCCACCAGGTGAGACCACCAGAGCCCCAGGAGGGTCATGCGACGGAAGTCTAAGAACCACCAGCCCTCTGGAGGAAACATGGCTGAGCCACAGACGCCAGCTCACTCCCATTGCTTGGTCTTCATTATCAGTCTCCCTACAAGAGCTCTATAGTGATGCTCAGACAGGAGACTCCTGCTTGTTAGGATTCTGCTGTCTCCCCAAGATGCAAAAAGAAACTATTGACATGCCAACAATCAAAAAAGTCATTGACTCTTTGCTCACTTCTGCAGCCTGAGATCTGGGCCAGGCCTGACCCCCTGGCATTGCTCATGCTGAAATCCGGTTGCTATGATATGTCAAGCCCTACCTAGAGGACCAGAGGTGAATGGGCTATTGACTCTGGGCGATTCAGAGGTCACTGATGCCAGTTCTTCATTGTACTGATGTTCATTCTGAACCCAATTCTCCATCTTCTCTTTTCCATCCTACATGTAGTTAGAAGACCCCTTCTGCTCTGGAAGATGGAAAGTAGCTTCTGATCACAGAAGCTGATGTTATACAACCAACTGAAGAAAAATAGATGGCTTCAGCATATTGTTGGCCTGGATCCAGAGAGGTCCTAGACCACAGGGGAATGGATGGATCAACTCTTACTACTACCTTATCTTGAGCTCTTTGCTGCTGTTCTTGTAACCTGTGAAGTTTGCAAACCTTCATACTCGATGCCGAGCTATAATGTGGTGTTCACAGCAGCAAGGGCCAGAGAGAGGTTTAAATAACTGCCACAAATGATAATAACATGGTGAGTAACAAGTCATGTTTACAGTACCAGTTGCTGTTCTGAATTCTCTGAAAGTATGGGCTCATTTAATCCTCACAACCATCAGATCAGATCACTTTATAAGTGAGGAAACTGAGGCATGGGAAGTAGTGAGCCTCTGACGGCTCAGTTTGTAATCTGTAGAGCTGGGATTTGAATTTAGCAAGTCTGACTCCAGAGCCTGTGTTTCCTGCTAAGCTGCCTTACTGACCAGGTGCGGCAAGGGGCCCCTTAGAGCAGGGCTGCCCTGTCAAATCTTTTTTTTTTTTTTTTTTTTACAGAGACAGAGAGAGGGATAGAAGGAACAGAGAGAGATGAGAAGCATCAAATCATCAGTTTTTCGTTGTGGCACCTTAGTTGTTCATTGATTGCTTACTCATATGTGCCTTGACCGTGGCCTTCAGCAGACCGAGTAACCCCCTGCTCAAGCCAGCGACCTTGGGTCCAAGCTGGTGAGCTTTTGCTCAAACCAGATGAGCCCTCGCTCAAGCTGGCGACCTTGGGGTCTTGAACCTGGGTCCTCCGCATCCCAGTTTGATGCTCTATCCACTGCGCCACCGCCTGGTCAGGCCCCGTCAAATCTTTGATTACAAATTCTGTCTCCCTGTCCTCAGGGACTAGAGGCAGGATGAGCTCATTAAAGCAGTGACTTCCCTTCCGCACGTCTTACCCTGTGTTGTGGCCATTCCACCCCTGCCCCTACCAGCACCATCCCCCCCAGGTGGTAATTACCTGCTCCAGCACCTCACTCAGATGCTCAATCCCCTCCAACGGCAGAGGAGGTCAATATTAGATTGAGTTTTCATATTCCTTTGGGGTAAAACTTGCAGATTCTTCGTTGTGCAGTGAGAAATAGCCATTTGATCTCCCTCAACTCTGTATAAATCTCATGAATCGGTCTCCAGAAGCCACTTGAATGACAGGAAACAAATAAAAGGGAGCCCAGTTCATCTGTCCAGAGGAGGAGTTAGAAGGCTGGGATAATTCATCAAGTCCCCCACCTCACTCTTGCTCAAGTGCACACGCGCGCGCGCACACACACACACATACACACACACACACACACACACACACACACACACACACACACACACCCCGGTGCTCCACTTTGCCAGGGGAGCATTAGTGGTTTGCCTCTGAATTATGTGCCTTTGATTAATTTCTAAAGAAAAAGATCAGCTTTGCCAGAGCCTATGTTGTGTTTTCTCTAAATCAGGGCAAATAACATTACTTCTCCAAACATTGCTATTAGGACGAGATTTATATTTACCTAGAGAGGCAGCTCCTGAGAGAGAAGCAGAGAGAGCTGATGCTACAGACGGAATGATCTGCCCCGCCGAAATGTGATTTGCTGCAGAGGGCTGTTTGGGGTTTGCATAAATGAGAAAGATAAACACAATGACCGCTGGTGGTTTTCAGTAACGTGATTACCGCTGGGGAACAGATCTCTCTCCCTCTTGCTGTGTCTCTCATCCTCCCAGCTTGTGAATGAGCCCAAACCGGTGATTTTTCCAAAGTGGAGGACTGAGCTGGTAAGGTCATGACCTCAGCCATGTCCACACCTACTGCATTGCACTTGTCCACGGTCACCCATGCACTCACTTGCACACACATGTGAATAAGGCGTAATTCACCCCAACCTTTCCTTGTGTGTTCTCCTTTTAAAGGCTCTCAGGCCTCTGTGTTGGCTAGGATAGGCTAAGTTACACTGCAGTAACAAGTTCACCTCCATTGCAGAGCCTTAACCAGGGGAAAGATGTTTTTGGCCTTCAGGACACATAGCCAGGGCAGCTCAGCAGGAAGCGGGTCTCCACAGAGAACTTCGGGAGCGCAGGAGGACAGAGGCTCCAGAGCCCGGAATGTTCCTGGGAAACGTAGACACACACGTGATCGTCTGGTTTTGACCCGGAAGTGATCCTCACCACGTCCCCTCACAGCCTAATGTCCCTGGCTCTGCCTAAGCGCACTGGCACAAGGCAAGCGGGCGGGCGGCAGGTGGATATTCCTGAGCAGTAAGTGCCTCCGCCCAGGTGGGTAAAACGCAGGCGCCTATGGAATTCTCGGGGAAGGTCTGTTCGTGTGCCCATTGATACTCTCTCTATTCTGAATACAATATTTTATGCTCAGTGGTCTTATTCATTGACTGCCAGCCAGACTTTGGCCTCGCCTTCATATCAGCTCTATATTATGTGTGTTTTGTTTCTCTTATCGGATGATAAATGCCGTTAAAGCAGGGGCCCATTCCAATATTAATAAATAACTTCCTCAAGCAGCAGGGGTAGAGGACAGCGCCCTGGGCTGCAAGTGGAGCTTTATCTCTGGCGAGCTGCATGATCTTGGGCTAATTATTTAACTGCCAAAGACAGGATGGCCTTGAATTTCAGAGCAAGGGTATTGGGCTTCCTTAGTTTTAATACCAACTCTGTGTCATCCACTATACGTGCAATTTAGGGAAACAACATAATCTCTCAAAGCCTCAGTTTTCTTATCTCTTCAGTTGAGATAATAAGTCTTTACGTTATACGGCCGTTGGGAAAAATAATGTGTGCTGGCTTCTTTGTTCCTGGCCCTCGGTGACTGCTTGTTCTCCCTGGCTCCGCTCCGACCCCGGCTTTCCCTCAACTACAAAGCAGGCATGAGTCCTGCCATGCGGATACAGGAGGAACAAACCTCTCATGCAGGCTAGGGCACAGGGTAGGGGACTAGTAGCTGTTTGTGGAAATGAATGAAGAACAGGAGGCGTTTCTAACTGCTTGGCCCCAGATACACTTCCCGTGAATATTCCTGTTTGCATTTCGTGTGGGAAGTGCTGGGCATACTTCCTGGCGCGTCCAGGGATGTCCCTTCTGGTGGCTCAGGGCATTCTCCATGGCCTGGGAACCTGTGCCGCTCCATCCCCCTTGTGCCCCGTTCATCATGCCTCCTACCCCCCTTCTGGGGGGAGCTGAGCCAGTGGCCCTGCTCCGTGCTTGCTTGTCTTACTACTATTGGAGAGAAACAGCAGTCTCTTCGAAAGAAGTAACGTCTCTGGTCTCATTTTTTGCTCTTGGAGACAAGGCAGTGTGAATCCTATTTCTCTCTGAAGTCTCTGTTTTCCTGTCGACAAAACTTTGTTAACTACTTGGCTGGGCAGGGCTTAACATGGGCGTGCTCATTGGGTCAACCCCATCTCGATTCCTTACCAACCCTGGCTTGGTGCTGGACGGCTGAAAGGCTGGCTCTGTCATTTGGCTTGTCAACTCAGGTACAGCCAACAGCCCAGGGCTGTTAATTTGGTTTGGAATCTTTCTTCTCATTTTTTGACAAATATTATTACCTGTCCTACGAGGAACGGTGAGAGGTATTGGAGGGGGCTGGGACGGCTTCATGGGGAGGGGTGTGAGTAAGAGTGTTCTCCGGAGTCAGATTGCCTAGGTCTGAAATATGGTTTCATCAACTTAGGATGTTTCTGTCGTATTTATGCTTATGTGGTTGAAATAATAACTATAAAGTACTTGGCGTGGTGCCTGGAAGGAAGGAAGTAGGCACTAAACTCTGGCATTGATCATAATTATTCAGTGTTCACTGAGGATTAAAAAGCATCACTTACATGCCAGGAATTGTTTTGAATGCTTGGAGCACATCAGGGAATGAACAAAAATCCTTGTCCTCATGGAGCTTACACGATGATGATGATGATGATGATGATGCTAATGATTGCTCCTCTGGGATCTTAAAATCTATGGAAGGAAATAAAATAAATCCACGTTGTTATAGCCTTAACCCTGAGATACCTGCTGTGCACTAAATGTCCCCAACTGCACAGTGAGCTCATTGAGAGTCCAAAAATGCTCTGTTCATTGCTGGACCTCTACTGCCTAGCTTTTCGAGTGGATTCATGTGTTTCTTGTATTATCTCTTCAACTTAATGATAGTGGGTGGCCCACTGTGGGTGAGGAGGATAGTTCATGGGGGCTCCAATAAACCAGAGGAAACATGCTGGGGTGTTATTGGACGGAGTTCACTCATTCATTCATCCATTCATTCAGAAATATCTCTCCAGCACCCAGGAGGTGGCAGGAAGAATGCCAGGCACTGTGGGGAGTGCAGGGATGAGTCACACTTCACCAGAGCCAGTGACACACATCAGCGGCTATTTCCCTAAGGTCACCGTGCAGCACCTCATGCTTCCCTCCCCAGCCTTCATCCCCTGCCTCTACAGTGGGGTCCCTGCCCTAGGGAAGAGGGGAGGGGCTGCTACGGATGGAAGTGTGTCTGGGCACAGACCCAGAAAAACAAGGGAAACTGCTCCGTCCTCTGCCATCTGACTGGGAACAATGTCCGTGTGTCTAGAGAAGAAAATCAATTATGTGACTGACTGACCTGTGCTTCAATGAGATAGGTTCCACCTCTGAGGCAGTGCCTTCTCCAGGCGGTGTTCTGAGGCTTTGTCGGGAATGACAAGAGAATGTTGATGTTGCTGTGATCGGAGGGTTAGCTGGTTGCCTTTAGATGCTGTACTTGTATCCCCTTGTCAAGGCCCTGCTGTTAAAGACAGGATGAGGTCTCTGGGGTGGGGACGGTCTCCTGAGCAATGAGCACGTGAGGGAGGAGGAGGAGAAGGGCAAGGGGAGTGCTGTCGAGTCTGCAGGCAGTTACCTGTGTCCCTCCCACCCTCCACCCCCCTGCAGAGCGGACAGGAAAGGCCGGGACCTCTTACTTCCGTTTCCTCAGTTGTAAGATGAGGCAAGAGACCTTCCCAGGGTCTCAAAACTAGGCAGTGTCAGAGAGGAGTCTAACATTCAGTCTCTAGGCTGCAAGTTGAGTGCCTTTCCCATCATTCCAACCGGCTCATTGCTTGTGACAGGCTTGAATAAAGAAACTTCTGGATGCATAGGTGGTTTCTCTAGAGCACTAATTACTCAAAAATGTCAAAGGTATTACACACACACACACACACACACACACACACACACACACACACACACACACAGAGGCATTTCTGTTAAGTCAGTCAGGGAACTGCTAGAACAGGCTTCATTACTGCAGGACTTCTCAGTGCCTTTGTAGGCTCACCTAAGCGATTCCCTGAGATTATTCAAGTCAGAGAGAAAGGATCCAGTGAGTTCTTCAATTATGAAGTCCATTCCTCTTGGGTTACATTGTAAAGGACTAGTTTTTGAAGAAATATGCTTGCAGAAACTATGCTTTATTTTGCAATTTTTTTCTTTAGCTTCCTCCACAAACTGCAGAAAGCCACCGCTATGAACTGAGAGACTCTGTGGGGATGGTAGACCGAGGGGTTATTCCTGGCCTGGGTGACCATCACATCCCTGCCTCTGTTCTTACACAGGTCTGTCTTTCTAAGGCCCACTGTCCTCACAGAGAAGGGCTGGTCTGGAGATCAGGAGGCTCTGCCACCTCCCTGCAGGGTGACCTCAGGCAAGTCAATTTCCCAACTGCATCCTCAGAGTCACCTCCAGGGTGCATGCGACTGACCAGGGCACTTTGTTAAGCTGCAGGATCTTGGGTCTCATTCCGGAGATTACAATCCAGTAGGTTTGGGGTGAGGCTCTGGGAGGTGCGTTTGTAATTGTCGTGCCAGGTGGTGGTCATGGTGTGAAAGCCTGTCTACACTAAGGCCAAGGGGAGATTCATCTAGACCAGTGAGGACCACAGGGAGGCATCTAAACACATGACAGAGATGTGGGCGTCAGCCAGCTGGTGTCAGATGTACACATCCAGCCTACTGCCTGACTCTCCGAGAAAGGAGGAGCCTTTCCCCTAACCCCACCTTCTTCTTCTTCTTCTTTTTTTTTTTTCCTGAAGCTGGAAACGGGGAGAGACAGTCAGACAGACTCCCACATGCACCCGACCGGGATCCACCCGGCACGCCCACCAGGGGCGATGCTCTGCCCTTCCGGGGTGCCGCTCTGCCGCGACCAGAGCCACTCTAGCTCCTGGGGCAGAGGCCAAGGAGCCATCCCCAGCGCCCGGGCCATCTCTGCTCCAATGGAGCCTCGGCTGCGGGAGGGGAAGAGAGAGACAGAGAGGAAGGGGGGGGGGTGGAGAAGCAAATGGGCGCTTCTATGTGCCCTGACCGGGAATCGAACCCGGGTCCCCCGCACACCAGACTGACGCTCTACCGCTGAGCCAAACCCCACCTTCTTCTTACCTGTCTTTGTTATTATTCTCTTTTTACTTACCTGATGGGAATTATTGCCTGATGGTAATTATTCACCTCTTCAGGGAGAGGAGAAGACTCCCTTGTTTATCTACAATTCACTACCTATTACAAGGCATTAAAAAACCAATTAATTGAATCAGACTTTCAAGGGTATATGCTGGAAATGCCACTATGATAGTAAAATCCATTTACGACCTGCCTAGAAGCTGCCCCTTTTAGAAAAGTTTTGCTGCTAAACCGAGAGTTACATAATCCCAACCTCTGTTTGCAGGCAAGTCGCCAATAGTTTTGGTTGCTTTAAAAAAGAAAAAAAATTTCCAATTTCACTTTAAACCAGGCATGGTTAGTAAACTTTAGAATTAGGGAAATTTTCAAGTGAACATATATTACTTTGCTAATCAAACCTAAGTTATTTAAAAAAAGTTCAGAGAAATGAAGTAGGACTGGGGAATATACGAGAGTATTGAAATCTTTATCCCACAAGGCAAACTAGCAGAGGGAGTGCTGTCGACGCGAAAAGTTCTTGCTGGAGGTTTCGCGCCTCAAACCAAGGTGGCCCCTTCACCATTTTCACACTGGCAGCCGGTAAAAATAACAAACAGTATAGAGCTGTGCTTCTTAGTTTCTGGTGCTCATATTGTATACAAGCTTTTTATTTTTTTGTGAGAGGAGGGGAGGCAGAGAGACAGACTTCCACATGTGTCCCGCCCAGGATCCACCAGGCAAGCCCACTAGGGGGCGATGCTCTGCCCATCTGGGGTTGTCGCTTGGCAAAAGAGCCATTTATTTTTTTAGTGCCCGAAGTGGGGACTACAGAGCCATCCTCAGCACCCACCTGGAGCCAACTCACTCCAATCAAGCCATGGATGTGGGAGAGGAAAAGAGAGAAAGAGAGAGAGAGTGAGAGAGAGAGAAGGGAAGGGGGAGGGGTGGAGAAGCGGATGGTCACTTCTCCTGTGTGCCCTGATCGGGAATTGAACCCAGGACTTATACACGTCAGGTCGATGCTCTACCGCTCAGCCAGTTGGCCAGGGCCTATTTTGCTTCTTCACATAGCATCTTAACGTAAGATCTTCCCCACATTGCCACAAAGCCTTCCGAGATGAACTATAATGGCAGCATTCTTTTCCATCACACAAAAACACTATAATCCATTTCACCGTGGTCCTCCTGTTGAACATTTTGGTTGTTTCTATTTTCTCCTTCTTACAGAAAAATATATTGTTAATAAGAGGTTAATAAGAACCCTGGCTGTACATCAAGGTCACCTGGGACTAATGCTCTGTGTCTAATCATAGCAGACCAGTTAAATCAACTTGAGGTTATGGGAGACTCTAGACATTGATATATTTCTTATATGCCTACAGTCAGGGTCCTGTCAGGACTTAGAAACCAGAAATGAAGAACTTTAAATATTTTAACAAGTTAACCAGTTATTGAGGAATGCAGGAGTAGTGGTACAGGAACAAAGGAAGCAAATCGCGGAGGACAAACACGCTCAGACAACATGCTGGAGGAAGGGGATTTATTGGCTAGAGCAGCTACATGACCCAATGGGCACAAAGACGCTAGCCCCGGAAGTTGGCTTTCTTGAGTCTTCTATACCAGTGGTGCCCAACCCCCCAGGCCGCAGACCAGTACCAGTCTGTGGGCCATTTGGTACCGGTCCGCAGAGAAAGAATAAATAACTTACATTATTTCCGTTTTATTTATATTTAAGTCTGAACGATGTTTTATTTTTAAAAAATGACCAGACTCCCTTTGTTACATCCGTCTAAGACTCACTCTTGATGCTTGTCTCGGTCACGTGATATATTTATCTGTCCCACCCTAAAGGCTGGTCTGTGAAAATATTTTCTAACATTAAACCAGTCCATGGCCCAAAAAAGGTTGGGGACCACTGTTCTATACTTTTACAGCTTTCACGTGAAAGGCTCCTGATCCCTTTGTCCTAGACCTGTGTGCCCCTTGTGTCTCCAGCAGGGGAGGGGCATGAGGGGGAGGTTCAGACTGTTTGTTCCAGGAAGCAGATAAAGGAACTGCGTGGCTGTAGGTTGTTACGTTTTAAACTCCTTCAGGCCCTTTCATCCTCAGTAGTTACTACCTCTTAGGGTGGGGAGCACAAAGCAATGAAGTCAGGGCTGTTAGAACTTAAGAGCAGAGCCCTGGCTGGATAGAGTGGTTGTTGGTTCATGTGTCTTGATGCAGCAAGGTTGTGGGTTCAATCCCTGGTCAGCACACATACAGAAATGGATTGATGTCTTTCTCCCTCTGTCCCCCTCCCTCTCCCCCTCCCTCCTCTCCTTTCCTTCCTCCCCTCCCCCTTTCTCCCTCCCTCCCTCTTCCTTCCCCCTGTCTCCTTCCCTCCTTCTCCCTTTCTCTCTCCCTCTCTCCCTTTCCCTCTCCCTTCCTCTCTCTAGCATAAATCTTTTTGTAAACCTTAGAGCAGAGGGGAGGGCCCATGCAGAGCCAAGACCCTGACCTCTGGGCACCGGGCCAGTGTCTGACCTCAGAGGAAGGACCTCCTGGAGCTGAGGAACTGGCTCACTAGAGCTTTCTTAGCTCTCGATGGTTCTGAGATTGAGGCAACACAGGAAGCTAAGACCAGCCTTTCCTACTGGAACTAACTGGTAAGGGCCAGGGTGACACTGATAGGAACAGAAAGCCAGCAGGGTGGAGAGAAATCCCTTCACTGTATTCCATCTGCTCAGTCTCCTCTAGTGCCCCCTGTTGGCAGAGCGTGTAAAGGAGAAATGCTGTTGGCACAATTCCGAAGCAGTATATAGGATAGGTTTAAAGTAAAATGTGTGAATTAGTAACCAGCATTGTTCTCCCAGGTGATTCTGCTGGGCAGGCAGAGTCGAGAATCGTGAACTATTGAAAACTATGATTCAGGCCTCCCATAGGCATTCCTGGTTTGCTTTGGTTTTTTCCCAGTCAGTTCAACGTGCCCCTGACCATCAGTCAGTTCCTGTGGTCTTCATGCTTGCCTTTGGACCCCAGTTCCCAGTCATGGCTTACGTTTGGCCTGTGGATTCTCCCAGAATTAAAGAACTGTGACCCTCATTGTCCCTCAGGACCTTAGGCTAGGCAATTAGAAGCAAGGTATTTTTTGTATTGTGATGTCCATGGAGTTTGTTTTGGCTCATAATTTTAGGGAACATATTTACCTAGAAACTGACAGCTCTGGTGTCTATTACTATTTTCTTTTCCTGATGGCCAGTCCCAACAGTGGTCTACTGCCATTGCCTTTGGCGAGAACCTAAGAAGGAAAAAAAATGTTATCCTGTGAGATATGGTTGAATGAAAACATTAGCTTTCATGCCTCTGCTTCTGTTTTCTGGAAGGCCTGATTGAGTTCTTTCTGTTAGTTATGGGCTTTGTCACTTAAAAAGGCCCAACCAGCTAAATCAGAAGAGAAATAAAGGTAGTCCTTCTTATTGAAGACCTCCCATGTACATGGAAACACTATCAATCTTACTCAAATTATTAGAATGAGTGTTAGCAGGCTTCAGTCACTCATTTAACAAATGTGTATTCAGCATCTACTATGATCTAGGGGGTGTTCTAGGCACTAGAGGCATAGCAGTAAATAAAGCAAATTACTGTCCTCATGGGGGTGACATCCTACTTGGGAAGAGACACAATAGGTGGCATATTAGTTATGTATTACTGTGTAACTACATCAAATTTAGCATCTTAAGACCAGAAAGATATATTATCTCATAGTGCCTGAGAGTCAGAGCCTGGGAGCAGAGTAGTTGGCTGGTTCTGGCTTAGGGTCTGTCAGGAGCTTGTAGTCCAATTGGCACGAGGGTTGTGGTCTTATCTGAAGATTCGTCTGGCTTTGGGGAGGATCGCCTCCCAGCTCCCTCATGTGGCGTTCCCGCGAGGCTTTGCTCCTTGCCATCCGGACCTCTCCAGAGAGCTGTTCACAACAAAACAGCTGGCTCCCCCCGCCCCAAGAGTGAACAATCGAAGGGAAAGAGAGTGGTCAACATGGAAGCCTTCATGACCTAATCTTGGAAGTGACATACCACTGCTTCCGTCATCTTCTGTTGTCCCTAACCCTGATGAAATGTGGGGAGGCTAACACAAGGGCATGAAGACCAACATGCAGGGGTCTTCAGGACTGTCCGAGAGGCTGGCTATTATGGAGGGTAATATGCTCCATGGAGGGCATGGGTTTGGGGTTACCATTGCTCTTGATACCGACGGTCAGAGAGGATTTCACTGATTCAAAGCAGTGACCTGAGACAGTGGCTTTGTGGCTTGCTTTTTAAACAATTCCTTTTCCAGGAAGACTTCCCTCAGTCCTGCCCCAACCCTCAGGTTCACTAAGAACTCCTACTGTGTGCTCCCAGAGTACCCACACTTCCTCCCTAATAGCTCCCCTCATCCTGCGGTGTCTTCTTCTTTTTTTTTTTTTTTTGTATTTTTCCGAAGCTGGAAACGGGGAGAGACAGTCAGACAGACTCCCGCATGCGCCCGACCGGGATCCACCCGGTATGCCCACCAGGGGGCGACACTCTGCCCACCAGGGGGCAATGCTCTGCCCCTCTGGGGCATCGCTCTGTTGCGACCAGAGCCACTCCAGCGCCTGGGGCAGAGGCCGAGGAGCCATCCCCAGCGCCCGGGCATCTTTGCTCCAATGGAGCCTTGCTGCGGGAGGGGAAGAGAGAGACAGAGAGGAAGGAGAGGGGGGAGGGGTGGAGAAGCAGATGGGCACTTCTCCTGTGTGCCCTGGCCAGGAATCGAACCCGGGACCCCTTGCACGCCAGGTCAACACTCTATACCACTGAGCCAACCGGCCAGGGCCTTGCGGTGTCTTCTTTCTCTTCCACTAGAGGGTGAGTTCTTCAGTGCCACAATGTTTTATTCATCTTTGTCATCCCAGTACAAGATAGTAAATGTTTGATGAGTGAATGAATGAAGTAAATAAATGAAATTACTTCCTCTGCAGTCTCTTTTAAGAAAGTGAGCTTGAATTACTCTTTAACATTACATGTTTGTTTGTTTTTAAATTAAGCATCAATTATTGTTTGTCTAAAGCAAAAAGAAATCCTTGAACATGGGTTCCTGTTGCCACTCTAAGCATATAAATGTACCTCTCTGCTCAACTGCATTGCCCACAGACGGTGCTAGTTTATGAAGCGCCATATGGAACAAAAATATGTGGCAACTTATTGAATGGGAACATTCTGTAAGAAAAATATTTTTGTTCCCATGCAGCAACGTTTCTATTAAATAGTTTCTAAATATGTAAAAAGAAAAAAAAAATACTCAGAGTGGCAATTGAATACCCTAAGGAGTCTAGAAAGCATGCAAAACAGCAATATTATTTTATAATGAAAACCAGATCGTGAGTGTATTATTTCTTCATACCCTTCTTTCCTTCGGCATTTATTTCTAAATATATGTTCCTTGGCTGATAAATCACATGATCTATTCACCCACAGCCCAGGGCCAGAGGCAGCCACTTATACAAAAGGACAATTGGTCACTCACAGAAATATGTGTCTCTTGTGTTTGGGAACTAAACCATCATTGCAACATCAGCAGTCTCTACTCCTGTGACTCCAGAGGTCTAGTCTGGCAAATAGTTCAGGATTGTTTCCAAACGTCAGCCCTGAGAACTCAAAGCGCCAAAGCCCTGGAAACTATAACGTGCAAGGGAATCACATAGGTGTTTTGTCAAACGCAGGTTCCGATTCAGAAGGTCTGGGATGGACCTAAGATTCAGGATTTCTAGCCCACTTCTGGGTGATTCTTTGGGGCTGGTTCTCATATCATGATTTGAATAGTAAGATACTAAAACAGGTTCAGGGCATCCAAACTTGACCTGTCTGCCTACACCTGTAGATGTCTTGAGATTTTTGTGCCTTTTTGTTTTTGGAAATCATTCTAATGAAGTCCCTGATCATCAAGAAACAAATTTATTTTATCAGTTTGCAAAGTTGTTAAGCCATTTTTTTTCCCTCCACAACATAATTTACATTTTGGGTCGCTGTTCCTTCCAAAGTTTATTTTGAAAAACAACATGTTCTACTATACATTTTTATTTAAATGAGTACCAATGCCAAGAAATCTACAATTTAGATTTCAAACCAGACTAAATTTTTACCTCTTACCTACACATTTAATGTTCTTTTTCAAGCATTTAATTGGAAGTGAGTATATATAAGGTCTACTGGAAAGTTCTGTCCATTTTTGGGATAAAACAAAATACAAATTTTTCTTGCTATCAATAAACTTTATTAAGTAATATAATTGCCATTATTATTGATTTCTTGGCAGCATGAGGGCAATCTGTATATCCCATTTTTGAAAAATGTTTTATCTTTTGATGTGAAAAATTGAACCAGTGCTTGTTTGATATCTTCATTTTTGAATTTTTTGCCCTTCAAAAAATTTTGTCAGGACAAAAACAAGTGATAGTTGGAGGGTGCTAAGTCCAGGGAATATGGTGGATGCAACAGAATTTCCCAGCCTAGTTCTGCATTTTTGACGAGTCCCCAGAGCAGCATGTGGCCTGACATTATCATGATGCGGTATGATGTTCTTCCTATTGAACATCGCCGGCCTCTTTTCTAAATTTTGTTTTAGTTAATTTGCTACATCAGTATGTATACATTAAGTGATCAAAATAGGCACACATACGCCAAATAAACGTGCTTACATGCCGAAACTTGTGATAGAAATGGACAGAACTTCCCGGTAGACCATATATATTCATTCATTAAAAAATGAAATTGAAATGTTGTATTGATCATCCCATATGAAATTCAGGACAACTTTCATTTGCTCCAGGATCAGAGGAAGGACCGGGGGGGGGGGGGGGGGGTTCACCCCAGATGTGTTTTTTTATTATTATTTTTGTATTTTAAAATTCTATTTTAAAGCGCTGGTTGGATAGCTCGGTTGGTTGGAACACCATCTCAAAGCACAGAGGTTGCTGGTTCAATCCCCCATCAAGGTACGTATAGGAACAGCTTGATGTTCCTCTCCTTCTGTCACTCTCTCTCTAAAAAAAAAGAAAAAAAGAAACATTTATTTTAAATTTTATTATTTTAAAATTGAGTATAGATCAGTGTCACATCAAAAAATAGCTCTTAAGTCATACACAGACCATGGAGGGCCCACCTATATTCAATTGTCTTCTCAAGATACAAAAATATTACATATCAGCTGGAGCTTATTGGCTTCTGTTTATTTTTAAAGAATTGTCAAAGTGCAAAAAAGTAGCAGACTGCATAGGACCTCTCTCAACTTGTTTCTCTTAACCACTCACCCCATGCCCCCGCCCAGCTCCAGAGCCCTCACAATGGTCTCAGTAGGAAGGTAGAAGCTGTGCCCAGGAGGCCTTGCAAATCCCGTGACTAGGTCTGTGTCACAGCCACACCTAGCTCAGCATTCTCCCATCGACTGCCAGATCTGACTCACATTGGTCCCCAACTCAGCATGTCCCCCAGGTCTCACAGCATATTTACTTTACAGCCAGCTCACAGGGGGAAGCTGGATATTTTTAAATATCTATAGTTAGTGAGTTTGGAGTCACCACAGATTTGCCATCACACTTCAGTTTTGAACCTCAGTGCTACCTCAAATATGTTGCGAGTACTTCTGACTTCTGAATACCACCCCCCCCCCCCAAAGACAGTAGTAAAGAAACGTAACAGCTTACTGCCTTTGCCCAGTGACAGACTGTTTATACCTGTTATCCCCCTCTACTTACTTTTGGTTGCTTTTAACAATTTTCTAAATTTTCTTTGGATAATGTAAACTAGAATTCCATCTAGACCAGCACCTAGCACACAGACGAACTTAGTAGGTTGATTAAAGAGGGAGCTGAATGAACGGTGGCCTCCGTAAATAACAGAAGTGACCATAACAGTAACAGATGACATATAAGGGTGAATTGTTGACATTTTCCGAAGCTTTCACATACGTCACCTCAGGGATCTTCACTGTGGCTGTGGTGGCGGGGTGGGGAGGATAACCAGGCTTCATCAGTGGGAAAGCTGGCTCACAGCGAAAGTGATTTGTCAAGGCCACCAAGAAGTAAGTGACAGAGCCATGATTTCCATCTGGGTCTTTCATTCCTATTCTCACACATTTCACTCTGCACCCCACTTTGCCTCAGGCAAGGCTGAGAGACAGAGTTTTGAACCCAGAATTGATGAGACCAGTCTGACTGTATTTCCAGTATGCCACCATTATGTCTTAAGACAATTTTCTTGGCCCAAACATCTAAATTCTAAAATTAAAAAAAATTCATACATTCAGAATCTAACCTGGGTCAGTTTGCATTACAGGGCTGATTTGGGAGGACACCACAGGATGTAAAGTGGAAACCGACTATCCGGGGCTCCCAATTCCCACTCTTTTTAAGCTACCTCCCCTTTTCTTCTGTTTCATATATTGAAATACCATTTTTAAAATAACCCACTCTTGGCCCTGGCTGGTTGGTTCAGTGGTGGAGCGTCGGCCTGGTGTGTGGAAGTCCTGGGTTCAATTCCCAGCCAGGGCACACAGGAGAAGCACCCACCTGCTCCTCTCCCCTTCCCCCTCTTCTTTCTCTCTCTCTCTCTTCCCCTCCCACAGCAAAGGCTCCATTGGAGCAAAGTTGGCCTGAGTGCTGAGAATGGCTCCATGGCCTCCGTGTCAGGCATTTGAATGGCTCCAGTTGCAATCAGATCAATGCCCCAGATGGGCAGAGAATCGCCCCCTAGTGGGCTTGCCAGGTGGATTCTGGTCGAGCACATGCAGGAGTCTGTTTCTCTGCCTCCCCGCTCCTCACTTGAGAAAAATACAAATAATAATAATAATAATAATGAAATGCACCCACTCTTAAAGGGGCCCAAGGTCAGGAGCCCCAGACCCATGTTTAGCACTCAGTCACCATCTAGGTCTGGTTAGCTTGGAATACTGCTCATTACCACTCTGTGACTCAGTTTCCTCCCAAATGAACCAGTAGAGCTATTGTCAGGAGCAAATGAAGCAATCCAGTCTTCCTCCGGGGTAAAGTGCAATGCATTCTCCCATGCATGCCTGTGCTAGGGAAGGGGGCAAGGGATGGGGGGGGGGTGATAGTTCAGATAAGGGAAAAGCCATCAAGAATTCTCTACAGCCTAGAGAATGGTAGAACCTGGAGGGAAGTTCCCATAACTTTCCCAAAGAGCATCCTCTCCTGGGAAAGGGCTCGCATGGTCCTGCAGAAGAATTTGACCCTTTTTCTGTTCCCCATTAGGAAAGTTGCTGTCATCAAGAGAAGTGGAATCTTTGGGGAAAGGAAGGGTGTTTGCCGTGTTAATACTCAGTTCTTCCCAGCAGGGCCCATGAGAAGACCATTCGGAGTACACCTCGTGGGAATAGACCGAGAGTCTTCCTGAACTGATAGCCTGGGAGCAAGCAGGACATCAAAAGCTGGCTTAAGTGAGTCCATAACTTGTAACTGAAATCACATAATTTGACTATGAGACATTTCCCCTCCGCCCTTGTGGTTCAACATCATTGCAACCTGTAGGGGCAGCAGCGAGAAACAGAAGTAAGGCAAGGAGGTTGCGTTGAATGTCTGGGTTTAATCTCCGGTTTCATTCCTGCTCTGTCATTTGTAAACTGTGTGATTCAGTTTTCCCGTAAGTGAAATGGGTTTATCTTGGGATCTGAACAGGTAGTAACTAATGCTTTTCTCCTCCTTCAAATAATCTGAATAAAATTAAAATAGACATGAGTCAAATTGGGAGGAAGGGAGTCAACATCAACTTCATAACTCGTCCATCTTGATTTGGGAGTGCAGCCGGGACCTAGAGCCAGAAATGCCTAATATTTCTAATCTTCTACCCTTTCTAAAACCTGAACCAAATTCAGGCAGAACAGCTACAAAGTCATAGCCAACTATCTATCTTCCTCGAAGGTCACTCTGGACAACAAAGAAGAGGATAATGGAGATTAGAGGATGACATCACTTCCCAAAACGAGAAGAGGAAACAGGAACTCTATGACCTCCACTCACCCAGGAAGAGAACAGCAGGCCGGTGGGTGTGCAGACCCAGTTTAGCGTTTGCTGGACAGAGGAGTCCCAGCTGGGTGTAGTCATCCTCCCACACTCTTTCTAGCAGGAAATTTTTAGGCAGAGACATCACAAATCCTCTTCCCTTTTTTTCCCAATCATTGCTTTTCCTTGTTTTATCTCCTGATCCTTCTCAGGCTCCTTGACTGGGTCCTTTTCAATGAAGGTCAGCATCTCCCAGCTGTGGTTCTTTCCTCTTTATCCCCTGCTGCCTGCCCTGTCTGGGTGACCCCACCCACTCCCCCGTCTTCAACCCTACAGCCTGCGTCTGAGCTGAGCTCCAGGCGTCGGTCTCCGCCCTGACTCCCATCTCCAGCCGCTGCAGGTCCACCTGCATTTCCTTTGAACATCGCAGAGGCAGCTGACGTTCCCATCCCCCTTCCCTTACACTGCTCCTCTTTCTTGTATCCGCCAGCTCTAGTTTTCCAATCATTCCCCCTAACAAAAATCTCCACGTTATCCCCAGTTGCCAGTTCCTTCATACTCCCCGTACTGAAGACACACTCAGTTCTATCAGTCTTCTCCATCCGGCCCGGCCCGGCCCGGCCTGGCCCTGCCATAGACTGGAGTTGATCTTTCTCCTGCCTCCTTAGGCTGACCTCGTCAGTGATCTTCCAGGTACAAGTCTCAACTGTCCAGTATGTTCTCGGCCCTCACTCACAGTTAGGTTTATTTGCAAAGTCTATTTCTCTCTCAAACACACACATAGCTCACAAACTTGCAAGACACTTTTGACCCCCTTCACCCGATGCTGAGTCCTAATTTCTTAGAATGACCTGCAAGGCCACTAGTGTCCAGTCCTTTTTGCCTTGTTCCCTTCCATTCACCCCCCCCCCCAAGCCTTAGGACGTGATGGCACAATTCATATCACCATTCCCAGAAGAGTCCATGCCTTCTAACACCTCTGTCTGTGCCCCTCCTGTGCTCTTACTTTCAATGTCCCTCCCCAATCCACACACCTATTCCCTATCTTGTAAACATTGTTCCTTAAAGGATAATCTCAGCTGTCCCTGCCTTGGCAAAGCCTTCCTTGCCTCCCCTGTTTTTTAGTTAAGTCCCTTCTGTGTGCCCTCAATAATTCCTTGCTCTAACAGAGTTATGCATAATCACATTGTAGGTAATCCATTGGCATTTATAAGTCTCCCATTATAATGGTAGCTTCTTGAGAACAGAGATTTTTTTTTTTTTTTTAATCTATTTTCAGTATCTGGACATTGGCCCCTCTTAGATTTAATCACGGTGCCATTTATCGCATGCAGAGAGAGATGGAAGAATGAAGGCTGGTTTCCGTGAGCGTGATAAAGTGCCCCCATTAACCGCAGGTCTGGGACTCAGGAAACAGCCGCAGACAGCGGGGTGGCCTCTCCTTGGCCTTGTGAACTTAGACAACTGCCTCCTCTATGCTGAGTTTGAGTCTTCAGTCTGAACAATGGTCAAATAATAACTAAACAGCTCTCCTAATGGATATTTATGGCCACATGAGAAATTACTTGTTTTAGACTATTTTCATGTCTAATGCATAAGCTGAATATAGTAAGTATGTCCCTGTTACTACCGGAATTAAACTTTCTGGCTAAACAGGGTGATCTTTCATCTCAAATATTTTGTCATAAATGAGTGAAAAGATGCTACATATACAGAATATTTAAAGACTTAAACATGCAGAGCTCCATTAGTCATTAGTTGCATCTTGATTTTATATCTAGAGTTAGTTACTGTTCTTTTCATAAATCTTTATTTTGAAGTCATACCCCTCCCAGGATGTGACGTCAGACCAGCTTGTCTTCAAAAACTCTAACATTTTGAGAAAGTAAGAGTAACAGGTACACTGCTGTGGTATTAAAACTCAACCTATATTAGAATCTCTCCTAAGAGAATAATTTTTAATACAGAAAACTCTTAATGCATTGAGACTTTGACACAATATATTTTTCTGTAAGAGGGAGAAAATAGAAACAACCAAATTGTCCAACAGGAGGACCACAGTGAAATGAATTATAGTGTTTTTGTGTGATGGAAAAGAATGCCGCCATTATAGTTCATCTCGGAAGGCTTTGTGGCAATGTGGGGAAGATCTATGTGAAGTACGTTAAGATGCTATGTGAAGAAGCAAAATAGGCCCTGGCCAACTGGCTGAGCGGTAGAGCATTGACCTGACGTGTAGAAGTCCCGGGTTTGATTCCCGATCAGGGCACACAGGAGAAGTGACCATCGCTTCTCCACCCCTCCCCCTTCCCTTCTCTCTCTCTCACTCTCACTCTCTCTTTTCCTCTCCCGCATCCATGGCTTGATTGGAGTGAGTTGGCTCCAGGTGGGTGCTGAGGATGGCTCTGTAGTCCCCACTTCGGGCACTAAAGAAATAAATGGCTCTTTTGCCAAGTGACAACCCCAGATGGGCAGAGCATTGCCCCCTAATGACTTTAAACATAGAGGGCGAGATGTACTCAAAGCAGGACCCTGAACTGTCTCCACTTTAAACAATTCTTTCAGCTGCCTATATATGTGTTTAACAAAACCACCTTCTCTTTAACTTGAGAGCCCATTTATACATTGAAGAGAAAGGGTTCTCTTGGCCATTCATACCTCCAACTGATGGTACCAACCATTTGCGCTGGTTCCTCCCAGCTGCTTCCATATTCAGACTGTCCCTGGACTCCTCAGATTCCTCTGGATGTCCCATTCTGGGTGGCACCAACTAGATGGGAATTACTACCTGGATATTTCTCTGTCAGTAAGAGCAAAACAAGGGACAGTTCTTGGGTATTTTCCAAGAAAAATATTTTTCTTCTTTAGGAAAAACAAAGCAAATGTATTTGCATTTAGAAATATCCACGTTATGTAGGTTGTGTGCAAATTCAACTCCCCAGCTTCTGATTTTCATTAGATATTTCATGTGTGGGGGGAATATTGTCATCATTACTAATGGTGCTTTTGTTTAATTTCTTGATACAGCATCATCAAATAAACTCCCAGAAAGGAGTTCTGATCATGACAGAGAAGGGTAGTTTGTTTCTGCAAAGGGAGTGCTTTTCGATTTGGAATAAGCAGGAGCTTGGGAACGTAAGGACCTGGTGACTTGGCAGAAAACGTTATGGAATGCAGCTACATGGATGTTTCCAGGTTTCTGCATAATATGGCCCTTTGAATCAGACAGGGAGAAGCCCTTCATGAACCTTACCACCTTCCCTCTGAACGGACTTGGCTCTGCCGTCCTGCACTAGACCACGGAATTATGCTGATTTCAGACAGCCTACACCTCAACAGATAGCCTGTGTGCAGATCCCTGCCACCACGCTCTTAAATAAACCACTGAACGGTTCAGAATAAAAGGCGATAAAAGGGAATAAGCAGACTCACAGGAAATTGGCAAAATGACAAAAGCTGTGCACACACCCAGACTCTAAATCAAGCCACACACATTTATTTGCCTTGCTCTGTTCTCGTCCCTCAGCAAGAAGCTGAGACCCAACATCTTTCCTACCTGTTATTCCTTTAAGGAAATGAGATTTGAAACATGATAGACTATAAAAGAAATGTGTTTAAGCAAAGCTGCCTACAACCTTTCAAGTGTTTCTAGTTTCTGCTATGGAGAGAAACCCCAGGGAAAATACTAACAAAGGAGAAAACCTTGAAATGGATTAGAAATAGGACACATGTCTTTGATCTTCGATATGCTTTCTTCGGTTTGTTTACCGTTGGGAGAAGGAACCTTCGCAGGTGAGTTGTAGAGTTCTAGAGGTAGGAAAGAGTGGTGGGACACATCCTTATCTGAACTAAATGCTTGAGTGTCTGAACATCAAAAGAGTCAGGAACGCTTCTGCCATGTTCTGCTCCTTAGAAACCTTCAATGACTCTCCCATACCCACAGAATAAAGCCTTGAGTTTGGATTCCACCACAATTCTGTACCAATTTCCTTCTTTGTTTTGTCTCCTGGAACTGCGTCATGTTCATACTCCACTTTAGCCTAAAGATTCATGTCTCGCATTAATAGTTAAGAACACTCAGCTCCCCCATATATTAGCAACTATGCAACCCAGGGTACATTCCTCTTCTCCTGACCTTCCTGCCCCTCATCTGGAAACTGAGAATGACAATCAGCTAGATCTCAGAAAGTCATAGGGAGTGCATGGCAAGGGGCCGATGGTCCCAGTGTGTCCAGGACCGAGAGGCATCCTGGTGTGCTAAAACAGAAAAATCCCACACAGAGTGGGATGAGTTAGTATTTGCAAATAAAACATTTAGCACTGTGTTTAGCATATAATAAATATGATGATACACACACACACACACACACACACACACACACACACACATACTTTCTCTTTCCTGAACATGTCTTGTATTTCCTCTCCCCAAGCTTTTGTCCCCTGCCACCCCAGTGCCCACCCCTAAAACCTCTTATCCTTTCTCCTTTGCTTATCAAAATCCTATTCATCCTATGTCCCCGACCAGACTGGACCCTAGTGAGGGTGGGCCCCATTTACTCACACTTGTGTTTTCTGCAGCATTTGGCAGAGTCACCGTCCCACGGCCAAGGGGTGCCCCATGTTTGTTGGTGTATTACTTAGTGTCCATTTTTCACTTTAGGACAGATTTCATATCGGTAACTATATCAAATATATAGAAAATACTCTTTCCCCTGCAAGTATTTGCTGCCTATATGGTACACACATGCCACAGTGGCAATATCTAATGCCAAAGTATCAAGTAATAAACTTATAGTTGCTCTGTATTCACAGCTAACTTTCGCAATTGCTATTGAGTTGTCTCAATATTTCCTAAACTATCACACCTATAAGGGACAGCTATATCATCCAGAGGAGTCAGACTCCCCTTTTCAGTTCCTTGTAAAATGACTCAATGCATTTTTATTGGCATCACTAGAAGAAATTCTGACATTGCAGGGTCATGCTTTTGTGCTGCTCCCTGGAATGTTTTAGAATGTTCTTTTTGGGAGAGATTGTATTTCACCATTTCCTTTGTGTAAATATAACACTTAATTACCAACACAAAGAAACCATTCTCTGAGACCTAAATTGCTTATTAACAAAAGATTTGAAATGGACTTGAGTTTCAAAAGGCAGCAGAAGAAATTGAAGACATGTATCTTTAAACAATAATTACACTGCTGAAAATTATATACTGAATATAATTTTGCAGATTCAATTTTCTTGTTATTGGCGGAAAGACAGAAGATTAATTCTATAAATTTAAAAGTGTCTGGATTTGTTTTTTTCAAAACTTGACTTAAAATGTGGTATTTCAAATTTGGAGGTTGTGTTCCTTATTCCACAGTTCAATGGGCAACTGTTTGAAGAGATAAATCCACTTTTATGACGACAGTCTCAGAAAAGTTTACGAGCAAACCATCCTTTTATTTTGCTTATGTCTTCCCATCTATTACAATTGGAGCCGCATGGAATGCTGATTATTCAATTTTCAGAATCAAGCTTATTATGTTTCCCATCTCATTCCAGAGTTCATCGAATCTGAGACCCAACTATAATATGTGGATGCAATTGCTATTGTTTGCTTTCATTAATACAAGCATATGTTCTTTTCCTCTGTTCCAATTCTTAAAATAAAAATTGCATTAATAGGTTCTTTAGATCTGAATCCAGAATGACTGACAAATTCTGAATTCAATTTAGAAGAATAAGTTTAAGGTCAAGAGTGGCTTCTGACCCACCAGGTCACAGTAAATGGGCAGTGAGGATTCTTTAATATCAAACCCTTCCTCAAAAGAGATACATAACCACAGCCTCCCTGGGCCCTGGAATCTTTATTAAAGAGCCTGCAATAATCATCAGCCACAAAGGTCTAAATTACCAGGGCCTTCTGTGGTCTGGAATGACCACTACCCCACCCCTTACCCCGCCCAGTCACACACATACATGCATCCATACTGTTTTAGGATAAAGAGCCAAATAACAAAAAACAAAAACTCCACATATCAAAAAATATATATTTGTATTATATACCCTCAATTCAATAAACATCTAATATAATCGGGACATTTTTCACATAATATATGGCAGAATTTTTTTTTTTTGACTGATGGCTGTTGATTGCAATTGCAATAAAGGATACCGGATAGCTAACTGGGCTCAAATTTGAAAACAGAGCCTAGCAACTGTTTCTAAACAGTGTCCCTCATGCAAACTGAGCTTCAGGGAGAAGCATGCACTGAACTGCCTGTGCACTAAGCTGCCTGCCTTCCACACTGAACTGCCTGTCTGCACTGTGTTCCTGCCATCTGAGCCAACCTTTATAAAGGAGTTCCTGGAATTCTACTTCAACCAATGGGACTGAGACTTTTCCTGTCTAATGGAGATGTGCAGCTATAGCCCCATCAGCATCTCCACTGACCAATCAGATATGCTCCTTTCTGACCAATCAGGACTTTGTTTTTGGGACCAATCAAACTACAAGGATTTGGAGTCCTCATTTGCATGAGGATTGACCAAACAGAGAACAGGGGTGAGGACTGTTCTCTGTATTTGTCAGCTCGTCTCTGGCACAGGGAGCACACTGTCCCTTTCCACCAAAGACTGAAGACTGGAGCCCCCACCCCCATGGAACAGAGGTGTCTAGCTGGAGAGGCGTCTTCCCCAAGGACTTCCTCACCCCAAGGCCGCTTCTTCCCAGGGTGACCTTGCAGCTATGCTGTATTACAATTGAGCTGTTTGCACGAAATAAAATTTCCTTCTTCACCACACCCCAAATTAAGGATTCCTGTTGGCATTGAATGGGACCGTCAGCTGACAAGGCAAAAAGATGTTACGAAATAGTGGTTAAGAATATAAGAATATGGTCTTTTCATGGACAAGAGTGTGGTGGTTAGGGGGGGGTGCAGGAGGGAAGGAGGGGAGGGGGAGGGGGAGGAGCACAAAGAAAACTAGATAAAAGGTGACGGAGGACAATCTGACTTTGGGTGATGGGTATGCAACATAATTGAATGACAAGATAACCTGGACATGTTTTCTTTGAATATATGTACCCTGATTTATTGATGTCACCCCATTAACATTAATAAAAATTTATAAAAAAATAAAAATTAAAAAATTTAAAAAATGATTTCTAATTTAAAAAAAAAAAAAAGAATATGGTCTTTCTAGCGTGAGGAGGACCCGGGTTTGATTCCCGGCCAGGGCACACAGGAGAAGCGCCCATTTGCTTCTCCACCCCTCCACCGCGCCTTCCTCTCTGTCGCTCTCTTTCTCTCTCGCAGCCAAGGCTCCATTGGAGCAAAGATGGCCTGGGCGCTGGGGATGGCTCTGTGGCCTCTGCCTCAGGCGCTAGAGTGGCTCTGGTCGCAACATGGTGACGCCCAGGATGGGCAGAGCATCGCTCCCTGGTGGGCAGAGCGCCGCCCCATGGTGGGCGTGCCGGGTGGATCCCGGTCGGGCGCATGCAGGAGTCTGTCTGTTTCTCCGTTTCCAGCTTCAGAAAAATGCAAAAAAAAAAAAGAATATGGTCTTTACAGTTGGCCAAATCTGGTTTTAAACCAGGTCCTGCCATTAGCTAGCTCAGTGGTCTTGGGCAAGCCCCTTAAACACTGACCCACTAACCCCAGACTCCTTAGCTCTGATGTGGGGATAATGGCCCTCTCACACAGGTAAGATGAGGCTGAGATGAGCTGCTTGATGCCAAGAATCCCCATGACCCAGCCTCCATGATGCTCATGTCACTGTGGTAGGGCTCACCACACTGTAACAACATGCCTGGCACTGCACTGAACCTCGGCTTTGACTAAACAGATTCCGCTCTTGAACTTACACGATGGCTACAACCATTGCCAGTGGTGGTGAAGATAGGAATTCCTGTTTTACAGACATAAGAAGATTCAGATAAATAGAATATCTTGCTCCTAGCAAATACTTATCATATGCCAGATATTGTCTGTCTTACATGTTTTATATACACTCCCTCAACAGTTTCCCATAGTAACCCGATGAAGGGGCTACCGTTATTATCCCCATGTTCTACAGATAAGAAAACTGAGGTTGAGAGATTAAGTTCTTTGTCCAAGTAACAGATCAGGTAGGTAGGAGCGCTGCCTCTTCCAGTTTTCGCTGCGATAGAAAGCTTTCAGTTACCTTGAGCCTCCATTTTCTACAGGTTCAAGGTGAGCATCTTCGTTGCGCTCAGAGGCCAAGGAGCACAGAGCCCAAGGCATGTCAGAAAGGACAGTTTTAACCCGGAGCTGAGCTCAAGGCAAATGGGGACCTGCAGCAGGTCTTCTGAACTGAGGATCCAGGTCTTGACCTGGAACCACGTGCCAACAGTGACTTCTAAGGGGTCACGAAGAAAAGCATAACGTCTCAAATCAGGAGCACTCTGTTCTCTAGGCTCTGCCCATGGGGGTCGAGGGTGGCCAGCAGGACTCATGTTAGAATTCCCTGACAGTAAACGGTGGCTGCCCCTGAGGGAAGATCCGGTTCTTTCCGCCCAGGGGCCCCGAGTTTTGAGGACAGCATTTGGTCAAAAAGAGGTAATGCTTTCTAGGAACTGAGCAGACGGTGCTCTCCTGGGAGTCAGCAGTGAGTCAAGGGCAGAGGGAAGCCTGACAGGCAGGCCACCTGGCCTTAAACTGGGCAGGAAAAGGACAAATCCAGCCTGGCCAGGCGGTGGCGCAGTGGATCAAGTGTCAACCTGGGATGCTGAGGACCCAGGTTTGAAACCCTGAGGTCACTGGCTTGAGAGTGGGATCATAGACATGACCGCATGGTCGCTGGCTTGAGCCCAAAGGCTCCTGGCATGAAGTCCAAAGTCAGTGGCCTGAGCAAGGGGTCACTGGCTTGTCTGAAGCCATTCTCCCCCACCCCCCCTTGTCAAGGCACATATGAAAAGCAATCAGTGAACAACTATAAAGTGTTGCAACTTCAAGTTGATGCTCCCATCTCTCTCAATAAAGACGTAAATAGGACAACTGCACTCACCGAGTAGGCAGTGGACCGTTGCCCAACCTCATCCCTCCCAGGCCGGTTGCCGGGAGCCGAGCTGGGCCGTCGGTGCCTGTGCTGGCCGGGAGGAGCGTGAGGGCCGAACCTGGGCCCAGGCCGGACGTGGCCTCAGGCTGCGTGAACCTGTGCAATCCCCCACCAGAGGGATGCTTCTGTGACTCTCACACGAGCTCTGTCCTCCACCCGGGGCTGCCCTGTCTAGTTCTAGTCCTGCTCCTCTCTGTGTGACCCCGACTGAGTTGCCAGCCCCTTTGAGCTTTAGTTCCTTCGCCGAGAGGACAAGGAGATTGTCCTGGGTGGTACCCGAGGGCTCCACCTCCTAAAACAGGGTGACTTCCCCCCCCTTTTGGAAGTCTCTGAGTAGTTTCAACTCAGTCCTTCCAAGTAAGGATTTGAAGAATTTAAATTAGTCTACAAGTTGGATGTTACCTTATTAATGAGCTCCAGCATGAACTAAGTTGCAGGCTCTAGATTCAAAGATTTAAACTGATTGCACATTTCTGCTATTAGTTTTTATAATAAGTCATTTTTAAAAAGAATTTTTAGGTTTTCAGAATGACTTTAATTTATTGATTTCAGTGAAAAGAGTAAGGGGAAGAGAGGAAGAGAGGGAGAGAGGGAGAGAGGGAGAGAGAGAAACATTGAACTGCTCCTGTATGTGCCCTGACTAGGGATCGAACCGGCAACCTCTTGTGCTTTGGAACAATGCTCTAACGTAACCAACTGAGCCATCCAGTCAGGGCTGGAATGATTTTAAATAACACTAATTACCTTTAATCTACTGACTCTGCACAACTAGTATGTTCATTTGTGCCTCCTCTCCCACAGTTGGCATCCATCCACCCAGTTATACTGATAGACCCACAATCACTATATCTATACATTCGGTAACTTTTCTCACTTGATACCTTAAACATTTTCCATGTATCCAAGTCTCTCTAATTATCATTTCCATGAATGCATTATCTTTCATCACAGTCCATGCCCAAAAATTTACTTAACAACTTCCAGAATGCTTGCTTCCAATTTCTTCATGCTGGTATCGATAATGTTGCTAATTAACATCTTTTATACACACAGTTTTTTCTCCCCCTTATGAGTTATTGACTCTTAAAGGGGAAAAAAGCCCTCATGTATTTGGAAAGTTACTGCTGGAATCTGCGAAGCGATTTTACATCCTCAAAATATGCCTGTGTAGAAGCTGCAGCGCTCTGCCCCTTATCAGCAAGAAGGGAAGGTTTGGGACACAAATTTAATCAGCTACCCCTTTTGAAGAGATGCGTGAAAACCATCTTGTGGGATTTGGGCAAGTCCGTTTATTGTCCCTCTTTTTTCTTTTCGTCTTTTAAAGAAGCTTGTGGACAAAGTGATTCACTATTATGGAGATAATTAGGTCCTCATGCAGAATCCAGGAGGCAAGACAGAGTGACCCTCCTCCTATCCCACATCTGTCCCTTACAAACCAGCGTTTTCATATATAACAGTGCCGCCTGAATAACTACCCATCCAATTTAAAATTCAATCCCAAAGCAAAGAGAGAGCCATTTCTGTTTAAATGCAGTACATCAGACACAGCAAATATGACACTCCAAATCAGAAAGGGCTATGAACAATTTCAACCACACTTGGAAGCATCATTTTTAACATGCGGCGAATGTTGCCAATTTCAGGCATAAGAATAGACATTCTGGTGCCTGAGTTGCTAAACTCTATCTTGTTTTAAACAACAAAAAAAAACTTTTTAAAGAAATCAAGTAATTTTCATTTTATGGGAAACTGGAGTTACTACCAAATGCAAAAAAAATTCAAATAAAACCAGATGAAAGCCACACCCAAAGTAACACTTTAAAAGGGAAGCCTTGAAGCTGGTGCCCTTTCCCAAAGGCATCACCAGGCAGGGGCTGCGAGAAAGTCTGGCCTGAAAATATCTCATGAAGTGAAATTTAGGTCATTGTTATTCATTGTGTTATGCAGAGTCACAGACCTCAGGAAAACGCACTAATACACCATCACGCCCAGCTTAATAGTCTCCCCTCATTCGGCGCCATAATGATAAATGAAACGCCATTAGCATAAAGCAAGCCCATTTCTCGTCGTCTGTGGAGCCCAGGACCGCGACAGAATGAGAGTGCAGAGAATTGATTGTTCGCAGTTCAAAGGAAAAACGTATGATGTTTCCTAACCTCGTGCAGAAGCTCATATGGAAGTCTAAGCCCTGAGAAGGGTTAGGGGGTCTTCAGACCTAGGTATATGGACTGGAATAAGTCTTGGAAACCAAAGTTGCGAATTCGATCCCAGTACAGGGCACATACAAGAATCAATCAATGAATGCATAAATAACTGGAACAACGAATCTCTCTGCTTTCTTTTTTTTTTTCTCTCTCTCTCTCCTCCTTCCTCTTTCTAAAAAAATAATCAATAAATAAATTTTAAAAGATCAGAAGAGCAGGAAGTTGGATGCTCCCAAGGGCCTTTCCCTTGCTCTGTAGGGCCCCCTTACTCAGTCATTATACAAACACCTTTGCTCCATTCCTATCATGGGCCAGGTGCTCTGCTGAGCCCTGGGGGGACAGATTGAAGACAGACAGACAAGATCCTGCTCTCGTGGAGTTTAGCTTCTAGTGAGAGGACATGATGATAAACAACTTTAAAAATGACACTTGATTACCACCTTTCACTGCAGAAATTCTGTAACAGGGTAACTGGTTGGTTAGGGTTATGAGTTTCAGTTGATATATGATTTTTTTTTTTTTTTTGTATTTTTCTCAAGTGAGAAGCGGGAAGGCAGAGACAGACTCCCGCATGTGCCGCAACTGGGATCCACCTGGCAAGCCCACTAGGGGGCGATGCTCTGCCCATCTGGAGTGTTGCTTTGTTTCAACCAGAGCCACTTTAGCACCTGAGGAGAGGCCGTGGTGCCATCCTTAGTGCCTGGGCCAACTTGCTCCGGTGGAGCCCCAGCTGTGGGAGGGGAAGAGAGAGAGCGAAAGGAAAGGGGGAAGGGTAGAGAAGCAGATGGTCACTTCTCCTGTGTGCCCTGACTGGAAATGGAACCCGGGACATCCACATGCTGGTCCAACGCTCTACCACTGATCCGACCAGCCAGGGCCAGATGACATGATTTTTAAGGGTATGTCCCACATGGGATATGCTTGTATTTAAAAAATTCATTTTTTACCTGCAATTTAGATTGAACAGAGATTCCAATATTTGATCTGACAACCCACAGAGTGGGCAGTGGGTGAGAGCAACATAAAATGGGGGAATCAAAGACCTTTTCAAGTTGGGAGCAGCCTTTCTTTTACATGCCTTCTCGCCTCTCAGTACACACTTCCGGTTCCCACTGCGTATTTAACAACCTAATAGCACTTTTTATCCACAACCACTTTTATATGCATTTTTGTGGGAACACCATCTAAGCCCTGTGAATTAAACTTTATCATGTTCCTCATGTTACAGATGAAGAACAGAGGCTTGGAGAAGTCACACAGGTGGTTGTGACTCCATGAAGACAAGCCACCGAACCAGGACTCTAGATCCTGTAAGAACATCCTCCTGGCACCTGACTGGCATCTAACAGGTGTTAAATAAAATATATGTTGACTTGAACTAAATACAGTGTGCTGGAAGTAGAAGCACCTGACAATTAGCTTTTTGATTGCAGTGCAAGTGCCCGACATTAAGCTGTTGATAGCTGGGCATCCACTTCAAAGACAGCCATCCTGAATAAACACATTGCCAACCACAGGACATAAAGAGCCAGACTATCCTTCTGTGAAGTACCCCTTTTAGAAAACCCTCTTTGAGGTAGATGTATAATTGACTGACAAGCTTTTTCCTTCCAGCACTTTAATTCATGATCTTATGTTTTAAACTCACCAATAAAGAGTGAACCAGTGGAATCAGGCACCCCACTCTCGACCCTAAGGGCAGAACCCTAGGTTCTCTCTCTCTCTGTCTCCCTTTTCCTTTCCCTGTGACCTCACTATGAGGTCCTAGGCATGCTGTGTACCCTCTAGAACTTGTGAGTAACAAACCCCATCTTTTCCAAGTACCCTGATGATTGCTGTTGAGAGCATCTTGCAATCATAATAAGAACACGGCTGGTCTAGCTCCACATGGGCTCTGGCTGGGGAAATGTCTGAGGGCTCGCCACAAATATATAGATAATAGAGTTTTGTTTTGGTTTTTTTTTTCACTTTTTCTGAAGCTGGAAACAGGGAGAGACAGTCAGACAGACTCCCGCATGCGCCCAACCGGGATCCACCCGGCTCTGCCCATCCTGGGCGTCGCCATGTTGCGACCAGAGCCACTCTAGCGCCTGAGGCAGAGGCCACAGAGCCATCCCCAGCGCCCGGGCCATCTTTGCTCCAGTGGAGCCTTGGCTGCGGGAGGGGAAGAGAGAGACAGAGAGGAAAGCGCGGCGGAGGGGTGGAGAAGCAAATGGGCGCTTCTCCGTGTGCCCTGGCCGGGAATCAAACCCAGGTCCTCCGCACTCTAGGCCGACGCTCTACCGCTGAGCCAACCGGCCAGGGCCAGATAATAGGGTTTTGATTAGCAAAGACTCAGATTTGAATTGAGGCTCAGAGGCATTCTAACTCTGTCCCACAAGTCACCTAACTGCTCCCTGGTGGGTTTATCCTCATTTTACAGATAATTATTTTTCTTTTTTTCTTGGTGACAGAGACAGAGAAAGGGACAGATAGGGACAGATTGAGAGAGAGAGACAGAGAGAGAGATGAGAAGCATCAATTTGTTGCAGCACCTTAGTTGTTCATTGATTGCTTTCTCATATGTGCCTTGACCGGGGGGCTACAGCAGACCAAGTGACCCCTTGCTCAAGCCAGCGACCTTGGGTCTAAGCTGGAGAGCTTTGCTCAAACCAGATGAGCCCGCGCTCAAGCCGGCGACCTTGGGCCCTCGAACCTGGGTCCTTCACATCCCAGTCCGATGCTCTATCCATTGCGCTACTGCCTGGTCAGGTTACAGATAACTGTTTCGAAGATTCATTCACTCAACAAATACAGTGAGTGTTGACTGGCTGCCAGGCTCTGCTCCAGGAATTGGAATGCCAAGAGAGAGAACTCCCTGTAGGGAGCTTACATGCCAAGCCAGGGAACAGGAACAGGGTGCTGGGACATGAGGTTGGACCAAAGCGTTTGGACTTGATTCTAAGTGTAATGGAAACCACTGGGGGGTTTTGATCAGGACCAGAACTTCACCTGATCATTTTTAAAACAATCTCTCTGGCCACTGTGTGGAGATCAGATCATAAGGAGCAGGGATCCTGACTGGGAGGCGTGTCTGCATGATGACTAGGATGGATGTGATGTGAAGCTGGAAAGAAATGGACTGATGGGGGGAGGTCACATTTTGAAGATAAGTCCCTAAAAACTGTGGAAGACAGAGAAATCAAGGAGGGAATCTGGGTTCTAGGTTAAACGAGGCAGTTTTTAGTGTCAAGGAGGAAACAAATGTATGTAAAGCAGCCTGAAGGTGTCTAACATAGCAGGTGCCTCAGTCGAGATCCCTGCGGGTGCACTGAATGAGGGGCTGCATGTCCGGGGCAGGAAGGAGACCAGACATACTTGGCAGGAAAAGGCTGCCCAGGGACCATGAGAGTACCTGTCGGGTTCCCTTCTCAGCCTGGCTGAGTGTGCTCACTTATCACTGCAGCCAGGGGCCACAGCCTTATGCGCAGGACATTGGGCAAGACATCCTGTGGGGAATTGGGAAATGCCATGATGAATGAGAAGCAGGATGGGGTAGGGGCTTCTGGACCTAAGGGCCCAGTGGGAAACGGCCACGCACATAAATAACAGGCAGACAATTCCTACATATACACGGCCAACTCCACACCTTTGTGGCTGTGGAGAAACCCTCGAACTTCCAATGGGGCTAGAACAGCCACATGACCCTGGCCCACAGGTCCAGGTCCTCCTCTCGGAGCTGTGCTTTGGGGGGGGGGGGCAGCAGAGGGGTTAGCGGGGGCAGATTAGAGTCAGAGGACTGAACTTGTTTGGAGAGACTGACTTTCTCGACCCAGCTCTGCTCAGTGCTGGGCAAAGCACCAAATGTTTACATCTTTTCTCGCCCTTGTTTTCACTACAACACTGTGATATGGATGGGAGCGTCACCACTTTATGGATAAGCAGCCTCAGAGAGATGAACTTGCTTGCCTCATGTCCCACAGCTTGAGTGTAGGGCTTCACCCTCGTGGGGTTCCCAGCAGGTCAATCATCCTGTCTTATTCCCTACTGAATCCCCACATTTGTTAAATGGATTAAAAAATATCCCCAGGCCCTGGCTGGTTGGCTCAGTGGTAGAGTGTTGGCCTGGCATGCAGGAGTCCCGGGTTCGATTCCTGGCCAGGGCACACAGGAGAAGCGCCCATCTGCTTCTCCATCCCTCCCCCTCTCCTTCCTCTCTGTCTCTCTCTTCCCCTCCCGCAGCCAAGGCTTCATTGGAGCAAAGTTGGCCCGGGCGCTGGGGATGGCTCCTTGGCCTCTGCCTCAGGCGCTAGAATGGCTCTGGTTGCAACAGAGCATCGCCCCCTGGTGGGCATGCCGGGTGGATCCTGGTCGGGCGCATGCGGGAGTCTGTCTGACTGCCTTCCCATTTCCAGCTTCAGAAAAATACAAAAAAAAAAAAATCCCCAAAGCTTGTGTTCAATCCTGAAACCACACTATTTCTTCTGAAGTGCAGATTGAAGAAGCTGCTTTCACCCCAAGTTTCTCTATGCAATGAGACAAATTTTGCTTTCTGGAAATCTAGCTCCCCAGGCTCTGGAAATATCTGGGCAGACGGAATGCTTTGGGGTTTCCTCTCACTGGTCCCAGCCAGTCTCTGCCTCCCCAGGTAAGTCACTCAGGGGTGATGAGGTCTCAGGAGAAAGGCAGGCAGGACTCACTAACTACCAGAACTCCGCAGGGGATTAGCACCTGCAGCCCTGGTGTTTATATTCAGATTCCATTTGATGGCACGCTAAATTGGTGACTAATTACAACATGCCCAAATAAGGTACTTTAATTATAGCTTCTTTAATTCCAATGAGAGCTCTACTTGGAAAACAGAGGGGTGAGTGGAGACTGAGCTACTAGCTCTGATCCCTAAGCCTGGTTTTGGTAAATGAATTACCAGGGAAGTCCGTGGCTTATTCAGTTAGCTTCTGATAGGACACAGCTTTGTAACTTCTGGGAAAGCTTCCCAAGGGAGGGGCTGCTTGCAATCTCTGCAGCCAACCCCAGGGAGGCTGGCTCAGTTTCAGCTCCCTGCTCCTTCTTCCTGGGAACAGCTACCCAGCAGTAATGGTAATGGGCATTTCTAAAGGGCCTTGCTCGTTCAGCTTGAAAAGGCAGACTCGCCGATGGTGCTGTATCTACTGTTGGAAATCACTCACTGTTCTCTGCCACCTCAGAGCCTTTTGAATAGAGCCTTCCTGGATTTTATGGTTCCTTAAACAGGTTTTCTGTCTTTATCCAATGGGACTCCTCCTGTTCCCCGCTGTGAGGCTACCAATGTCAGGAAAACTACATCAGCCTGACAGTCAACTTGAAATGTTGGTGAATGCCTTATTTACACACTTGTTTCCAGATTTACTGGGGAAGGCCATGAATTTTAGCAACCCCTCCACTGCCATACAAGCCTTAATTAAGACCAGGAACCTGTTACTTTTTGATTTCCACCGAAGACAAGAAATCTGTCCATAGACCTGTCTCCTTTCTATCCTCTGTCTCTCTAAATGCAACCTTTCCTCCAAGGCAGAACTGTTTTGGAGTTCTCTTGGGACTTTTCTACCTGTCACCATGAGTGTAATGCCAACAGTGAAAAAACCTTACCTACAGTGTCAGACAATTTCCTATAAGTGATCTCACTCACTCCTTCCGGCCAGCTCTGAAAGGTAGGCAAGGCAGCTGTTGACACTCTTATCCTACAGCCCAGCTCAGAGAAGCGAAGTCAGGGCCGCATCACCCACTCAAGACAGAGGTCTGCATTATCTGCCGCCATCCCCAGATACAACAAGCCTTGGTTTGACAACAGCACACTGTTTCCCATCAGCTCAAACTTTCAGAGGTGGCCTCCAGCTAATTCTTGCTGTTTCATTTCCAAATATGCATATTGGGTTACAACCAAGGCCAATTTAAACGAACTAGTATCTCTTATGTGCCTATGGGTGCATGGCTATATGGTGGCAGTCAGGGCATTTAGAGATGACTCAGAGTTGAAAACATACTGAGCCTGACCTGTAGTGGTGCAGTGGATAAAAGGTTGACCTGAAACACTGAAATTGCCGGTTCAAAACCCTGGCCTTCCTCGGTCAAGGCACATATGGGAGTTGATGCTTCCTGCTCCTTCCCCTTCTCTCTCTCTCTCTCTCTCTCTCTCTCCTTTCTAAAATGAATTAATAAAGTCTTTAGAAAGAAGAAAAGCATACCATCTATGGATTTAGATCCCAGACAAACCTAATTTAAACCATAGCATCTCCTGGGACTTTGAACACGCTCCATTCAAAAGCTCAAGATTAAATGAGATCATGTAAAGTGGCCAGCACCTTGATAGTGCTAAATTATTAGTCACAATGTTCATGGACATCATCTCTTTAAATCCTTACAACACCCCTCACGAGGTAGGGACTATTCTTCTCAGTCTCATCTTACAGATTGGTAACTGAGGGGGCCAACGATTATACAACCACAATTTACGTCCAGGTCTCGCTGGCTGCAAACACAACTGCTGATCTTAATCAGTGTCGTGAACTGCTTCTTGTGAGGAAGGCAGGACTTCAGCTGCCCACTGCAGGCCTCAGATACTGTGACATGAGCTCTAAACCAGCGGTGGGGTCTCTGCCATTTAGTCTCAGCCCTGCCACATTCCGGCTGGGAAGAGGCAGGAGAAAAGATACAATATCTGTCACAATCACTTCCTCCTGCTTACAAATTCCCTAGAAAGCATGCCCGACTTCAGAGTTCCTTATGTCGTTATGTGTTTCTTTTTTTTCAAGTCATGGATTCTGAAACCCCAACTACCTCTGAAGGGACGGTTGAAAGTTTTGACCCAACAAACCAGACCAACAGTTGACCAACCTATCCAGGGAGCTGTTACCTCTTAGGAGAATCACCAGGGCCTTGGAGAATCTGATGAAATGTAATTGCTCCCTCCACACACAAAGAGCCAACGTAGGCCCTGGCCAGTTGGCTCAGTGGTAGAGCATTGGCCTGGCGTGCAGGAGTCCCGGGTTCGATTCTTGGCCAGGGCACACAGGAGAAGCGCCCATCTGCTTCTCCACCCCTCCCCCTCTCCTTCCTCTCTCTCTGTTCCCCTCCCGCAGCCAAGGCTCCATTGGAGCAAAGTTGGCCCGGGCGCTGAGGATGGCTCTATGGCCTCTACCTCAGGCGCTAGAATGGCTCTGGTTGCAACAGAGCAACACCCCAGATGGGCAGAGCATCGCCCCTGGTGGGCATGCCGGGTGGATCCTGGTCGGGCGCATGCGGGAGTCTGTCTGCCTCCCTGTTTCCAACTTCAGAAAAATACCAAAAAAAAAAAGAGCCAACGTGCACACCCACAACTTTGTACACCATTTTGGGTAGTTGACAGATATCACCCCACAACTGTCTATTTGCAAACTGGAATTTGGAGCCCACAGCCCTGGCATTGAACTTGGGGTTCAGCATCCTGGTCTATCAATCTGGGTAGGAGCCAGAACAAAATGAGACGCCCCAAGAAAGAGCCCGATGCAGCTTACCTGCTCGATGTATAGGCACCAGCCGGCACCGGGACAGCTAGAGACAGGATCACCACCAAAGGACTGAGCAAATAGGTCACCACCAAGGGGAGCGACTCCCCTCCTCAAACGTGCTACCTCGCCACAGGCAAGCGCGGTCTCACAGCACATCTCCTCGCTTTTCATTCACCTCAACAAGGCGCACTTGTGAGTGAGTGTACTGAGGGCCACTGGAGCGCCTTGTAAATGTTAATGACTCCTCGGACCAGCTTCCCTTGGGCCAATTACTGGTGGAACTGATGAGCCAGCAGGCTCCCCGCCCACCTGGCCTCTTCCATTCAGCTGAAGCTGCTACACTGTGCTTCCAAGCCCTCCGTGGTCCCACCCATTCCCACTGAGGCTAGGAGGCTGCACCGTGATTTAAACCTTGGTAGGGGACTTTGTGTGGAAAGGTGGGGAAGAGACCTCCGTCCTGTGGACTCGGAGGGCTTTCATACCTTGCTGTTCACACTGTGGCCTGTGAACCAGCAGCACAGACCATGGAGGCATATTAGAAATGCAGAATATTAGGTCCCACTCTAAACTTAGAATCTGATTTAATAAGATCCCTGGGGTGATTCTTATATGTGTACAAGCTTGGGAAGCAGTGGGGAGCATTGCTCTAATAATGGAATTCCCCTCCACACTTGCACGGGGCTCTGGGAGAACTTCACATGCCCCTTGGGAAAGATTTGACTCTAAAAATAATGCAGTAGGAATAGTCAGTACCAACAAGCCTCTCCCATTGTTAATGCTTCACATTCCGCAGAGTGCTGGGGCAGACGCAGGGCCGACTCCTCAGTGCTTTCGCTGCCGCTCCATCCTCCTGGCTAAAATCCACCCCTCCTCGGTTTGTCTGGGTAGCACCTGTTTTAAGAAGAAAACAGTTGCGAGCTTGAGTCCTGGCTCCGTTCACCAGATTTCATATGCTTATGTAACCTCCTTAGCCCTTTAAATCTCCAGATTCTCATCTATAAAATGGGAGTGATGGCAGTTACCTTCATAGCAGAACTTGTTGGGATGAAACGGGCTAGTGCATGTATAAGCCTGAGCTCAACACATGGCCAGCTCGATCAATGGCGGTTCCATGGTTTTGTTAGGTAGGAAAAGGATCTGAACGTCTCGGGTTCTTTCTTGCTAAACGGTGAAATGTACTTTCTAAAGGTGCTTTCTTGCTAAACGGTGAAATGTACCCCAGTATTTTGTAGATACGGCTGTAAATAGGAGGAGGTGGCAGGAGTGGAACCGGATGAAAATAGCCAACTGCAAGGAAGAAATCAACATGTAACGGACCAAACAGTGTTGACAAGCAATGTCTCAGAGGCTGCCGGCAGGGGTCCTCAAACTTTGTATAAAAACCGCCCACTTTTGCAGTGCTGGTCAACCTGGTCCCTATCGCCCACTAGTGGGCGTTCCAGCTTTCATGGTGGGCCAATCGCGGCGCTGTTTGGTTGCTCTGCCACTGCCCACCAAGAAAGCTGAAACACCCACTAGTGAGCGGTAGGGACCAGGTTGACCAGCACTGCAAAAGTGGGCGGTTTTTATAAAAAGTTTGAGGACCCCCGGCGGAGCTTTGTTTATGAATCCCCTGTCTCCTTTACTTGCTGCGAGGAAATAAAACTACCTTGCCACAACCACATCTAGTTTTGGAGTAGAGCACTCCACATGGCAAAACCCTTGAATATGGTATCGATTTTATTTCTCTTGTTGCTGCTCTTAGTGTAAGTCCCCACTAGAACCAGCTCTGCCAAGGGCTCAAGTCGTCTGACTGCCCGGAACATGGTAGGTCCCTTAAAAATGTGTGGAGTAAATGCCCCATCTTCACAACAGCCAGCAAGTTGAGCCAGGGAATATTTTCTTGATGATATGACTTAATAATCACAGGAATCCTGGAAGGTAGGTTTTATTTCTCCCAGTTTTAGGTTCTGGGTCGGTAGGAAATTCGTCCAGGGTCACACGGCTGGTTACCAATCTAAGTTCACTTTATCGCCTTCTGACCTGATGCCTTCTTTGTTTGACTTTACTGGTTCCTCTAGGCTCATTTCATCTTAAATGTGTAGCTTCTTGGGGCTTAGGAAACACTTTAACATGTATCACGTGTGGGAAAGAGGAGATTGTTCTTGTTTTCTTTGTTCCCTGACCACTGAGTAGCAGCTGATGAGAGGAAAAAATTTTCTCATTATCTACCCTAAGTCCAGCCTGGCACCCTGCAAACCCATCTGTCCATAATACTGGTTCCCAAATTCTCGTCTTTGATCGACCACTTGCATCACGGGCCTGTCTCATACAACCCATGCTATTTATTTTCTATTCACCATATCAGCTCACTTGTTTTTTACTTAAATATGTTTTAAAATGAGACTCTATCACTGCCATAAAAGAAATACAATAAAAAAGTATAATAAAAATAATACAATGCAAGCCAAATGATGTCCATTATTCCCAGGCAGACACTGTTGCTTGCAGAAGGCTCTCTGCTCTTTCTCCAAAGTGAGAGTAACCAGTGGTGGTTAGTGCCGATATGTCCTTGACACTCAAGCTATTTTTTTTTTCTTTGTTAACTTAATCAGAAGGATTCGGAAATGGAGGAAAAAGCAATGAAAAAGAAATGCACTTACCACCATGCGATTCAGTGTGGTTTAATGCTCTTCAGAATCAGTAAAATCTCTTAGAAGACTCCAGGAGTTCCATTCCCTGGGAAACAACACTCTGGTACTTGCTATGCCATTAGATGCTTTTGTTACCCAATAGGACCTATTGTTACCCAATAGCATCTAATAGCATCAAGACAGGTATGTCTTGAATCCTTAAGCAGTCTGTCAGGCACACAGGTAATAGACCATGGACTCTGGAACAAATTGCCTGTTTTTTTATTTTTTTTGGTTTGGTTTGGTTTGTTTTGACAGACAGACAGGAAGAGAGAGAGATGAGAAGCACCAATTCTTCATTGCAGTACCTTAGTTGTTCATTGATTGCTTTCTCATATGTGCCTTGCCTGGGGGGGGGGGCTACAGCAGACCGAATAACCCCTTTGCTCAAGCCAGCGATCATGGGGTCATGTCTATGATCCCATGCTCACTCGTGCCAGCCACCCCGCGCTCAAGCTAGTGGGCCCGTGCTCAAACCAGATAAGCCCACGCTCAAGTCAGAGACCTCAGGGTTTCAAACCTGGGTCCGACGCTCTATCCACTATGCCACCACCTGGTCAGGCACAAACTGCCTGGGTTTAAATCCCCACCCAGACACTTAATATTTGGTGACCTTGGAGAATTTACTTTACCTCTTTTGCCTGAGTTTTCTCATCTGTAAAACAGAGGATATTAATGGCAACATTCTCAAATAGCTGTTGTGAGGATTTAATGCCTAGTGAGACACTTCAAAGAATGCCCGGCACATAGTAAGTGCCACAAAAATAAATACTAGCTCTGCTGCTGCTGCTGCTTGTGCTGCGGGGAGCTAGGATGTGGTCAGCCCCGGCTGTGTACCAGGCACTTTGACATGTCATCGGTGTTCTCTCCCATTCACCTGTCATTGGTGCATTTCCTTGAGTATTTCCTGGTCTTACCTTTCAGGAACATGGTCGAACTTCCCTTCCTGTGAGAAAGTTGGCATATCCATGTGACTGTTACCTTCTGTGGCCAGTGCAATGTGAGTAGAGGGAATGAGTGTCACAACAGGCAGAAACATTCAGAGCTAGTGGATGACTCACAATATTTACTTTTTTTCTGCATAATAACCATGGATATAAGGAGTTCCTGGGTATGATGTGATGGGAAGTGTGGCAGAGAGGAAAAGGAAACTTCATTGTTTTAAGCACTTGAAATGGTGTTTAATTCCACAGCAGAACCTACCCTACCTCAACGGAGACAAATCCCTAGGTGTGGAGACACACCTGAGTCCTTGCATCTAGCAAGAATTTGTGGCCCTTGGAGTCTAAACGAAAGCCGGGTGCCAGGCAGCGTTCAGTTGAGGTGGGCACGTACCTGTGACCACACTCACTTTTCTCCTCTGTCTCATCCCTGCTTCATTGATCAGTACCCAGTAAAGGAAGCAAGAAACTGAGCTCAGGACCCTTCCCCAGCTTCCATCTTCTTGCAGAAACTTGAGAAACCATTTCCCTTCTAGATCTGTTTCTTGCTGAATCTCTGATTTTTGCTGAATCTCAGGGAAAGAAGGAACTCCACAAAGTACCGTATTTTTTGCTCCATAAGACGCACCTGACCATAAGACACACCTAGGGTTTTAAGGAGAAAAATAAGAAAAAAAATATTCTGAACCAAATGGTGTGTTAAAATATTTAATAAAATACTGTATTTTTCGCTCCATAAGATGCATGGGCATTTTCCCCTCCACTTTTAGGGGGGGGGGGGAAGCATGTCTTATGGAACAAAAAATACGGTAATTGTCTTAGGTTCCTATTTGCTCTCTGAATCCTCGGCAAACCAGGATGTATGTCATTTCGCTTCTATGATTCTATGGATACCAACAAATGGTACAAATTCAATTCCATGGGCAGAACTGAGTCCTGTCTTTTGTAATTAACCCTGACTTTTGGTCCACCTCCTCACCAAAATTCTTGATAGCCATTCTTCTTTGGATGGTCTCTCTCTTGTGAGAATTTTAGTTCAAAGTCATTTCAGAAGGAAAGCATGTACATATGGCTATAATTTCAAGCAAATTTTCCTCTGGCTGGTTTATATCCTAACAACAATCTTAATCAGATGCATATTTAATGCGCTGTGATGGAGACACAGGTGTGAACTGCCTGACCCTTCCTGGAGCTATAGAATGCTCCCAGGTCCCAGTCCAGTTGTTCCGGGAGCTATCAGAACGCCTGGAGCTACACTCTCAGTGTCTCCACCAACACCAACTTTCAGGAAAGTTACTCACAAGGTAATTGAAGGAGAGCCAGGGCTTATTAAGTTTTCTTCTGCAGGCTGTTTGATTGCAATTCTGCCCTGGGCACAGGCTCATTTGCATAGTTGATTTATAGCTTTAATTTGAATATTATAGTTACTTCAAATAAGCCACTACCTTGGTCCCCGCTTTGAATATTTCTTTTAACAATCCACTCAGTCCCACATGGAATCCAATGAGGCCAGGAGCCTCTAATAGGAGAAGATTTACATATTCCTTCCCACTGGGAGAGGAATATGAAAGGAGAGAATGAAAATGAACAGACTGTTGCAGTTTAGAAATACTTGATTCTTACTCCGGGGCAGTCTGTCAGGTTCAGGATTCTTTGATAATTATATTTAGTTTCTATATATATGACTGCTCTCCTAAGAGGTACTTTCTCTCTTTTTAAATTAATTAGTTAATTGATAATTTAAATCCTATTTATATTTCAATTACAGTTGACATACATTATTATATTAGTGTCAGGTGTACACCCCGGTGATTAGACATTACATAATTTACTAAGCGATCACCCCGATAAATCTTGCCCCGTCTGACACCGTACGTAGTTAACAGAATATCATCGACTATATTCCCTGTGCTGTACTTTCCAACCCCATGACTGTTCTGTAACAACTGGTACTTCTTAATCCCTTTACCATTTTCACTCAGCCCCCTCAGCCCCCTCCCATGTGGCAACCATCAAAATGTTCTCTGTGTCTATGAGTCCGTTTCTGTCCTGTTTGTTCCTTTATTTTGGTTTTTAGATTCAGTTGTTGATAAATGTGTATTATTTTATTTATTTATTTATTTTTTATTTATTTATTTATTTATTTATTTGTATTTTTCTGAAGCTGGAAACGGGGAGAGACAGTCAGACAGACTCCTGCATGCGCCCGGGATCCACCCGGCACGCCCACCAGGGGCGACGCTCTGCCCACCAGGGGGCGATGCTCTGCCCCTCCGGGGCGTCGCTCTGTTGCGACCAGAGCCACTCCAGCACCTGGGGCAGTGGCCAAGGAGCCATCCCCAGCGCCCGGGCCATCTTTGCTCCAATGGAGCCTCGGCTGCAGGAAGGGAAGAGAGAGACAGAGAGGAAGGAGAGGGGGATGGATGGAGAAGCAGATGGGCGCTTCTCCTGTGTGCCCTGGCCAGGAATCGAACCCAGGACTTCTGCACGCCAGGCCGATGCTCTACCGCTGAGCCAACCGGCCAGGGCCTATAAATGTGTATTTATTGTCATTTTATTGTTCATAGTTTTGGTCTTCCTTCTTTTTCTCCTCCTTCTCTTTCTCCTTCTCCATCTCCTTCTTATTCTTCTTCTAGAAGACCCTTTAACATTTCGCATAATACTGGTTTGGTGGTGATGAACTCCTTTAGCTTATTCTGGTCTGGGGAGCTCTTTATCTGTCCTTCAACTTTGATATGGTTGTGGAAGGAGACAAGCACCACATTTACCTAAGGGACACTTTCTCTTAAAATGGCCTCTTCTCCTCTTTCATTTGTTTTGTGTTTTTTTTTCCCAAAAGGTAGCTAAGACTTACTGAATGCATACTATATGCTAAGCACTAACTACTTACTCAGATTATAGTCATGCAAAAGGCAAATTTGTTCTGGTCCTCAGGGAGATTATTCTTGACACACAAGATAAATAGCAAGAAAGAACTACACATTACATTAATTAATTATGTATTCCCAGCATCTGCTTTTCCCATTTTTTCAGAGGTCAGTAGACTCTGTGTCTGTTACCGTAGACACAGGGAGCAGTGGGAAATCTCCTGCATTGACTAAGACGGTGCGTGGGGTTTACACCAAGCACACCAAAAGCCAGAAAGATGAATGGACAGGGCCCCAGTGTTCCAAAGCTAGCAAGATAATTGGATAGAAAAATAATCCTCCCTTCCCTATCCGTACAAGAAACACAGGCTTGAGCAGGAAGGGAGATAGTCTTTGAGACCCAAAGTAAAAGATTAATGACCTTATCTTGCGTTTCCTATCATGAAGAAGACGAGTCGCTGGTAGAATTCTTTGAGTTCAGGAGGTGATACCTTTCTTACCTAGGCAGAAGGCTCCTTCTGGATACAGGATGGCATGGAAAGATGCCTGTTTTGAGTGGAGTCAGAGCTGGGAAGAGCTCTGTGCCATTTCCAGACTCTGGTATGAACATTCCTGGAAATTAAGCCATATGACCCCATAGACCCTGTTGGCTCAGATCCGTCAGTGGGGGAAAAGAAGCTGTGTGGAGTTTATGAAAAGCACCAAAGGAAGATCCCCAATGTGGGCCCCTGGGGTTTGGGAGCAACGGCCATGACACCTGCAGGGAGGCTTATATACATTAGGAGAAAGTCCTCCTCCCATGTTACTGGGGCCTGGTAGAGATGAAAAGCTTGACCATGGGGCACCAAGTGGCCATGTGTCTATAACTGTCCCCTCTGAAATAGATTCTGCTAGAACCACAAGCCATAGAGTCAGACAAGTGCTACAGCAGTCTATCCATTTGGTAGAAATAGTACACCTGGGATTGAGTTGGACAGAGAATGACAAGGGGCAGAAATAAGGGGCACAGGCAGGTAGTCCAGGGCCCCACGTTACGTATCACAGATGGATGAGTGGTCCTTCTAATTAGTGTTTATCTCCCACCATCCTTAGCCGTGTGTCTTACCCAGGTCTTCAGCACAGGTGCCACTTCTTGCTTGTACTCGATCAGCAGGACAACATCAGTGTGTCAATGTAATGGACCAATGTAACATTCTGTGGGACATCCATGAGACGCAGACCTGTTTGGACTGTATTATTATAGAAAGGGAAGTGATCCTAGAGCCCTAGAAAAAAACTTCAAATAAGTATTGTGTGTTCTTGTTTTGCAGGAGATAAGACCTCATTCAAGCTACCAAATAGGCCCTCTGGCCCTCACACTCAGCCCTTCGCTGTCTGATGGCCACCCTTAGTTGCCCTTTCTCCCTCTGCAGGGCATCAACAACTTACTCATGTCCAGCCAACTCTACTGCCCCTGTAGACGAGGCTTCCCTCATGTTTTGGACATGCCTCACTTATCATACTGCCAAGGGCATTATTCTCCCCTCCACCTGCCGGTTTTCTCAGGTCACCTTGGTAACTCTTCATCTATCAGGCCATCGTGCCAGGGACTGTCCCTGCTCCATGTCCCGCCCAGAATGAGGTCCTCATTACCATTTGGGTAGTGAGTGAACCTGTCCCCACGCTCCATCAGACCACTCCCAGTACAACCCAGGTCAGTTCGGATCCTCCGACAAACAGATGCGAAGATGGGATTAGATGTGCAGGAGAGCCATTGGAAGAAACAATTGAGAGGAACAAAGAGGGAAGGAACAGCAGAGGGCAAGGGGACACCTCAGCCCATGATACAGGGGTGACATCTGAGAAAGGAGGGGGGAGAACAGAGGATTAAGACAAAAGCGTTCCAACAGTGCAGTTCTGAGAAAGGTTTGTCCAACCAAAGAGGAGTCCCTGAGATCGCCCATTAAAAGAGTTTTTGCCAAAGGCCATTCAGCCCATAATTTTGGAGGGTCTCCAAAGTCCATGATGTCTTCATTCGACCATCCCTGCTGCCCATTCTCATCCACTACTCTGAATCGGCAGCCCCCTGCCATTTGTGGTTTCCCCAAGGACTGGGCTCAAGGTTGGACCTCTTCTCAAGTTCCTTAGGAGTCCTCCGGTCCTGGATCCTGGGGGTTACCATTTACTCTCAGCCATTTACTCAGTTCTCCTGCTCTCCAGCAGTGAGGGGACTCTGGGAAATTTGGACAAAGAAGGTTGAGAAGCATGAAAAGATGTTTAACATCCAGGTAAATGAGTAAGGACTCGGGTGACTCTGAGGAGAGAAAATATGGAACTTGAGTTTTATACCTATTACACACACACACACACACACACTTCTATATACAGCCTCACTTACTTTTCTCCTATTGAAGTGAGGTGCTGGCAGCAATCTGAATGAGGCTAGGTGCTACATAGACTCTAAACTTCTCAGCATGCCTGGAGGATGGAAATGATGTCTTGTAAATCACAACGTGGTTAGAGATGTGGCCATTGAGGTGGAAATCGGACAGGCTAAGTAACTTGTCTAAGTCATTTTGCTACTAAATGGTGGTTCTAAAACCTTGGACAAATAGAATAGTCATCAATAAAATAAAACCCCAGTCTCCAGTGTCCTAAGTGTACCTTTCTCACATCTGGGGCACACTTCATAGAAGGTGGTCTTGTACAGAGGAAAGAGCAGATGCTTTGGACTTAGGCAGGCTTGGGTTCTAAATGACCATCAGTTTCCTAACATGTGTCCTTGGGTAAGTTAAGCTCTCAGCTCTCAATTTCCTCATCTGTAAAATAGAGTTAATTCTACCTAATTTATAAGATTGATGAAATATTTAAATTTGTACATGCAAAAGTAGCTGGTGCATCCTGAGCACATGGTAAGGGCTTAATAAATACTCATTTCCATCTTAGGAAGATACTGTCATGATGAACAGAATTACTTTCCCAGTCTCCCAGAGCAGCAAGCAGTTTATCAACAGGGAACTCCCCTGTCCCCACTGCGAATCTGAGGCCTCCCTGGGCTGATCAGCCTCACGGTCGCTGTTTGGAAGGCAGCGGGACCCAAAGCGATTTATTCCCTTATTCCTGGCTTTCCTGTTAATTATTCTGAAAGCATACAGAATGTCAACGAGCTTACTATCAGAATTGTAGTCATTTTTCATCTTTAATAAAGTCTCCTTCCTGTCTCCTCCCTTTCATTTCACAATTGAAAGCATCTTAACCCTAGAGAATTTAAAGAATATGGGAGAATAGGAAGTATCGAGAGGCTTTCTCCACTCTTTCCAATAACTGCCCCCGAGATGAGAAACTGACCTTTCCTTCATCTACTCTCACACCAAGGATCCCCAAGGGAGAAAAGGATGCCGAGAGAGGTCACCTCCTTTGGCCAAGAACACACAATCAATAGATGATAGCGGCAATAGTTGAGCCCAATATGTCTGATTTCAAAATTCAAGCAATATGCCTTTTCTGCCTAAAATCACACCACACCCACCCACACATGCGCTATGTGAGCACACACCCCCACACCCCCCTCCTATTTTTGTCCTTCTACAGAGGAAAGGAAGCACCTCCCTTCTTTACCAGCTTCTGACCTCCATGCTTAATTAAAGCCATCGTCTCCCCCGATCCTAGTAAATGCCCCAGAAAAAAAAGCAGTTGTGATTTAAACTTATTTCTTCATATACAAGAAAGCCATCCTGTTAAATACAACCTAAGCAGGCGTCCCCAAACTATGGCCCGTGGGCCGCATGTGGCTCCCTGAGGCCATTTATCCGGCCCCCCGCCGCACTTCTGGAAGGGGCATCTCTTTCATTGGTGGTCAGTGAAAGGAACACTGTATGTGGCAGCCCTCCAACGGTCTGAGGGACAGTGAACTGGCTCCCTGTGTAAAAAGTTTGGGGACCCCTGAAAGGGTGCTCCTCAGATCAGTGGACGAGCTCAAAAATAGTAATGTTGTTACCTTAAGATAAATAGAATAATCACAAGCACTTTGTGGGTGGGTCCACACAGAGCTGAGAGCTTCTGAATTAATGAAATAAAAGACAAATACATCAGGAGCACCGTGGTGCTGAAGAAAGTTCTCAGGTTATCCTGGGGATTCATCTCAGCACTGCTGTAATTTGTGACTTACCTTGGAAAAGTTATCTACTTTTGTTGAACCCATTCTCTCATTTCTAGAATGAGAAGTTGAGTAGGACAATCTTCCAGGTCTCTGTGTCTATTTTAGCCATGCCTTTGGGACTCTGGTGTCTTTTAGCCACATCTCCATACTTGGGGACATGTTATTGTATTCGTATTTATTTTTCTTACCCATTGAAGGGCAAAAACACCTTTTCTTTTCCCCTTTTCTGAGAGTACAGATTTTAAGGAATGGAGCTTTTCATTTATTTACTCCTTTTGCAAACAAATAGGTTCTTTCATGCAAAGAAGAGTAAGTCACTCATTTAGAAGCATCTTCCCCCAAAATAACAATACATATTAATTTTCCTAAATATTTCAGAATTTAATTTTTTTTTTTACTGCCGAGTAAACCTTCCTTTAAATAACTTGATGGATAAGGTTTCAATCAGAGTAAAGTCTATCTTTGGGTTTAACTGTAGAGAAAAATACATGTTGCGAAGCCACCCTTAGTTTTCCTTGTGATTTTAGTCCTGAAGGGGAAGGAAGGTGTCACCAGTAGCTTAAGGCCATCATTGCCGCAGCTGAGAATCATCTCCTTGACCAGGTAAAGGAGTTTTAATTACTAGGAAAGAATGTAAATATCTCTTAAATGTATCTAACTGTTTTAAGTGCCTTTGGATCAGACTTGGAACCAAAACTGAAAAAGAATTCAATATATCAAAACATCTCCTGTTTCCGAAGACGAGAATTAGTGGCGATTCCCAGTATACATTGTGAAGGTTCTTCTCTAAATGGTAATGAACCATCACTAGGTAAACACTGGCTGGAAATATTGGAAAACAGAACATTTCCACGCAGTCCAACCCAGGGGCATGGATGACTTCAGGGAAGAGTGGCTTATCTAAAAGCCAGAGTACCCAGTGCACCAACGGGATAAACTGTTGGTGAATAAATTCCAGATTTTGTTATGTATTCTAAGTCTCAGACTGGGCAGGGCCTGAGGGTATCAAGCAATACCCCTGAATAAGGAAACAGAGAAAGATGCTTCTACTTAAGCTCCTGCTTTATTGATCCTGTTTCAATCTTTTGTCGATGAACCATCAAGGCAAATAACAGTAGAAGAATCTGGCATGACATTCCTGTCAAAATAGGGGCTAACCCAGGGGTTGGGAAACTTTTTGGCTGAGAGAGCCATGAACACCACATATTTTAAAATGTAATTCCATGAGAGCCATACAACGACCCATGTACCTTACGCATTATCCAATAAAAATTTGGTGTTGTCCCAGAGGACAGCTGTGATTGGCTCCAGCCACCCGCAACCATGAACATGAGTGGTAGGAAATGAATGGATTGTAATACATGAGAATGTTTTATATTTTTAACGTTATTATTATTTTTTATTAAAGATTTGTCTGGCCCTGGCCGGTTGACTCAGCGGTAGAGCGTCGGCCTGGCGTGAGGGGGACCCGGGTTTGATTCCCGGCCAGGGCACATAGGAGAAGCGCCCATTTGATTCTCCACCCCCCCCCTTCCTCTCTGTCTCTCTCTTCCCCTCCCGCAGCCGAGGCTCCATTGGAGCAAAGATGGCCTGGGTGCTGGGGATGGCTCCTTGGCCTCTGCCCCAGGCGCTAGAGTGGCTCTGGTCACGGAGAGCGACGCCCTGGAGGGGCAGAGCATCGCCCCCTGGTGGGCAGAGCATCGCCCCTGGTGGGCGTGCCGGGTGGATCCCGGTCGGGCGCATGCGGGAGTCTGTCTGACTGTCTCTCCCCGTTTCCAGCTTCAGAAAAATACAAAAAAAAAAAAAAAAAAAAGATTTGTCTGTGAGCCAGATGCAGCCATCAAAAGAGCCACATCTGGCTTGCAAGCCATAAGTTCCCAACTCCTGGTCTAAACATTGGAGACTGTGTAAAATGAAGGCCCATGCCCCAGGGTAGCTCTTGAGCCTTGCTCCTTCCTGCAGTGCCCATGTGCAGGACACAAGCCACACAACCATGCATGGCAGCCCTGGACTCTTGCAAGGCCTCAGAGGAACCATGTTTTTGTTTTTGTTTTTTTGAATTTGGACCTTACAGCAGCCTGGCGCACTCTGTACCACTCCTCTACCCCTTCGCTGGTCTGCTGCATACTCACCTCTTAGGTATCACCTTATTTACTGATCTTTAGAGAAACAGAAAGGGAGAGAGACAAACACAGAGAAGAGGATTATTCCACTTATTCATGCTGTCATTGGTTGATTCTTGTACGGGCCATGACCTGACCTGATCGGAGATCGAACCCGCAACCTTGGCATATCGGAACGACGATCTAACCAACTGAGCTGCTCAGCCAGGGCCTTAGGTGTCAGCCTAGACAACACTTTCTTGAGCTCCAGCCTGGATTAGATGCCTATGTAGGTGTCCCCACCTTACCCCTCGGAACTGAATTGCAAGTGCCTATTCTTTGGACCTTCCCTGTGAATTGGGAGGTCCCAGAGGCCACTCACTGACGGTGCGTTGTCTTCCTTCAGTGCTGTCCACACAGCTGGGTGCAGAAGGGAAATCCGGTAAATGTTTGTTGCAAAATGGAGGGGGATGGGAGGGATGGAGGGAATGAGAAAACTGAGAGGAAGACAAGAAGAGACAGGGAGAAAGAGAGATAGGAAGAGAAAAGGAGAGAGAAGATGAGAAAGGAAGAGAGACCCAAAAGGAGTGAAGGATAAAGAGAGAAAGAGGAGAGAGAAACGGGCAGAAAGAGAGAGGAGAAAAAAGAGGAAAGAAGTGGGTGACCCAGGAGGTGAGTAGGGTCTCCCTGCAGGCCCTGCCTGTCTAATGGCTTTCTCTTCCTTCCTCACTTCTCACCATCGTCACCACATCCCATCTAATTAAAGCAAATTTTCCCTTGTGAGAAAGGCAGCAAGCCAGAGGCTCGCTTTCTCTCTCTCCCAGATATGTTCTGGAGTTTCCATTCACAATGGCAAGGCCCAAACCTGGGGAGTAGGCTCAAGCCAGTGAAGGCCCCTGGTTATGGGGGGGTCTCCTTATTTGAGTTTAGTAAGACCCTTCTAATCCATGTAGGAGTTAGGATGCTGTTGCCGGCTGTGCGGGCTACAAAGTCAATTGTTTTCCAAGCCTACTTACTGACAGCACTTCCTTGGGGGAAATGTCCCCTTTCTGTCAGAGTTGGGGCTCGCAGAGTTGTTCTGGGGCTTCCTGTTTAGTGATATGTTCTGGAAAAGGGTTTGGGTTCTGAGATTTCCTACCAGGCTGATGTGAGAAAAATTCATTCGGTTATGTGTGTGTGTAGGGGGGGGGGGGGGGCGTTGAGAATTGCATCTAAAAATTTTCATTTAAACTTATGATTTTAAACTTGCCACAGCATTGTCTGTGGAGTTTGTTTAAAATGAGCAGCCGGAGGTCCCGACCCTATAGATCCTGACTCAGTGAGTTGGAAGAGGGCCCTGGGATTCTCCCTATTTAACAACCATCTCTCCTCCTTATGCTTAATTCTTAAATTTATTTTTCTCAATTATAGCTGACATGCAATAATCTATATTTCAGGTGTACAGCATAATGGTTAGACATTTATATAACTTATGAAGTGATTGCCCCTATGAGTCTAGTACCCACCTGGCATCATAGAGAGTTATTACAACATTATTGACTATATTTCCTTTGCTATGCTTTACATCCTCATGACTATTTTAACTGCCGATTTATATTTCTTAATCCCTTCACCTTTTTCACCCGGCCCCCAACCGCCTTCCTTCTGGAAACTGTCAGTTTGTACTCCGTACTTAGGAGTCTGTTCCTCTCTGTTCGGGTGGGAAAGAGTGTTTTGAAAAAGCTAACCTATCCCATTGCCACAGATGCCTCCCTTGGACTTTAGGATCTGGACTGAGAATGAGAACATTTCCAAGCACAGGACCAATTTCACTTATTCCAAACGTCTGGGGAAGTCAATCCAGGCCGTTCCCTTCCCGTAGGGCTTACCCAAATTTAGTCACAGAAGCCAGAGGAGATATCAGGTCAAACCAGGACTTGCTAGATACACCCTGTGCTCTGGTGGAGGGAGGGTAGAGTGAATTAGAGTCGTGTGAGGAGAGACGAGGTGTGTGGCTGGGGGGGGGGGGGGGGGGGGGAGTGGTGGGGAATGGAGGGACAGCCACCAGGATCCCTGTGCTGAGACCTGTTTCTGTGTTGTTTGTTTTTCAGATTCCACATATAAGTGAAACCACATGGTATTTGTCTTTTGCTGACTGATTTATTTCATTTAGCATAATATCCTCTAGGTCCATCCATACTGTCACAAATGGTAAGATTTTATTCTTTTTTATGACTGAGTAATATTCCATTCTCTCTCTCTCTCTCTCTCTCTCTATATATATATATATATATATATATATATATATATATATATATATATATATATATATATATATATTCTTTATCCAATGGTCCATTGATGGACATTTATATTACTTCCATATTTTGGCTGTTGTAAATAATGCTGCAATGAACAGAGGGGTGTGAATATCTTTTCAAATTAGTGTTTTGGATTTCTTCGGTTCAATACCCAGAATTCTGATGCAGGGTCTCAGAACCCCCTGGCAGGGGGGGGGGGGGCTGTGGGCTGGCAGGTCTCAGTGCAGTGACAACACCACTGCGGACTTGGGTCCCACCAGGAGCAGAAAGGGGCTGGTAGAATCTTCAGCCCCGTGGTTTCTGGGGAGGGGACACAGACCATTTTTCACCTGGTGGCCTGCCTTCTGTGAGTTTGGAGCTCCCTGTTTGGGCCTTAGTTTTCTCTTCTCCGGAACTACTCCTTCTCGCCTGAGGCCCCTTTACTGGGAACTGGGCCATCCACATTCTCTTGACCCTCTACGCTGGCGCTGGCGCCACAGGGGACGGGTGCCATGCCTCCAGCGAGGACAGTGTGTGATGTAACAGAAGTGTGTGATGTAACAACACCGCGCTGAGCCGCTTCTTCCAGGGAAGCCACAAGCTGGGCGGTGAGTTAGACACTGTGTCGGAGAAGGTGAGGCGGGGTGGTGGTGGTAAGGTGGTAAGGTCCCTGCAGCGGCTCATTAGCATGCGCTGACAGGGACAGACTGAGCAGGGAGAGGGTTGGGGAACCAGCGTGGGAGTAGGGAGACAAGTGAGTGACTGAGGAGCTCAGCCGGAACTCCTGCATCCTCATCCTCGCCAGGCTGCTAATGAGCCGCGAGGCGGGGCGTGCATCCAGCCTTGGGCTCTCAGGCTTGGCTTGCTCTTCCCAAATGCAGAACCCCGCCCGTGAACTCTGCAGTTTTCTTCCCCAGACACTGGACTTCCCTGAAGCCATGCTTTTTGGTGTTGTGTTCTCCCAGTCCACGTTCTCCCTTCCTCCAGATTTGTTTTCCATTTTTTAGAGATTGTTATTGAATTGGTAAGAGGTTTTAAAAAATAACTTTTTAAACGTCGTGGGCTCTTCCCCAGATGGTTTCTTCAATCAGTTATTTATTGCTTTACCTCTCTACAGAAACCCAGCCTAAAGTCACTGATCAAACTGCAACACCTTGATCCCAGGAAAGCGAACACAACCTTCCTCCGGGGCGCTGCCTCTGTGGTCTCACCAATCAGAGGTTTTAGACGTCTTGCCCAAGGCGATACCTCCTTAATGTAGGACTTGAACTCAGGCTGACCCGCTGCAAAACCTAAACTCTTAAGCACCTCCCTCTCCTGCCTCCTGGGCATGACAATGCAATAAAAGGGCTAGGGAATACCTGGTATTGTCCCTCACATTGAGGACTCTGGACACAGATCTAGTTGGGTGTCGTTCCACCAGTGCCTTCATCCCGCCATCTGCTCTCACACGCTTCCCAGACCTCAAGACAATGTGTCTCTGAAAGCGCATCAGCTCAGCAGGGACCAGCCTCAAGGCTGTGCCTCCTCCCACCGTGAACAGGAACGTGTGTTCAATCTCCCCCAGCCCGCCCTGCTCAGTGTGTTTCCCTTTCGCAATGAGCCAAAACTCCCATTTCAGTCTTCGTTTCCCCTTGGGCTTCGATTGGCAGCGGTTCCTGCTGCCTTAGAGCTCAGTTTCTCCTCCGTATCACCCCAACTCCTATAAGACTCAAGCAGGGAGTTACTGCATCGAAACAGACATGCATGAAACCCGGGAGAGTTTGCAATTTTAAAAGATCTTTGGAAAGCTTAGATAGAACGAAATGAAGAAGCAAAACAACACTTCCTGATTTTATCCTATTTGTAACTTTGGGATTTCTAAAGCAGGACTCCCCTTTCCTAAATCAGACTGCATTTGTGTTATGAGAAAAATGTGATTGGAGGAAAAACCCTATAAATAGAGTGAAAGGATATTCAAGGCTCATAAGCCAAGAATATTAGCTTGTCTCCAGCCTATAACTTTTAAAACCGAAATGTTCAATTCCTTAAATTGCTCCCAATTTATATATTAAAAACAGAGCCCAGACAGACTCCATTATAGTCCTTTCCAAATTAGTATTCATCTAGTCCCCACCGTGGGCTCAGACTAGATTGGGTCTCTTAGCTCTGCCTCCCTTGTGCACACAGTAATCACACCTTTCTCTGGTGTGTTTCACAATGTGGCCGGAGGGCCCTGGGCATGGGCAGCTGTCCTGATCCCAACAGCGATCTCCATATGCTTTATCCCATACACCAGGGGTCCCCAAACTACGGCCCGCGGGCCACATGCGGCCCCCTGAGGCCATTTATCCGGCCCCCACCGCACTTCCGGAAGGGCACCTCTTTCATTGGTGGTCAGTGAGAGGAGCATAGTTCCCATTGAAATACTGGTCAGTTTGTTGATTTAAATTTACTCGTTCTTTATTTTAAATATTGTATTTGTTCCCGTTTTGTTTTTTTACTTTAAAATAAGATATGTGCAATGTGCACAGGGATTTGTTCATTTTTTTTTTATAGTCTGGCCCTCCAACGGTCTGAGGGACAGTGAACTGGCCCCCTGTGTAAAAAGTTTGGGGACCCCTGCCATACATTGTCATGCTGTAATGTGGAACACAGGTGAATAAAAAACAGATTGGATTGGCTTCATTTTGCCTCTCTCCAGGGCCACAGAGGGCTCACAAAGATACTTTTGATATCACGTGGCAAGAAAATTGCAAGGAAGAGACCTTCAGCGAAGCCTCTGAGACACATAACACTGTGATCATCAGGAAAGCTAGGAAAATGGAAGAAGAAAATCAAAAGAGAAGGCCAGACAGTACAAGCAGAGAATCTCAACAAAGCGTTAGATGAAGATTTAAAATATGTGAAGATGGATGTTCCAAAAAAGCAAAGATTTCTTTTTAAGAAAAGATAAAATGAAGATTATGGACCATGAGCTGCAGTACAAAGAGAAGAGAATTCTTCTAATATCTAAATGTTTATGCTACTGGGTATCTGCTTGGCAGGTACAGTATTTTGCAATGAAGTCTCCACCCTGTCCCAGCTCGCTCTGTAAGCCACTTTCCCGTACATATATGAAACAAAAAGAGACAGGTTTGACCTTGCCCACTAATATTTGTCCCTTCCCTTTGCTGTCTCTAGAGTTTCTATTTTAGGCAGTTGATTCTCTGATACTCAGCAACGTACAATCAGAAGTTAGATGATACTTGGACAGCTATGCCTACCCTAATTATCCAGCTGTTCCGAGACTGCCCCAGGGTACAAACTCCTGTCTGACCTCAGAAGCTTTGTTATGTTCCCCATTACAAGGAGGCAGTCTAAGCTTATAGTTAAGAGGATGGTGGGATCTGGGTACAGAGTTGGGATTTAAATTTATCTCACTGTGATTTGGTTGAATTATTTTATCTCCCGGTGCCTGTTCTCTCAGATACAAAATACGTTTCCTGACAACATCTCTCTCACAACCTTGTTGAGACTTAGATGGCATAATCCTCGTTTAGCTCAATAAGCACTGGACGATTGATGTCACTGTTTCCTCCTGCCATCCACTCTCCTCAGTGCTGCTGCCCTAAGGCGGCTCTGAAGACCTGAAGACTGGAACGGGCAGGTAGAGGAGGGGCCTTGAGAAGGGAGGGGAAGTGGCCGTGTGGGGGAGACTGAGGCAGATGCCTGGACGAGGTCTTCCCCGGCCCAGTAGATCTGACCTGCCAGCTACCTGGCTTCCTCTGGAGCTGTGATGCTCAGGATGGGCTCTTGACAGAGTTTGGGAGGAATTTGTGGCCCTTTAAAAAGATCAACTAGATATTTGAAGAGTTGAGACAACTAGTAAATATATAACAAGGCTTAGGCAGAAGTCCTCAGCTCTGTTTGCATGGTAAGAATTACCTGAAGAGTTATTTAAAAACAAACAAAAAAACAGATCCTCCAACACAGACCAATCAAATCAAGGATTGGAACTCGTGAATCCACACGATGGTTCAGCGCCCCAAGGGCTTCTAACGTAACATCCAGTGTCACTGGTGGAAGTGCATTGAAGGAAAAATTAGGGGGTTGGGGAATCTAGAGCAGGGACCGGGTTGGCTAAGATGTGGACTCGGGGTTAAGCTGAGGGAGTCAGGGAAAGGCTCCGAAGAGGAAGCCCTTGAGCTCAAGCCCAAAGGCAACACGGGAGCACCGAGAGCCCTGGTGCCCTTGGAGGAGGAGGCGGGGCAGCGGGAGCAGGAGGACACAGTCTGAGGCAGAGGTGGCTAGTCACAGCAGGTGTGGCCCGAGACACCCTGGAAGGAAGGTGCAGACTACGGAGGCGGTGCCTCGGAGCAACGTTCCGCTCACTTGTCTCAGGTCAAGACCTCAGACCTCAGTTTGATCGGCCTTTGCTTGGTGTTTGTAAAGAAGTCAAACCATATAGAACTGACAGAATAGATCATTTGTGGAAAAGCCCAGAACTTTTAGAAAGTTATTATTATTATTTTAAGAAAAGAACTCACTAGTTGACAGCAGTGTCTAAGAAATGGAAAACAAATCTGGAGGAAGGGAGAACATGGACTGGGAGAACACAACACCAAAAAGCATGGCTTCAGGGAAGTCCAGCGTCTGGGGAAGAAAACGCCAAGTTCACCGGGCAGCTCTGCATTTGGGAAGAGCAAGCCAAGCCTGAGAGCCCAAGGCTGGATGCACGCCCTGCCCCGCGGCTCATTAGCAGCTGAGCGAGGATGAGGATGCAGGGGTTCCCGCTGGTGAGTCACTCGCTCATCTTTCTCCTCCCTCTCTGGCTCGCCACCCCCTCTCCCTGCTCAGTGTGTCCCTGTCAGCGCACGCTGATGAGCAGCCCGGAGGATCGTCATCAGTTCCTATGTAAGGAAGCTTTCAGGAGAAGAAAAAGAAGCAGATCTTGCATCTGTGCGGAAGAAGCACAAGTCAGGGTGGTGGGATGAAAGAACTTCAGAGTGCACACTTTTTAAAGGCCAGGACCATGTGTTCTCCTAACATGCACAACCTAACCCGCGCGATAGGGAGGGGAGAAAGATGTTCCTCTCAGGCGCAGTTAGGGATGGAAAGGAGTGTGCGTGGAGTAGCTGGTCCCATGTTGATAACCACACAGTCGGTGCTGGGTCCGGGCTTTCTTTTCCTGTCCTTCCACTGACCCCCTGTGACCTTGAATGGGTTAATTCATCAGCTTCTATCTCAGTTTCTTCATCTGTGAAATCCCACCCATGAAAGCTATGCAAATAGCCAGGTACCCAGAAGGAAAGAAGTTCCCTAGTACCTCAAAGTCACTGTCATTGGGAGGAAGCTGTGGGAATCAGCAAACCAGCTACAGGAAAATGTATTCATTGCTGTCATGTCAGCATAGGCCCTCTGGCCAAATCGGAAGCAGGTTTGCCTAGTGCATTAACTCAGTGGTCCCCAACCCCCAGGCCGCGGACCCATACCGGTCTGCAGAGAAAGAATAAATAACTTACATTATTTGTTTTATTTATATTTAAGTCTGAACGATGTTTTGTTTTTTAAAAATGACCAGATTCCCTCTGTTCCATCTGTCTAAGACTCACTCTTGATGCTTGTCTTGGTCACGTGATACATTTATCCGTTCCACCCTAAAGGCCGGTCCGTGAAAATATTTTCTGACATTAAACCGGTCCGTGGCCCAAAAAAGGTTGGGGACCACTGCATTAACTCATGTCTCACAGTCGGGCTACTCAAAAAAGGTCGTGTTTCTCCAGGTCAAGAAAAGCAAGGCCAAGTGTCCCTTTCTATTCTGGTGCCCAAATGGGGAGCATCAGACTCCCTTATGCCTTGGGTACCAGGCTGGGGGTTCTGGCACCAGCGATGGTAGCAGACTGCGGCTGCAGGCAGTGCAGGGGCGCCCTGAGCCATCCGTGCAGCCAGGCAATAAGGAAGGGATTACAGGGATTGATGGGGTGTGCAGAGAAGGCCTCTGGCAGAACAAAGTGGAGTCAGTCTAGAGGCCTCGCCAGGCCCTGCCGAGCATCTCACACCAGCGATCCAGAGCGCACAGGGCTGCCAGGTTTGCTGTTGCTACGGCTGGGCCAGCGCAGAGGAATTAAGCCTGGCTCACGGGCTGCCTGCACCCAGCAGAGCATCCCATCTCCATGTGCAGGACTGGTGAACTCTAAAATCGCCCGGCCCTTGCAGACAGGCCAACAAATCCTTTCCTCCCTGGAATGGGGTTCCCTCGGGAGAACTGTGTCCCTGGTGTCTCACTGTAGGCGACATTGAACAAGCAGGCTGCATGTTGGCTCAGAGGGATTTCTCCCTCTTTGGAGCTCAGAGGATGGGTCAGAGAAGCCTTTCTTGGTCTCAGAGTGTGTTGGGAGCTTCACAGATGGGCTCTCTTGGCCTCACATTTACTCTCCAGACGTTGGGCCTCTTTGGAATAAGTAGCAGAGCAGTGTGGCTTTCAAGGGGCAGCCAAGGCCTGATGGGGGATCTGCCAGATGGCGGCGGAGCAGCGGCAGCACTCCCAGCGCGGCGCTCTGGTGGCTCAAGCAGCTTGGTTGTGCCGAATCACAAACCACCGAGAACCCCAGACTGCTGCCGCCTCTGTGTTCTGGAAAGTCCGCGTGGGTTCTCCTGTTAGGATGGGGGGGCTTCTTCTCCGGAGCCTCCTAAGGCCGCTAATGGGGTCGCACTTCCTTCGTCAGGTGGTCCCACACAAGTTAACAGGAAAAACCCGTCTTCAGTGAGGGAGGAAGCATTCCTGATTAGCTTCAAGGCCTCCCTGGCCTTTGGGTTTCTGCTCTCCAAGGTGTCTCTCCTGCCCCAGCGCTCAGCTTAGCAGGACTTGACTCCCTCAGTCCAGAATTTTTCTTCCCTCACCTCTCCCACACCTTGAGTCACAGTGAGAACCTCAACACTCATACTCCCAAACCTTCTTTCTCCCACATTACACTAAGGCTTGTCCTGCAGGAGCAGTTAATCCATATTTGGCCACATGTGTCTTAGCCACCTGTGTCTGTCTGACTTAAGGGCTGAAGCAACATAGGGGGAAGGTGGGGAACGAGCTGCAAGGTTAGAGAGTGGTGAGAACCCTGGTGCTGCCACTTCCAAACCATGTGCCTTGGGCAAGTCACTCAATGATAAAACAGAAAGAGACTCAGGAGATTCATAGGTTGTTGCGAGGGTTCCTTGAGTTGTTAGAGAGGATAAGGGAGAGAGTCAGAGAGAGAATAAGAGAGAGAAAGAAAGACAGGGAGAGAAGAGAAGACAGTGCCTCAGAGCCTTGTTGGTAGTGTTTGATATGATGGGTCCATTATTATTCTAATGGAAAATTCTCTTGTGCAAAAACACAGAAGTTTCAAAGGTTTTAAATAATTTCAAAAGACTCTATATTAAAAGTCCTGACCACAGATTATCAGACCCAATGACTTTATGGTTTTGGATTAGGAAAATGGGGCTAAGCCCCAAGAGAAGCGACTGCCCTGTGGTCACTTAGCCACTTAGGAGCAGAGCCAGAGATAAGAACTGGCTCCTGACTCGAGTGCTGTCTTTCTGGCCATTTGCCTTAGGAGGAACCGAAGAGGCCTCATGGTATCACCTACCATCTGCTAAATGAGAGTGGTTGGCAAGAGATTCTCCTTACACTGCAGGGAACAGAAAATTGCTCAATTCATTTCCTTGTAGGCAGTGGTGAAAAGCTCATTCAGGAGAAAAATGGGAGTGTGTGGGTGATCAATCTGATGCCACCCTGATGTACCTAACAGCCCTCACAGAGGAAGGCCTCAGTGTAATGAACTTTGAGTTCCCTTGGGCTCCATATGTGCTGGCCATCTTCTGTTTGGCACCCCAGTCTGCTCTCCATGGCCTCCTGCCTGCCCTCTGTCCCATGTGGACCACACCAACAGGCTTCCTTGGGCTTTGGCTTATGGTTTAATTCAGCCAATCAGGAGTCCCAGCAGGAAATGAGCTGGAGGAAGGGAAGTGAGGATAGTGAATTACTTTCCTCCTTCTCTCCCTGTGAGGACTCTTCCATCTTGTCATGTTGCTCAACACAAGGTTACTACTCTTCTCATGATGATTTTCTCTAGATAACTCTTTCCTTCAGGATTGACATAACTCTTCTTATTTTTGTCCCTTTGAGCTTAGGGGGTGGTGATTATCTTCTCTTATTAACCTTGGGATGTCGCACCAACCTGTGTAGTTTTCTGTGCCCCATCCATATCTTTGTAAATATGCCTCTATAAATGAAGTATCACTGAATTATCCTGAGCATGTCATCTGCTTTATTTTAGGACTCTGATATACTAGTCATAACTTTGTCCCAGACCAAGATCCATCCACCGTTACCCAGGAGATGACCTGTGTGGGTTAGGGAGAAACTTACATATTATATACCAGCTGTCTCTCTGAAGGTGCCTCCATTCTTCCATGTCCTATGTAGCCCCTCTTAGGAACCCAGCCAGAGCTTTGCCGATGGTAGGAATGGGGTGTGATTCATCTTCCACGCAGTGGGAGAAGTGCATGGTGTTAGAAGTGACAGGTGAAGGTGAACCAAAGGGCATGTGTGTGGGGGGACTTGGTCATCTGAATAACCTCAGGCTCTTTTATCTTGTGAATGTCAAAGGGCTTTTTGTGGTTTTCTGACATGGCCTGAGCTTCACAAAAGCAACCTGAAAAGCCATTAAACACAGGTGGCTTTATAACTTAACCCTAATCCTAAACACAATCTCAGTAGTTAGGAAACCTGAGTCCTCGCGATATGAAGACGTGATCAGTTAATATACAGTGTGTCCGTAAAGTCATGGTGCACTTTTGACCAGTCACAGGAAAGCAACAAAAGACGATAGAAATGTGAAATTTGCACCAAATAAAAGGAAAACCCTCCCAGTTTCTGTAGGATGATGTGGCAGCATGTGCGCATGTACAGATGATGACGTTACACCGTGTATACAGCAGAGCAGCCCACGGCCATGCCAGTCAAGATGTGGATGGTACAGAGGAAAATTCAGTGTGTTCTGTGGCTCGCTAAATTCCAATCCGTGACCAAAGTGCAACGTGAATATCGGCGCGTTTATAACGAAGCACCACCACATAGGAATAACATTACTCGGTGGGATAAGCAGTTGAAGGAAACTGGCGGTTTGGTGGAGAAACCCCGTTCTGGTAGGCCATCAGTCAGTGATGAGTCTGTAGAGGCTATATGGGATAGCTATCTAAGGAGCCCTAAAACATCTGTGCGTGAGCCCACATCGAACTGCACTGAATAGGTATGAAACTGGGAGAGTTTTCCTTTTATTTGGTGCAGATTTCACATTTCTATCATCTTTTGTTGCTTTCTTGTGACCGGTCAAAAGTGCACCATGACTTTACAGACACACTGTATAAACACTCATTAGAGTTGGTAGAGAGAGTTGCTGGTGAGTCAAGAAGCTAATTTTGAATCCACAATCCTTGAACTTTTTGTTTTTATTCCACATTTTTCTGCTTTTATCTTCCATAAAACCTAGATGGTAAACCCTTTGAGGACAAGAAATATGTTTTTAAGAATTAATTTTTGAATTTACAAATATTTATTTGGCACCTGCTACGTGCCAGACAGACACCGATCTGGATTTTGGAGATGCGATAACTAAAAGAAATGATCGCTGTAGTCAAAGAACATGTAGTCTAACCCAGGGAAAACCATTATTGCATACTGGTTGTTTACTTTGTTAATAAAATTTTATTGGAATACAGCTCTATCCATTTGTTTATGTAGTGCCTCTACCTGCTTTCTGGCTACAAGGCAAAGTTGAAGAGCTGCAACAGAGGTTGTATGTCTTGCTAAGCCTGTACTATTTACTGCCTAGCCCAGTGGTCGGCAAACTCCTTAGTCAACAGAGCCAAATATCAACAGTACGATTGAAATTTCTTTTGAGAGCCAAATTTTTAAAATTTAAACTATATAGGTAGGTACATTCCTTATCGAGGTAGCGCCCGCACGTGGTATTTTGTGGAAGAGCCACACTCCAGGGGCCAAAGAGCTGCATGTGGCTCGCAAGCCGCAGTTTGCTGACCAGGGAGCTAGCCTTTTCCAGAAAGTTTGTTGACTCCTGGCCTAGCCATCTACCTTCCCAGTACCTAGTACAGAGGGAGGCACAATTTTGTTACTCAACAAATACTTTGTGGTTAGATCGAGAGATTAGATCAAGCTGCAATGCATCACTGTTGCCTTAATAGTAGGAAATAATTCTCAGTGGATTATTTTCAATCTTTGCATCTTAAAGGATTTGCTGAAATTTCTAGATGCTGTTGACACACGGACAATTTTCTTGCTTTTTATTTTGTGGCTCACTCAGTGGGAATCTAATACACCTGTGCAACTGTTGCAAGAAGTTTCAAAGGGGAAAATATTCTGATGCAAGGGGTAAGGGGAGAGGATTGAATAGAACCTTGATTGCTCCCATTCCAGAATGTGTCATCTGGTATTCTGCTGCTCTTAGCGTCTCTAAATGCACTGATGCTGTGAATCTCTTTCCAACTTATTGTTCATAAATACTTGAAGAAAAGCAGTGAACTCAGAAATCCCTTCTAACCATTTCCCTCTTGTTAGTACGTAACAGCACATGGCACAGACTGGCAGTGCCATCCTCTGTGCAGCATCTCTAGGTAACATCCCAAATAACATTTAAATAGGCGCAAGCTTCTCCCCCTGATTACTTGTAGGTTTAAGGTGTTTGTTTAGTTCTGGGAACTCAGACCAAGTATAATTAAAGCTTGAAAAGAAAAATGCAACTGATTCTCCAAATGAATAGTTTTTTTTTTAAATGACATTAGGATGATAATAATAATAATAATAATAAGAAGAAGAAGAAGAAGAAGAAGAAGAAGCTAGGGCATTCCGTAAAGATAAGGGAAAGATAAAGTTGTTGCTATTCCAGGAAAGAGAACAAAAAACAAAATAAGGCCAACCCTAGGAAACACCTGTAGGAAAAACTGACAGTTTCAACCTTGGTTTAGTCAGTGCCTCTAAACTGGCTCATAGACCTATGATCTCTGATCTCATCGTGATCAATTCAATGAAGAAGGAATTTACAAAGACCTTCCTGTGTCGTAGACACTGTAACCATCCTAAGAAATGCAATACTTATACAGATAACAATGCCTTTCTATGGTAGTTTACAATTTAGGCGAGAAGGGTAAGAAACATAGCAACATATACATACGACACAGCAATGTTGCCATACAATGTTTAAATGGGCTGTAAAATCCAGTGAAAGGCAGAACTGAGGAAAGATGGAAAAATGCGGACTTTTTTAAGTCTTGGAATTAAGCAATGAATTAATAAGAGAGGAGGACATTCCAGCAGATATAACAGTGTGAGCAAAGGTGAGGACAGTTGAACCGGTATATGTGGTTGGATTATAGGAAACCCGATCTTGGTAAAGAGAGAGGAAATGCCACACAGGATTTTAAATGTCAGTGTGAAAAGTTTGGGCTTATTTGCAGACAGTGGGGAGCCATTAAGGTTTTGAGGCAGGCTTGAAGCTTCTAAGATCGTGATGGTAGCTATGTACACGACAGATTAAAGAGAAAAGACATGGGAGGTGGGGAGATGGCTTAGATGCAGATTATAATATTCTAGGTGGGGACAAATGTGATTATAGAAATGGACTTGCTATGGAGATGCTCTAGGCAGGCTGGGCAACTGTCAGAGTGAGAAAGAGAAAAGGGTACAGGACTAAGTGTCTAATTATGTGGAAGTGATTTACAGAGAGGACTTCAATATGCAGAGACATGTAATACTGTATGTTCCAAACCAGACTGTGTCTAAGACAGACACACTAATAAAAATAAATTTGTTAACAAATAAACACATTTCCAGATCTTCTAAGGTGATCTATGTGTGTTAGACCCTTTAGTACCTAATTCAAGAATGCCGCTCCAGCAAGAAGAATTTTTCTAGCCACAGAAACAGGTCTTGCTTTTAGAACACAATTAGAATACAAGTAATTGTAGAAAAATTGTAGGAAAAAGGCAATGTCTTTTACGCTCTTATCACTATTCTATTATTGTGCCAAGCATACTATAGGTGATACTATATGGTGCAGAATGAATCACCCCCATAAACAACTTACACATAAAGCTAGCTACTTAGAATGGGGAGATGAGATGAGAGGTTCTCTAGGGTCAGGAAGGTAACCAACAGGTCCATCTGGACGTAGGAGAGTTCTAGAAAAGAGTTGCTACAATGGTGGAAGAGGAATTCTCAGGGGATGGGGAATAGTACCTGGTGGAGCTCATGCAATGCTGATGTCAGGGTGACAGAATGGAAACATAGACAAAAATGATACAAATGAGGTGTATTCACATGATTTTAATCAAATGAGAATGGTTCTTATTTATCTGTGGGTTAAGGGGGATATTAGGGAACGGTAGAATCTGTTAATTAGGGCTCTCTTCACCAAGTGCTCTTGGGAACTCCTTAAAAGGATGTGACTGAAGATTGGGAAACTTCCCAAAACTAATTCTTTTCCATGACTGCCAGTGAGACTAACCTCACCCCCACCCTCTACCACTGTCATGCTTTTATTTGTGGAATACAAAGTACACAAAAACGCATGTGCACATATTACCTAAAGTTGAAATATGAGAAGCATTTTTATTCAAATCAGGAATTAGAGAATGGCGACTATTATGATTGCTACTCTTCAGTGTTACCATAGAGATCCTAGACAATGCAATACAACATGGAAAGTAATAACTGCCAGCAGGAAAGAGATACAACTAAATTTGGGAAAGTTACATCAGAGTCTAAGTAGTTTGTAGTTAATCTTTAAATTTTCTGTTAGAACTCAGGAAAATCAAGCAAGTCTCATGAATATTGTTTATCTACCTATCATTTATCTATGTACTTCTGTATACTACTACTAATAAAATATAATTTTCTAATATGTCCATATGTTAACTATAAAACTTACTGTGGGACAGAGGAAACTTGATATGCTATGTTTATATTTAGGGGGACTCATAGATTCTTCATAAATTAATCATAAATTGCCAATCAGATTTCTATAGAACTTGACAAATTAATTCTAAAAATCCTTATGAAATAGAACGTGTCTAAGAGTAAATCAATTTTTTTTTAAAAAAAGAAAATGATGGGATATGTCTTGTTGGACATCAAAATATTTTATAAAGCTACATTAACGAGTAATAAATGGTACTGGGATAGAAATAGTTAAAAAAAAAAAGATCAGTAGAACTTGAAAGAATACGGAGATAAACTAGAGAATAGCTTTTGCATACCTGAAGAAAGAACTTGAGGCAATTGACTATCTATCTAAAAATAATTAGATCTATATGTAAAACATACAAAATTAATTCCAGATAAATTCAAGATAAAAATGTAAAAGGCATCATTATTAAAGAAGAAAATACAGGAAATAATTAAAAATAAATATTAGGGCAGGGATGATTTTAAGTTAGACACAGAAGTTGATTAATTTGACCATATACAATTATCTAACAAAAACCCCATAAACTATATTAAAATACAATAAAGTATATATTACAAATATTTTCCTGCAGTCTAGCAGGTAAAAGCTTAAAATATATAAATAGTTTTTATTAATTAGTAAGGAAAATAAAACATAAAAAGTCAAAGGAATCTGTGCAGATAATTCACAGAAAAAGAAATACAAATGGCCAGAAATATATGAAAACATATGAAACTTCGTTTATAATGAGAGCAATACAAATTAAACAACAATGAAATGTATGCTTTCCCACCACAAATTTGGAACTGAGGAGTAGGAAGAGGCTATGGGAAGGAAGATGATAATGAAGACTTCTGCACTCTGTTGTTGGTGCTGACATTGACTGACACAGCCTCTTCTGGAGAAAGATTTCAGGTTTATTGAAATGTAATGTGTATAGCCTTTTTTTTTTTTTTTTTTACAGAAACAGAGAGAGACACACAGAGAGAGGGACAGACAGATGGGAATGGAGAGAGATGAGAAGCATTAATCATCAGTTTTTCGTTGTGACACCTTAGTTGTTCATTGATTGCTTTCTCATATGTGCTTTGACCGCAGGCCTTCAGCAGATGGAGTAACCCCTTGCTTGAGCCAGTGACCTTGGGTCTAAGCTGGTAAGCTTTGCTCAAACCAGATGAGCCCACGCTCAAGCTGGCGACCTTGGGGTCTTGAACCTGGGTCCTCCGCATCCCAGTCCAACTCTCTATCCACTGCACTACTGCCTGCTCAGGCTGTATAGCCTCTTATTTGGCAATTCTATATCTAAGTATCATCCTAGAAAAATATTCTCATGTGTACACAATGCAATGTACACACTGTAAGGTTGTTTAAGATAGTGACTAACTAAACACAGCTAAAAATCCACAGTAGGGTTCAGTTAAATAAAGTATCCCACATCCATTCTATGGAATATTATGTGGCAATGAAAAAGGAATGGGGTAGATTTATATGTACAGTCATGGGAAAATCACTAAGACATCTGCTGCCATTTGAAAAAAAAAATTATAAAACACTTCATAATATAGTCCTCACTATTTTAAAACAAGCAAACAAAAATATATAATTCTAAATTTAACACACACACTCATGTAAATGTATAGAATAAAATCTGGATGTGTACGTACCAAACTACATAAAATTATGCCTGGAGAAGGCTGTGAGATTAGTGTGACAAAGGGATTTTTAAAAAGAATTATCTACCTGTTTGAATATTTATGAGATATGTAAATTAATTGTTTGATTAACAATAATAAATTCATTAAAAACTAAAACAAACAGAAATCCAGGCACACACGTACACAAGATTATGGCTTATAACTACAAAGAGATAGATCTATGTATTTTTCTTACATTCTAGAGTTGCACATTCTTTCCGGAAAACTTTATTTTCCTATTAGGATTTATCCTTGGATATGTCTCTGCCAGAGGCTGCTCCATTAGCTAATTAAGCACACATTTGAATATACAATTACTTTAAAGGATAACAGATGCGGCATCTTACTCCAGACCTTGGCTAATGTGTAGATCATTAACTCAGGTCTGGCTCACATTACATCTTGTGAAGATATAGGACAACCCTTCTTATCTTTTTAAAATAAAGTGATAAAGTCTGACCAGGCGGTGGCACAGTGGATAGAGCGTCGGACTGGGATGCGGAGGACCTAGGCTCGAGACCCCGAGGTCGCCAGCTTGAGCGCAGGCTCATCTGTTTTGAGCAAAGCTCACCAGCTTAAACTCAAGGTCACTGGCTCAAACAAGGGGTTACTCGGTCTGCTGAAGGCCCGCGGTCAAGGCACATATGAGAAAGCAATCAATGAACAACTAAGGTGTCGCAACAAAAAACTGATGATTGATGCTTCTCATCTCTCTCCGTTCCTGTCTGTCTGATTCTCTCTGTCTCTGTAAAATAAATAAATAAATAAATAAATAATAAATAAATAAATAAATAAATAAAGTGATACAAATTTCAGCTCTTCAGCGATGTGAATTTATTGGCCTCCACTATTTTTTTACCGTATTTTTACATTATCCTGAGTTCTCATATAATCTTGATCATATTGCTGACCAGAATCTAGCCTTTAGCCATAAACATTGAAAGATTATTAGACTTTTACTTATATAATCAAATAAATAAGCCAGAATGGACACACTCAAAAAACTAATTTTGCTAAGCATTACATTTTCTCTGCAAAACAGAAAAGTTGTGAAAAATCAACCACGGCAAAACTTAGCAGATGGAAAAGGTATTTTTATAAAAATGTCTACTCTGAAACATCTCAGTGAGTTATCCTAACTCCCCTATCTCTGGGCTTCCCCGGAACTGTCAAACCAGGTACAGTCTCTCTTTAGGATTTAGCTTTGTAGTCTGTTTTTGGAAATCTGGGTTTTGAATTTTAAAACAAAAGGGAAAGAAGATAGACTCCACTGACTGCGTTTATTCCAGTGACAGCCTTGTGCCGAACACCAGCTCCCACTAATTCAGTTTGGTTTAGCGACAGCGCTGAGCTCCTGCTACACCCAGGCAGAGGACCAGGAGCTGGGTGTACGCGTGAGTTCCACAAGGCCTTCCCCGCAGGCTGCTCACAGTCTTGGGATCATAAAGATGCATTAGAGAAGGAATTACAAATATTGATCGACTTATGACCTATGCAACTTACGACCATTTGACTTTACGACCATAGTCACTAGCCACGACTGCTCCGCGTCTGGCAGCGCAAGCGTTGCCCAGCTGGGCATACGACAGTGCAGACCAGCTTCCAGCAGCACTACCATCTCCGCGTGCACCACTTCAACTGTTTCCCAGACTCGGTACAGCAATTTGTGTTTTGTGTCTTGGATATTTTTCATCAAACCCCTCCCAAGACATCAAGACCCCTTGATGTCTACCAAGAGGAAATTTGTCTTTGCAAATATTAAACCAGTTGTACTGGTAATGCAGTGTTTTACTTAAACCTGACGAATGTAAAAATAAGAAACAAAATGGTGTACAGATGATACAAATGGCATAAAATGAAGAAAGAAAATTATGATATATAACAATAATGAAAGAAAATTATGATAAAATATGACTTAAAGATTTTTATAACATCATTTCACAGTACTATATATATAGCCTACTCAACTTATGACCAAATCATGTTATGACCGGTCTGTCGGAACCAATCATGGTCGTAAGTTGAGCACTAGCTGTACCAAGACGCAAAAACCATTCCAGTGATTCAACAAATATCTCTTAAGCTGCACGTGTCAGGCACCTGTGTTAAGCCCTGGGAACCAGCCACAAACAAAACCCTCTTTACCTCATGTGTTTACAATCTAGAGAGGATGAAAGATAATGAAAACATAAAAGTATTGTGTGAAATGCCTTGTTATGGGACTGGAAACAGAATCCTAGGAGGAGGGACTGAGGAGGGATAGCAATTCTGTCTCCTTCGGGTCTGGAAAGTGTTCTTGAGGAACAGATTTAAGACAATGCAGCCGGATGCTTAAAGGGTGAATAAGTTTGTAAACCAAGGGATGAGGGGCAGAGGAATCATGGTGGGCGTGACCTGTGCCAGGCACGGTGATGGGCACCTGGGGCCCCCACCCTCACAAAGGCTTGCTTTCCTGGGTCCATCTCTTCACCACCCTGCCTGGAGTTCTTCAGCATAGCCTTTCCCCTTTGCCTCTGGCCACCATCCCGGACTCCTAAGCCTGCTCCACACAGGTTTCTTTATCCACCAGTACAGCAAGAGTTTCTGGCCTCTCTTCTGGGTCTCCTTGTTTAACTCATCTTTTTTTTTTATGTGAGAGGAGGGGAGATAGTAAGGCAGACTCCTGCATGTGCCCCAACTGGGATCCATCAGACAAGCCCATCTTGGGATGATGGTTGGGTACCCAGCTATTTTTAACACCTGGGGCTGACATGCTCAGACCAACCAAGCTATCCTCAGCACCTGGATCTCAAACCAACCGAGCCACTGGCTGCAGGAGGGGAAGAGGGAGAGAAGGGAGAGAAGGAGGGGAAGAGAAGCAGATGGGTGCTTCTCTTGTGTGCCCTGACTGGGAATCAAACTCAGGACATCCACATGCTGTGCCAACACTCTCCACTGAGCCAACTGGCCAGGGCCCCTATTTCATTCTCAATGCCTTGCTCCTCCTCCCTCACCCTATCACCATCCAAACGGCAGCAAACTAACTGACATGGCTCACATTTAGGTAATGCCCAGCCCAGTTGCTGTTTTTTGTGTATAGAACCTGCCTTTGGAAGAACACAGGTGTTTCTCTAGCCCAGGCTGCTCTGGGATGCTAAGTCATCCTAATAGCTGTACTTCCTGTCCTTGCTTTCGGTAGTGACATTGGTCAGGAACACCCGTCCCTCCCCACCCCAGCAACCTTTTCTCTCCTGAGATCTAATAGACACTTTCCAATCTGCAATTGAATTGGGCATCATCTGTACTTTTTAAGGGCTACACTATATGTACTAGGAAAGCTCCTGAATTTATTCTAATAACATCCTATAGTGAATAGTGTCTCTTACACTGAGGAGTTTTCCAGAATCTCTACTTACATTGATGAGCAGACCTCCTCGTCACCTTTCTCACACCTCCTTCCAATTAAAAAAAAGAAAATACACACACACACACACACACACATACACACACACGAGCAGGAATTTTGCACCTGCTTCATAATTATTCAGCAACATGACTCAGCAGTTTGGGAGGAAGTTGTGGGAAGGGAGAAAATTTTCCGTTGTCAGAGGGAGAAGAGAGAGGGAGAAAGGGTTGGGAAGCCCCTGAGCGGTCCTCCTCTGACACGAAGAATTCATCTGGCAACAATGTTGTCAGTTTTCTTCCAGTGGGTCAACTAAGCCTTAACCTCTTCCAGACTTAAGTAAAAGAGACAAAAGCAGATGCAGGAGAAACTCAGGTGCTGCTGCTGACAACTCAAGTCTGCTAAAATGTATCAGAATATTTTCTTTTAAAACAAATAGCTAATACCTAGAAGTGGGATTGCTGGATATACCGTAGTTCTACTTGTAGTTTTTTGAGAAGGTTCCCTTCTCTCCACAACTGCGCCAATACTAAACTTTGGTGTTATTTTTATAATCATGACAAAGTTCAAGATTCACTACCCCCAAATATGATACCTTGACATATTGGATATTTCAAGTTGGAAGAATTTGAAAAATGGTTTATGTATATGACCTTCTCCTGAACCAGATCATAAAACCTAGGAAGGACTTTCTAACCTTCCCCTGAAGGTCATCAAAGGCTCATGTGAGAGGTGCCCTCCCAAAATCTGGAGAAAGGGAGCATCCTTATCTTTGAAGACAATGGGACGCAGAGAAAAATCTAAATGAACAGGACTTGCTAAATTTATTATATGTACATCACTTTTGTCCTGCCATATCTTTCTGCAACACTTCAAACCTAACATAGAAACTCAGTTCTTTGTTGCCTTATGAAGGCTCTTGTGTCCCACAAAACATATATATAATAAATGTATGTGCTTGTCTCTTGTGAATCTGTCTTTTGCTCCAGCAGTTTTGATTGAGAACTTGGGAAGGTAGAAGGAAAAGACCTTTTACCTTTCCCACAATAGCTGTCCTAGCAAGTATGAGGCGATACCTCATTGTGGTTTTAATTTGTATTTCCCTGAAAATTAGTGATGTTGAGCACCTTTTCATAAACCTATTGGCCATTTGTATGTCTTCTTTGGAGAAATATCTATTCCAGTCCCTTGTTCATTTTATTATCGGAATATTTGATATCTTGTTATTGAGTTGTAGGACTTCCTTATATATGATATTTTAGAAATTGACTCCTCATCAGATATGTGGTTTGCAAATATTTTCTCCCATCTCAGAGTTTGCTCTTTCACTGTGTTAATTGTTCCTTTTGCTGTGCAGGAGGTTTTTAGTTCGATATAATCCCACTGATCCATTTTTGCTTTTCTTTCCAATGTTTTTGGTGTCATCCATAAAAGCATTGCTAAAAACAATGTCACACATATTTCCACCCTGTTTTCTTTTAGGAATTTTACAGTTTGGGGGTCTTATTTCTTTAGTTCATTTTGAGTTTATTTTTGTGTGAGATGTAAGATGGGGGTCTAATTTCATCCTTTTGCACGTGGTTATCTTCTTCTGGGTATATGTCCAAAAAGTATCCCAATCAAGATCTCAAAGAAGTCTGCACTCTCAGGTTTATGTAACATTATTCACAATAGCCAAGATATGGAAACAAGTCAAATGTCCACTAGAAGATGAGTGAATAAAGATAATATGGTATATACATACAATAGAATATTATTTTACCTTAAAAAAGAAGGAAATCCTACTATTTGCAACATGGACATACTTAGAGAACATTATGCTAAGTGAAATAAGTCAGTTGCAGAAGGACAAATGCTTCAGGATTCCACTTACATGATGCATATAAAATAGTCAAATTAAAAGAAGCAGAAAATAGAATGGCGGTTACACAGGGATGGGGGAATGGGAAATGGGGAATTGTTCCAGGAGTCTAGAATTATAGTTCTACCAGATAAATACATTTAAGAGATTGTTATACCACATAATGTCTATAGCTAACCATATGATGTTGTGTACTTAAAATTTTAAGAGAGTAGATCTCATGTTAAGTATTCTTGCCACAGACTTACAAAACGTAGATTCATAAGAAAAGTTTTGGAGGTGATGGATGTGTTTACTACTTTGATTGTGGTGGGTATATCACAGATATCTACATATGTTCAGACTCATTCAATTGTATATATTAAATATGTGCAGTGTCTTGTATACAAATTGTGTTTCAATAAAAATATGAAAATCTATGAATGCTTTTAACCTATAATTTTTTTTTTCGGGTGAGAGGAAGGAAGATAGTGAGACAGACGCCCACATAAGCCCCGACCAGGATCCACAGAGCAACCCTGTCTGGGGCCAATGCTTGAATCAACTGAGCTATCATCAGTGCCTGGGCCTATGCTCAAACCAATGAGCCACTGGCTGTGAGAGTGGAAGAGAGAGAGATGGGGAGAGGAGGGAGAGAGAAGCAGATGGTCATTTCTCCTGTGTGCTCTGACCAGGAATCAAACCCTGGGAGGTCCATATGCTAGACCGATGCTCTATCCACTGAGCCAACCAACCAGGGCTGTTTTTCACATATAATTTAATAGAGGAGAAAATCAAGGGAATAAAAACCTAAATGTTGATGTTAGCAAAAGCACTGTGGGACGGGCATTCTGAATTCCAGCAGGGAGCATAAATGAGTATCATTTTCTTTTGTAAAAAAATGCTTTGGTGGGAGAAATGACAATTAAATCACATTAAATTGTTTATGTTCTTTGACCTAGAAATTTCATGTCTATTTGAGAAGTTATTACTGGTCCTTTATCTCAATATTATAATAGGCAATATTAGATACAATCTAATAATAGGCAATATTAGAAACAATCTAAATGTTCTACTCTCTGGAATGTTTGAACAAACCAGGGGAGATTTTAGCTTGATTATAAATTGTAACAGAGTGGGCTTAACAGACCCCTGGGGTGGGGGTGAATTCTACAATTACCTCTTCTGGTTTACACAGCCTGAAAGGAGGTTGCTTTGCTATTTATGTTTATGTTGTTTTTTTTCAGTCTGTAAAATAGTTATAAAAACTCTTGCCTAAGAAGATCATTGTGGTAACTAACTAAGACTACATAGCACCATGCCTGGAATATGGCGGAAATTTTATAAATGAGAGCTGCTATTATGGGCTCATTAAATATTCATGAAGTCTATGTAAAAGCAAGGAGAAATGCTTATGCTATATTAAAATTAAAACTAGGTAGCATTTCACATTAAAAAATTGTAAATACAAAGTGTATGACTTACAAAAATAGTAAGAGTGAAAAATATATTAATAGAAATATAGTGATTAAATTTTTCATATTTTCTAAACTTTAATAAATATACACAATTTTTAAAATAAAGAAAAGCCTCTTAGCTTCTTGAAAATAATCCATTCCTACATTTTCTCATTTTTTTTTTTTTTTTGACAGATGACCTTTCTGAGTATCCATTAAATTAGCACTACCAGGAGAAGAAAAACATAAACTGTAGGAAGCTGTTAAGGGTGGTAGACAAAGCACAGATTTGAGGGTTCTGGGTCTCTGACTCTGTGACCTTGGAAAAGTCACTCAGACTCTCTGACCTCTATTTTTTCCTGGAAATGGGAGTAACAGTACGTGATGATCATCACATTAACTAGCAAGGATATCATGCAAGATTGAATAAAGACTTTGAAAACTGCACAGTGCTTTACAAACCTCCAGGACCTTTCTCTTTCTGGCTGTCACCTCTTCAGGGTTTCAACTCTGCCCCCTTTACTTCTTTTTATTTTGCTGATGAAGCCAACTGAGTTGGAAACTGAGATTCATTAGGAAGTACATATACTTTTATTCTCATTTCTTGACTCTACCCCTTGCAAAGAAAATTAATATACAGATCTTGCATAGCATTTTCCTCTTTTTTTCTTGTTTCTAAATGAATTTCAACCCAAAACTTCTGCTGTCATATTAGGAGTGACTAAACCATGTGACTGTCTCAATTTAGATATTTAAGATGATCGACTCTTGCTTTTTGTATCATTTGCTGTTAAATGATCTTACAGACCAAAACAAAAGGGCAGGGAGGGAGAGAAATGTCAAATACCCCAATGGCCAAAGGAGGACATTGCTCGTGAGCTCAGACCAGTCCAGGCAGGAAATTGCCTTCATGTCCTGGGTTAAATAAGACTAAATAACACTCTTGATGATTGGACGATCGTTTCTAGAGAGATTTAGTCTATCCCCCTGTGCCCAAAGCTGCCAGATGAGTAACCTTGATGTGCTGGTCGTCTCTAGAAGCCAGACACATAGCTTTATTCAGCAGGAAACGTGTCTTTATTTAAAAACAAGAAGAATGCTCAGACACCACACTTTGGTACACCTGCCTCCCCTTCCTGTTTCTGCTTTCATGAACCCTCACTTTGTCCAAGTAAATCCACTGATGTCTACTTCTTCTGACTAAAGTCATGCCTGAGTCTTGTCTCTCTTTGAGTCCTCAGAGGAGACAGATAGTTGGACCTTTTCTGAATTTTATTTAATGAGCAAGTATCATTTTTAAAATAGGGAAAAATCTATAATATTTAAAAAACGAATTTCTCTGGCTATGTATATATTTTACACATGTATGTCTGTATAAATAACATATTTCCTTAAATTGTCAGCTAGAAATGAAGCAGTATTTTGTATTTCAGTTCTTGTGGAGTCTCTTATGTTCAGCTGTTCCCTTCTCACCCCGTTACTTTATGTTGAATAACAAAGAATTGCTTGGGGGAGACAGTGGGCCTTACTCTTGGCTGCACATTTAAATCACCTGGAAAACTTTAAATAATTCCAGTGTCCAGGCTGCCTCTGAAACTAATACGTCAGAATCTTTGGAAGTGGATCCAGGCATCGGTGTTTTTCTGAGGCTCCCAGGTGATTCCAATGTACAGATGGGTCTGGGATTCACTGAAAACCCAAAGCCAGCCTCGTGCACCATGGTGCCTGATGTATGTAGGAATCACCTGAGAGAAACAGATTCAGCACAGATGTAGAGAGCATTCATGGGGGGAAGCCTTCACAGTGGCGAATAGTTGCTATCAGTATATAAAAAAGAAACATTTAAAAAGTCATTTTAGAAGAATCTATGACCATTAGCCTAACCTGTGGTGGCGCACTGAATAAGGTGTCGATCTGGAATGCTGAGGTCACTGGTTTGAAACTCTGGGCTTGCCTAGCCAAGGCACATGTGAGAAGCAACTATGAGTTGATGCTCTGGTCCCCCTACCTTCCACTTATCTTTCTCCTCTCTTTAAAAATAAATTTAAAAAATTTTTTTTAAAAGGATCTATGACCATTATAAGTTGCAGGAATCTCAAATATATGTTTAAGGATAAATGAAAAGCATATTCTTAGGTAAGTAAATTCTAGTGACATAGGATAAAATTTCTAGGAATAGAATTATGCATGCAATCAGAAAAGGCTGTACTCGAAGCAACTTGGTTGGAATACAATGTGAGGGAGAATTTGGTTAGATGATTCACAAAGGAACTGAGTGATGATTAAGACAGTGATGTCAAAGTTACACGTGAAAAGTTTGAAGGAAATTTGTTCCATGAAATTTGAGTTTAGAAAAAGTAATATTTCTGGGTCAGTATATCAGGTAACATGATTTAAATATCTGTTGTGAATAAATTGAGAGAAAATGCTGATAATTTCAGCCACATTTCTAAGCACTTATAGGTTAAAATTCATCCCCCCAAAAAATGTCAATGGGAAAATGAAAGGATTATCTCATGCATAGACACTGGTTTTGTGGATATCAATTTCGGTAAACTATTTGGCAGGAAAAAAATACAGAGCATCCATGGACCAGTGCTAAGACTCCCCCCAAAACCATGCGAGTGAGGGACTCTGGGACTACAATAGGCCTGATAAGCTTCCAGAGAAATTCATGTCTGTATCCACTCTAGTGCCTAGCACCCGTGCCCGGCTAACCAGACATTGTCTTCCTTAGTCAAACAGCTTGTAAAACCCTGAGATCACGAGCATTCCTTGTTGGTCTCTATTTTCTAGAAAGCAGAGGAAATTTTCCAGCCTGGAGTCGAGTAGTCAGTTAGCACAATTCAATGACAAAATTGGGTGCAATTTCACAGCTGAAAGTTGGGCAAGAATAAACGAAGACTTGACACCTGAGGGGACGGTGTAGTGAATTATGTTTGGGTCTTGGAGCTCCTGGAATGGAGGTGGGGAGGCATGGAGCATCCGTCATTATAAAAATAACGTGGTCTAGCAGAGGGCTTTTCTATCTCCTGTCAACTCAAAAGGACCCATTAAAAAGTTTTAAGACTCACCCTGGCCAGATAGCTTAGTTGGTTGCAGCATCATTCCGATACATATTAAAAGTTTCCAGTTCGATCTTTGGTCAGGGCTCATAGAGAAACAGATTGATATTTCTCTCTCTCTCTTTCTCTCTCCTTTTTTTCTCTTGCTTTGAAATCAATCAATAAAAAATATTTTAAAATGTTTTAAAATGCTTATTGTCTGGACCTCAGAACTCTGTGTGCATTCCTTATATAGGCAACGGTATCATTCTCATCCATCTTGGTGCCCTAGCAGATGTCTTATGCTGTCTGGCTGGTATGACAATGCTTACTGTATCTACCTCAGAAACTTGAACGTAGTCAGAGAAGATGGCATCAGTGTGAATAATCAGGTTCTGTGTTTTAGCCTGACACATAAAATTAATAGTTAGGCATTTCTTTCTTTCTTCTCTCTTCAACCTGGAATTCCACTGATGAAGATGAGCTCATAGGAAAAATACCCCCTGAGAATGGGGTACCCAGGTAGCAGTCTGACCAGACTGCAAACTCAGGCATGCTGAGTCTGGCAACATTTTCCGCACAGGAGAATCAGCTGAAACTTCATGAAAACCATTTATTTCGCAATTTGACCACTGGTTCGTCTTGGTCTTTGGGTAGAAATTTATATGCCCAACTCAGTAAGCTGGGAGTATAATAAGAGAAAACTTGCCCTGGCCCGTTAGCTCAGTCAGTTACAGCATTGTTCTAAACTGCCAAGATTACAGGCTAGTCCCCGGTCAGGGAGCACACAGGAAGCAACCAATCAACCAATGAACGCACGCCTAAGTGGAACAACAGTTGAATTCTTTTCTTTCCTTCTTTCCTTCCTTCCTTCCTTCCTTCCTTCCTTCCTTCCTTCCTTCCTTCCTTCCTTCCTTCCTTCCTTCCTTCCTTCCTTCCTTCCTTCCTCCCTCCCTCCCTCCCTCCCTCCCTCCCTCCCTCCCTTCCTTCTTTCTCTTTCTTTCTTTCTCCCTCTCTCCCTTCCTCCTCTCTCTCCTTCCTTCCTTTTTTCTTTTCTTCCTTCCTTCCTTCCTTCCCTCCCTCCCTCCCTCCTTTCTTTCTTTCTTTCTTTCTTTCTTTCTTTCTTTCTTTCTTTCTTTCTTTCTTTATTTATTTCTCTCTCTCTCTCTCTCTCCCTCCCTCCCTCCCTCCCTCCCTCCCTCCCTCCCTCCCTTCCTTCCTTCCTTCCTTCCTTCCTTCCTTCCTTCCTTCCTTCCTTCCATCTTTGTCTCCTCTCCCTCTCTGTCTCTCTAAAAGCAAGCAATAAATATTTTTTAAAAAGTACCAGTTTTTCAAACAAATTAAAAGTTCACACAAAGTTAGTATCTGAAGCCACCGAAGGGTAACTAAAGATACATACTGAAGAGGAAAGTGACTGAGATGATGAGCTGGCGAAGACTCACGTGGTCCCACAAAGAGGAAAGGGGGCAGCTGAGAGGCAGCAACCCGAGAAGGAAGATGAAAACAAACTGCCTGGAGAGCGGCCGGAACCGCTCGCGCTCGCGACATCCGAGGCTCAGGAGCCCTCTGACATTTCACAGCAGTTCACAAACGATCCATAGCACCCGCTGGGAACAAGCCCTTTGAGAATGTCAACATAAAAAGAACACGAGAACACAAGTGTTCTCTAAGCTGAGGAAAGAGCAGGACTTTGGGAAAGTCTGGGATATATCCCTGAGATCCCAAGCTGGTCACTCTGGTGCATGCACAGAGAGCAGCAACAGAGCAAAGAGAGGGGACTGAGGTTTGGGCTCTGTTTCAGTCTCAGATAATGTGAAGGTTTAGAATGCTTTCTGGTCACATAACTCTCTAGCAAAGACAGTTTGGGGGAGAACTTCCATGGTCTCCTGCTTACAGATGAAATAACAAAATCAAACACTAAAGATTTCTCATATGGAAAAGAAAGCCTCTTCAACAAATGGTGTTGGGAAAACTGGAAAGCCACATGCAAAAGAATGAAACTCGACTACAGCCTGTCCCCGTGTACTAAAATTAATTCAAAATGGATCAAAGACCTAAATATAAGACCTGAAACAATAAAGTACATAGAAGAAGACATAGGTACTAAACTCATGGACCTGGGTTTTAAAGAACATTTTATGAACTTGACTCCAATGGCAAGAGAAGTGAAGGCAAAGATAAATGAATGGGACTACATCAGAATAAAAAGTTTTTGCTCAGCAAGAGAAACTGATATAAAAATAAACAGACAGCCAACTAAATGGGAAATGATATTTTCAAACAACAGCTCAGATAAGGGCCTAATTTCCAAAATTTACAAAGAACTCATAAAACTCAACAACAAACAAACAAACAATCCAATAAAAAAATGGGAAGAAGACATGAATAGACACTTCTCCCAGGAAGAGATACAAATGGCCAACAGATATATGAAAAAATGCTCAGCTTCATTAGTTATTAGGGAAATGCAAATCAAAACTACAATGAGATACCACCTCACCCCTGTTAGATTAGCTATGATCAACAAGACGGGTAATAGCAAATGTTGGAGAGGCTGTGGAGAAAAAGGAACCCTCATTCACTGTTGGTGGGACTGTAAAGTAGTACAACCATTATGGAGGAAAGTATGGTGGTTCCTCAAAAAACTGCAAATAGAACTACCTTATGACCCAGCAATCCCTCTACTGGGTATATACCCCCAAACCTCAGAAACATTGATACGTGAAGACACATGTAGCCCCATGTTCATTGCAGCACTGTTCACAGTGGCCAAGACATGGAAACAACCAAAAAGCCCTTCAATAGAAGACTGGATAAAGAAGATGTGGCACATATACACTATGGAATACTACTCAGCCATAAGAAACGATGACATCAGATCATTTACAGCAAAATGGTGGGATCTTGATAACATTATAAGGAGTGAAATAAGTAAATCAGAAAAAAACAAGAACTACATGATTCCATACATTGGTGGAACATAAAAATGAGACTAAGAGACATGGACAAGAGTGTGGTGGTTACCAGGGGTGGGGGGAGGGAGAACAGGGGGAGAGTTAGGGGGAGGGGGAGGGGCACAGAGAACTAGATAGAGGGTGGCGAAGGACAATCTGACTTTGGGCGAGGGGTATGCAACATAATTTAATGACAAAATAACCTAGACATGTTTTCTTTGAATATATGTACCCTGATTTATTAATGTCATCACATTACCATTAATAAAAATTTATTTAAAAAAAAAAAAAAAAGATTTCTCATATGTACAACTCAACTGATCAGGTGGGGACCCTTGATGAATTCTTGCTCTTGTAAAACTGCAGAGACAGTGACAGCTGCTTGAAAACCCTTAGTGACGTCTCCTGGAACACAGATTGCACTCCAACTTGAAGTTTCATTTGAAGCATTTTAGGCCTGGTGGTTTTAAATGAGGGAGAAAAAGAAAACATTGTTGTTAAATATTACTGCAAATTTTCACTTTGCTTAATGGCCAATAAGATAACACCGTGTGTTTAGGTGGCTCTACCTTCCTGTTTGACCATCTGGCTTGATGAATCTACCCAACCTCTCCCACCTGTGGCTGACTTTCCCTCCACTCCACACTAATGAATAGCTGGCTGTCAGTACAATCAACTCCTGCTTCAAGGAAATGCCCTGACACATATCCAACAACCCGGGTTTTTTTTTTGTTTGTTTGTTGTTGTTTTTTTTACAGAGACAGGGAGAGAGTCAGAGAGAGAAATAGACAGACAGGAACGGAGAGATGAGAAGCGTCAATCATAGTTTTTCGTTGCACGTTGCGACACCTTAGTTGTTCATTGATTGCTTTCTCATATGTGCTTGACCATGGGCCTTCAGCAGACTGAGTGACCCCTTGCTCGAGCCAGCGATCTTGGGTTCAAGCTGGTGAGCTTTGCTCAAACCCAATAAGCCCGCGCTCAAGCTGGCGACCTCAGGGTCTCGAACCTGGGTCCTCCGCATCCCAGTCTGACACTGTATCTACTGCGCCACTGCCTGGTCAGGCAGTGACAACTGAACCAAACAAAACACCATGATGGAAGAGACTAGAGCCAGACAAGAGCATGTTGACTTTCCTGTTACAGCTTGAAAAGACAGTTGAAGAATTTGGGTATTTCTTATTCAAAAAAAAATGCTCAGAAGATACAGCCGCTCCTTCCTTCTCCTGCCACATTCTGGGTTTCACATTTAGGAGGGAGCACTGATGTCCCGAGGAAAAGGGCCCTGAACTGTCACAGAAGATCAATGTTAGGGAAGAATCTAAAAAAGCTATAAAAATAGTAAATCGGGCAGGCTTAGACTGGTGGAGTTTTAGAATTTCCAGAGAAGACTGACAATGGGGAAAAACTGAGTCATTATATAGAACATTTATAGACCCTTAAACCTCTGAAGATGGAATATATAAATATAGAGACACTCTCATTTTGAGGGTTCAAGCCAAAAATGGTTTCCAATTTTCCTTTTCTTCTTCTCATCAGAACATTTTGACTATTTTAGCTTATGCTTTTTAGAATATACAGGAAAGCAGTTTGAAGAGGTAGATAACAAATGCATACTTTTTTTGGTGGGAACCTCTTTTCTAGATACAGTTTGCTTTAAAACACACACAGACACATACGCACACACACACACACACAGAAACAAGACATTAAATGATATAAAAAAGGTGACTGTTTTCAGGCATTGGACAATAGGCATGGAAAACTAATCTCTGATGTAAGGGGAACTTGCAAGGTGATCCCCAAGATTACCCAGCCTTCTCTCTGGGTACAGTTTTCTGACCTTGACCCAGTGAGCTGGAGTCCAGGCAGAGTCCAGCTGTGCCATAGAACATCAGAGGGGAGAGAGCTGCGCACTGGCAAGTGGAGGTGGTAGGAGTTTGCAGGAGAGCACTCGGTGGATCCCTGGCTGAAGGCTGGGCTGCACTGTGCCACGTGAGATCAGACGGAGGCGTGCGCGAAAGCGGGTGTTCCTGGTATTTGAGAATGGAACAGAGAGGTTCTAGATACCCATTCATGCTGGGAAACATTGGAAGTCCAGGCTAGTTAAAATGGAGAAACCTCATTAGTACTACAGCGTCCAATTAAAATATCAGAAAGGCCTTACCCTAAAAATAAGGACCAAACTTTAGAATAAATCTTATGCTAGATCTGCCTGAACAGAGTCCAAATCAAAGGCCGAAGCAAAAATTAACAGAACAGCAGGAATTTTTGGAATAATTTTTAACAGCTTATCAAACATGTTGTTAGAGTCTCAGAAGGACAAGAGAGTAAGAAAGCATTATAAAAATTGAAAATTAATTGCCAAATATTTTCTATATTTGTTGATAAACATCACCTTACATATCTAAAATGCTCAGTGCCACCACCCACCGGATAAATACAAAAACAAACAAACAAAAAAGCCACAACTACCACTACCACAACAAAAACACTTAGGCACATTGATACAAACAGCAGAAATAAAAAAAGTAAAGAACTAAGACATGTTAAAAGCAGATGAAGCACATTACCTACAGGGAAACTATAGGATGATAGACAAACTCATCAGAAACAATAAAAATAGGAAGACAATAGAATATTATTTTTTAAATGTTGGAAGAAGAGATACCTGACATCCCATATTCTATTTTTTTTTTTTTTTGAGAGGCGGGGGGGGGGGCACATTGAGCTCCTCCTATATGTGCCCTGACTGGAAATTGAAACCACAACCTTGCCATTTTGGGGCAACACTCTTAACCAACTGAGCTAACTGGCCGGGGCCCCCATAGTCTATATACAGGGAAAATAGATTTCATAAACCAGGGGAAAATAAAGATATTTTCATAAAAATAAATGCTAAAATAATTTATTATCACTAATCCCAAGCTATAAGAAAAATTTTCTTCAGCTGAAGGGACCTGATATTATATGGAAACTTGGATGTACTAAAAGAAAAAAACACTAAAAATTACTACATTTTTCACAAAGGACATTTGACTTTTTTAAAGAAAAAAATAATAACACTGTAATTTGAGATTCATAATGTATGTAGAAATAAAGTATATGACAAAACTAGCATAGAGAATATAAGGTTGGGTAAATGTAATGATATTATTTTAAAGTGTGGAACTGGAATTGGGAAGAAGAAAATGAGAACTGGAAGGTATGAGTTCTGAAGAGATGCAATATTGATTTCTAAATAAACATTCATACATTAAGGTTGCATATGTTTAACCCTAAAGTAATCAATAAAAATAATGTTATAGCTAAAAAGTTAATAGAGGTTATTAAATGATACACTACAATATTTCATTAATAAAAAAGACAGGAAAGAAGCAAAGATGAAAACAAACACATTTGACAAACAGGAAACAAATAGCAAAATCATAGGCTTCAATAGAATCATATCAGTCATCACGTTAAATGTAAATGAGCTAAGGATTCTAATTGTAATGCAGAAATTGGCAGGCTAGATCAAAACGCAAATCCCAACTATATGTTATACACTAGAAATATATTTTATATATAAATCCACAGATAAGTTGAAAGATTAAAAAAATGGAAAAAGATATATTCAGTCAAAGTAGACATAAGAAAGTAGGTATGGCTTTATTATTGTTTAACCAAGTAGTTGTTAAGTGTAGGATATTAAATAAAGATGGATATTTCATAATGATTAAAGTTATAATTCACCAGGATGACATAATAATTTAAAAATATTTAGACACCTAATAACAAAACAGAATAATCAGCAAAGTCAAAAGTCAAAGAAAAAAAATAAACAAATTATAGTTGAAGATGTTAGCGTCCTTCCCCCCCTAGGAGTGTTTCTACATTTGATACAATGAGCAGGTTTAAAAAGTTGGTAAGTGTGACCTGGCCGGTTGGCTCAGTGGTAGAGCGTCAGCCTGGCGTGCAGAAGTCCCGGGTTTGATTCCCGGCCAGGGCACACAGGAGAAGCGCCCATCTGCTTCTCCACCCCTCCCCCTCTCCTTCCTCTCTGTCTCTCTCTTCCCCTCCCACAGCCGAGGCTCCATTGGAGCAAAGATGGCCCGGGCGCTGGGGATGGCTCCTTGGCCTCTGCCCCAGGCGCTAGAGTGGCTCTGGTCACAACAGAGCCATGCCCTGGAGGGGCAGAGCATCGCCCTCTGGTGGGCAGAGCATCGCCCTCTGGTGGGCAGAGCATCGCCCCCTGGTGGGCGTGCCGGGTGGATCCCGGTCGGGCACATGCAGGAGTCTGTCTGACTGTCTTTCCCCATTTCCAGCTTCAGAAAAATACAAAAAAAAAAAAAAAAATTGGTAAGTGTATAAGAAATCTAAACCAAGCTATCAACAAACTTGATCCAGTTTGGAGATTTGCCAAACACTATACTACATGATTGTAGAAAACACATTTTTTTAAATGCACAGAGAATATTCATAAAGACCATATACTGGGCCATAAATTAAGACTCCGTAATTTTTATTTTATTTATTTATTTATTTATTTATTTATTTATTTATTTATTTATTTTTGTATTTTTCTGAAGCTGGAAACGGGGAGAGACAGACAGACTCCCGCATGAGCCCGACCGGGATCCACCCGGCATGCCCACCATGGGGCGACGCTCTGCCCACCAGGGGGCGATGCTCTGCCCCTCCGGGGCCTCGCTCTGTTGCGACCAGAGCCACTCTAGTGCCTGGGGCAGAGGCCGAGGAGCCATCCCCAGCGCCCAGGCCATCTTTGCTCCAATGGAGCCTTGGCTGCGGGAGGGGAAGAGAGAGACAGAGAGGAAGGAGAGGGGGAGGGGTGGAGAAGCAGATGGGCGCCTCTCCTGTGTGCCCTGGCCGGGAATCGAACCCAGGACTTCTGCACGCCAGGCCGACGCTCTACCATTGAGCCAACCGGCCAGGGCCTAAGACTCAGTAATTTTTTAAAGATAGAACTCTTATAAAGTATGGTCTCTGACCACAATTGAATTAAATTAATAATTTATCACAATATAATATCTAGAAAATCCATAAACATTTGTAAATGAAATAATCTACTTCTAAATAAATAATATATTAAATAAGAAATCCCAACAGAAAACATTTTACAAATGTTTTATTTATTAATTTTTATAGGGAGAAGGAGAGAGAGACAGATGGATAGAGAGAGAGAGAGAAACATCAATTTGTTGTTGCACTTATTTATGTCACATCATTGTATGTTGCTCTGACTGGGGATCCAAGTGCAACCTTGGCATACTGGGACAGCGTTCGAAACAATTGGCCGGGGCCAGAAAACATTTTGAATTGAGTCGTACTGAAAATTTCACAACCAAAAGGTCAAAATCAATCTGATTAAGGGCATCCAAAAATGATAACACACTGTTTTCTACCTAAGTTTGGAAACAAGGCAACTATGTTCACTGTTATCACTTCTATACAACACTGTACTGGAGATCCAAGCCAGTTCAACAGGAAAGAAAAAAAAATACAGATAAGAGAAGGAGTATAACTATTTTTACTCACATACAAAATACTTATGTAGGATATTTTAAATGATCTTAAAAAGTAGCATGTGAATGAATAAATGAATTTTATAAAGTCCCAGGCTACAAGGTCATTATAAAAAAAAAAATCAACCAAATTTCTGAGTCAATAAATATATAATTAAAAGTAAAAAATTTAAAATTGTTTTCATATACTAAAGTATCCAAATATGTATAGAAACTTGACAGTAAAACCATAAAACATTGCTGAAAGAAATTAAAGAAGATTTAAATAAATTCCAGTAATATGAAATTATAACATTTGGTTACGCTGTGCTAATGGCCCACAGCAATATGAAAGATGACCATGCTAAGTCAATTTGATGTCACAAGAAACTGTAGAGGTAAAATACATTTCAGCTGGTGAAGTCATGACTTGAGAGAATTAGTGGTTCATGATAATGACATGTTCATGGATTAGATGACACAATCTTCTTGTCAATTCCCTACAAATTGAAGTATAGATTCAATAAAATAACCATCACAATTCTACTAGGATTTTCTTCTTCTTTTTAAATTAACAAGCTGATTCTAGCATTTACATGGCAATGCAAAAGATCTAGAATAGCCAAAATAAGTTTGAGAAGGAAGCAGTTGGAGGGTCTACATGATCTCATTGAAAGACTTCTTACAACCCGACAGTAATGGAATCAAGAGTGTGTGATGTTGGGCGAATATACACATTTAGATCAGTGGAACAGAACAGATATTCCAGAAATAGACCTACACATAGGGTTAATTGATTTTCAACAAAGATACTAACATAATTCTACACAGAAGGAAATTTTCTTTCTTTAAAATTCCAATGGGGGAATAAATGAACCTCAATCACTTCCTCACACCATATGAAGAATTAATACAGAATAAAACATGGACTTACATGTAGAAGCTAAACAACAAGATAAATGAAGTTCAAAAGTATCATGACAAGCTAATGAAGTCAGATACAAGACAGTACAGAGTAATATGATTTCATTTATATAAAGCAAATGACAGGCAAAACAACAGGCAAGCTACTCAGTGGAGACAGAATTCAGAATAGGAGTTTCCTAAAGGAGGTCGGCATTGCCTGGAAAGGGACTCTGGGGGACTTCCTGAGATGATGGAAATGTTTTTATGATGAGCTCACTGGTGGTTGCATGGTTTATATATTTGTCAAAGTTCATTGAATTAATACATTTCAAATGTGGGCTTTTTATTGTTTGTAAATCACATCTCAATACTGTTGATTTTAATAAGATTGAGAAATTTCCCTGTGGAGAAATATGAGTGGAGTCTCCACAAATCTTTTTGACACTTGCAAGGCCGTTCCATACCGACACCAGAATACATTGAGATCATTGCACTTAATCCTATCCAGTGTAGTTTTCCCCACACACTGTCAATGACTGTTTACAAGATAGATACATTTACTTGTACAGTGGTTTGCCATTAGAGAAGCAAAATACGGAGAGAAAAAAGCCAGTGACGTTGAGTATATTTGCTATACAATACATTATTAATAAGCACTTATATTGACCCAGAGTTGTAAAATGCAATGAAATTAGGTGTTCTGCTTGTTTTGTTTTTCTGGAAAAAGTGAGAGAATTGTGAGAAAAGTGAGAGAATTGTGTTTTAGAAATTCTGGTAATGTGAAATTATAACATTTGGTTATGCTGTGCTAATGGCTCACAGCAATATGAAAGATGACCATGCTAAGTCAATTTGATGTCACAAGAAACTGTAGAGGTAAAATACATTTCAGCTGGTGAAGTCATGACTTGAAAGAATTAGTGGTTCATGATAATGACAATATTCTCCTCTTTCTTCAATGACTTTAACTTTACCACTCACATATTGTTTGCAAATGATTAAAATTAATCTGGACATGGGATATTGAGGCTGGAATTGTATTGTGGTCAGTGGCTGAGCTGTTTCCACTTGAATGTCAATTCAATTCCCACCAAGATTTAGGGAGAAGTGGATTTAGTGACAGACCCATCAGCTTGGGAACAGAAAATGACACAAGACATTAACAAATAACCAATAAGAAGTTTAGCATAAAAGGTTCCCATTAGCAGAGGAAATGGGAGGAAAAGATGAGATGGTTTTTGTTTATTTGAACTCTGCCTGGATCTCCAAGTACAAGGCAGTACAAAGTTCCGTAATTGTAGATGATGGATGGTCAGTGAATATCAGAAACTAAGTTTTCAGGTTGGCTTTGGCAAGGGGGGAGGTCAGACGTTTACCTTGCAAATAATTTGCCTCATCTCAAACTCTGAAGCCTGAAACGCAGGCCTGAGTATCTTAGGAAGAATAGCTAACAGCTGAGAATTTTCTGGAAATCAGAATGGTAGTTCATTTGACTATTTGGACTCATACTCAGCGTGGCCAGAGAAATAGCCTGGATGAAGGAAGATGGAAACTTTTTGGAGCCTTGTAAGATAGAATTCTTCAAAGGTGCATGCTTGCTCCTCAGAGGGGTACAAATAGTTTTTGTAACTCTTTCTTGGTTAATTTTTAGGGGGGTGAGGATAAGGTGTGTGGGCATTAGGAAGAGGTGGGGATGTGATCTGGGTTTTGCCCTGGAACTGGTTTCCCTGCGTTGTTTCTTGGACTAGATCCTTATGCATATAACAGTATGTGTTTGGAGAGAAAGAATACCATGATGAATAAATACAAGGAAGGCAACATATGCTTCTCCCTTTGGTGTGCCATAAAGTAAGTCTGCATGTATGGCTCCTTGTATCAGAAGCCCTGCAGTAAAGAGATCTGTTCCCTTACCTCTTGTCACTACTCTTGAAGGCCTTCACATCTGCGATGATCTTCCAGATGAGTCTCAGACATTTTAGTTCCTGAACCTTCTCACCTCCAGTAATCTTTTTTCTACCCTGCCTCATCTCCTCATGTTCAAACTCAAGAAGTCCCTATTTCGAGTATTTCAAGTACGTCATTCTCCTACCCTTCTAGGCTATATACTTCCTAACACACAGTCCAATAATTGAGGCTGTGTCGTTAATGCCTCATGTGAGTTTTGGACCTGGATGCTCAGGTTTCTAATCCTCTCATTTAACAGCTATAGGGATGTACACACATTTCTCATCCTCTCTGTCCTTCAGTTTACTCACCCTGAAGAGGCAAGTGATAACAATAACTCCCTCTCAGGGTTGTTGTAACAATTTAGGAAGTGAGTACATATAATAATGCTTTAAACAGTGCCAAGTACATGATATTTGCTCAATAATATTGAGACCACATAAAACTCTCCAGTCCATGGAGCTAACACTTCTCACTTTCCACTGCCTTCCAATACCTCTGTCCTGGATATCTTTGCTTTCTTGCTTAATGTAAATTTCATCATCCATCTTTATAATTGGTTCTGTTCAAACTTCTTAATTCCTTTCTTCTATTATACCCAATATATATGTATGTATGTACCAAAGCCCCAACTGAGTTAGAACCAACAACCAACTTACTTCATGTTTTTACCTAAACAGCTGAGTGTTGCTAGGGAAAACCACCAAGGCATTGACTCCTCTCAATTACAGCTGATGATCCAATATCTCTAATGAATCCATAATACGACTTGGGAGTCCAACTATACTTTTTCACTTCCCAAATTTTCTATTTCATTTTTTTTATTCTCACCTTCCATGCTACCATGGACTATTCCTTAGCTGATCACTTCATGGGTCACTGAGCAAGCAGAATCAACTTGAGGGAAATGCATCTTCTTTTTTACTACCAAATCCACTGGTACACCTGCCTGTTCTTATTCTCTCTTTTCAGTTCCCCAAATTAAGAGGTCAACTTTGGCACTTGGCTTTGATCAAGTCCCCTCTAGTCTCCTTAATTACTTGGAACCATAACTGTTCTGTTCTCTGTCTTTCTTGTACCATCATTTTCTCCCTCCTTCTTGGATAACTGTCATCATGGAAATGATCTAACGTTTCTTTTTTAAAGGACAATTTAAGAACTTCCCTAAAGGCCAGATGGTTTCCTGGTGAATTCTACTAAACAATCAAAGGAAGAAATTATACCAATTCTGTACAATATTCTTCAGATATTGAAACCAGAGAGAATACTTCTTAGCTCGTTCTAGGATACCATCAATAACCTACTACCAAAACCAGAAAAAATGTTACAGTAAAGAAAAAAACAATTAAAGGAAGAAATTAGGCCCTAGCCGGATGGCTCAGCGGTAGAGCGTCGGCCTGGCATGCAGGAGTCCCGGGTTCGATTCCCGGCTAGGGCACACAGGAGAAGCGCCCATCTGCTTCTCCACCCCTCCCCCTCTCCTTCCTCTCTGTCTCTCTCTTCCCCTCCCGCAGCCGAGGCTCCATTGGAGTGGGGATGGCCCGGACGCTGGAGATGGCTCTGTGGCCTCTGCCTCAGGCGCTAGAATGGCTCTGGATGCAACAGAGCGACGCCCCAGAGGGGCAAAGCGTCGCCCCCTGGTGGGCATGCTGGGTGGATCTCGGTCAAGCGCATGCGGGAGTCTGTCTGACTGCCTCCCCTGTTTCCAGCTTCAGAAAAATGGAAAAAAAAAAAAAAAAAGAAATTATACCAATTTGTACAATATCTTTCAGATATTGAAACCAGAGAGAATACTTCCTAGCACATTCTAGGATACCATCATTACCCTACTACCAAAACCAGAAAAAATGTTACAGTAGAGAAAACTATGGGAAAATATTTTTCATGAATATAGATGTAAAAATCTTCAAAAAAATATTAGCAACTGAAATCCAACAATGAATAAATGAACTATACATCATTACCAAGTGGGATTTACAACATTCAAAACTCAGTTAATGTGGCCCTGGGCAGGTGGCTCAGTAGAGAAAGCATGGACCCAGTGCACCAGTATGGGTATATATGAGGAGCAATCAATGAGTATGCAACCAAATGGAACAACTAAGTGAAACAACAAGTTGGTGCTTCTCTCTCTCTTTCTCTCTCTCTCTCTCTCTCTCTCTCTTTACTCCCTCCCTTCTTGTCTCTCAATCAATGGAAATTTTAAAAAAATCAGTTCATGTTACCCACAGGTGTTCATGTTATCCACAGGTGTTACCCACAGTTCATCACATCCACAGATGAAATAGGAATCATGTAATCATATTAATAGATGCAGAAGAAGAATTTGACAAAATCTAATACCCCCTCAGGATGAAAACTCTCAGTAAACTAGGAGAAGAGGAAACGTTCATCAACTTGATAAAGAATATCTACAAATACTACAGCTAACAGCACACTTAATGGTGAGAAACTTACAGCTTTCCCACTAAGATCTGGTACAAGTCAAAGATGTCCCCTCTCAACATTCCTTTTCAATATCATACTTGAAGTTTTTGGTAATTAAGCCAGATGACGAAATAAAAGTTATACTGATTGGGAAGGAAGTAACAAAACTGTTTTTGTGGATAATATGATAGTCTATATAGAACATCTAAACTAAAACAATAGACAAAAATGATCCCTCCTGGAACTAATAAGCAATTATAGCAAGATTTCAGGATATAAAGTTAATATTCAAAAGTCTATGACATTCCTATAAACCATTAATAAACAAGTAGAGTTTAAAATTTAAAACAAAATACTAGGCCCTGGCCACTTAGTTCAGTCATTTAGAGCATCATCCTGAAACACCAAGGTTGATCCCTAGTCAGGGCACATACAAGAAGTGACCAATGAACACACAACTAAATGGAGCAACAAATGAATGCTTTTCTCTTGTTCTCTCCCTTCCTCTCTCTGTCTCTCTAAAAAATCAATCAATAAAAAATAAAAACAAAATATCATTTATATTAGCATCCAAATAAATGAGATACTTAGGTATAAAGCTAACAAAATATGTGCAAATCTATATGAGGAAACTGCAATGCTTTGATGAATAAAAGAACTAAACAGATAGAGAAATATTCCATGTTCATTTATAGGAAGACCCTATATTGTCAAAATGTCAGTTCTTTTCAACTTGATCTATAGATTCAACACAATAACAGTACAAATTCAAGCTAATGTTTTCTGGATACTGATAAGTCAATGTTAAAGTGTGTATAAAGAAACAAAAGACCCAGAATAGCCATCACAACAATATTAAAGAAGAACAGAATTGGAGGACTGACACTACTCAATTTTAAAACTTTCTAGAAAGCTACAACAATCAAAATAGTGTGGTATTGGCAGAAGAGTATATAAATAGATAAATGGAACAGAACAGATTGCCCCAAAATAAACCTACATGAATATAGTCAACTGACAAAGAAAAAAGGCAATACAATGGAACAAACAATCTTTTCAACAAATGATTCTGAAATAATTGGACATCCACATGTGAAAGACTAAGTCTGGACATAGATCTTAAACTTTACACAAAAATTAACTCAACATGAATCATAAACTTAAATGCAAAATGCAAAACTATAAAGGTCCTAGAAGATAATATGGGAGTCCTAGGTATGACTAGGTATGTCAATGACATTTCAGATTCAACTTTGAAGGCATGATCCATGAAAGAAATAATGAATAAGCTGGGATTCATTAAAATGAAGGATTTCTACTCTGTGAGACCATGTCAAGCGAATTAGAAAATAAGCAAAGACTAAGAGAAAATATTTGCCAAAGACACATCTGATAAAGGACTGTTATCTAAACATACAAAGAAGTCTTAAAACCAGAAATAAAAGGAACAAACAACTTGTTTAAAAATAGGCCAAAGATCTTAATGTATACCTCACCAAAGAAGATATACAGATGTAAAATAAGCATATGAAAAGATGCTCCACATCATATTTTAGTGGGGAAATGAAAATTAAAAGAATGAGAAACCACTACACGCCTATTATAGTTGTCAAAATCTGGAACGCTGACAACCCCAAAGGCTGGCAAAGCTGTGGAACAGCATGAACTCTCATTCATTGGTGGTGGGAATGCAAGTTGGTACAGCCACTTTGCAAGACAGTTTGGCAGTTTCTTACAAAAGTAAACATCCTCTAACCATACAATCCTGCAATTGAGCTTCTTGAGATATGCCCAAATGATTTGAAATTTTGTGCATGCACGGATGTTTATAGCAGCTTTATTTATAATTGCCAAAATGTGTAAGCAACCAAGATGTCTTTCTGTAGGTGAATAGATAAACTGTGGTACATCCATACAATGGAATATTATTCAATGCTAGAAAGAAATGAGCAAACCATGTAAAGACATAGAGGAGTCTTAAATGCCTATCCCTAAGTGAAAGAAGACAATCTGAAAAAGCTACATATGATATGAATTCAACTATATGACATTTTAGAAAGAGAAAACTGGAAATAGTAAAAAAAAAAAAACAGTGGCTTCACAGATTAAAGGGATAGGGTACGAAGATGAGTGAATTTAGCACAGAGAACTTTTAGGACAATGAAAATACTATGTATGATACCATAGTGATGGATATGATGTATCAGTATGTGTTCATCAGCTGTAACAAATGTCCCACATTTGTTATGGGGCATGTCGGTGATGAAGGAGGCCATGCTTGTGAGGGGGCAGGAAGTGAAGTGTATGGGAATTATCTGTACCCTCCTCTCAGTTTCACTGTGAACCTAAAACTGCTCTTTTAAAAAAAGTCTATAAACAAAACCAAAATCCTTCTCTCATCCTACATTTTCCTCTAGCTACTGTCCTATTTCTCTGTTCTCTTTCACAGTACAACTGTTTTGTAACTTTTATTATGAAAACTCTCAAATATACATAAAAGTAGAACTGTATAATGAGCCTGCATGTACTCACCATACAGATTTAAAATTTATTAACTTTTGGTCATGTTTTCTTTATTACTTTTCTGTTTTGCTTTAGCACTTTAGAGCAAATATCAGACCTCTTGACTTCTGAATATTTTACTTCTGAATATTTCAGCGCATCTCAAAAATAAGTGCACTTTCTTACATAACCATGATGACATTATCATACCTGACACAACAAAAATTCCTTAATATCATCTCATATCCAGTTTAGATGAACATTTCTTCAATTATTCTCCAAATGTTTCTTTATCTTGGTTTAGTTGAGTAACAATCCAAATAAGGTTCATATATTACATTTGGTTTTATCTCTTAAATTTCTTTCAATCTATAACATATATTTTTTTCTATGCCATAAGTTAAAGATAGAGGTTGTGGTCCTGAGAACACCACTCCCTCATTCTTTCTTGAACTTCTTCAGTTGAGTTCCCCGCTCCCTCATCCCATGAAGACATCTACACGATGTCTATGTTGTCACAACCAATAGGCATGCCTTTTACTTAATGTCTCAGCATCATTTGACAGTTGACCACTCTCTGCTTTTTGAAACCCTCTCTTTTCTTGGCTTCTGGGATCCACACTGTCCTATACTTTCTTTCATTTCAAGGATAACTCTTTCTTAGTCTCTTTTCTGCCTTTTTCTACTATGACTGATCACTAAATACTGATTGCCCCATGGCTTCATCATGGGTGTCCTCTTTTCTATCTTATCTAATCTAGACCCTTGACTATGAATACTATTTATACATAATTAACTCTGAAATCTATATCTCTAGCCCTGATTTCTTCCAAAATTCCTGAGTTAAGTTTTTAACCTCCTAGCTGAATTTACAGTTAAATGTTTTATAAGTATAACAAATTTAACTTATCAAAAGTAGGACACAACTTTCTAACATCCTCTGATTCCAAAACCTTCCTTTTACCCTACTCAGATTTTAGTAAATGGTGCCATAAAACATTTCATTTTTTTAAGTCAAAACTTAAGAAATCATCCTTGGTTTCTCTTTTCCCCTCTCAACTCCTACTTTCCACCCTTTAGCTTGTTTTATTGACTCTATCTCTAAAAAAAATACCAATCCTGCCTTCTTTTTCCCATGTTCAATCCCATGTTCAAATTTACCAATCCTGCCTTTTTTTTCCCAAAGGCATTGTTATCTTTCTTGAGTCTTCAGCATTCCAAATTGGACTTCCAGTTTTTACTCCTTCCCCTATTCAATCTATTTACCTTACAACAGCCATAGTAATATTTTCACATTTTATTTTATTTTATTTTTTTACAGAGACAGAGAGAGAGTCAGAGAGAGGGATAGACAGGGATAGACAGACAGGAACGAAGAGAGATGAGAAGCATCAATCATTAGTTTTTCGTTGTGCATTGCAACACCTTAATTGTTCATTGATTGCCTTCTCATACATGCCTTGACCGCGGGCCTTCAGCAGACCCAGTAACCCCTTGCTTGAGCCAGCGACCTTGGGCTCAAGCTGGTGAGTGAGCCCAGATGAGCCTTCACTCAAGCTGGCGACCTCGGGGTCTCGAACCTTGGTCTTCCGCATCCCAGTCCAATGCTCTATCCACTGTGCCACTGCCCGGTCAGGCCATAGTAATATTTTAAAGAATGTAAATGATCACAAGTTACCCAACCTTACTTGCTCCTTCCATCAAACTCATAATAAATCCAGATTCATTACTCTGACCTATCTTTCTGCCCTGGTATCCTACCCTTCTCCTACTCTCATGCCCACCCAGCCACACTGAGCAGAAATCAGAATATTGGAGATCAGGAACATTAGCCTCTACTCTCTAGAAGTAGAGAGGGTTTGTATTGACTTTGAAGACTACATACCGTGTGTAGCACTGTGCCTGATACTTTAATCAATATTTGTTGGTTAATAAACACATGAGTATAGTTCCTGGGTGGCTCAATTATTTATCTTTACTTTTATTGGAAATCTGGTGCCCACTTATGCATTAAAAATGTGCAAAAATGTGAAACAGATTAAGGGATGTTATGTGTATGGGTGCCATATGGGAGTCAGTGAAGATAATTTTGGATAAAAATTTGAGAAAGACCATACCTGCTCTACCAAACCAGCTGTTCCACAGCCTAATAGGAGACTCTGTACGCCAAATGGTTATTGATAGCTAGTGCCAAGAGTTTATTTTTTTATTTGTTGTTGTTTAAATAGATTTCAGACACATCAGATGAATCAGAATCTGTAGCTCATGTCGCATCATCATCATTGGTTCATTTCTGGCTCATTCTAAGCCAAATTTTTGTGTTTATCATTCTTTTGTTTTCGTTTCTATATCGTTCCCTTAAATCTTTTTTTTTTTTTTTTTGTATTTTTCTGAAGCTGGAAACAGGGAGGCAGTCAGACTCCCGCATGCGCCCGACCGGGATCCACCCGGCATGCCCACCAGGGGGCGATGCTCTGCCCATCTGGGGCGTCGCTCTGTCACGACCAGAGCCACTCTAGCGCCTGGGGCAGAGGCCAAGGAGCCATCCCCAGTGCCCAGGCCATCTTTTGCTCCAATGGAGCCTTGGCTGCGGGAGGGGAAGAGAGAGATAGAGAGGAAGGAGAGGGGGAGGGGTGGAGAAGCAGATGGGTGCCTCTCCCGTGTGCCCTGGCCGGGAATCAAACCCGGGACTTCCGCATGCCAGGCCGACGCTCTACCACTGAGCCAACCAGCCAGGGCCTTGTTCCCTTAAATCTTTATGCATGAATGAAGCATATCTTTTATTTAAGTTGTTTTTAAGTTTATTGTATAAAGAGTGTCTAGTTGTATGTCACCTTTTGGGACTTACATTATCATTGATACTATATTTCTATGAGTCATCCTTTTTGCTGCATGCAACTGTAGTTTAATTATTTTCATGGCTGTTTTATTTTAATTGTGTGATTATAGCATTGCTTATTCATCCACTCTCCCTTTGATGGACATTGGGGTCAATAATGATACCATCATGCAGCTACCATTTTGAGAATGTTCTTGACTCTACAATTCAGTTAAGTCAATGTCTTGTGAGTATTCATGTCGTAAGAACTGTGCTAGGAGCTCCAGGAGAGGTCTAGGTGAGTAAAGCATGGGACTGTCTGTTGGGAGTTCCCACTCTGGAGATAGAGACAGATACATCCCCAACTACAGAGGGGAGAGTTTGCTGCATGCCTCAAAGGTACCACCCCGTGGGGTCACACAGGGGAAAATAAGAGATTATCTAAAGTTCTAGGAGGTTGGGATGTTGGTTCATGGTAGATATGTGCATGTGAATATTGTAGGTGGAAAAGGGGGCAGTTGAAGAGAGAAGATTAGTTTTAGGAGTGGGAATAATGTGTGTGCTACAGAGGTAAAGAAAAGAGACAGAAGGCCCTGGCTGGCTAGCTCAGTGGTAGAGCATCGGCCTGGTATATGGAAGTCCCAGGTTTGATTCCCGGCCAAAGCACACAGGAGAAGCTCTCATCTGCTTCTTCCCCCTTCCCCCTCTCCTTTATATCTCTCTTTTCCCCTCCCACAGCCAAGGCTCCATTGGAGCAAAATTGACCTGGGTGCTGAGGATGGCTCCATGGCCTCCGCCTCAGGCACTAGAACAACTCTGATTGCAGCGGATCAATGCCCCAGAGGGGCCAGCATCAGCATCGCCCCCTGGTGGGCATGCCAGGTGGATCTCGGTTGGGTGCATGTGGAAGTCTGTCTGTCTGTCTGTCTGTCGTCCCCGTCCCCCCTGCCACCTTCTCACTTTGGAAAAAAAGAAGAGACAGAGACTCTGGAAGACAATGGAGTCCTGGGCTGGTTGAAGCCTGAGTTACATGACAACGAAAGGGTGCATATGAGGAAGGGGAAGTACAGAAAGGAGGAAAGATCTTGACCTTGAAAGCTTTGAATGTTGGGAGGAGGATTTGATCTTTTATTTCACCGGCAGTTGAGTCAGTGAAGGGGATGGTGTTGGCAACGTCGGTGGCTCTCGGGTGAGTGTTTGCATCCTCTCAGGGAGCTCTGACGGGCATGCTGAGTACATACTGAGTATATACTACCAATCCTAGGGGTACTCCCTTTGCCTTTGGTTTCTTTACCCAAAGGTTTTACTTGATATTTTCTAGAGAATTTGTGGATCTGCTTTTTATAGATAGGAGGTCAGTCTTTGGAGACTGAGACAATGATTTTGAATGTGCCGTCTTGGGTCTGACACAATTTTTTTTCTCTAAAAATATTGCATGCCTTAGCACTTCTTATAATTTTTTTTTCCCCTAAAAAGGAGTGCTAAGGAAGGAGAGTTTTCTCTCCAGTTTATTTTAAAGATTTCTCTTCTGGAAGAGGACTGCTTTAATATGCATGTCACATTTCAGTGCACAAAGAAAAATAACAGCTGAGGGAAAATTCAACCCCCCTTCCCCCAACACACACAGACGCACTCATACTCACATCCGACCTACCGTATGGATGCCCTCAAGTTGTTTTATGTTGGCAACATTTGTTGAGATTGAGAGGGAAAGAGATATTCAAACATAAAAATACATAAATAATCTGAAACCATTTTGAGATACATGAAAGACCACTGTTCTTGTCTGGGGTTGGAGGCTCTTCCTTGTCTTTGGAAACCCTGCTTTGGCCTCAAATTGAACCTTTGTTTTTTTCCTTCTTCTTCTTTTCCAAGTGAGAGGACGGGAGATAGAGAGGCTGACTCCCACATGCACTCCAACTGGGATCCAACCAGCAAGCCCCATCTGGGGCTGATGCTCTGCCCATCTGGGGCCATTCTCACAACTAAACTATTTTTAGTGCCCGAGGCAGAGGCTCCACGGAGCCATCCTTAGCGCCTGGGCTAATGTGCTTTAAACAAATTGAGCCATGGCTACAGGAGGGGAAGAGAGGGAGAGAGAAAGAGAGAAAGAGAGGGGGAGGGGTGGAGAAGCAGGTGGTCGCCTCTTCTGTGTGTCCTGACTGGGAGTAGAACCAGGGACTTCCACAGGTCAGGTGGATGCTCTACCACTGAGCCAACCAGCCAGGGACAAATTGAACCTTCACTAAAGATATCTCCCTGGAGAGCTGAGTCCCAAGTCACAGCCCCTCTGTGTACATTTGAATTCTAATGCATTTACTTCTGCTTTGGGCTACAAGCATGTTTCCTTAAGAAGGAGTGGGGGATGGGCAGAATACTCAGGCTTGAATAAGTGACTGAACCATAAAAACTGTGAAATCAGGTCATTAAGTCACAGTGACCCCACAGTGGCCTGGAAGCAGTGATCTGTAAGTTAACACCTGGATGGGAGCTGAGATGGGTTAAGAGCAATGATGTGGTTTCATCTGAAGAGGGAAGATGGAGTAGTGTTTGGACCCCGGAAGAGGCAGGCTCTGCAGAGCTCAGACTCAGCCTACAGGCAGGCAAGGGGCCGGGTGTGTTTCTCAAAGGTGCTTAGTGGATGTCGGCTGGTTCTTTTGCCTTAAGGATGAGAGTATTTCAAGGGAAAAGACTGAAGAATGTCCAATGATGCCAAGAGAACAAGAAGGGCAGATGGGCTTGTGGTTGAAGCATGGGACTGAAGACACCCAGGTCTGGGTTTGCTATTGACTGTGGGGGACTGTGGGGACCGGGGGACACTGTGGGCACTTTGCTTATGTTCTTCATGAACATGCCTACCTCATTTCTTAGTGTTTACCACATTTTAGTTTATTTATTGATTGTTCTCCTCTGCTCTGCAAATATAAGCTCCACAGAGATGAAGACGTGAGGTGTTTTATATACTCTATCCTCCAAGCCCAGAATAATGTAACACTGATTATATTTATGTTAAGTGAATACATGAATAAATGAATAGTTTTGCTCTTTGGGTTATATGATCCCACTTAAAGTGTCTAGTGAAGTGCCTGTCACACACTTATGTCCAATACATGGTGACTTAATATTTTCCCCTACTTGTTTCTTATCATTTTTGGAAAAGAGCCGAGTCCTAGGCACTGGGGGAGAAGATGTATGTTTCTACTGCTTCAGGGTGACTATGAATTCTGTGATCCAAAGTGAGGGCAGGACCCAACATTTGCTAGCATCCTATGGGGAGACACGTTTTCCCACTTCCTTTGAATTCCACTCACTCACAGCCTGGGCGTCTTCTCTGAACCCACACCTTCTGTTCAGTACTACCTTTCACTTTCGCTCTGACTCCGGGTCCTGCCAAGAATCGCCTGCCTTCTCTCTGCCCTTCCTCTGTCAGGGTTCGTGTCAATCACTGCCTCCCCTGAGAAGTCCACCCTGCCACCTCCTGCCTCCAGCAGCGTCTTGTGACTGTTGGTTTGTTCTCCTGACACCCATCCCGCACAAACACATCCACCTGGGCCTTTCAGGGCAAACCAGCACAGGCCCGGAGGACAGAAGTCTGACTGACTTGGAATGGAGACCACCTTGCAGACAACACTTGTTGAATTCCCACCCAATTCCCAGCTCAGTGCAAGGCACTGAAATAGAGACTAACAATGTATTAAGATAACATTGGAAAGACCAAGCAGAGATCTGCTGCTCTGGGTTTTGGCTTGAAAGAAGAGAGGGACCCCAAATCCTAGAGCCTTTGCCCGTAAACAATCGAATCTGTGCACATCTCCCTTTCTCTGTTGCAAAAGCTGTAGTGATGCACTAGTCCAGACAGGTCGTGAGCCTTTTCTCACCTACATGCCGAGGAGCTTCTGCCCCCTGGTGTGCTCAGAGGGCATTGCAATGAGCTGAGAAACGGGAGTTCTTTACCTTGTGAGCTCCGTGAATTTTCTAATACAGAAATAGCAGTCAAAGTTGTGCAAGTTTTTCAATGAAAATATTACCTAGAACTCCAGTATATAAAATAGAAATGAATCGCTTCAGATGGTGTATTATTTCAGGGAAGGTCGGAGGTCTCAGAGCCCTATCATTTTGGCTTTCCTTTTTCTCCAGAATTTTGCTGATACCCATTAAAGGAACCATAATGGAGGATCCAAGACAAAAAAAAAAAAAAAAGCTACAAGGGTCAGACGGGATATTTTTTATATGAACTCTACATTCGCTTCAGGGAAGTAAAACTTGTATTGACTGAACTCTTCTTTCTGCCCAGCCCGTTATATAACTTTTTTCACTATGTCACACTCACCCTGTGAAGTCGGTATTGAAATTTTCATTTCACAGATGAGGAAACCGAACCAAAGAGAGAGCCAGCATTTTACCCATGACTGCCCAGCTTTTGATGGTTTGAACCAAGACTCAAACCCAGGCCTTTCTGACTTCAACATCAGAGCTTGTATTCCCCATCACTTCCAACTTTGAAATTCTATTCCTCCTGGAACTGGTGGTGGTAAAGCTATTCTCCAGAGGATGGAGGAATGGGGGTGTTTCTAAGACCGCAACCCTTTCCATTGGTCTCTTTTTCTCCATTGGTGCCAAATCTGAAGCCTAATTTGTTAGGTAAAACACAGGTCTGGGACCACAGATACAGGGTATGAGTGAGACACAGGGGTTGGCAGGGGTTGGGGGTGGAGGAGAGAAAGAAGGGCTCCAGGATGCACCCAAGGTCACAAGATCAACACCAAAAGACAGTAGACGCCTTCCGTCAAAACTCTGATCATAAAGTTGGCTCCAGTGGAGTCCCACATGAAAAAAAGTGACTATTTTGTCTTCACCAGAACCTGATGGCTTGTACTGATCCCAGAGATGGAACCCACGGGAAGCCTGGAAAATAGCCTCCTATTAGGGCTGCTGATGTGTGGAAGACACAGAGGGGCTGCCAAGCCCAGCTCTGGGCTATTTTTGCTCTCCAGACACGCAGATCTGCCAAGCGCAGAAGCTGTGCTCTGATGGGAGCCCAGAGGAACGGCACCAATTGGAGCCTCCGGTAATGCAATCACTTTTAATCAGCGTTTAATGAGGATATAAGCAGCCTCAGCTTACCTCTGTTGCAGAGAGACAACTGCACATAAACCTCAATTACTCAGACAGTCAAGAATCAATTTTAAATAACATGTCCAGGTGATGGAACTAAAGGGATTAGAAGGATCAGGATAGATGCACTGGCCTGGAATGTCTTGTCAATGCGATTGGGGTAGACAGCTCCTATAATGCAATACAGCGGGCTGACTTTGTGCCCCCAGGGGTTAAGGGGAATAGGCCTTATCTCCCAACCTTCCCACCCCCCCCCCACACACACACAAAGCAGAGGAAGAGTTCAATGACAGAAAGAACAGACCACAACAGTAACTTCTGCACACCCAAGCTGTATTGGGAATGTTCGCTTCCTCTCCCTTTCTAGTTGAGAAAAGGCTACCACTCAAAGTCCCTGCCCCCATTTGGCCTAACTCTCCACCACCAGATCAGACACACTACTGTAGCTGTAGGTGATCTTGACCTTTTCTTTTCTTTTCTTTTTTGCTAATCATATTTACTTCTCATCCCCGTCATCATGCTGGTAATGTAGCTCAATGAACTTGTATTGAGCTTGTACCACGTGGCAGGCACTGGGCTGAGCAATATGTGGGTTGCACAGGTGAGGAAGTTATAGTCTCTGCTTCAATTCCAGGGTAGAGAAAACGAGGCCAAGTCCCTCCCTGATCAGAGTTTATAGTCCTGCAAAACCAAATCTCTTGTGTAGACAAGATAGGCTCTTTCCACCTTTGAGTGTTAACCCATGTGAAGAAGAGAGAGAGCCCGAGGACTCAGCTATTAGCCCTTCCTTTAATTCTGTGAGCTGAAGAAAACGTCTTTCAACAATTTCCTCTTTAAATCGTGTTTGCTGAAGCTAGTAGGAGTCAAATGTCTGTAACTTTTAACCAAAGACACAAATCTATCAGGAAAAAAGTATCAGATATACCAGAAAAAAATATTGCTACTAGAAATGTCTGTGATTTTACTGCCTGTGTTTTCTTCTAGGATTTTTATGGTTTCAAGTTTACATTTAAAATGGTAATCCATTTTGAGTTTATTATTGTGTAAGATGTAAGAATGAGGTCTAGTTTCATTTTTTTTGTATATATCTGTCCATTTTCCCCAACACTAGTTATTGAATAGACTATTTCTACCCATTACATATTCTTGTCTCATTTGTCAAATATTAATTGATCATAAAGACATGGGTTTATTTCTGAGCTTCCTCTTCTTTCCCATTGCTCCGTATGCCTATTTTTATGCTAGTACCATGCTGTTTTTATTACTATGGCCTTGCAGTATAGTTTGAGATCAGGTAGCATAATACCTCCAACTTTTTTTATATTATCAAGATTGCTGAGGCTATTCAAGGTCTTTTGTGGTTCCATATAAATTTTTGGAATATTTGCTCTAGTTCTATGAAATAGCCCATTGGTATCTTGATAGGAATTGCATCAGATCTCTAGATTGCTTTGGGCAATATGGACATTTTAATGATGTTAATTCTTCCAATCCACGAAGACAGCATATTGTTCCATTTATTTGTATCTTTCTTGATTTATTCCTTCAGTATCTTATAATTATCCAAGTACAGGTCTTTTACCTCCTTCATTAAATTTATGCCTAGGTACTTTATTTTTCTTGTTGCAATTATAAATGGAATTGTTTTCTTAGTTTCTCTTTCTGATGGTTCATTATTGGTGTATAAAAATAAATAGATCAGTTTTAATCCTCAAAACCATTTATTTCTAGGGACTCTGTTATTCTTATTTTATAAATGAAAAAGCTGGGGCTCAGGGAGGTTTAAGCCCAAGAATGTAGTCCTGGAAAGTGATGGGGGCTGGGGTCCAATCCAGGCTTGACTGACTCCAAACAGAATGAATGCTTTTGTCTACTACGACCCAGTTTTTAAAAAGTGCCTTTTATTTTTATTTTCCATCTTAGCTGCCTCTCTTCCTTGGTTAAAACTGATCATCTATTGTCAGAATGAAGGACACAAACAAACATTGTTTAGTGCTTAAAATCAAACAAGCAGCTTTTAATATGATGTCCTCAAATACTTCAGCAGCTTACATCCCATTTTTCATTTTTGAGCAACTCACCAGGCAATATTTCCATCATGGATGTCTCATTTTTGGGGATGTGCTTACCAGTAACCTTACTCAGTTCCAGAGAACTGCCTGCCATAAGCAAGACAAGCTTCCAAAAGCCAGAGTTAGATAAAATCAAGAGGTATAGCCAGATCATTCTAGAAAGTTTATGTCCATTAAACTGTAGCTACAGTCCTTATTAAAAAAACCACATCTGCATGTCTACTCATGAGAAGACCATGCTCCAAAAAGGCCAGTACTAGCCACAGTAGTAAGAGAACCAACAGGACAGGGGAAAGGTAAATTGACCTTTCTATAGAGAGTTGTTATTTTTAGCCGCCTGGCATTGTATTATCCTACCTCTATTTCCCCAGTTTTATAGAGCTATAATTGATGTATAACATTTTATTAGTTTAATGTATATGATACATATAATGATTTGATATCTATATATTGTGAAATGATTACACAGTAAGTTTAGTTAGCATCCATCTCCTCACATAATTACCCATGCTTTTCCTTGTGATGAGACTTTTAAGATCTACTCTCTTATACAACAAAATATTGTTAACTACCTACTTATTTTTAAGGACTCATGGTAGCTTGAAATTAGAGTCCTTCTTTCTTCCATTTCCATTATAGACCTTGGCCCCTCCCACAGCTCAGTGGCCAGCAAAGCATTATCATGTGACCTACATTGGCCAATCACATGCTCCTACCTAGGACTTTGAATCTCAGGATTGTGACACACCTATATAGGGTGGTCAGAGATAAATTACGGTAGCTGGACTGGAGCTTAAAGCTTACCCAGAAGCCTGACCAGGTGGTGATACAGTGGATAGAGCATCAGACTGGGATGTGGAGGACCCAGCTTTGAAACCCTGAGGTTACCGGCTTGAGCATGGGCTCATCCGGTTTGAGCATGGGCTCACCAGCTTGAGCGCAGGGTCGCTGGCTTGAGCATGGGATCATAGTGGTGACCTCATGGTCTCTGACTTGAGCCCAAAGGTCGCTGGCTTGAAGCCCAAGGTCACTGGCTTGAACCCAAGGTCACTGGTTTGAGCAAGGGGTCACTCACTCTGCTGTAACCCTCTGGTCAAGGCACATATGAGAAAGCAATCACTGAACAGCTAAGGTGCTGCAACAAAGAATTGATGCTTCTCATCTCTCTCCCTTCCAGTCTGTCTGTCCCTAGCTGTCCCTCTCTTTGACTCTCTCTGTCTCTGTCAAAGAAAAAAAAAAAAAAAAAAAGGTCTACGCAGAAGTGTCAAGCTGGTGGCAGTAGTCCAGATAGGCTGTTCCTGGCACAGGATCTTACTGGTGCCCAACCTCCCTTGGTTGTGTCCATTTTCTGAGCTTGGATCTCCAGGCTATCAATGTTGTGGTCTATCCAATAATTTCCTAGGAAGTTCTTGTTACTTGGATTAGCCTGATTTGGTTTCCACTACTGTCACCAGAGTACCGTGAGTGATGTGCTTAGCAACTTCCTCCAGCAGGGCCAGGCCTCCTGCACACACTCGCCTTTCAGGAGCACCCCCAAGAGAGGCGGTGAGCATTTCTACCCATTGGAAGAAAAAGACAAAAAGCCTCAGAACTTAATTATAGTTAGAACCTTAGCACTGAGGGGTTAGGTGGGCAATCACTCTGTTTTTAGTAATCTACTAATCTGAGCTAGATGAACAGACAAGAGTCTAGATAAGGATTTTTATTCCTGCCGTATAAACTATGTTTCAATAATCTTATATCAAAACCCAAGTTATTTCTTTCAAAAAGCTGGAAGATTCACAACATGAGTCAGGTTAAATTCCTGTTCTCGTGGTCATGAACTAGATCACCAAAGGCAAACTATGTAGCAATTGCTTTTACTGCAGCGTGTCTTTCAGATGTCGGGTAAGATGCCTAAGAGTACAAAGAGACAAGGGAAGCTGACATTTATTGGACGCTGATGCTATTGCATTCATTCCTCAGCCTGCAGAGGAGGTAAGTACTGTTAAACCCAGTCCTCAGTGGGGGGAAAGGGATCACACAAACCAAAGAACTTACTTAGCCATAGAGCTGGTAAAGATGCAGCCAGGATGAAAAGTGGCTCCAAAAATCCCTGCTTTGGAAAAACAGAAGCCATTCTGGCTGGTAAATTCAACCACAGATTAGACCATTATGGCCAAAAAAGAAAAAAAAAAGTCTACTTTTGCCAAATAACACAAATGCATCATAAGGATTGTTATAATTAAACTAAATTTCATTTCAAAGAAATTCTTTTCATGGCTATACACTACCTAGCACATTATCCCTGACTGGTTCAGAGGGAAACAGTAACAGATGTTGTGTGGTATTTTTCATACTTTTCAGTTTGTTTTGCTGCTTGGCAAAAAAATAAATGTCCAAATTCTTTCTTGGCTGTTTCATAATTGATAGATGAACTCGGCCTAATTTTTGATCCATAGAGAAGGGTTAGAAATACCAATACCCTCAAGGTTAAATTTCCCAACTCTTGTTGTGGAAATATTTAGTCAACTAATGATCTCCTCCATCCCCTGCTGTTAGTTTTGGCAGGAACTGTATCTCTTGTTTTTAAAGAAACACCAAAATAATCTGCAATATCATAAATACCTATGTGAAGCTTTCAAAATGCTGGAATGGCGGACAATAGAATGAAGGAGGCAATTAAAATTCCTTACTAGAAGAAGAATAAAGAAATAATCTGTAAGCACAGACTGTGTTACCCGGATTTGAATGAGCTAAGAAGAAAGAGTACATCTAGTGACCCAAAGGACTGGCTAGAAATTTTTATTTTTTTTTTATTTTTTTTAATTTTTATTTTTTTCTGAAGCTGGAAACGGGGAGAGACAGTCAGACAGACTCCCGCATGTGCCTGACCGGGATCCACCCGGCACGCCCACCAGGGGCAACGCTCTGCCCCTCCGGGGCGTCGCTTTGCCGCTACCAGAGCCACTCTAGCGCCTGGGGCAGAGGCCAAGGAGCCATCCCCAGCGCCCGGGCCATCTTTGCTCCAATGGAGCTTCGGCTGCGGGAGGGGAAGAGAGAGACAGAGAGGAAGGGGGGGGGTGGAGAAGCAAATGGGCGCTTCTCCTATGTGCCCTGGCCAGAAATCGAACCCGGGTTCCCCGCATGCTAGGCCGACGCTCTGCCACTGAGCCAACCGGCCAGGGCCTAGAAATTTTTAAAATGTGGTCTTTGCCAAGTAAGATCTACATAGTCTAACAAATTTTTATTTGAGGCCTGTCTTATCCACTCATCCATCATCCATCATCCACCATCTCTCCATCCATTCTATAGACTGACTTTCTATTGAGGAGAACACAAAGGTATAAAGACAGACTGATACCTTCGAGGAGTTTCTTGCAAACAACATAGTTTGTTCTTTGTATGTTTGTTTTACTTAACATTGATTTACTAGACTATAAAAGAAGCACTATGCTTAAAAGTCAGGACAACTATTTTACTTAATTTCTGCAACTATCCTGTGAGAATATTGTTATCCTCAGTTTTCTGAAAGTTATATAATGTATACATCTATGGTGGGCCACTGGCAGATCTTAACTTCTAAGTCCTTCTGACTCCAAAATCAATGGCATGTTCTAACTACTGTTGATAATGTCAGTTTACACAAGACACAGAAACATATCATAAACAAAATCAGTGTCTAGTGTTTGGGAAATAAAGATAAGGTGCATTTGTAGAATGTGAAAATTATATTTGTTATGAGGTGTGTGTACAGTGTGTCCATAAAGTCATGGTGCACTTTTGACCAGTCACAGGAAAGCAACAAAAGATGATAGAAATGTGAAATCTGCACAAATAAAAGGAAACCCTCCCAATTTCTGTAGGATGATGTGGCAGCATGTGCACATGCGCAGATGATGACTTAACACTGTGTATACAGCAGAGCAGCCCACGGCCATGCCAGTCGAGATGTGGACGGTACAGAGGAAAGTTCAGTGTGTTCTGTGGCTCGCTAAATTCGAATCCGTGACCAAAGTGCAACATGAATATCGGCGCGTTATAACGAAGCGCCACCACATAGGAATAACATTACTCGGTGGGATAAGCAGTTGAAGGAAACCGGCAGTTTGGTGGAGAAACCCCGTTCTGGTAGGCCATCAGTCAGTGATGAGTCTGTAGAGGCTATACGGGATAGCTACCTAAGGAGCCCTAAAAAATCTGTGCATGAGCCCACATCAAACTGCACTGAATAGGTATGAAACTGGGAGAGTTTTCCTGTTATTTGGTGCAGATTTCACATTTCTATCATCTTTTGTTGCTTTCCTGTGACCGGTCAAAAGTGCACCATGACTTTACGGACACACTGTATTTGTGTGTTTTCTGGAGGATTACTGTTAACTCTTGGAGGGTGGATTAAGGAGGGAAAAATTAGAACCAGAATGGATTTATGAATTCTTGGCAGTAAATTTGATCTTTGGAAATAGATTGAAGGAGAGTATCCTGGTAAAGAGAAAAGGCACGGAAAGAGAAACGTGTCCTGAAAGTTTAGGAAGGAGAAGGTCACACAGGCAGTGCCATTGAAGGATGTATATCTTGCACCCAAATAGCTCCCTCTCTGTTGCCAAAAGCATTCAAGCCCACCATTTGAGAGCTATTTCTTTTGAGTATCAAGGTTTTCAGTCTTTGTGCTATCAACAAGAGCATTCTAGTAAGCATCACAACTCTTGGGAAGAGTAATGCACTAGGCATTGGTTCTCAGTGGTGAAACTAATCAGTGTTCTGGCAGAAAAGAGATGGCGTGGTGCCATAGTCAATCGTGAACTATTACAAAGGTGTGAACAAAATTAAGAGGAACCAAGAAAGGTAAAATACCTCTGGATTAGTAACAGGGACATCTCCATCTCTCCTCCCTTCCCCCTTGGGATAGGGAGGGAATCACTTCTGGATTCCTGAAACAACCAGAGCTGCATGCACCTCAGGCTGCAGATATGGAGTCGAGTTGGGTGGTCTTTAGAAGAGAAAGAGAAAGAGAAAGAGAAAGAGAACACATATACTAACCTCCCCTTCCTCCTGCCCTCCAGTATCCCGATGGCATCTCCATTGGCCAGAGGGCAAAGTGATCCAGGTGAAGCAGCTCAAAAGGTACCCTCCCAGGGCACAAAGCAGGTTGGGGAAACACGGAGTGAGGATTTGTAAAGGCAAATGGAGAATGGCCAGCACAAAAACAGTGCTAAGGAGGACCAGAAGTAATTTGTCACTAATCACATCGCAAGCAATGAAATTTGCAAATTATTATCTTTTTTAAGTTACAGCAGATTCGACATTATCCCTGCAATAGCTTTCTCTGACCCACCTGCATTTAGATTTTCTTTTTTTATTTATGAGAGGAAAGCGTGAAGTTACAGCTAGCTAGAGGGCTGAGAATTTTCCATAACCCTCCACAGTTTCAGAAGAGAGTGTCTAATATGTGAGCAGCATCCATAATGTGTGTTGTGTGGGGGAAAGGTGGACCCTCATTGCTTTGAGTCAACTAGACAGCCCTAAGACAGGACTTGGTAGTTGGTCAGATCCCTGCCTAGCCACCCGTGATAAAGGAATGGAGGAAGAGTGAGGAAGCAAGAAAGAGTGTGTTGTCAGAACACTGGGAAAAGGATAGGGGAAGAAGGAAAGAACAAAATAAAATGCAATGTTAATAGTTTGCCTAGAGTTGACCCTCTTATAGTTAAGAAGCCTCCCTTCTGCCTGGCCCAGGAACTTGACAGTCATGAGTCCAAGCTGCCATTATCATGAGTGGAAGGTAGGGAGAGGGTTGTTTGAGGAATGGGTCCCTCCTGTCTCAAAGTTGGCCTGTTATGTCAGAAGATGCTAAGTGGGAGGGGCCAAAAACTCTCTCCAGGCTCTGAGAGTATAGAGTATACCATATTCTTTAGGGAATTTCAAGAAGGAAACCCAAAAATGCTGTAATTTATGCTCATAATGATCTATTTTACTATTAAGAAATAGATTATTACTGGCTGGACATTAAGTATATTCTTAAGGCACTTAATCTCTCTCTCTCTCTCTCTCTACACACACACACACACACACACACACACACACACACGGGCACACACACGGACACAGAGCTATACTTAGTACTATACCTGATGAACCTTCAATACTGAACTGAAGTGCGCTGTGGTCAATTAAATAAAGGAAATGTACCTTGGCCAGACTTCAGAAAAAATGGTAGGTTTTCCCGAGAAATAAACAGTTTCATTAGAATAGAAATGAAAAGGAAAAGAAAAATAAACAAAAAAAACTTCCATCTCAGATACACGGAAAGTTTACTAAAGTTTTTTTTATAAGAAGCTGTTATCAAAATCCTAAAAGTCCTCTCTGAATTCCAATGATCTACTTTCCATTCCAAGTTGTTACTGACTGGTGCAGCATGTCCATTATCCGTGTTGAGCAATGATTTATAGATGAATAAGGAATTTAGAATCCAGTATTTGAATTCAGCAAGCTGTTTCCAGTAAGTAATTTAAAATCCTGAGAAATGCCAAAAACATAATTACTAATCCAAACAGTCCTTTGTGACTGCATAAATAAAAATGGAGATCCAACTCTGGTTAATAGGGATCATTTCCTATTATGCTCATATTTTTAATGTTGTGACATGGGCTGTAGCAATTGCTTTTTACCATTGTAATTGTCACTGTTGTTTGAAATGCTCTGAGAGGAGAGATGATTGACTGGATTTGTATTAGCAAAGCAGACGTAGTCTTTCTTCAAAAATATGTGGCTTAAAACTTTGGAGAACACACTGGAGATTCTGAAAGAATTTCTCCCTGCCTTTTCTTTGGTTTCATTCAAACAGCTATGCTTCTTTCCATAGGAAAGAGGCTTTGATTGTTCCTTAGAACTCAGAGCAGGTGGGAGGGACATGGATTCTTACTAAAGCTCTTGCTTAAAACTGACATTGTAATCACAACCAATTTTGGTCCACATCTTCTCTCCAACTGCCCCAGGGTAGGGGTAATTTTGTCCCCTCCAAACAACTTGCAAAGTTCTTGAAAGACCCAGGATGACTGAACTGTACTTCAAAATCCCGGGAACCACTGAAAGGGTAGCGGATCAAAGGAGTCAGGTTCTACAAACACAGGGTGGACCCCAACTGGCTCACCTTTCTCACTGATGATACCTGTCTCTAGTAACCTAAGCTCAAAACTGGGGCCTTGACTTTTCCTCATCTTTTTTCAAAGGAACTTAGGTATCAAGTTCGGTCACTGCATGCATCAGCTTATAGTGGATCGAAACCAGCAAACCAGTATGCACCAGGGAAGCATGATCAGTTGTACAATTAACACTCATTCCACCTCCCCCTCCTTTTTTTTTCTTGCTGGAGAAGCTTCTCCAACTTTAGAGGTTGAAAATACCAGGCCTTAACAAGGCCTGAACATGAGACCCAGACCTTGCTGCTAAGCTATGGGCATGAGACCCAGCCATAGCCAATACGCTGTTTACTAGGAGTCATCTGGAAAAGGTTTTCTCCTCCCAACACAGAGACATACCACACACACTTACAAATGATTAAGTTTAGGACTGACAGTACCAAGTGTTGGGAAGGATGAGTAGCAACTGGATCTCTTGTACATTGCTTTGGGAACTAGTATATCAGTTTCACATGAAATACAAATATGTGTTCATTAGGGATATTGACCTGTAATTTTCTTTTTTCTTTTTTCTTTTTGTATCCTTGTCTGGTTTTGGTATCAGGGTAATGCTGGCTTTGTAAAATGAGCTTAGGAGTATTCCTTCCTCTTCAATTACTTGTTGTTTTTGGAATCGTTTAAGAAGGATTGGCATTAATTCTTCTTTAAATGTTTGGTAAAACTCATCAGTGAAACCATCTGGCCCTGGGCTTTTCTTTATTTGGAGGTTTTGATCACAGACTCACTCTCCTTGCTCATTATTATTCTGTTCAGATTTTCTATTTTTCAGGATTCAGTCTTCGTAGGTTATCTGTTTTTAAGAATTTATCTTTTTCTTCTAGGTTATCTAATTTGTCGGTGTATAATTGTTCATGGTAGTAGTCTCTTATGATCCATTGTATTTCTGCTATTTTGGGGGGGAGGGATTTTTCTGAAGTTGGAAATGGGAGGCAGTCAGACAGACTCCCGCATGCGCCCAACCGGGATCCACCCAGCATTCCCACCAGGGGGCGATGCTCTGCCCATCTGGGGCGTTTTCTGTTGCAACCAGAGCCATTCGAGTGCCTGAGGCAGAGGCCAAGGAGCTATCCCCAGCGCCCGGGCCATCTTTGCTCCAATGGAGCCTCGGCTGCAGGAGGGGAAGAGAGAGACAGAGAGGAAGGAGAAGGGGAGGGGTGGAGAAGCAGATGGGCGCTTCTCCTGTGTGCCCTGGCCGGGAATCGAACCCGGGACTCCTGCATGCCAGGCCGACGCTCTACCACTGAGCCTCTGCTATATTTTTGATAATATTAATTAGAGTCTTCTCTTTTTTATCCTTAGTTAGTCTAGCTAAAGATTTCTCAAATTTATCTTTAAAAAAAACCCAGCTCTTAGTTTCATCGATTGTTTCTCGTGTTTTTCTGGTCTCTATTTCATTTATTTCTGCTCTGATTTTTGTTATCTCCTTTCGTCTGCTGTCTTTTTGGTTTGTTCCTTTTCTAGTTCCTCAAGGTATAAAGTTAGTTGTTCATTTAAGGTTTTTTTTCTTAATGTAAGTTTTATTGCTATACATTTTCCTTTTAGAACTGCTTTTTCAGTGTCCCATTAGTTTTAGGATATTGTGTTTTCATTTTCATTTGTTCCAACATTTTCAATTTCCCTTTTGTTTCCCCTTTGACCCATTGGTTGTTCAGCTGTGTGTGTTTAAGTTTCACATGTTCTTGAATTTTCTAGCTTTCTCCCTATTGATTTCTAGTTTCATATACTATCATGGTTAGAAACAATACTTGGTATGATTTCAATATTTTTAAAATTTGATATGACCTATTTGATCTATCCTGGAGAATATTTCATGTGCACTTGAGAAGAATGTGTATTCTGCTGTTGAATGAAATGCTCTGTATATGTTTGTTAGGTCTATTTAGCATAAAGTATGTTTCAAGTCCAACATTTCCCTGTTGATTTTCTGTCTGGATGATTTATTCACTGTTGAAAGTGGAGTTTAGAAGTTCCCTACTGTTATTTAATTTTTAGATATTTCCCCCTTCAGATCTGTTAGTATTTGCTTAATATATTTAGGTCCACATTCCCTTGCCTTACATCTTTACAAGCCCATCCTGTATCTCTCTGTCAATTACCTCTCACATATTATGCTATTCTGGATTAATGTACGGACCAGTTATATCCAACCCCGCTAGAGAAGAGGTGTTTCCCGTAGGACTATTAGGAGAGTGGAACCCCAGGGGAAAAGCTGGATTTCTTACCAGGCAAGACATGTGAGATCTCAGAGTCATTTTTATTTTATATTTAAAGAAAAAAAGGCTATTCCACTTCTCACCCTCCTCCAAAGATGAGTAATAAGTTAAACCAGGTACAGAACATAAAAAATAGTTAGAGCTTTAGGGATTTAGAAATGATCTTATTGGTCTACCTTACATTTGCAAAGGCTGAGGCCCAGGGAGGAAAGTGAGAAACTCAAGGTCACACAGCCAGCTGGTGGAGAACACACATTTGTATTTCCAGTCTAGGGCTCTTTCTACTATATCCTTCTCTTTCTAGAAAAGGCCAAAGTCACAACTGTGAAACTGGGTTTCAGAGGTTGTTTGAATTATTGCCAAATCATACTTAGGAGTATACTTAAGGGTCTCATTTTTGAACAATGTATTACAGATGAAGTTCATTATTTTAAAAATTACTCTTCAAAACAACAAAGTTCATTCACCTCTCTGCCACTTCTTTGAACATTTTCTATGTTCTGAGCACTTGTGTGCTGAGTTCTTTCTTTCATTTAACTCTTATAGTGTAGAGTGGATACACTGATTACTGCATCAGCTAGGAAACAGGTAACCCTTTTGAACTCTCCAGCCTAAGAAATTTGATTGAGGAAACTGGTTAAACCAGAGTAGGGAAGGGGACAGTGAGCCGACTCAGAGATTAGTGACAGCAGAAAGCTGCCGTCATATCTGGGATTGAAGACACAAACAACAGGAGGTGCTATCACCAAAGTTTGAAAGTGGGTCAAGAGAGACAACAGGAAGTGGAGAGAGGTGGGAAAAATACTTGACTAGCTCCCACCTTCCAGCCTTTCACCAGTGGGTCCCATTGACTGAACCTACAGAGGATCCAGAGAGCACAGGAGCCTGGGAAATAGGACTCCCTGAAACACAGACCAGAGGAGAGGTAGGACAGAGAATACAGGGGTGGGAAAATGTATGTTTACAGTTATTTGTAATAAATAATACAATAATTAATAAATAATTTTACAAGAATAAGCTCTGTGTTTTGCATACCCACAACTCCCAACCTACGCTTCCCCACCCCTACTGATTTGAAGACATTGACCAACACAGTTTCTTTGTTTTACCTACTTCTTTGACTGTGTGGCTGCCACTTCATTCAGGATCCTCCTAGACAAAGGCAACTGGAAGGCAGACTGTGTAAGAGGAGTGACAACCCGCATTGTTGTTTTAGTTTTCCTTCTCTTGAACCAAAAGAGAAGAGCTTAGAGCCAAGACAATAGAAACAAGCTGACACTTACCATTTCATGACTTCATAGGCTACAAGTTAAAAAGTGTGGGACACATTAGGCATAAGGCTCATCTATTTCTCAAAAGAAACCATTATCAAGTCATGTACAATGAGGGCATAAATAGAGGCGTTATTTTAGACAGAGTTGTGTTCCCCAGAAACTCATATGTTGAAGCCCTAACTTCAATGTGATGGTATTTGGAGGTAGGGCCTTTAAGGAGGTAATTAAGGTTAAATGAGGACCTAAGGGTAGGGTCCTATTCCAATATTACTGGTGTCCTTAGAAGAAAGTGAAGAGACACCAGGGACATGTACATATAGAGACAGGCTATGTGAGGACACAGCAAAAAGGAGCCCAGGGAGAGAAACTTCAGGATAAACAAATCTGCTAACACTTTGATCTTGGACTTGCAGCCTTGAGAACTGTGAGAAAATAAATTTATGTTGTTTAAGAAACCTGGTCTATGGAATTTTGTTATGGCAGCCCTAGTGAATTAAGACAAGGTGCCTCCACAATCCATCCGGTAAGAGTCAATGCTACTGTTGCTTTCAAAAACAGTATCAGGAGGTCACTTCTGTAAGCCACCTCATCTCTGGAATTATTTACCAGACAATCAAGTCCTTTTCATAGTCAGAGACAAGGGTGTATGTCTCATCTTAAGAGAAATGGGAAGGAAAAAAAGCAATGACTCAAATCCATGTTAATGATTTTTTTTGAGAGAAGTGGCGATACTGACAATTAGGCAATTAGGTATGCATAAAAGAAGGCACGTTGCACGGTCAGTGGAGGGAATCGATGGCACTAAAGATAAAAATGTCCAAGTTTTCAAATTTATCATATTTGCTGGCTGAAGTCATGGTTAAAAAAAATTTCCCTCTTTTTTGCTGTGATTTTCAGAAAATGTCAATACTATATATGGAAGCAGGTCAACAAGCTAGTTTTGGGATGTTTCTTTCTTCAACCATTTTGCATAGGAAATTATTAAAATAGTCTAATTTGGAAGCATTTTTTTAATCTTAAAATCCTTGATGTATAGAGACACAAGAATCCTGTGTCAGTATCATTTTCAGTATACTGTTTTATTGAGAATCTAAAAATGCAGTTCAAATAAGCTACAAATGCTCAGGTAGGCCATTTCCATTTGGGGATCCTGAGAGCCACGGTGTGCTTGCTTTGAGGCAAAACAATTTTAAGAAGTCAACTGAGTGACGTCACGGAAATGGCGCCGTGAGCAGCGCGTCCGACAGATCTCCCCAAAATCACAACAAATTTATCAACTAGAAACAGGAAAATTTATCTTTGGAGCATTACGGAGTTCCACACAAACTGAAAGCAAAAGGACTGTTATCACTTGAATCTGAGAGACGAGGGTGTGGAGGAAGCTACCGCAGGGACGTTCATTCAAGCCGCGAGGAAGTGCGCCTGTGGTAAGTCATCCCGCACTCGGGAGCCGCGAGCAGCAGCTGCCAGCCGCTGCCGCCAGCCGCCGCCGCGAGCCGCCGCCGCCAGCCGCCGCCGCGAGCAGCGCCCGGGTCGGTTGCAGAGCGAGCAGCGGCGAGCAGCCGCTGGCGCGCGCCCGGTCTGGTTGCAGACCGAGCATTGCAGACCGAGCACCGCTAACGTTCCCAGCGGCCCGCGCACGGGGAGCGGGAGAGGCCCCAGGGCGGTATTCCCTACTTGGGAGATTCTCTCTGCGGGCGGGGCACCTCACCCAGCCATTCAAGCTAACAATCAAGCGTTGGGGGAGGGGCGCGCGCAGGCAGCCTGAAATACCTTCGGGAGCACAGCTGCGACCCAATTACTGAAATTAACTTAACCCGTGAAATCTGCGCACCCTCGGTTCTAATTGATAAGATCTCTCTCAGTTCACCGACCCAAGACAAGAGGCGTGATATTTTTTAGTGCCTCTCGCTAAAGGGGCGGGGGCAACTTCTGATTGATAGAGCCTCCATATTCAGGGATAAACGCTAACAAGAAGGACTTGGCAGATAATAAGATCTATACCACACTAGTCGCAAGCAGAGACTAGTGCCTCTTCTTACTAGCCAAAACAGGCTACAAAGTGTGGAAAGCCTGGGTTGAGAGGTCCAACTGAATGCTAGGCACTGAACAGTCACCTTGACAACAATTGACTCCCACCCCCGCCTGATTACACTGGAGGCCCTGACTGCCAGAGCCCTTCCCAAAGCCTTGCACTGAGTGGGGATAGAGTGGGGATTTCCCAGCTCTTTGAGCCTCTTACTCCCCAGGAAGAAGCAGTGGCAGCCTTATAGCTGGATCACCAGGCTGCTAATTCAGGAAGGGGGGACTAGGAGAGAGAATCCACGAAAGCAAACTCTCTCATCGTTGGACCCTGCAAACGCCAACAAGCCTTGACTACCAGCAAGACTAAAGCCAATTATATGACATTGCCATAGAATCCCATCAACTGCAAATCCCTACCTAAATGTGACACAGGGGCAGAGTCTGGGGTACAGAGTCACCGACCAGGAAGAGGGAGAGAAAAGAAAAAGGAAGTTAACATCTCAAAATCAAGAAAAATCCACAGACTTTACAACTTGTTCCACTAATTTTTTTTTTTGTTGTTGTTGTTGTTGTTTGTTTCTTCTATCTTATTGCCTTTATTTCCTCCACCTCGGTCCTTCTATTCTCTGCCCATCTTATGCTTCCCTTTTCTTGAACTACACTACCCGTAAGTGTTACATTTTATTTCTCTTCTTCATCCTCACCCTCCTTTGGGGTTATACTCCAGGACACTTAACTCTCACTCTCTCCTCTTTTTTTTTTTTTTGTTGTTGTTTTTTGTTTTTTTTTGCTTTATTTTGTTTTTTTCTCTTCCTTTTTTATTTCTTCCTTCGTTTTTCTCTTTTTCTTATTCTTTCCTTTCTATTCATTTTTTCTTTTCTCGTTTTACTTTCCTCCCATTTAATCCTCAATCACGAACAAATTAGTTAATTTGGGACTCAAGGGTTTTTTTGGCTTTATTTTTCTTTTTCGCTTTTGTTTTTGTTTTTTTCTTGTTAGTTTATTTTTGTGGCATTTTGGGTCCTCCCAACCCAAGGTCTCCATTGTATTTGGTCTTCGCTCCACTTAATACAACAGATTTTTACTTATTATTTTTATTTTTTTCTTCTTTATTATTCCTTTTTTTGTCCTTTTTTCTGGTTCCCTCTTATCCCTCTCATTATATCTCTTAGTTGACCATCACCCGCAGGCAGATCAACTTATGCTTGTCTAAGATTTTCTATTTTTTTTTTTTTTTCATTTAGTAGGTCCCTACTCCCCTTTTTTTTTGCCCCTTGAACTCTTCACCGCAAACCAGGCCCTCCATTATAGGCACGATATTTCCCTGGGGAGGGGAGAGGAGGGAAGGAGAAGAAAGAAAAAAAAGGGGGAAATAATAAATTATTACTGCTTTTTTTTGTGGGGTGTTTTACCCTTTGGGTTTTGTTTTTTTTTTTTACTTTTTACTCTTTATTAATTCTAATTAGTGCTATCAACAAGACCACCCTCAGATGCCAATAAGAAAGAGGAAATCGAATATTATGGATACAAAAGAAAGAGAGGTAACACAAATAGATGTGGAAAAATCTATGGAGAAAAGACTTAACATATTGGAAGCCTTGGAGCTAAATGACAGAGAATTTAAAATAGAAATCTTAAAAATACTCAGAGATATACAAGAAAACACAGAAAGGCAATATAGGGAGATCAGAAAACAACTCAATGAACACAAAGAATATATTACCAAGGAAATTGAAACTATAAAAACAAATCAAACAGAAATGAAAAACTCAATTCACGAGCTGAAAAACGAGGTAACAAGCTTAGCTAGTAGAACAACCCAGATTGAAGATAGGATTAGTGAAATAGAAGACAAACAACTTGAGGCACAACAGAGAGAAGAAGAAAGAGACTAAAAAATAATAAAAAACGAGAAAGCCCTACAGGAATTATCTGACTCCATCAGAAAGAATAACATAAGAATAATAGGTATATCAGAGGGAGAAGAGAAAGAAAATGGAATGGAGAATATACTCAAACAAATAATAGACGAGAACTTCCCAAGCCTGTGGAAAGAACTAAAGCCTCAAATTCAAGAAGCAAACAGAACACCGAGTTTTCTTAACCCCAACAAACCCACTCCAAGGCACATCATAATAAAGATGACACAAACCAATGACAAAGAAAAAATTCTCAAGGCAGCCAGGGAAAAGAAGAGTACAACATATAAAGGAAGGCCTATTAGATTATCATCAGATTTCTCAGCAGAAACTCTACAAGCTAGAAGAGAGTGGACCCCAATGTTTAAAGCCCTGAAAGAGAGGAACTTTCAGCCAAGAATACTATACCCATCAAAGCTATCCTTCAAGTATGAAGGAGATATAAAAACATTCACAAATACAGAAAAGATGAGAGAATTTATCACGAGAAAGCCCCCACTCCAGGAAATACTAAAGGGGGTTTTCCAACCAGATTCAAAGAACAAAAGAAAACAACACCACAAGTAACAGCTCCACCAAGAACACAATAAAACCAAACTTAAACTGTGACAACAAAGGAAAAAAAAAGGGGGGAGAGAATGGAGATTAATAGTAGCAAAGGACGATGAAGTGCAGAAATACTTATAAGATAGGGTACTACAATGAATATGGTAGGTACCCTTTTCATTACTTAATGGTAACCACCCTAGAAAAAACCACCACAAAAACACATGACTTAAAAAAGGTAGCAACAGAGGAAAGAAGTATGGAACACAAACAAACAGAAACAAATGATAGAAAAACAAAAGAGAAGAATCAAACTAGATACAAAACTAACAGAAAGCAATTTATAAAATGGCAGTAGGGAACCCACAAGTGTCAATAATTACACTAAATGTAAATGGATTAAACTTACCAATAAAAAGACACAGAGTAGCAGAATGGATTAAAAAAGAAAATCCAACTATATGCTGCCTACAAGAAACACATCTAAGCAACAAGGATAAAAACAAATTCAAAGTGAAAGGCTGGAAAACAATACTCCAAGCAAACAACACCCCAAAAAAAAGCAGGTGTAGCAATACTCATATCTGATAATGCTGACTACAAGACAGAAAAAGTACTCAGAGACAAAAATGGTCACTTCATAATGATTAAGGGGACACTGAATCAAGAAGACATAACAATCCTTAATATATATGCACCAAACCAAGGAGCACCAAAATATATAAGACAGCTACTTATTGACCTTAAAACAAAAACTAACAAAAATACAATCATACTTGGAGACCTCAATACTCCGCTGACGGCTCTAGATCGGTCATCCAAACAGAGAATCAATAAAGATATAGTGGCCTTAAACGAAATACTAGAACACCTGGATATGATAGACATCTACAGGACACTTCATCCCAAAGCGACAGAGTATACATTTTTCTCTAGTGTACATGGAACATTCTCAAGAATTGACCATATGTTGGGCCACAAAGACAATATCAGCAAATTTAGAAAAATTGAAATTGTACCAAGCATATTTTCTGATCATAAAGCCTTGAAACTAGAATTCAACTGCAAAAAAGAGGGGGAAAAACCCACAAAAATGTGGAAACTAAACAACATACTTCTAAAAAATGAATGGGTCAAAGAAGAAATAAGCGCAGAGATCAAAAGATACATACAGACAAATGAAAATGAAAATACGACATATCAGAATCTCTGGGATGCAGCAAAAGCAGTAATAAGAGGAAAGTTCATATCACTTCAGGCCTATATGAACAAACAAGAGAGAGCCGAAGTAAACCACTTAACTTCACACCTTAAGGAACTAGAAAAAGAAGAACAAAGACAACCCAAAACCAGCCGAAGAAAGGAGATAATAAAAATCAGAGCAGAAATAAATGAAATAGAGAACAGAAAAACTATAGAAAAAATCAATAAAACAAGGAGCTGGTTCTTTGAAAAGATCAACAAAATTGACAAACCCTTGGCAAGACTCACCAAGGAAAAAAGGCACAGGACTCAAATAAATAAAATCCAAAATGAAAGAGGAGAGATCACCACAGACATCATAGATATACAAAGAATTATTGTAGAATACTATGAAAAATTATATGCCACCAAATACAACAATCTAGAAGAAATGGATAAATTCCTAGAACAATACAACCTTCCTAGACTGAGTCATGAAGAAGCAGAAAGCCTAAACAGACCAATCAGCAGGGAGGAAATAGAAAAAACTATTAAAAACCTCCCCAAAAATAAAAGTCCAGGCCCAGACGGTTATACTAGTGAATTCTATCAAACATTCAAAGAAGACTTGGTTCCTATTCTACTCAAAGTCTTCCAAAAAATTGAAGAAGAAGCAATACTTCCAAACACATTTTATGAGGCCAACATAACCCTCATACCAAAACCTGGCAAGGATGGCACAAAGAAAGAAAACTACAGACCAATATCTCTAATGAATACAGATGCTAAATTCTAAACAAAATACTGGCAAACCGAATACAACAACATATTAAAAAAATAATACATCATGATCAAGTGGGATTCATCCCAGAATCTCAAGGATGGTTCAACATACGCAAAACGGTTAATGTAATACACCATATCAACAAAACAAAGAACAAAAACCACATGATCTTATCAATAGATGCAGAAAAGGCTTTTGATAAAATACAACACAATTTTATGTTTAAGACTCTCAACAAAATGGGTATAGAAGGAAAATATCTCAACATGATAAAGGCCATATATGATAAACCATCAGCCAAGATCATTTTAAACGGCATAAAACTGAGGACTTTCTACCTTAAATCAGGAACAAGACAGGGTTGTCCACTCTCTCCACTCTTATTTAACGTGGTGCTAGAAGTTCTGGCCAGAGCAATCAGACAAGACAAAGAAATAAAAGGCATCCATATTGGAAAAGAAGAAGTAAAGGTATCACTTTTTGCTGATGATATGATCCTATACATCGAAAACCCGAAGGACTCCACAAAAAGATTATTAGAAACAATAAACCAATACAGTAAGGTCTCAGGATACAAAATTAACATACAGAAGTCCATAGCCTTTCTCTATGCCAACAATGAAATATTAGAAAACGAACTCAAAAAAATAATCCCCTTCACGATTGCAACAAAAAAAATAAAATACCTAGGAATAAACATAACAAAGAATGTAAAGGACCTATATAATGAAAATTACAAAGCATTGTTAAGGGAAATCGAAAAAGATACAATGAGATGGAAAAATATTCCTTGTTCTTGGATAGGAAGAATAAATATAATCAAAATGGCCATATTACCCAAAGCAATATACAAATTTAATGCAATTCCCATCAAAATCCCTATGAGATTTTTTAAAGAAATGGAACAAAAAATCATCAGATTTATATGGAACTATAAAAAACCCCGAATAACCAAAGCAATCCTAAGGAAAAAGAATGAAGCTGGGGGCATTACAATACCTGACTTTAAACTATATTATAGGGCCACAATAATCAAAACAGCATGGTATTGGCAGAAAAATAGACACTCAGACCAATGGAACAGAATAGAAAGCCCAGAAATAAAACCATATATATATGGTCAAATAATCTTTGATAAAGGGGCCAACAACACACAATGGAGAAAAGAAAGCCTCTTCAACAAATGGTGTTGGGAAAACTGGAAAGCCACATGCAAAAGAATGAAACTCGACTACAGCCTGTCCCCGTGTACTAAAATTAATTCAAAATGGATCAAAGACCTAAATATAAGACCTGAAACAATAAAGTACATAGAAGAAGACATAGGTACTAAACTCATGGACCTGGGTTTTAAAGAACATTTTATGAACTTCCTTATGAACTTGACTCCAATGGCAAGAGAAGTGAAGGCAAAGATAAATGAATGGGACTACATCAGAATAAAAAGTTTTTGCTCAGCAAGAGAAACTGATATAAAAATAAACAGACAGCCAACTAAATGGGAAATGATATTTTCAAACAACAGCTCAGATAAGGGCCTAATTTCCAAAATTTACAAAGAACTCATAAAACTCAACAACAAACAAACAAACAATCCAATAAAAAAATGGGAAGAAGACATGAATAGACACTTCTCCCAGGAAGAGATACAAATGGCCAACAGATATATGAAAAGATGCTCAGCTTCATTAGTTATTAGGGAAATGCAAATCAAAACTACAATGAGATACCACCTCACCCCTGTTAGATTAGCTATTATCAACAAGACGGGTAATAGCAAATGTTGGAGAGGCTGTGGAGAAAAAGGAACCCTCATTCACTGTTGGTGGGACTGTAAAGTAGTACAACCATTATGGAAGAAAGTATGGTGGTTCCTCAAAAAACTGCAAATAGAACTACCTTATGACCCAGCAATCCCTCTACTGGGTATATACCCCAAAACCTCAGAAACATTGATACGTGAAGACACATGTAGCCCCATGTTCATTGCAGCACTGTTCACAGTGGCCAAGACATGGAAACAACCAAAAAGCCCTTCAATAGAAGACTGGATAAAGAAGATGTGGCACATATACACTATGGAATACTACTCAGCCATAAGAAATGATGACATCAGATCATTTACAGCAAAATGGTGGGATCTTGATAACATTATAAGGAGTGAAATAAGTAAATCAGAAAAAAACAAGAACTACATGATTCCATACATTGGTGGAACATAAAAATGAGACTAAGAGACATGGACAAGTGTGTGGTGGTTACCAGGGGTGGGGGGAGGGAGGACAGGGGGAGAGTTAGGGGGAGGGGGAGGGGCACAGAGAACTAGATAGAGGGTGGCGAAGGACAATCTGACTTTGGGCGAGGGGTATGCAACATAATTTAATGACAAGGTAACCTAGACATGTTTTCTTTGAATATATGTACCCTGATTTATTAATGTCATCCCATTACCATTAATAAAAATTATTTAAAAAAAAAAAAAAAAGAAGTCAACTGATGCCTGACCAGGCTGTGGCACAGTGGATAGAGCGTCGGACTGGGATGACAAGGACCCAGGTTCGAGACCCTGAGGTCGCCAGCTTGAGCACGGGCTCATCTGGTTTGAGCAAAGCTCACCAGCTTGGACCCAAGGTCGCTGGCTCGAGCAAGGGGTTACTTGGTCTGCTGAAGGCCCGCGGTCAAGGCACATGTGAGAAAGCAATCAATGAACAACTAAGGTCTCACAATGCACAACAAAATACTAATGATTGATGCTTCTCATCTCTTCGTTTCTGTTTGTCTGTCCCTATCTATCCCTCTCTCTGACTCTCTCTCTCTGTCTCTGTAAAAAAAAAAAAGAAGTCAACTAACATCCTGCTATTGGCATTGCCCTTTGTCCATCCAAGGTCTAAGCCTCAAGTCGCAATCTGCTTGGCATTAACTGTTTTATATTTTCTCCTGGAGATTTGTTGAAGTCCTATAAACCATGAGTGAACTCCAGAAACATGCTCTTCCCTGGAGAATTGGGGAGGGAAGGACAAGGATCAGGGGGCTATCTGAGCAGGAGGAGCAGAGTTTGCTAGTGAAGTTTACCTCGGGAAGAAAAAAGGAGTACCTCTAACACCACTGACTTGCCACTCTAGTAAAGAGAAATCTACACGTGGAGCTACCTGGTTACTTCTGCCTCCAAAAATCACACAGGGGCATGTTTCTGAGGCAATTTGTTAGTATCTTTTGGAGCCTTGTTACTGTAAGGGTGGTCCCAGACTGGCAGCATTGATACACCTGGGAGCTCATCAGATGCAAGCCCCCCAACCCACCTAATTAGAACCTGCAATTCAGCAAGATCTCCAGATGATGTCTATGCCCATGAACTCTTGAGATACCCTCCTCTAAAGCATTTTTCATCCAGGTGGATGTAAAAGGAGTGAAAATATCCTGCCATGGGTAAGGATACACCCAAGGCCTTCATTTCCCTCCTGCACTTGATGTGACACCCACTTAAAAATATAGTAGCATTTTGCAAGGGACTGAAGGTATCTCCCTGACTCCCAAATTCTTATGTTGAAGCCATAGCCCCCCCATGTGACTATATTTGGAGATGGAATCTTTAAAAAGGTAATAAAGATTTAATGAGATCACAAGGGTAGGGGTCCATGTTTGATAGAATTGGTGGACTTTTTTTTTTTTTTTTTTTTGTATTTTTCTGAAGCTGGAAACGGGGAGAGACAGTCAGACAGACTCCCGCATGCGCCCGACCGGGATCCACCCGGCACGCCCACCAGGGGGCGACGCTCTGCCCACCAGGGGGCGATGCACTGCCCCTCCGGGGCGTCGCTCTGCCGCGACCAGAGCCACTCTAGCGCCTGGGGCAGAGGCCAAGGAGCCATCCCCAGCACCCGGGCCATCTTTGCTCCAATGGAGCCTTGGCTGCGGGAGGGGAAGAGAGAGACAGAGAGGAAGGAGGGGGTGGGGGTAGAGAAGCAAATGGGCACTTCTCCTATGTGCCCTGGCCGGGAATCGAACCCTGGTCCCCCGCACGCCAGGCCGACGCTCTACCACTGAGCCAACTGGCCAGGGTAGAATTGGTGGACTTTTAAGGAGAGGAAGAGAGAGAGATTTCCCACTCTACACGAGAAAATACATTTCTGTTGTTAAACTTTCATAGCAAATTAAGACACACTGGTCCCAAGAGAATGGACTGTTGGACTCTACATTCCTGATAAGAAAGGGAATGTTGCCGAATTCAAAGCTTGTCTACAAACATTGCATTTGTTGATTCTCTGTCAATGATCAGTTACACTAGTTCTAGCTTCTGAGAAAAGCTGCATTTCAATCTGAGCATGTGCCACCCATGCTCTTTATTAACCCTGTGAGTAGTGAGTTTTTCTCATGCTCACTGACCCTCCAAGAGTGAGTTTATTTTCAAAAAATGAAATTAGTTCCAGTTCCAGTTTTATTAACTTAAAATAATGTATGTTTGATAACCAATTTATGGAAACAAGAAGAGCATACATGTGCCCCTTTTTAATGTTGCCTTACACATTTTTTAAATAAAAATTTTTGTTATTTTATGCAATTCTCACTTACCTCCCATCTTTAAATAAAGACATATATGTATGATTGTACTCTGGATGGTCAGGAGGCACAAGGATGTACCTGAATGTTCGTACTACTCAAAGGGTTAATTGTAGTAACACACACACTGGGAGGAGGGAGGATGTATCAACACACATTCTGGGGATAAAGTCACAACATAAACACTAGACCATTTAGGGTAACAAACTTATCTAACTTGCCCAGGACTGAGGGGTTTTGTGGAACTTGGGACTTTCAGTGCTAAATCTAGAAGATTTCAGGGGCAAAGCAGGAAAAGTTGATTGCTCTAAGTGGACCAAGTTTCACCTGTTGGAAAAACCAATGGTGACATGTATTGAAAGGTAAGTACAGCCTTAGATTGGAGCCCTGGTCTAGTTTTACCACTGTGTGCCTTGGGTAAGTTATCTCACTTCTCTGTTCTTAAATTCTGCTCTCTGTGAAATGAGGGAGTAGATTACGTCTAAAGGATATTCTAGTACTAATATGTCATCTTTTTTGATTTGTGGATGGTTTCATCATTAGAGAATGAAGATGGTCCAACGGTATCAATCCACAAAGTAAACTAAGAAGAGGAACAAGGCTGTTAGCTAGGTGCAGGGATAGGACTGTGTGGAAGGCAGTGGTGGGATTCAGCCGGTTCGCACCAGTTTAGCAGAACCAATACCTATTTTTTTGTTGAGTTTGGAGAAGTGTTTGTTAAAATGGCACTTGTAATCACGGTTCTTTCTGAGATGGACCAGTGTAAAATTGGTCCATCTCACATTGCAGCTGCCCAATGTGAAAATCACAAATTTACATTCCTTATTATTATTTTTTTTTAATTTTTGCGAGAGGAGAGGAGGCAAAGACAGACACCCTCATGCACCCTGACCGGGATCCACCCAGCAAGCCCACTATGGGACAATGCTCTGCCCATCTGGGGCCCTTGCTCCATTATAACTGGAGCCATTTTTCTTTTTGGTGCCTGAAGCGAAGGCCATGGAGCCATCCTCACCATCCCGGGCCAACTTGCTCTAATCAAGCCTTGGCTTCAGGAAGGGAGAAGAGAGAGAGAGAGAGAGAGAGAGAGAGAGAGAGAGAAGCAAGAGGGGGAGGTGTGGAGAAGCAGATGGGCACTTCTGCTGTGTGCCCTGACCAGGAATGAAACCCAGGACATCCACATGCTGGGCTGATGCTCTACCACTGAGCCAACCGGCCAGCACCTCCTTACCCTTTTTAAACTAAGCTTCCATAGTAATGTCCATTCCATCTGTAGATGAAAAAATTGCAAGTGAGGACGCCAATCAAGAATCAATATGGAAATATCTTAAATAACAGTTTTATTGTTTTTTGTCAGGTATTATTTAATATTTTTTCATTAATATTTTAAAATTCTTATAACATAATCTAGTTTTGTATACCTCTTTTATTGTTTTTATTTAAGTATATTTAAATGCATGAAATAATAAACTACCTCTTAGTATATCACTTTTTAATACTTAAAATGATCATTAGGGCCAAGAACCGGTTGTTAAATTGTTTGAATCCCACCACTGGTGTAAGGTACTGCCTTCATGAAGCTTACTGTGTCCTGGGGGCCAGAGATCATAAATAAGAGCCAGTGCAGTGAATGCTGGAAAGGGACTAAGCATGTGTTGTAATAGGCAATGATCGAGCATCTTCTAAGAAGTGACGTTTTAACTGAGGTTGGAAGAGCCAGGCACGAGAAGAAGCGAAGATACAGGGAATAGCAAACACGTAAAATCCTGCAACGGGAAAGAGGTTATGAAGCGAAAGGAACATAAAGGACTGCAGTGTGAATGGGGCAGAGTGAGTCAGAGGTTGTGATAAGAAATGAGGCTGGAGACCTAGGCAGGGCTGGGTCCTGCCAGGCTTGCCTGCCGTGTAGGGAGTTACTGTTTTATTTTAAGTGCTAGGAGAAACTAGAAAAGCATTTGAAATTACACCAGATTATGGGAACAGACTAGCCTTTTTTACTAAATTATTACTGTATAATTATGGACTACATATAGACTTACATGCACTAACAATATAACAGCAAGCACATAATGCTCCTATTTCATAGGTTTGGTTTTAATTAACTGAGAAGAGCCTCCAAGTTTGATGCAAGTGCAGGATCTATACCTCCACCTCATCATTTAGAACTTTAGTGTCCACTTCAGCATGACTTTAAAGGTAAATGACAAGATTCATCTGAGGCTCAAAGTATTCAAACCTGCTTCTTGGGGAGTGAAATGTTACTTGGAACATATCCTTACAATTAAGATCTAATTATTATTGATGCTTAGTCAAATGTTCTTCCTGGCTGCATCTCCAAGAACATGAAACACTGATTACTTTTTTCATTTCCCATTGCCAAATAGAATTTGAATAAGCACCCTAGGAGATATTACCCCTGATATTGCACCTTGATAGGAGTTTGAATTAATGCAGAAAGGATCACACATGAGATCTGCATTAGTTTATGTCGATCACCCATCTATTATAAAAGCATTTGAGACAGCTTCAAAACTTAAACACTGTACAAATTAGAGCAGTCAAGGGAGGTAAAACAGGGTGCAAAGCCCTTTATCCCTCAGGAGGGAATAACTGTCCAACAGATAACTCGATGACTGGATTCTACCCTTGAATTTTCTGGAAACAGAGACAAGAAGGGAAATGATTTGCAATAATGTTTATTATCTGATAAGAAGAAAACATCAGATTTACTCTCCAAAGACAAACTTTATCATTGCACTCCACTGAAAGGACAATACATTCAAGAAAAATTTTGAAGGAAAAGAAGACAGTAATGCAGTTCAAAATAAATGTCACTAGGGCCAGCTGTCTATAAAAGTTAGGAGTGGCATAAATTCACAAAGACATTTTTGTAAGAAGCCGAGGTATTGTGTTCCAGGTACTCTGCTTTATGACAGGGACTTGATACTTAGAGAACCTAGAAGAAAGAAGCCATTTCTTAACGTCCATTTAGACCCCTTCTCGCAAATTATAGCTGCTTCAAGCAAGCCTTTGGTAGGTATTGAGCTGTAGTCATTTGGGGAAAGTGCAGATCTCAGAAAATGCAGGTAGTCAAGACTATCAGCCAAAATGTACCTTCTAAATGGCCAATCATAAGAGAGGCTGAGTTGGCCTGCTGGGGTGAGGGTTACGATGTGGACTTATTGTCTCGTCCAGAACACGTCCCACTTTATCACAGCCTTCCTGGACAAAGAGTGCAACTTTTTCTTAGAAAAGCTTTGAATGTTCTCAAAAACTTGTATAAATTCTTTATTTTGAGTCCGGATATCGATCCTCTGGCCCTTGAAGGGATGCCACGTGGGCAGATGTAGAGAGGAGCCTGGCATCCTGGGGGATATCTTCCTAGGGATGTCTGCCTGGCTTTGCATTTCCTGTCATGGTGACCCAAGTAAAGTATGTACAGGACATGCATTGCTTTGCATTTTTATACCTTCTTACTTATTGTGTTCTCATCATCTTGACGGCTTCGCTAAATTCAAGGGCTAGTAATGTCTAGTTCTTCTGTTCACTGGAATTATTTACTGTTAAAAATTAAGTCATTAAGTAGTAATTTATTCTTCAGATTATAACCTGATATATATGTGTGTGTGTATAACCATTTTATACCTTTACTCCATTACCACTGTGCTAATTTCTGACAAATAGATTAGCTATATGATGAATTCATGAATAGATTTTAACACAGCTGGAGAAGGGAATGCTAATCATCTCTTTTGCTGCTTTGTTTTAGAAAGGTCTGTGGGAATATTTTTTCCTTGGAGCCATTAAAAATAATATATTTGTATATTTTTATTCTGCCACGTAATGTATGTTGTTTTTTTAAAAATTCTTCTAGCTGGGGCCCTGGCCGGTTGGCTCAGCAGTAGAGCGTCGGCCTGGCGTGTGGGGGACCCGGGTTCGATTCCTGGCCAGGGCACATAGGAGAAGCGCCCATTTGCTTCTCCACCCCCCCCTCCTTCCTCTCTGTCTCTCTCTTCCCCTCCTGCAGCCAAGGCTCCATTGGAGCAAAGATGGCCCGGGTGCTGGGGATGGCTCCTTGGCCTCTGCCCCAGGCGCTAGAGTGGCTCTGGTCGCGGCAGAGCGACACCCCGGAGGGACAGAGCATCGCCTCCTGGTGGGCAGAGCGTCGCCCCTGGTGGGCGTGCCGGGTGGATCCCGGTCGGGCGCATGCGGGAGTCTGTCTGACTGTCTCTCCCCGTTTCCAGCTTCAGAAAAATACAAAAAAAAAAATCTTCTAGCTGGGTCACTTTAATGTAAATCAATGTAACATCAATGAATTGATACAGAACATTGGTTATAATATCGACCGTTAAGTCAACTACACCAAGCACATGGACTTCTCGAGAAGACTCATTCCTGGATAAACTCTATCTTCCTGGGTGTGGGTGATTTCCACATGGAATCCACTGGGCCCATTATTAGTCTCCACCAGTTCTTCCAAGATGAACAGGTCATAGTCCTTGCCCTCTTAGAGCTCAGAGTAGGAAAGGCTCAGTGCAAACTCTGCATTCAGTAGATACTTAATGCATATTTACCGAACAAATAAGAGACTGAATGATAAGAAGGTTTACATATAGCTGTAAACTAAGAATGAATGTAAACATGACCCTCTATAAAAGGCATCATATTCAATGAGAATTGAAAACTGAGTAAAATTCTAGACTACAGAGATAGGGAAGAAAAACAAGGGCAGTGAATATTGTCTTTATCTGGGCAGCTTTGATCTCAGTCTTATATTGGTACCAAACTCTGCCATATTGGCCAAAGTGGCAGACAAATGAGCCAGGTTGGGCCATTATCATTCTACCTTGCTTTAGCCAGTGGGATTGAGACACCTTGAGGATAAAGAAGACTTTGTTCAAGCGAGGCCCATCAGGTTGTCTCTCAGAAGAATTAGAAACTCGGAGACAAGATGCAGAGGGTAACAAGGAGTTAGTTGGAGTTGAGTCATCCAGAAGATAGCCTCTCAGAAGGTCGATGGGCTCCCTTAGCTTGGATCTCTGAGCTGACTTGGTATGTAGCCTCCCTGATTCTTGTTTGTCCAGGTTTTCCTTTGAGTCTGTGAGCCACTAGTTCTAGTTAATACCCTATATTTCTTTCATTTTTCATTCTTCTGAAGTTAGTCTAAACCAATTTCTGTTGCTTGCAACCAAACAATTCTCAGTTGATATATCTAACAGGTAGAGGCAGGAAACAAGAAAAGGCAAGTAAATAGGAAGCAAATTCAGAAAGATTGAGTATCTTAGCTGGGGTGTATTATAGAGAAGTAATGGAACATAATACAAGGGAGAGGGAGAGACAAAGAGAAAGAAAGTAATTTTGTTATTAGAGGTTTTGAAATCTGGGATGAAGTACAGGCAATCCTCGTTATTCACAGATTCCATATTTGGAAGTTTGTCTACTCACTAAAATTTATTTGTAACCCCCCAAATTAATACTCACAGCATTTTCATGGTCATTGGTGGACATGTATAGAATGGCAAAAATTATTTGAGTCACCTGACATACTTGTTCCCAGCTGAACAAAGCCTTTGTATTTTTCCTCTCATGCTATAAACAGGTGTCCTTTCTGTAATCCATGTTAGTGCAAGACATTTTGCATCTTGGTGCCTTTTCTTTGTGACCTCACTGTTTAAAATGGCCCCAAGTTTAGTGCGGACATGCTGTCTAATTTTTCAAAGTGTGAGAAGGCTATGATGTGCTTTACAGAGAAAATGGATGTTTTGGCTAAGCTTTACTCAGACATGAAATATAATACGAGTTCAATGCTCATGAATCAACAATGTATATTAAATAAAAACAGAAGCATAGTGAAAAATAAAAAAGAGGTTATGGACAGACTGGTGGATAAAAGTGTTGCAGGCAGAGGCTCTTAGGAACCTAACCCTCTCTTTCCCTTAGGAGCAACTGGCTCAGTATTTGCTAATTCAGTGTTCACGGTTACTTCACAGGCTACAACTTCAGTGACTCAACAGAACAGACTATACTTATTTAAGTCTACAAGCAAAAGGGAGTTATTGGAGATTTTAAAAACAGAGATAGTGGTTTCAAAATTGTACAATGAGAAAATTATTCATGTGGCAACTGTGCAGGGTCTGTTAGAGCTGGGAGAGATGACTAGCAGGGAGCCCAAACAGCGTGCTCTGCGAGGTTACCTTCCAGCAGAATGGAAGCTAAGAACGTTCTTAATGGCAAAGTTACCAGAAAAGAAGGCATGGAGGTTAAAATATGTGTGAAGGCAGAAGATGCAGCAAGTTTGTGACTCTGGAACCAAGCTGAGGAACAAATTAAAGGGGATACTGACATTTTGAGTTTGGGTGAGTGGGAGAGTGGGGGTACAGAAAAATAAGTCAGGCAGGAAGCTGGTCAGAAGAGGAAGACGATGCATTCAGTTTTAGACGTGCTGAGTTTGGAGCTCTGCTGGCATGTCAATGAATAATTGTGGATAACAATTGCAAGTAGGGGAAAAGTGATGAGGTGGAGAAGGAAGAAGGAAGAGGGCGGGGGAAGAGAAGAATATCTTAGTCACCAGCCAGAAAGACTGGCACTCAGCTGTCCCCTTCAAGTCCAATATCCAAAATGGCTGAGTTCCTGATAGCCCAATGGCAGACACTGCATCCCCTAGTGTGCAAACCGAGGGCGTGACATGGCAAAACTGCTAGAGATCTGAGTGTTTAGCTTCCAGCAATCAAGTCTTGTGATTTAAACTTAACATGGAATTACAGCTGTGCCCTAAGACTACCCATGTGCCTCGGTGGCCTGACTCAGGAGAGCTTCTAGTATCAGTGACAGGCTGTGTCTAGAGTCAGCTCTGGCCAGGATTCCCCAGTAAGAAATCCTCCTCTACTTCATCCAGAGACTCAGACCTCTGAATGGGACTGGAGCTCAGATGCAAAGCACCTGATACTAGAGGTCCTAATGCTGTTGCTGCTGCTTCCTCAGTAGAGGTTGGATTGTGCCTCCTACACTCAGCCTGTGCTCATGTGGCTAAGCTTTTTCCCAACGCAGAAGCCTGGCACTAGAGAAAAGGAAGTCCCTCCTTCTTCTAGTACCATGGGTTGTCTAATTCCCTGACCCAAAGGAACTATCTTCTTAGTACAATTAATCTCTCTTTCCTTTAGGGAAAAATTCCACCCTGCTCCCTCTACTTATTTGGATAGTCTTATCCTCATGGACTTATTAATAAGAAAATCACAGGCCAGCTTGGGATTGGTTGATTTTGGACATCTAGATAATTTGATATCGTCTAGTGACCTGGTTAGAGGTATCTGAATCTTTGTTAAACACCCATGATCTGTAGGTTGTTTGGGGTGGTCTGGTGCCCTGAGAATGCTGAAGAATAAGAAAATGCTCCTTACTCCTGTCGACCTCGTGGGTGGCCCTCCATTCTCAGGCTCTGTCTGCAGTCAGAGAAGTGAGCTCACACGAAGGGAAGGGTCAGCATCAGATGGTGGCATTGTGGGATCAGCATCTCCTCACTCACCAGGCTAAGGGGACAAGGGCAAACATGTCAGCAGGGGTGAATGACTGGTGAAGAATGTCGGGCTAGGTCCCAAGGTCACATTTAAACTTTTTCGTTTCATTATATCAAAAAGAGAGAGAGAAAAAAGGCAGGCGCAGAAGAGTCTCTCAGAATGATCCTTTTTGTCTTTCATTACTTGCTTTCTGTCCTCTGAAATGCCCTCGGCGTCTTCCCAAAGTAAAAATCGGAGGAAAAATAATTCCCTCTCTCTTTATGACATATTATCACTGATTTTAGGATTCTCCTGAGACTCGCCGAGGTGAATTTCTCTAGGCAGCACACAAAGAGCCTTTCAGCAAAGACACTTACAGGTATTACAATGAAATCAGACACCTTTGCAACTGATTTATCAAAACCCTTGAAGGACCATTTCAAGGCAGGTGGCAAAGGCAAAAATGTTGAACAAAGGATATATATGTGTATATCCAGAGGCAGAATTCTATTGCATTTTCTTAAAAAAAGAAAAAAAAAAGAAAAAACAGTGAGAGAGACATAGGAAGCCCACAAGGAACCATTCTATTCCTTTCTAAAATGTCTCTTTACTGGTTTTGAGCATAAACCAATACAATTTCTAAAGAGCCCATTCAAAGCCAGGTGAAAATAAATAAAGGCATAAAGGCACTGATTGTTTTCAGCCTCTCAGAAAGGTACAGGTAGAATTCGCTTCTGAATTTGAAGGTAATTATAGAGAGTAGCTTTCCTGTTCCTTTAAGTAGGCACAGTCAAAAATAACCTTCTGTGAAATCATGGGTTTTGACAGTTAACCAAAGAGAGCATCGTCTTGGAATAAGTGCATGCATCAATGAGAGTATAAACAACATGCATTATACTTTATATTAAAAATTTTCCTGGTAAATAGGGAGAAAGGGGACTTGTAGTCCAAGAGAACAAAGGTGCCCGGATGCCTTCCACTAGGACATCCAGTCCCGGGGAAGGACTCAGCGGCAGCAGCCAGCAATATCAATGCAGTGAGTCAGCACCTGGGAAAGAGAATCAAATGAGAGCAGAGGGCTCAGAATGGTGGAGATAGCTTTCTCGGGAAATGGAACCACATCACAGCTGAAGCCACTCTCTATCCACCACCCAATTCCATGGGAAATATCGCAAGGATAAAATGGACACTGAATCCTAGTGTGTTCAAGATTGTAGGGACGCCCAGAGTTCATCTATTGTAGTTTAATCTCCCAGTTACATGGTCCAGGCAATTGAGGCTCCGAGATAGAAAACAGTAAAAGCTAAAATGAGGGGCTTATTATATTCCAGGTACTGTGTTCACCACTCTACATGGAACAATGTTCTTTAATAATACAATAACTCATTTGATCTTAAGAATGTCGTAAAAGTTAGTGCTATAATCTCATTGTCCCCATGAGGGATTTGAGGCAAAAGGAAATTAAGTAATGTCTTAGTTTGTTTGAGCTGCTATGACAAAATACCATAGTCTGGATGGCTTAAAAACAACAGAAATTTATTCTTCTCAGTTTTGGAAACTGGAATATCCAAGATCAAGATACCTGAGATTTGACATCTGGTGAGAATCCGCTTCCTGTTTCATAGAAGGCCGTCTTCCTGCTTTGCTCACACGTGGGGGAAGAGTGAGGGGGCACTCTGGGTCTATTTTATGAGGACTCTAATTCCATTCATGAGTTTTCCACTCTCATTACCTAATCTCCCCCGTGACCCTCCTGCCAATATCATCTCACGGGGAGTTAGGATTTCAACAAGTTAATTGTGAAAGACACAAATATTCAGTCCTTAATACGAACTTACCTAAGGTCCCATAAACAATGGCAGAGCTCCTTGGTGATGATGTTGAGCTTATCATGTACATTTTCTGAGCTTTGTCTCTTTACCTGCCCATCAGAGATGACCAAGCTTTCCTTATTGGGTTATCGTAAATTTTAAAAATCACCTCTAATAGTTCTTGGTATATATTAGACATTTTGTATTAAGTGGGATTGGAATTTTTTTATGGAAGGAGGGAAGAGAAGAAGGCCTATGCTCTAGGTAGTCAGAATTTGCTGTTGTTGTCTGATTGATAGAGGGGAAAACTGACATGGCAGAATGAGAGAAAATCAGGGAAGATGAGGAAGGTTACCTCTTAAAGAATTTAAAAAACAACAACCTGTATTAAGTCTCCAGAAAAAAAAATTATATGGAGGTAGAGAGAGAGAGAGAGAGAGAGAGATATTTAACCAGAAATTGGCTCATACAATTACAGAGGCTGACAAGTCCAAAGATTTGCAGTTGGCAAGCTGGAGACCCAAGAGAGCCAATGCGGTAGGTTTAGTACAAGGTCAGTAGAGGTCTTGATACTCAAGATGAGCTGATGTTTTAGTTTGAGTGTAAAGGCAAGAAAAATCAGATGTCTCATCTTGAAGGAGGTGAGACAAGAGAAACATGGGAAGATTAGCCTTTTTGTTCTATTCAGAACTCCAACTGATTTGGGTACCCTGTGGCCAAGTCAAACTGACATGGAGCCATCACTCAAATATTTCTTCATTCAATAAACTTTTACTGAGTACCTACTATGTACCAGGCACTGTTTTAATCATGGATGATATATAAGTAAACGAAACAGTTAAAAATATTTGTGCCGCTGATGCTTACATTTTAATGGGAAAAAAAAGAAGACAAAAATATTAAATATGTAAATTATATAATATTTTAGAAGGCAATTAGAGAAATTGCTAAAAAGAGCTGTACGCACAATAAGATAACACCTCACACCAGTCAGAATGGTGCTCATTAACAAAACAACACATAATAAGCGCTGGCGAGGATGTGGAGAAAAGGGAACCCTCCTGCACTGCTGGTGGGAATGCAGACTGGTGCAGCCACTGTGGAAAACAGTATGGAGATTCCTCAAAAAATTAAAAATGGAACTGCTTTTTGACCCAGCCATCCCACTCTTAGGAACATATCCCAAGAACACCACATCACTGATTCAAAAGGAAAAATGCACCCCCATGTTTATGGCAGCATTGTTTACAATAGCCAAGATCTGGAAACAGCCCAAGTGTCCGTCAGAGGATGAGTGGATTAAAAAGTAGTGGTACATATACACAATGGAATATTATAGGGCCATGAAAAACAAGGAAATCTTATCTTTTGTGACAACATGGATGGACCTGGAAACTATTATGTTAAGTGAAATAAGCCAGGTAGAGAAAGAAAAATATCATAGGACCTCATTCATTTGAGGAATCCAGTGAATAATGTGAACTGAGGAATGGAATAGAGGCAGAGGTGGGATCAAAGGGACCAGAGGGAAAGGGGTTGAGAAGATGGGATCAGAGAAGGGAAAGAGACTGGTGAAATTATATACACATAACACAGCGTTATAGAGAGCAGCAAAGCAAATCCTGGAGGGAAGAGGGGAGAGCATTGGAGTCAGAGGGGCAAGTGGGATGTTGAGGGCAACACGGGGGAGAGGGGATGCATTCGGGGGGACACTAGAATCTATGTAAACACAATAAATTAAAATCAATAAAAAAACAGCTAATAAATAAAGTTACTCTTTCTCTATTTACTTTTTTCCCTTAGAAGAGCTATGCAGAAGAGATATCCAGATCTTGGTAAAAACTTTTGACAAAAGGTTATTGAGGGGAAAAAGCTAGATGATTAGAAATGCTCATGAGGGGAGGACCAAGGATTGCCGTATTAAATAGGTTATGGAGGGTTCCATGAAGAAGGTGATATTTGATCTAACGCTTAAGGGAAGTGAGGGGGTGATCCATTCGGACATCTAGGGAAGAGTATTCTGGGCAGAAGGAACAGCAACATCCCAGAAGCAGGTTTTTATGAATAGTTAAGTATGCCTGATGAATTGTTAAGGAGGCGACTGTGCCTGGAACAGAGGGAGTGAAGGGAAAGTAAGAGAAGAGATTGGAGTCCATCCTGGCTATTTGTTCCACAGAGCCGGAATAGGCATAAGGAAGTGGTGACTTAGTCTGGTTGACTTGGCTTAGATCCAGATTTTAATGGTGTACCAATGGTAGTTTCCACAACGGCCTTCCCGCAGTTAATAAGTTATGGTCAAGTAGCCAAAATATCTTCTCTGTTAATTTGTCAAACACCTATTAGGCCTCCTGCATGCACCCGATTTGGTAATGAATGTGGGTAACTAAAAGATAATGCCTCTGACTCAATTAACTTGGATAATAAAACATATATAAACTTTATTAGTTAAAAGCCATGCAAATCAATACCTGAATTAATCGCCAATTATAATGAATACATATAATTGCAAAAAAAAAAAAATACATTTCTAACAAGTACAAGGCAATCAGAAAGCAATGAAGTTCCCTCCTGGTGTCTATGGTCTCAGAGGAGAGCCTTGAAGGATACGTAGTAATTAGGCAGAGAGGGAGCAAATAGCATTCTGGAAGTAGACCAGTGCTGCTGGAACTGTGTTTATAAGATAAGAATGGACATATGGCTAGAAGAATACCGTGAAGTCAAATTATTGAAGGCATGAGTCTATACCCCAGGATGTAAAAAATAGAGTCACGGAACGTTTGCAGTGGTAGACTGTAAAATTGGCACTGCTCTTTATGTGACTACCATAGCAGTAGTGTTGATTGAGTTGTTAGGTGGAGGTGGGGGCAGGTAAGGGGTTAATAGGGCAGAGAATGAGAGAGAATAGAACACAAGAAAGGCAGCAGCCCAGGGTTCCACCTGCAGTTAAAGGATCTCAAGCGCTTGGTATTGCCATAATCATTCTCTCTGGATTTTTGAGAAAAGGCAGGTTTCTGGATGAGAAAAAGTAAACAGTGAACTTCCAATGTCCTCTTAGACCTTGAGTTTTCTAAAAGTAGTGCTCTAGTTCATGTTCAAATTAAAATTTAAGTTGAATTTCCCCAAAGACAGATAAGAAGGCTTTGAATTGCAATGGGAACAATGAAAAGAAAAAAGAGGGATCTAAAAAAGCATATTTGCTAGTCAGCCCCTACTCCCAAACAAAACTGCAAGGGTGCACCCACGCGAATCTGTGAGCTAAAGAAACTGATCTCTTTCTTTTAGACTCTCTTAAGATCCTCCAACCAGTTTGTTCATCTAGAGCCCCAGTTTGGACCTTCTTACAGCTCAGGGATCATTCCCATAATTTTTTTAGATTTTAAGTGTGGTTTCTCTTTCAGGGAGATTTTTAATTTTTATATTAGATTGAGGGCAAAATTCAACAAAGCTTAACCGAAATAAATTAAATGGGAACAAGATTTCATTCAGGTCCTAGTGATGTACTGGGTTTTTTTTTTGTTTGTTTGTTTTTTATCTCCTTCAAATTACTTCATTTTGTTGATCAAATACATATAGCATTGTTTCCAGGAAATAAAATATTTGGCTTGGATGGTGTCTATGTTATCCCTAGACATACGCAGTTTTATGTATCTAATGAAGCATTTCTCCCAATGAAATTAAAGGGCCCAGATTCAACTCTCTTCAGGAGGGAAGAAGTTGTTACAAACCAAGGTCATGAGAAACACTTTTGGAATAGCAGAGTAAAGAACTCCAAAAATTTGCTCCCCCATAAAGCAATAAGAACGCTGGCAAAGATGATCAACATCAAATGTTTTCAAGACTGGAAATTAATAAAGGACTTGCAAAAATACAAGGAATGTTTATTCAAGAAAAAAATAACTGGATCTTATTCAAAACAGTGAGTTTTGTGACATTTTAATTTACCCTCTTCTCTTCTCTCTCTCTCTCTTTCCAGTTCTATACTGGTCTTGAAAACCAATAGCTTTACAACCACAAAAAAGGGCAGCTCAGGTTGGGGACACCACCCAAAGTCCAGCCTCACAGCTTTTGTCATTATTTGACCTGTCTGGCAGATCCTCAGAGTAATTCCATTCTCTGGGCTAACTTTTATTTGACTTGACTCAGAGGTCACTCAGTAAGGAAAGTCTTATCTTGAGGGGGTTTGTCAGAAATAATCAGTGGTCATTGTTAAACACTGCGATTACCTGAAAATAAAATCTGGGTAATGAGATATCCCTAGGGGTGATTTGAAAAACGTTTACATATTCCTGGGAATCTTGAAGTTCATGTTCATAGGCGGGCTGTGTGTATACCCAGAAAACACCTGAGAAAGTCCTAGTCACCCACTTTTGGCTGGTCTTGAGTCCCTGTGTAAGCAAGAAGTGAAGACTAAGATGGTGTTGTAAACTCCAGAGTAGCGAAGACACATCTTCATGCATACACACACACCCCTTCTCAAAAAAGGATGGACAACTTATTGGTTAGGATATTTAAGGAAATCTCTGTCTAGTCATTATCTGGCCACTAAGCTAACCAAGCAGAGACTGCTATGGCTGTGCATGACAAAGAAAATAGACACTACAGAATTTGTCCAAGGATGTCACTAAAGAAACATCAGCAACAACAAGAATGAAAAGGAAAAAAACATAATCTCTAGTGTTGGCACAGAGTATTATTTAAAATGTCCAGTTTTCAAGAAAAAAAATAAGACATGCAAAGAAACCGAAAAGTATCACCCAACACAGAAACAAAAGCAGTCAATAGAAACCATCCTTGAGAAAGACCAGATGTTGGACTTAATTAACAGAGACTTTAAATCATGTATTATAAGTATATTCATACAACTAAAGGAAGACATATCTAAAGAACCAGAGGACAGTATAATAATCCATGGGGCATTTTGTGGCTCAGACATTACAAGTAACAAGAATTATGAGTGTTAGAAGTGGAGGGGGGTGCTATAGATTGAATTATGTCTCCCCAAATCCATATGTTGATAGTCTTACCCCTATTGTGGCTATATTTGGAGATAGGACTTCTGGAAGGTAATTAAGGTTAAATGAGGGTTATATGGGTGGTGCCTTAATTCAATAGGGCTAGTGCCTTTATAAGAAGAAGATACCAACAGTTCTTTCTCTTTACTGTGTGAGGGCACTGTGAGAAGGCGGCCATCTGCAAGGCAGGAAGGGACTTCTCATCAGAACCTGACCATGTCAGCACCCTGATCTCAGACGTCAGCTTCCAGAACTGTAAGAAAATAAATTTCTGTTGGTTAAGCCATTCAGTCTACAACTATATTTCGTTATGGCAGCTGAGTTAATACAAGAGGAAAACGAGAAATGAGGAGGTTGAGGCAGTGAGATCCTTCTTATACGCACCCACTTTTCCCCATCATTGGAGTTAGCAAAGATATGTTAGCAAAGAACTTGAGTTGTCAAGCCTGTATATGTAATGTCTATAGAAGTGTGATTCAACGCAAGGAGAGTTTCTGCCTAAACAGAATTCCTAGGCATCTAGGGAAACGGAGGATCTGAGGGCAGCTACCTCCTTCTTCTGTACGGGATTGCCGACTGGTCATGGTCTCCCAGGACCAGAGCTAAGTCCCCAGCGACACTTCGTCCGGAGCAGAGATTCCTGTTGGGGCAGACCGGGAAGACTGACTAGACTAGGAGAGAAGATTCCAACAGCAGGGCCTACGGACCGCGCATTTCTGACAATAGGCAATTGGGAAAAATTTGGATTTGGGTAAATAATTATTAAATACATGCAGAGCAGTGTGGAGGACACTCTAGAAACATAAAAGTTTGAAGTAAACCAAAATTGGAGGGGATCTCAAAATCCCAGGCTGAGCCAGTGAGCTTCTCATCTCTCTCCCTTCCAGTCTGTCTGTTCCTCTCTCTGTCTCTGTCACACACACTCACACACACACACACACACACACTCACTCACACACACACACACACACACACACTCACATACTCACTCAGCAGTTGGAAACTACGTGTCTCCCTTCAGGAGTGAGACCACAGCTTTCTTTTCCAGTTCTAGGGAAAAGGGCAAGATTCTTAAGCAGAATGGTGACTGATTACTCCCAACAGTAGAGTCGCCCCATCAGCTAAAGAGAGTGACCTCTGAACACATTCCAGAAAAGCAAAGCTGTGGAGAGAACACTAGACTTGGAATTCACGTAATCACTGCTGTTCCTTATTAGCTACATGACCTCAAACTAATACTTCAGCTTCTACTCCCATCATCTGTGTGTTGAGAGTCTCTGCTTATCTGGAATAGGAATGGATGATTTTGAGAGAAGGGCAAACCTGCAGCACCAATTGAATTCAAAGGATGCATAAGAGGAACAGTGCACAGATTTTAGCAACATTTGTCAAGACTTGAGAAAGGCCAGTGAATTTATAACACATTTGGAAGAATTGACGTCTTTCTGTGATTTATACTTTGCAAACAACAAAACTGCATCTCACTACTTGCCTGGCTGTCATCTATGTGAAAAGCACTGAGCAAGTGTTTTGGCCACATTTTAAGGAGAGAAAATTCATTCTCATTCATTCATTCATTCATCATTCATTCATTCATTCATTCAATACTTGTTTGAGTATATACTCTAGACCAGGAACTGTGTTATGTGCCGGTGATACAGTGATAAGTAAGATACATGTGATTTCTCACAAAGCTTATATAATACAGTGATAATTTTTTAACTTTGTCAACTAACCTATCCTGTGAGCATATATTTTTTTTGGTAACATCTACCACCTGCAAAACCACATCCTAGAAAGTTTTCCCACCAGTTCTGCACAGACACCTTTATAATCAATGCAAACAGAAATTTCTTCCTTACATCTACCCTTTAATGTGCAACTTTTATGGGTGACAGCTTAGGCATGTAGCCTATTCTTACAGAATTGCAAGTATTTGGTATTTCTGCAGTCATTCCTCTTGGGTTTCTGGAGAAGGAAAAGCAAACAGTAGACTTTCAATGCTCTCTGAGGCCTTGAATTCTCTAAAGTCGGTTTTCCGGGCTGTTTTGTTTTTAATTAAAATTCACTCTGAATTGAATGAGTTAACTTTTGGAGAGCCACGAACAGCATGAGTGCTCTGCAGCAGGCAGTAATGCTGGTTAGTGTCATTTTACTGAAAATAGAGCTAGTTATGTCTCAGCTGTGATAGCATTCCCACCTCTTTGCTGATACAGTGAGAACCTCTCAGAATTATAAGGGAAATAAAATGTATAGACACCATCTAAATATAAACTTACATTGGCCCAAAGATTTGCTTCTACATGACCAGGTAATTTTCTTTTAACCCCCATTAAAGAATTGTATGTTCTCATACTTGAGATAGATAGCTGGTGTTTAAAGCAGAGCAGAGCGTTGGTAGAAACATGCTTGTGTCTGGTCAGCATGCCTGAGATTTGTGTGTGGCCTGAGAAGAGCTAGAAATCAGGACCAATTAGCCTGTGAACAAACCCCCTACTAACGTCTGATTGTTCACTCACTCAGCAGTTGGAAACTACGTGTCTCCCTTCAGGAGTGAGACCACAGCTTTCTTTTCCAGTTCTAGGGAAAAGGGCAAGATTCTTAAGCAGAATGGTGGCTGCTTACTCTCAACACTAGAGTCACCCCATCAGCCAAAAAGAGTGATCTTTGAACACATTCCAGAAAAGCAAAGCTGTGGAGAGAACACTGGACTTGGGATTCATGTAATCACTGCTGTTCCTTATTAGCTACATGACCTCAAACTAATACTTCAGCTTCTACTCCCATCATCTGTGTGTTGAGAGTCTTGCTTATCTACCCCCCAAGGCCACAGTCACAGTCATGATTTCCCAGGAATAGTTTCAAACACACAAAAGGAGAGAGAACAGAACAGTGAAAACCTATAAAATACACCCAAGTCAACAATTTTCTAGATTTTGCCACACTCGCTTCCTATACTACCCCGTCCTCTTTTTCTTGCCAAGTAGTTTAAGGCAAATCCCTGCTGTCATGTCATTTCACCCCTTTATACTTTAATATGCATTCCTTAAAATATATAGGCATTTTCTTATATAACATCAATTCTATTATCAACTCTAACAAAATAACAATCATGCTTTGATTTCTCTTATGATCCATTGTATTCATACTAACTGACAACAACTAACATCAAGCATGTCTGTTTTTATAGTTGACGTGTTCATAACAGTATTCACATAAGATCTATACATTGTATTTGGTTGTGTCTTTTACAGTCTTTTCATCTAGAGTAGTGCCACCCCCCCCATCATTTTATTTTATTTTTTGTTTTATTGTCTCCCTGAAGGAAATGATTTAGAAAATTTCACATTCCCAATGACTGCTTGTTTCTTCATGGCAGTGTTCCTGTATCCCCCGTTCCTGGTAAACAAAAAATCTAGCTCTGAGGGTTCAATTACGTTCAGGTTCAACCTTTTATCCCCATGAATACCTCATGGGCGGTGCTATGTGTTTCATCGTGGTAAAATTTCTGGTTTTGTAACAAGGAGTCATGCTTAAATTGATCATTGGGTTCACAGGGTAAGAGCCTGATCCTTATTTGCAAAATTCCTCAGAAATTTTTATAATGTTTTTATTCACTGATACTCTTTAGCTAAGCCAACCATTTCAGTAACAATTGAAAAATGTTGGTTTCTTAATTCTGCCTTGTCTTCAATCCTTCCATACTTATTTGTTGGAATTCTTTAAAACAAGAACTTTTCTTTGTTACCTAGGGGTAGTTGGCGACACTGAAATACTGCTTGCCCGGGAAAGGCAGAGGAAATGTTTAATTATTTCCCATTACTTGTCAATTTTCAGAGTAAGCAGTTAATTCCAATGTTGACCAATGAAGCTTTTTGTATTTGGGGAGGGGTGGGGGGTGAAGGAAGGGCTATAATTTCTTTAACTGTTATTAAAACCTATAGATCTTTATAAATTCACTGGGGTTTTTATCAATTAAAATTTGTTTGGTGTTCAAATTGTCCCACTTTTAGTTAGCAATAAGCCCTGTAAGCTGATTCTTGTGTCCTTTTGATGTGACGTCATTAGTCTTTGACAGCTTCTTGGCTTCTAGGTATGAAAAGATGACCCAGGTTTGGCTTGTACATTTCCTGCTTCAGATCTGAAAACTGCTGTTCCTCCATGGAGTCCTGACTCCTTTCTAGTGGGGTAGTCAGTTTTCACAAGGTGGAATTATGAACGTGACTATGTAAACACTAAAGAGCTTGCATCCTTGTTAATATCGGCTTCTTCTATGCCACACGCTGATCTTAAAAGTGCACTATAAATATTCCTTATGATGGTAATGGAGTCTAGTTCACTATGAATCTCTAGGGCTTAGGACAGATTCTGAGACATGCCTGGCTGCCCAATCCCTTTCTGTCACATGAATAGATTTATTCCATCTAAGATGACTTTCCTGTTTCTCCTTCCTGAATCAGAATGACTTTTCCTATTCTTCACTTTAGTTTATTTCTCTATTAGTTACAGCACCTGGCGTGTTAGGCACATTTAGGCATGCACTAAATGTTGCTGAATCAATAAACAAAGGAGCATGTGACACTATGACACTCTCCTTTCACAGATCCACCTGAGGCTCTCATTGCTCTTGAATACATTTTTAAATTCCTCGAAGTGGTGTACAAGGTCCTGTGTTGCCTGGCCCCTCCCACCCATCTTTTCAGCCCCGTCTTCTGCCACTTTGCTTCATGCCCACCCAGTGCCAGCCCTTCAGACTTTCTGTCAGTTCTTCGAAGGTCCCTCATTCCATCCTGCTTTTGACCCTTCACCTTGACTCTTTCCGCTGTCTGACATGATTCCTTTCCTTCATCATCTCCTTATCCATTTATTCCATTTAATTCCAATATGTCTTAGATGCCCTCTTAAAATAATCCCTTGTAAAATGCCTTGCATGACCTCCTCTCCCCCGACTCCCTTGCTATAGGGTCCCACGGTATTTGTTACTGTACTATCAGAGCAGCACATACGAGCACTGGGTCATGCCTTGTCTCATACCCATATTCTCTCCTAGGCTGCATGCTCCATCACGGCAGGAATCATGCCTGTGTAGCCTAACCCTCTACCCTCAGTCCCTCAGTAAGTAGCCAATCAGTACTGGCTAAATCAATGGGTATTAGTAGCCAGCAAGCTCCTGTAATAGAGGACCATTCCATGTTCACTTTTATGTCCTTTTTAGCCTCTACAATTATTTAGATTATTAGAAGAGATTTAGGAAATGTTGGTGCATGGCTACATACTGTCCCTGATCAAAGCATTCAGCTATGCTAGCTATGCAGAGAGAAACCTCTCCTGGCGCAGTCCACCAATCCAATCAGATTTTCTGAGTCTCAGGGACGTTTCCTCCCAATGCCTTGAAATGCATCTTTATCTTCACCTTCCCATCATCAGCTCTAAGCAACTCCAGCGCCCAAGAGCCAGCAGCTGAAACGGTGGTCGAGACCGCCACACTTAGAGCTGGTTGCATATCTGTGGCAGGGAGAAAGGTGAGTGCCAGTTAGGGAAGAACTGTGCTCCATCCAGGATGATGTAGCTTTTAGAAATCAAGGCAACACCCCATGAGTCCCTTTCAGTAGCTGCTTACTAACAGAACAACTCCATATTCAATTATAGCCGCAGCCAGGAGAGGAAAGTCTGCTGACACCTACTGGTCACAAGGGATACTGCCTTCTTTACATAAGAGCAAATACGATCTCCATGAATGGCACACATTTTGAAAAATGTTGTCAACCTTAATGCGAACTTTAATTACAGAAAGTACCATTCCATTCCATTTGGACAGAGTGCTCATGGGTGGCTCAATTCCAAAATAGGGAATAAAGATGCTTAAGAAACTGGCACAGCAGATACCTCAACACTCTCTTGCTGCAGAGAATTGCATATTCAGAAAGCAGAGCTCACTGCCAGGGGCATAAGACGGGGGGGGGGGGGGGCAGAGTGGGGAAGAGGCATCGCTTTGGTGCATCTATAGGTAGTTGAGCAGCTACTCATTTGCAAACACAGTTTCAGGCTATGAGAGAGTTTGCACGGTGGGTAACACCTCAGACTTTCGAATCAAGCAGATCTGGACTCAGACTCCAGTTTTAATACTTATTACTATGTAACCATGGACAACTTTGGTGAGCCTTAGTGTCCTCATCTGTAGAGTGGAATAATAATAAATAGAGCCTACCTGATAGGATCTTTGTGATGCACAAGTGAAAATATAGATGTAAAGCTCTTAGCTCATTTACCCACTCCACGTGGGCTTACTAAGGTAATACTGAAAACAGTTACCTGCACAAGAAAACCTCTAAAAGTGCCATTTTGATATGATTTTCCCAATTAATTACATAAAGATGCAAAAGACACAGCTCAGATTCTGAAAGAGAATGCAAACTAGCCAGGGAAACCAGTGCATAAATACCTAACGAGAACACAACCTGACTGCTGTTCCGGTAGATCTATGAGAAAACAGAGATGGGAACAAGGAAGTGTGTTTGGGGTAGGGAGAAGCCAGACTGATGATTGGACTAGGCTGAAAGAGGACAAGAATGACAACCGAGATGGACAAGAGCAGGTCTCCCGTTGGGGAGACATGGAGTTGCCTGATGCAACGTAAAGTGAGGAAACTTTGGAGGGGGGCGGGAAACTCAGTCATTCAAGGACCCAAAGAGGGCCTGGAGGCTAAAGCCTAGTTGGCAAGAGCAAGAGTGGAAGGTCCTTGCATGGTCTATGAAACAAATACTGCACATTGACCATTTTGCCTGCCCAGTGTCTGTTTTTCTAGTTTTTAAAAATGACAACTTGGTTTTCCTGAGGGGAGTAATCCTTCCTGAACTTTCTATGTATTGTAATTTGGGTAATGACTGATCTCATAGCCACATTCATTTTCAAGGGTAGCCATGTGAGGTAGGCCTAAAAAATGAGGATATTGCATCTGCCTGACAGCAATGATTGGTTCAGAGGTTGGTGATGCCATCTGTGTTAGTCCAATTAGAGTGAACTTCAGGGCCCACAAAGAAACTACAAGCTGCATCTGATAGCTATAAAGATGTACGAGGCTGAGCCTCCAGGGGTCACCACATGTCCAGTAATGAAGATAAAAGGAACCAAAAAAAGTGCAGAGATGGACAGAGAAGGACTAAACCCTGATTATGTCATTTGGACTCCTGGATACAGCCATACCTGATGAAATATTTCAACCCCTGGACTTTCCAATAAATGTATTTTGTTGGTTAGGCTGTGCTAGTTGGTTTGCTATCGTTTTCAACCAACAGATTTCTGATAAAAAATATTTACCTAACTATTACAATTGAGTCATAACTTCTAGGAATTACTAATACATTTCCCAGAAAAAAATTAGGGATTTCCCCAGTTCACCAGTCTCAGATATGAACTCTGTAACCCTGCAGGGGGAGGAAACAACAGAGTCAACTCATAATTAAGAAATGCATGTCATTTCTAGACAATTAAGATCTGATAACTATCTTTATGTGTTTTAAAGACCCTTACAGGGCTTGTGCCTTTGGTTGGCCATGTTTCCACTGCTGAAGCCCTACAGAATGTATAAGAAGAGAGAAAGGAAAGAGGAAAGATGTCTTTACTACTGACAGCTTTGATTCCAGCCCCAACAGAAAGCGTTCTATTTGGAAATCAGCATGCTCACTTATTGAGCCTGACAGCCAGCTAGCTAAGAAGAAAGAGCCATTGTCTGGACAAGGCCACAGGCACAGCTGCTGGGCAGCCCTCTGTGTGCCACCCGGCGGGAACCACACACCTCTCAGCAGGACACACAGCTGCGTGGGGTGCACAGAGCCTTTAGCAAAGTCAACTACTCATGAAAGGAAGTACCTGGGCACAAGAGATCACATTTTCTCTGCCATCATCATCATCATCATCATCATCATCATCATCATCATCATCATCGTATAATTGCAAAGCTTCAAGTATTGCCTTAATCACCCATCTAAAAAATAGACCTCTTTTTTTTTTTTAAAGGTGGTTAAGGGAGGAGGATCAATTCCAGGAGAACTCATCATCAATCCTGAGAATTGAAACACCTCCCCAAAATAAAGACACCACATACAACCACAGTGTCCCCCCCCACCCACGTGTAACATACATTCTGCCTGCCCTTTTGAGTCTTTTTTTTCCCCTGAAGTGAGAAGCAGGGAGGCAGAAAAACAGATTTATGCATGTGCCCGACCAGGATCCACCCAGCATGCCCACCAGGAGGCGATGCTCTGCCCATCTGGGGCGTTGCTCCGCTGCAACAGGAGCCATTCTAGCGCCCAAAGCGGAGGCCATGGAGCCATCCTCAGTGCCTGGGCCAACTTTGCTCCAGTGGAGCCTTGGCTGAGGGAGGAGAAGAGAGAGATAGAGAGAAAAGAGAGGACGAAGGGTGGAGAAGCAGATGGGCGCTTCTCCTGTGAGCCCTGGCCAGGAATTGAATCTGGGCCTTCCACACGCCAGGATGATGCTCCACCACTGAGCCAACTGGCCAGGGAGGTGCCCTTTGTGTCTTTATCCTGATTGTACACTGTAAAGAGGTAAATGCCACAGCAGATAACAAATGCTCTTTTCCTGCCGAGGAAACAGCACGCACGCCTAGCACAGATTTAAGATATGTTCTCTTTCAGAATCTTATAACAGAAAAGTGGTTTTATTGGGTATTATTTCTTTTAAATCAATTGGGAGTAAAAAAGATCACAGCCTAAACTTTTCCCTAAATATTGATAGATGTTTCACTACCCAGGACAACCTCATGCAGCTATCATATTCTTGATCAACTGCCAAGTCTAGCATCATTCAGTGTGTAGGTCAAAGAGATGCTTTTTCTCCCCTATAAAGCTGTAGAAACTGAAGAGGGAAAATCTAATCGTGTGTGGGTGTGTTTGTGAGTGCATGAACCCATGTTATTTGCTGTTATTGCAGGCTATATTTTTTCCTTCATAGCACTCCCACCACTGTAATTAAAGACTGTGTTGTACAATGCTCTTATCTCCTGGCTGCCTCTGACAATGGACTAGAGGCTGCATGGGAAATGGAATCAAGCTTGTCTTATTCATTGTTAGACCTCTCCCTCCCCCTGCCCATCACAGAACTGAGGGCACAGAAGGCACTTGCTAAATAAATGACTGAGAGAGAGAGACAGTGAGAGGAACAGAGGGAAAACACATTTTAAAAATATTGAGATGATTAGAGAATTAAATATATTACACGTTTTGCATATACACATATCATGTGGATTTTATAAAACCAACCTCAACCTGAAGAAAGAAGACAAGGCTACGGGCCTATAGAGAAGGGGCCATGGTTACAGGGACAATAACTGCGGACTGAACTTTACCCTGGGACAGGAATACAGCTCCTTTTATGGAGTATATGCCTTATCCAGAAAGACTGGTTAAGACATGCATGAAAGGGTTGAATAAAAAGAAACTTAAAGCACACGGTTTTTTCAGCGACTCCCTGAGCTGTCAGGAAGTGGAGCCCTACCTTGATGCAGCCGGATAATATTTGTCCTCTTGAAACAGACTCAAACTGTGATCTTTTTACCTCCTCCAGAGAGCCACTTATTATCACACAGAATCCTAGGCCCTCTGTAAGACCTACTGAACAAGAACATATAGGCTTGATATTGCAGGTTATTTTTTTAGTTTTAGGATTTTCCTGATTGATTCTTTCATATCTTAAATTTTGGAATTCTTTGCCAAGTCAAAAAGGGTAACCTGCTGTATTACCATGGCTTCACAAAAGTAGCCCTTAAAATGCAATCTTTTAATGCTTTTTTTTTTTTTTTGTATTTTTCTGAAGCTGGAAACGGGGAGAGACAGTCAGACAGACTCCCGCATGCGCCTGACCGGGATCCACCCGGCACGCCCACCAGGGGCAACGCTCTGCCCACCAGGGGGCGATGCTCTGCCCCTCTGGGGCGTCGCTCTGCCGCTCTAGTGCCTGGGGCAGAGGCCAAGGAGCCATCCCCAGCACCCGGGCCATCTTTGCTCCAATGGAGCCTTGGCTGTGGGAGGGGAAGAGAGAGACAGAGAGGAAGGAGTGGGGGGGGGGGTGGAGAAGCAAACGGGCACTTCTCCTATGTGCCCTGGCCGGGAATTGAACCAGGGTCCCCCGCACGCCAGGCCGATGCTCTACCACTGAGCCAGCCGGCCAGGGCCTTTTAGTGCTTTTGATTAAAATACGACTCGACAACGAGTCAATGACTTTGATCAAAAATGTAAAATATCTCCTCAGCTTCTTTGGTGTTTTCAAATGGGTGCTGGCTTGTTCTGGCATTTTCATGTTTTTATTTGTTTACTTTTTAATTTTTAAAAATTTATCTTATTTTTATTATTTTCTTTTACAAGTGAGAGGAAGGGAGATAGAGAAACAGACTTTGCATGTGCCCTGACCAGGATCCACCTGGCAACCCTGTCTGGGGCCAATGCTCTGCAACTAAGATCCTTTTAGTGCCTGAGGTGGAGGCTCCACAAAGCCATCCTCAGTGCCTGGGCCAACATACTCGAACCAATTGATCTATAGCTTGTGAGATGGGGAGATGAAAAGAGAGAGAGAGAAAATGGCTCCCATATCCCTGAGCTGGGAGTGAAAAAAGGAAAGTATAAATGGTCCCCAGCCAGTTGGCTCAGTGGTAGAGCATTGGCCCAGCATGTAGCTGTTCCTGGTTCCTAATCAGGGTACACAGGAGAAGCAATCATTTGCTTCTTTACCCCTTCCCCTCTTATTTCTGTCTCTCTTTCTCTTCTCCTCCTGCAGTCATAGCTTGATTGGAACAAGTTGGCCCTGGGCACTGAGGATGGCTCCACAGCCTCTGCTTCAGGTGCTAAGAAAAGTTTGGTTGCTGAGCAACGGAACAACACCCCAGATGGGCAGAGCATTGACCCCTAGTGGGCTTTCCAGGTGGATCTAGGTTGGGGTACATGCAGGAGTCTGTCTCTGCCTCCATTTATCTCACTAAACAAAACAAAAAAAAGTGTAAATGATGCAGGAGAGATGGGTGGGGAATAAGCCATATAAGTTTATCTTAAGAAGAAAGGTTAAATAAAGGCTGGTTCCTTCTAATCTTTGAAAAAAGTAATCACTGGACCTTGGTGCCCAAGATGGGATTGATCTGGCTCAATTTGCCCCTTGAAATCAACTTACCATCTCCCTGCTGATGCAGCTGAAAAAGAGTTTTCAAAAATAAGAATTGATTTCTCAAGAAGAAAAAGCGCCCAAAGTTGTGGCATGGTTTCCTCGTACTAATTACAGATTTAAAGTGAGAGAGTCGATACCAAGTTTCTCTATGCAAAGCATAAAGATAAGAAAGTGATTTAAGGGTGCGAAGGGCATGAGTCCTAGGATCAGAAAGCCCAGGTCTGGTGTGAATTCTACTCCTTACTGGCTGTGAATCCTTTCTCATCTCCGGGTTACAGTCTGGACTTCTCCTGTGGATATAGATATCTCTGGACTTACAGTTAGAATCAAGGAGCAAGATCATTTGCTTGTGTGGTAGCTATTTGTTTTAATAGAAGTATGTCAGAATCATTGAGATAATACATTTTAGGGTCAAATACACCAGGACTCTCACACCGTACTTTACTATCTTGTACAAGTACCCAAACTCCGTAATGTAGAAATTGGAGAAAATGAATGTATTGCTATCTCAGGGCTGTTTTAAGGATTAAATAAGATTATGCACATAGAGTTTAACTCACATTATAAATTGTACAAATTATTGCAATTGAGTTATAATTTTATAAAAGTTCTCAAAGATGTAATGAAAGAAAAGCCTTTCAAAGCCAGGAACCCTAGGGTTTGATGTGCTCAGGTACTGTTTAAAAATACAGAGCCTGGGGTAAGTATGCATGGGAGGTCTGGGAGTGAGGAATAGTTATATTTATAACCCTTAATTTTTTCAACTGCTTAAGACAGTTAACCTATTAAGCTTGTAAGTAAAATTTTATAATAAAAAAAAATCACGTAAGAATAAAAGATGAGCTCTTTTCTGAGTAGGGCCCCTTTCACAAGGTGTTAATAGTAAAAGATGAAATCATTCTGTATTTTCTTTTATACTCCCCAGCTCCGTGAATTTGTCAGGACAGGAAACTTGACAGCTGCCTGGGTGTCCAAGTTCTGGGAATACAGCCCGCTCTCATATGCCAGGCATTAAACTCTCCCTGTTGATCTGGGCAGCGTGAGGGCATTCAGTATACAGTCCTCTCTCCTCTCTAAACCCTGCTCATAGCACCATAGAATTTGAGTGTCTCAGGTTTTTAAAAAAATGTTTAGTCTTCGCACAACAGTGGTGTCTGAAAAATGCATATTTCTGCATTGGAGAACTTAAAGGTGTTAGACAATGATGAAAGCTATCCTTTAAAGCATATATTTTAGAAGACAAGTAGAAGCAATCCAAATCTTGACATCGGAAAGGTTTCCATCTTTTTTCCAACTTCAAGTCTCAACTGGCTTCTTGAAGAAATATGACAGAAACAATTGCTTTAGAGAACAGTGAAGTATCCTGAACACAGCAATGGAGTACCACTCTCCTTGGAAGCGTTTTACTTCTAATCACTATTAAGTAATCATGAAGAGATATTTATTGGGAGCATAATTTACTCTTTACCCCAAAAAGAAAAATAGGCTAGAATAATTTCCTCCATTTACATCTCCAACCCAAACATACAACAGGAGGGAAACCAATTTTTCATATCACATGATGTGGTGATTTATAGGAGAAAGAGAATAATTAATTTATCATCTTGTGGGACACAAAAACATCCAAAAACAAATCATCGTGATTTTTAAAAAAAAAGTACAGAAAGAGAAACAAGCCCCATGAAAATACCTTTGATCTTAAAACTTGCCTTTTCTGTGCCTGGAAAAGAACGTAAGACCCTACTCTCATCCCAGTCAAACATAATGAACAGAGTCTTGAAAGGGTTGTAGCTTTAATTTGAATTGTAATGTTCCCTCCTGCTGGAACTGTTCTGCGTCAGACCTTCTTTCCACTGCACACTTTTTAAATTTAATTACTTCCTTTACACACAAAAGAAATTAAAGCACAGTTCAAAAAAGAAAAAAAAAAACCCACGCTGAGCTGATGTAGAATCTTGGCATGGAGCTAACATTCTGCTCAACGTTTCTCCAATTCATCTCGAAAGATTATTTCTCTAAAAAAGATGTTAGCATTTCCCCCCAGCAAGGTCCAGATGAAATGAGGAGCTCATGTCCTAAAATTCATTAGTTCTGAAACATTCTAATCTAATTTTAGCCATGAGGGCTTTCCTCAGATGCTGTTTTTGGATTAGTGTAACACTCATGAACAGGAAGTCCCCAGTTAAAGACAGGTTGTATTCCAGAGGTCCGTGTGTCAACCCTTTGGCTCTTGGCTTCTCTTTCCTTACAGGTACAATATTTAAACAGTGATTGGTTGATTCTATGGCTCAGAGTATAGTTCAGCTACAATATAGGTTATGTGTATTTTGTAGGTTCTGAAAGAAAAATGCTTCCTGAGATCTTTTTAAGACCAAACCTGCTGGAAATGTAAATAGTGCAGTTGCTTTGGAAAATAGTCTGGCAATTTCTCAAGTGATTAAACACCGAGGAACCATTAGCAATTCCAATCTTTTGAATTATATCCAACAGAAATGAAAACATATGTCTATACAAAAACTATATACAAATGTTTAGTGCATCATGATTCATAACAGCCCTAAGTGGAACCAACCCAAATATCTATATACTAAAGGATGAATGGATAAACAAAATATATAAATATGTAATGTCTATAAAATAAAATATTCAGAATAGAGAGGAATGAAGTATTAATGATGCTACAACTTGGATGAGCCTTCCAAACATTACACTGAGTGAAAGAAGCCAGTCACAAATATTATATGATTGCATTTGTATTAATGTCTAGAATTGAAAAAAAATCTACAGATTCAGAAAGGTCAGTTTGTTGCTTAGTTTGGGGGGGTCTAAGGGCTGGGGAGGGTTTCCCTTTGAGGGGATGAAAATGTTCTAAAATTATGGTGACAGGTGCACATATCTGTGAATATACTAAAAAACCATGGAATGGTACGCTTTGAGTAGGCGAATCATAGGGTATACATCAGGGGTCCCCAAACTTTTTACACAGAGGGCCAGTTCACTGTCCCTCAGACCGTTGGAGGGCCAGACTATAAAAAAAACTATGAACAAATCCTTATGCACACTGCACATATTTTAAAGTAAAAAAATAAAACGGGTACAAATACAATATTTAAAATAAAGAACAAGTAAATTTAAATCAACAAACTGACCAGTATTTCAATGGGAACTATGTTCCTCTCACTGACCACGAATGAAAGAGGTGCCCCTTCCAGAAGTGCGGCGGAGGCCGGATAAATGGCCACAGGGGGCCGCATGCGGCCCACGGGCTGTAGTTTGGGGACCCCTGGTATACATATTATATCTCAAAAAGCTGTTTTGATTTGTTTTTTTTTAAGAGCACACTCTCTACTCTCACAACCTCAGCACAGCCTGGTCATTAGCAGGGTTAACTTGAAATCTCTTACCTAGTTTTGGAAAGCAAAATAGTAGCTGTTCTGCTTTTGTATTGTATTGTATATAAAGCCCTGGATATTCGGTCAAGTTCATTCACAATCAGGCAAACCTGAATTGAGTTTACCACAGGCCCTGTGTGTGTTTACACAAAGGAAGTGACTCCTCAAGGAAGTTCAGCTTGGGCTATAATTTTCTTTCTCACTGAAGTCCTTTTCCGCATAGTCTGTATAATTTCTTTTTATAGTGTATAGAATCTAGGCATCAATGTTGGAAGAAATTGATTCAATTTTTAAAAATTGGCAGAAAGAGAGGGTGGTGGTGATTTGGTTTTGTTCTTTGCACATCTCCTCAAATCCAGCAAATGCTCAGAAAAACAATGAATGGACTGGACCTTCTGAATGAAGTCAAACAGGAACAAACTGATTACAAGACATCATTACAGTAATTTTCAAATTCATGGCAGTTTATCAACAAAGACATAGACATACATATGTATCCTTATATATACATATGTACTATATGTAATATAGAGTACATATTATATGTATATTGCATATACTCTGCCCTCCTACTCCATACTTATTACAGGTTTTAACTTATAATAAACTTGGCATTTGTAGTACTTAAGAAACAAATTGATTCTGATGGGCTAAATTCCAGGTCTCCTTTACTGATTAGTTTTCCATATTCACACTGTCCAGTTGAGTGACAATGGGAAGATGAAGGCGTCTGATGTTCAGAAGAGTTAGGTAACTAAAGAAGTCAGCCCTAGGAAACCTCAGGCACCTCCTTTGATGGGAATTCTTGTATTTGCCATTTAAATAAGAAATTAAAAGCCAAGAAGTCGTAGTTCTGTACTGAAGGGAACAGAGCTAGACTGAGACAAGGATTTGCTAATACCCAGAGACATAAGAGTAGCCAAATTTAAAGAACAAACAAACACTTTGCTCTCTCCTTTACAGACTTGAAGGGCAGAAGCCAAGAAAGGTAGGTCATACTGCTCTGTAGGTAGCTTTTTTTTTTCTTTGCACACAACTGACCTAGTCTTAGAACGGCTGTGTGTTTGCAAAATTTTCATGACCCAACAGCATTTTATATCTTGACTTACCCTTAAGCTCAACATAAATTATTTCACTGCTTCCCAATGGCCACCTATGTGGTAGGTGCCATAGTTACCTCTGCTTTACTGATGAGAAAATTAAGTGACTTCTCCAAGCTTCCAGTAGTAGAAGGCAGAACTTAAACTGAGATCTGTTGGCCCTTAGAGCCCATTATCTTAAAAGATCATCACTTTATACTCCTTCTTTAACATCTCTGTGTAATGTAAATCACTCCTTTTCGACTGTACATTAATTCATATTAAATATTAGAATTAATAAATTTAGTAAGATTGTGGACATAAAATAATTATAATTTCTATATACTAGCAACAATCAAAAGAGACAAAATCAGATATTTATAATATCACCAGAAATAAATAGGAATAAATTTAATGAATGATGCAAAAGATTCATATATTAATTTTTTTTAACATTGGAAGAATTAAAGATGATTTAACCAAATGGAGAGAATTACTATGTCTGTGGATTAGATTTACTATTTAAACATGTTTTCCCCAAACTTATCTATATATTCCATGCAATACTAGCCAAACCCCAGATTGGTTTTTTTAATTAAAATTGACAAGCTGACTCTGGAATTTATAGGAATATGAAAGTTTCAAGAAAATCATAATAACAGCAAAGCTGTAAACTTATATCATCAGAAATCAAGTTAATTATAAAGCTACAATAATTAATGTGCTGGCACAGGCATAGACAAATAGACCAACAGACTGGAAACAGAAACTAGGAACAGACTGACTGATGGCAAAGGCAAAACTTCAGTGTAATAAGGAAAGAATGATGTTTTGCAATTAATAGATCAATTGGATATACATGAGGAAAAAATAAATCTGACCCATACCTTACATGATACACAAAAATTAATCCCAGATAGATTGTCAATCTATAAATGAGAGAATATAATATGATCTCGGGCTAAGCAAAGAATTTTTCATTTGGATGTAACAGTACTAACCATAAAGGTCAATCAACAGAATTTCTGTTGATCCAAAGATACCAATAAAAATGCAAAAAGGGCCTGACCTGTGGTGGCGCAATAGATAAAGCATTGACCTGGAAATGCTGAGGTCGCCGGTTGGAAACCCTGGGCTTGCCTGGTCAAGGCACATATGGGAGTTGATGCTTCCAGCTCCTCCCCCCTTCTCTCTCTCTGTCTCTCTCTCCTCTCTCTCCCTCTCTGTCTCTCTCTCTCCCTCTCTTCTCTCTAAAAAAAATGCAAAAAGGCAAGTGAAAAAAGAATTTACAATGCATTGTTCTGACACAGGAGAATATAGCAAGAGTTCCCACAAATCAATTAGGAAAATACAGCTAACCCAATGCACGGAGGGGATGGTTAGATACATCTAGACACTTGAGAAAGAGGATTCAGGAAGATCAATACACATATGGAAAAGTACTCCATGTCTTCAGTCGTCAGAAATGTAAATTAATGTCACAATGCAGTACCACTACATACTTGCTTGAATTGATAAAATGAGAAAGACAAGCGTTAGCACACGCATGGAGCAACTCATCTACCTCCCATCAGCAGCGTGTGCAATTTCTAGTTGTTCCAATTTGTGCTAACACTGTCAATAGCCACTAAAGCTGAACCCATAACCCATCAATACCCTTTCAGGATATATACCTAAGAAAAACCTGGGCATATGCCCACAACAAACTATTGCTACATGCAACAACATGAATGAATTCCACAAACATAATCATGAGAGAAAGGTGGCAGGTACAGACAGTATCTACTGTGTGATTCTGTTTATGTAAACTATCATACTAAAACAAATTCTTTTTATAGAAACTAATCTCTGATGTTGGAGTCAGGATAGTGGGTGGAGGTCAGTGACTGGGAGGAACTGGCCTGAGGGAACTTTTGGGTGTTGATAATTATCTTGTGTTTTATGTGAGCTCTGGTTTCATAGATGTGTGCACTGAAATATACTATTATACTTGACCTGTGGTGGCTCAGTGGGTAAAGCGTCGACCTGGAACGTTGAGGTCACCGGTTCAAAACCCTGGGCTTGCCTGATCAAGACACATACAGGAAGCAGCTTCTATGAGTTGATGCTTCCTGCTTCTTCTCCCCCCCCCACTATTTCTCTCTCTCCTCTCTTTAAAAAAATCAATAAATAAATTTAAAAAAGAAATACAGACTTTCGATTTGTGCCCTTTTCAGTATGTTTGTTACAGTTCAGTAACGAATGTAATAAAGAAGTAATCAATGACCCTATGAATAAATTTCTGTTTGCCTAAAAAAAAAAATGAAGACCCTTGAGGGGCAGATATAGCACACAACACTGCATCTCCATCTAGGGTCTTCTCTCCTGCTAAATACATAGATTAGTGAGGTCAGTGAATTCATTTGTTACTTGGAATGAAACTGAATGCGGTATATTGGGTTTCCTTTCAGAAAAGCATCACTTCATTAGTTTTAATTCACTGTATCGTGTCTCCGAGGACAGTGTGCCATGGCTGGGATCAATACAGACAACCTGAGAAGACTGGGCTCTGTCTTCAGTAAGACACGCCTCCTGTACAATTTCCACTTCCGGTCAGCCCATCCCTTGAGGAGTTTCAGTCCCATGTTCACGGACTCTCCAGGCTCCTACAGAATTCTCTCCACCAATAGAAAACATTTAGAGACGATAGAAAAACAGATAAAATATACACTTGGAAAATTGCCTCGTGTTTCTTTCTTCTGCCTATCCATTTTCAAAATGGGGTGACAGATAAGCAAAAAGGCAGATAATGTATTCAACTGCATAGAGCTCATGAGTCACAGAACTCAAAATTAAAATCCAATTCTTGTGATTGCCAGTCTGTGTTCTTCCCATGGCACTGGGCTCCTCCATGAGCTTGTAACAGCCATTATTTAATTTCTGTGATCTGTTGTGCACACTCCTGATTAAAATGTGACTTATCAACCTGCATCGCTGCAGTTTTCTGCAAGACAGAGACAATGCCTTACCTGACCCAGGGGCTGATACACACGAGGTTTTTTCATAGTCACCTGTTAAGCTGATTCAATCAGCCATAATCAATGAGCCCACACTTTACCCAGATTACATTTTCTCAGACCATGTTAGGAAGAAACAACGGCAGCACTGAAATAAAGTGGGGCAATCCTTGGGAGGGGAGTGTCTATGCCAGCATAGACAGTCACTGTCCGGGTAACAGCCCTTAACTTTCCCAGGTCTCTCTTAGTCTCTGAATGATTATATACTTGCCACGGATGAAGAACTTGACCAAGGTACTTCTGCTGGCTCTACTTCAGTCCTTCCTTTACTTGGAGCTGGTAATCAAAGGAGAAAACTGATGTTTTTACTTTATTCAAACTCACATTCATTTACCATCAAATTTTTATCTTTTTCCTTATATGGGCACATTTTAATTTTTGGCTCCTTATTTATTATCATTTCATTTATTTTGAAATGGAAATTCCAAGAAATTTAAGAAATTAAATAACTGGACTTTTAATATCTAAAAATAATCTAGGTATGGGCAGCCTTAGGTTTCAACACAGTTGGGGTTCTGATCAAATCTCTAAACACATTATTGCCAAATACCCTCTGCTTCTTTTCAAATTTTAAACACATGTATATTTTAAGGAAAATTTATTACAGAGTTTTTAGAATCACTGCTAAAGAGATGTGGGCTGTTTAAAAAGCCTTTTCTTTAAAAAGGTAAAACAAATTCTTCCTAAAATGAAATTAAAGGGTGAGGAAATTCTCATCCTAAAAAAGTCATCTCCATGTCTCAATCAACAATTCTAAAGCGACAGCTATCAATTCAATGAAATATTTTCAACTTTTCCAAAGAAAACTTCTCAAGAAACTGATATCAGTTGACCAATTAAGGTGCTGTGCATTTTTTGCCTGGTGCTTTTTTATATTTGAGAACAGCTCTTTGATGAGGGAATTATTAGTTCTTGAGTAGTTAAATCACTTGTTTAATATTTAAAAGAAAGAAAATGACAGAGCTGGGATTCACACCAAGTCTTAATTCTAAGGGCTGACCTTTCAAAAGCCTTGTCACTTGAGTGTCTTTGAGCTGGTTAAGAGATACAAAATAAATAGCATGAAAACTGGTATTACTTTATCTAGGCTTAAAAGAAAAAAAATAAAAGAGAAAAAGAAATAAAGCACCATGAAATAAAGGCCCCAAAGGCATTTTTATGTCTTAAAAGTCTTTAGCCTTCAATATATCCCGCCAGGACCGCCTAATGGCATCTAAAACACTCTCTGGGAGCTGACAATTGATTGGCGAACTTAAATTTATGAACAGAAATTAGCACAGCGATGGCAAAAGGATGCCAAAAGAAGGAAGAAGTGCTCATGGGTTAAAAATGACTTCTAAGAAATTGAAGTGGATCAAAGACAATGTGTTAGAAAAAGCTGAGTCCTGAGGAATCACATTATTTAATTTCAACAACTCAACATGCATTTATTGACAATCATAGACACATGTGAAAAACCCATCCAAAAAATGTTGTGTGCAGTCAGTCCATGAGAATCTGAAACCCAGTGTGCAGGCAGTTTTGGAGGCAATGAAAGCATTTGGGATTATTTCAAAGTCACAATGACAGGTCAGAGACAGAAGTTATCACCATCATCTTCACTTTTGAAAGATAAGACAGCCTCCAACAAGAAAGAAGAACTACCCAAGGTCATGTGGCCCATCAGGAACTAGAGCTACCCAATAAATTTCCTCCCTCCCATCCCAAAGCTCCTTCTTGGCTGGGCAGAATACACATATGACACAAATGCAGACAGCCAGAATCATATAATAGATAATTCATTGTGCTAGACAATACTCATCATTAGGTTTTGATAACCTATAGCCCTGAGAATTCTGTGGGACTGAGGATTCAAACCATTGTCTCCTTAAACAAAACTAACAGACAGTAGCATCTCAGGACCATTCTTCTCCTGGGAGTCATCATAGGGAGTGAAGAATGATGTCACCTTGAGAAGGGCTGAATCTAATGGTCAGAGAATTCCAGAGAAATCTATTGACTCTTCAGAGAGTTCCTGTGGGCATGATTAGAAGCCAAATTCTTAAATTGGTCAAGAATTTTCTAGGGAGCAGGAAAGCAAGGTACCAGGTAAACCAGCAGAACAGATTTCTACTTCTATGCCTACTTTTGAAGAGTTAGAAAGCAAGCAGTCAATTCCAGGGACTCTAAATTCTAGGTAGGAGAGGTCTATGGGATAACCAGAGAAATTCCTCCCTATTAAAGGAATTAGTATTACATAAGGCCACTTGGGAATTTTTCACTGTGTTTTTAGTCAATCATGCTTTGTAAATAAAATGACAGTAGATATAATTATAACCAGCATTTATTGATCAGTTATTATGGTTCCAGGTTATAACAAAAATAGTGGCAATAGTGACAAACAGTTTGCAGAGAGCTGTGGAAGTAGCTTGTGCAATGTCAAACATGAAGTGTAGACCAGGGATTTTAACCCAGATTAATCTGGCCAAAATGCACATGAATTTAAAACCATACCGTCCTACCTTCCACAAAGGGCAGTCTCCGCCATTCTTCTCTGATGCGTTTTATAAGGAGAAACTTAGGATGCTGAGCACATGCTACCCTGTGACTCTGGGTGAAGACTGGTTTTAAAGGGTGGGGTTTTTTTTTCCTCTCATGTAAGGCAAACCATAAAACTCAACAGTTGGACTTAGATATATCAAAGACATGAAAAGATTTGGAAAATGGAAATCAGTCATTAATTAAAACAGTTTACTGGGCCGGGATCCAAAAGAAAAGAAAAACTGGGTGCCAGCCTTTTGCTTAAATAACCATAACGTATATTTGGCTGCAGAGATACTCCTGGACCAATTAATCAATTCCCCTGTTTTCTTCTATTCAAATTCTGAGCAGACCTTACTCCATCTAGAGTAATTGCCTTGCAAGGTACAAATATCAGGATGGCAAAATCACTTCTTGAACAAAGAAAAGACTAAGGCTTTCCATTTACTGTTCCCGGAGAGGAACAAGAAGAAGCTGGGACGTAATTTCATCCCTGCCCGGCCACAAAATGCCACACCAAATAAATTACCAAGAGAAGTCAGACAATAGCTGCAATGTGAAAGGTATGATTACTTCTCATCTCTTTCATTACCTCCAATTTGTTCTCTTTCTGGGGAGCAGCAAGCTTGAAAGAATAAGAATGGCTTTAGTAGAACCACATTGGGTCAAAATGACTGGCTGGTCACACAGGCGTGCAAAAGGAACAAGGCACCAACATCAAACCACAGCGTAATGGCCCGATTGCTTTGCTGGCATCTTCCGCTGGCTTCTGTTGGGCTCTCGCTGTGAGTGGTGAGCAGAGAAATGCCGTTTCAGCTAACGTGGTGGCCCGTGGAAGAGTGAATTTCTATTTGGGATGATTTTTCTGGGGAAGTTGCTAAAAAATAAACACATGTAACTCCAGGGTTGGTGACTCTAAAATTCCCTACGCTGAGCAGCAGAACGAGAACACACGGCTTTGGGCCATTGCCCAAATCAGAGGTCACGTCCTTCTCTGGCTTGGGCCAAATTTTGGTTCTTTAAGATGAGTAATGAAGCAGAAACCTTCGCCGGATATTAAGAATGGCCAGCGTTGTATTCAACTGCCTCTTCTCTGCGGTCTAAAACAGCACCCACTGGCTTCAGCTCTCTCCTTGTAAGATCGTTTTTCTTCCTCTCAACGTCTCAACTGATGTAGACCTTCCACTTGTTCTGGAGTGGCCACAAAGGGTTTGCTCTACTTTCAGTCATGACTGCAGAGGGGGAAGGTGTTCTAGTTCCCTTTTCTCATTGTCCACTGGGCAAAGGTGGTTGGAAGTGCTGAGAGCCAGTCCTCATTTATTTCACCTGCAGCGGGTTCAGCGGGTGGCCCTCTCTCCTCTCGCAAAGCAATGTGGAAAAGCAGAGGTTTTTGTGGGAATGCACTAATCACCACAGGGTTTGTCACCATGTGTGAAATGTTAATTTCTGAGAAAATGACACACGTTATCTCACGTTATCTACTAACTGGCTTAGTAGTCCAGTTTAAAAAATAAAAACAAACTCATTCCTTGTGTAGTGAATATTGGCTGCTCCAGGTTTATAAAAGGGAATTTGGAGAACAGTCTCCCTAAACAACCACCAATGCTGGGGGATGCTGGGTTCAAATCTGAGCTCAGCCTTTTGTGAATTGGGCAGTTATTGAACTTGGTTGAATCTAAGTGTTCATGGTTGTGATATGAGACCACAGGACTGCAGCATTTTAAACTAGGAATGTGTCCCTGAAGATTTCTCACGATTCAAAATTTGCATAATTTAGGGCTAATTTTCCCGTAGGGGTGCATATAAAGTGGGATTCACATTATTTCAAAATTTGTGCATTCTTTATGCCTTTCTATTTGAAATTTGCATAAAGTAAAACCTCATTGTAATGATAATACTACTATAACTTTATGGCATTTTTTTTTGAGGAATAAGTGAGATAATCCATCCATACAAAGAATTAGCACCTGGCACAAAGCTCACTAAATGATCATTGTGAGTATAATTATATTGTTACTATTACTGCAATAATAATAATAATAATAATAACCTTGTATACTCCACTCTTTCTCATCTCAAGGACAGTTGTCAATTTCTCTTTCAGAGCCACTCTATCATTTTTAAAAAATCATCTAATTCTTTTTAAAAATTGTTTTGTTCAGAATGGCTCTGACTGAATTATACTGGAGAAGGAGCATAATTTCACCAAAGGTTATTATGCAAAGGAGCCCTGGGAAACGTGCCACTGTTCCCTTTGCTGTTTGCGCTGGGGGCTGGAGGCTGGTCACCGCGCCTTGCAAGAAGAACTCCTGGCTGATCTGGTTTCCAGGAATGGCGAAGAGCAAAAGCACCATTTAAAAATGATAATCCTGGCCTTGGCCGGTTGGCTCAGTGGTAGAGCGTCGGCCTGGTGTGCAGGAGTCCCAGGTTCGATTCCTGGCCAGGACACACAGGAGAGGCACCCATCTGCTTCTCCACCCCTCCCCCTCTCCTTCCTCTCTGTCTCTCTCTTCCCCTCCCGCAGCCGAGGCTCCATTGGAGCAAAGTTGGCCCCTGGCACTGAGGATGGCTCTGTGGCCTCTGCCTCAAGCGCTAGAGTGGCTCTGGTTGCAAAAGAGAAACGCCCCAGATGGGCAGAGCATCGCCCCCTGGTGGGCGTGCTGGGTGGATCTTGGTCGGGCGCATGCGGGAGTCTGTCTGACTACCTCCCCGTTTCCATCTTCAGAAAAATTTAAAAAATAAAAAAATGATAATCCCTGTGAACGAGGCATTTGACATGTTTTCCCTGGCAGGCCTGCAAGGAGCCGCAGCTAAAGCCGTAGCTTGTTTAGGGTGTTTATGCATTGTCAGACCTCTTTTCTTCCCTCCCTCACTTTTGTTGATCATTTTTCTTTTGCCCCATCTTTAATTCACACTACTTTGCACAGGGAATGTGCCTTTGTAAGCTCTTTTCAATCCTTTCTGGAGAAAAAGTAGTGTACAAATGAAGGAATGAAGAAATGAATTTCTTTAAATTAAAAGAGGAGAGGTGCATAAAACGGTTTTCAAACACATGCTTCCTGGTTATAAATCTTCATCTAAGACAAGGCAGAAATTGCCAAAGTGGACCTGTATTATCCCCTACAATGGATATCTATCTTTTTTACAGGTCCAGCATTGGTCCATCTGTTTTCCTTTGGGAAGTACTTCCTTCCAATCTCAGACCCTGTAGTTTTGGAGGGAATAGGTGTCCTTCTCAGCTCCCAGGCACTTGACCCAGTGTAAGAGCACTTGATCCATCCCTGGTCTCAGTGACTGGTTCATGAATGGGTTTGTAACCTTAACTGGGGGAATGTGGATTACTCCTGGGATTCCAGGTATAATTATGGGGAAGAGGTCCCCCTTATGCTAGGGTTGTTCAATGAGTATAATACAAGCTTGGCAGATCTAGGGGGCGCCACATGGCAAGAACACCTGAGAACAGAGTTAAGTGGGCATGCCATTCTTTGTGTTCCAGAATCCACCTAAAAGTGAAGCTTCTCTGCTTATGGACTTTTCTGTTATGTAACAATGAATCACCATTTTTGTTTAAGTCAATTTGAGTTATTTGCAACAGATAGAGTTCTGCCTATTATTTCACCTCAAATACTGATATTTCAGTTGGATTTTCTCTTGCTGGATAAAAAGTAAAATATCAAGAAAAAGGAGACAGAAGTCAAAGTTGTCAAGCATTTCCATCAGTCTCTGGAACATCCCCGACATTCCTCATCATTATTTTAGCCTGACCATGACCTTGCAGTCAGTGGCTCATAACTAAGAGAGTTTAAGATCTGCATTCTCAATTTTCTGGAACCTTTTAATGGGAACTTAAAGGAGGAAAACAGTACCATCTACAAATCAATATGCTGTAAACAGTTGGTACAGGGCTGTGATGGTTGCTTCAGAGCTTACGAGCAAATGAAGAAGCTATTTAGCACACGTGAATCTTCCTCCAAGAAGAATTCCCCCTACACACACTTCTTACGTGCTTCCCAGTAGCACCAACTGTATGATAACTATAGTATTACTCAATGACCAGCAGTTTCCAATTCTGATTTTGTGGGAGACATTTTGGAGAGTATATATAGCAACTTCTGTGCCCACCAGCTTTATTCAGGGTCTTCTGTGATTGCTACTGAAATAGCAGTGTCCTGAGAACACCTTCCATTTACCTCCTATGCTGTAAGCACAGTCAGCTTTTTAAAATACACATCCGATCTTGCCAAGGGTAAAAGTCAAAGTCCTTAATGGTAAGACTGTGTGACTCTGTGTGATCTGGCCACTCTTATCATTCCAGTATCTGCTAGAATGGTTCTCCACTCTGCCTGGCCCCTGGCTCTCTGATGGCCAGTTTTCCAATGTGTCCCACTCCCTCTCTCCTCAAGGACTTTGTAGATGCTGTCCCTTTTGTCTAGCATGTCCTTGACAACCCAAGTCTAAGTCAGATTCCTTTTTAAAAATATATATTCTCAAAGAACTCTATTCCTGCCTGACCTGTGGTGGCGCAGTGGGTAAAAGCATCAACCTGGAAATGCTGAGGTCGCCGGTTTGAAACCCTGGGCTTGCCTGGTCAAGGCACATAGGGGAGTTGATGCTTCCAGCTCCTCCCCCCCTTCTCTCTCTCCGTCTTTCCTCTCTCTCTCTCCCTCTGTCTCTCTCTCTCCTCTCTAAAATGAATAAATAAATTTAAAAAATTAATTAAAAAAAACTTTAAAAAAATTAAAAAAAAAAAGAACTCTATTCCTTTCCATCAGAGCAAGTGCCTCACATTGTAATTAAACACTCACTGTATGGTTGCAGATCATGGGCTCTTACTAGTCTGTTCAGGAGAGTGGGAACTGGGGCTGGCTGAGCTCACTGTCACTCACCTAAGTGCCTACTGGTAGGTCCGAAATCCCCAATTGTCAATTTTCTGCCTTTGTCTTAGTTCCATTTAGCAGCATTTGACACAAATGACCACTTCATTCATGAAAGATTTTACAACTCAACTTCTGGAATTCCCTGCCCCCTCCTGGATGTTCCTCCTGTCTCCTCCACTGGGCCAGTCTCCTTAGCATCTTCTAAACAGTCATGTATTCTGCTCTTTTCATCCAACTGATAGGATCTTTCCTGAGGAAAGAGCCCAAAGGGTAGAAAAAGTCCCGTAGAGAAAGATGCCCATTGCCACAGCAATTACAAAAAGAAGCAATTTGGAAGTAACTGAAATGCCCAACGTTAGTGCGATGGTCAAAAAACTGTGGTAAGGTCCACTTCAGGGAACATTATGCTGCTAGCAAAAGTAAGAACTACACAATTTATTTGGGAATGTGCAAGAGAGAGAGACAGAGAGAGAGAGAGAGAGAGAGAGAGATAGACAAAGAGAAAGTTATAGAAACAGAAACAAAAAGAAAATAATTCTACAGTTAAGTAATTAAGTATAACAACATTTTAGGCAATGACAAACCGCATATAGGACAGTGGTCCCATAAGGTTACAATGGAGCTGAAAAATTCCTACAACCTAGTGGTGTTGTAGTTGTTCTAACATAGTGCAATGCATTACTCATGTGTGTATGGTGATGCTGGTATATGCAAACCTTCTGAGCTGCCAGGCATAGGAAAGTATAGCACATACAATTGTGTATATGATATAATACTTGATAACAATAATAAATCAGCATGTTACTAGTCTATGTATCTACTATACCATACTTTTTAGTCATTATTTTAGAGCATACTCTTTCTACTTATTAACAACAGCTTGCTGTAAAACAGTATGCCTTGTCTCACTAGCAGTAGCCTCATACATCTTGTGTTTACTGTCTCTTGATTGCATCATTTTCTCTTGGGTTCGATTTAATCTCATGTTATTTTGTACAGGCTTCTAGCCTAGAAGCCATAGGCTATACCACATGCCCTAGGTGTTAGTAGGCTAGACCATCAAGGTCGGTGTGAGTACATTCTATGATGTTTGCACGATAGGAAAATCACCTAAGACCATTTCTCAGATATGTCCTTATTGTTAAGTATCACGTGATTGCATTATCATTTTAAAATACAGAAAAAGTTATACTTATGGAAATATTATTAGAAAACAAAACCACTGAGAGCCATCCTAAAGTATTTTATGCAGAACATTCCCATCAGTTGCAGAACTGCGAGAGATATCACACCTCTGCGATACAAAGGCGGGCTCTGGATCCTGCTGTGACCATTGTCTTGCAGCAAAGCTCTGGTGACCTCATGAGCTGTGCCACCCTCCCCCTGGAAAGCAGGGGGGGGGGGGATGTTGGCCTTTGCAGACCATTAAACACTCCAGCCCCTTCCTCAGGTTCTTTCCTCTTCTTTTTGCTTTAAGAAAACTATTTTAAGCCAGTCTATTTCAGGAAGCAGCAGGACAAACATTAACCTTTTTATTTTACCCAAAGCAGCCATTGTAACCACAGGCGCTTCTCAGATTCCACAGGGAAGACCCAATTTAACTGATTTCCAGTAGGTCTTGAGGATGAATTTGCACAGCCAACTTCCTTTCAAATAGATTCCCACATCTTCCTCTTCAAAAGGTGTCCTGCAGCAGCGGTAAGAAATAAATAGACTGTTCACGATAGTCTGTTTCGGGAGAAACACCCTGGATCACTACACAGAAGGACCTGCAGCCACAACCAGTGGAACTTCAGAGTAATGAGACCCAATTGTGGAGCCCTAGTGCTCCTGAGCATAATTAAGACAACCGTGGGCCGTGTAAATACAAAGTGACCCAGTTATGTAAGTTACATTATAACCTTGTGAATGATAGGAGGCTAGTTTACATTGTTTCAGTCAAACGCAATAATATTAACAATACAGCTTGTATTCATGGAGTGACCACCAGTGCTGCATTAACATTTATTCTTTGCTACAACCTTGGGAGTCCCTCTTATCTCTTTCACTGATGGATGAACTGTCACTTAATGAGGCTAAATAACCATTCTCTCTCTTTCTTTTTTTTTTTTTTTCCTCCAGAGCTCCCAGCATCCTTCAACACATTTTGTACATTGCTTTCCCTTTTGCCACTAGACTGACTCAGAAGACTTCGGTATTTTGCCAACAATGTGCTCCCTACACATCCTTCAAGGTTTGAAATATACTTGTACATTTAGAATGACTCGGAATGCGTGTTATAATTTTATCCACATTCGTTTGTTCTAACCATCTCATGACGGTAGTAATGGTGTCCCAGGAGGCCTGAGGACAGGGCGCTTTGAGGAGTGGCAGGGCCCTTTCTGGTCACTTTTGGGGGAAAAACAACTTCTGTGGGCATCAAACTAACTTCTCATCAACTTTAGTTATAAACATTATCTGATGTTGTTGAGCTAAAAGCACATGTAAGAGAATCATGTATATCTTTCCCCAAACCTGGGAGGGAGCTGCTGTTACCTGGTTTGGCAGGTAACAGCCTATGTTGCCTCGTCATGCATTTAAGTCTTCTGTTCTCGACACTTAATTCAGGACTGCAAACACCCAGAGTGCAAGAGGCCATTTCCCTGATTTGTGCTCATGTTAAGCACCATGCATGGTATTTGTGTTAGGTTAGGCTCCCTCAGAAATGGACCTTGTGATGAAGATCTGAGCACAAGACATTGATTTGGGAATCGATCCCACAGTAAAGGAATGGGGAGTCAAGACCAGGGGCAAAGGGAAGCCAGCACACGGTGCACTAACATACTTGGGAACAAAATATACTGCTCATAAAAATCAGGAGATATTTCAAAATGCACTTCAAGATGAGGGAACGTGCAGATACTCCAGGACTTTCAGCCTTTGTACAGTGCGTTTCCACCAGTGACATAAAAGTTGGTTTTGCATCTCACTTGCATAATTGAACTTTCTTTGATTTGTCCTTTGCTTTTCTGATGTTCTTGTTTAATAAAAAAATCAAATACTTCTTTTTTTAATTGCTTCATATTCATTTTGAAATATCTCCTAATTTTTGTGAGCAGTGTAGTATCCTATAAATTGTTCTGATAATTAAACGAGTGTCATCTATCATCTATCTATTATCTATCTATCTATTTATCTATCTACCTATCTATCATAATGTATCTATCACACTTAGTAAGTAATGTGTTACTGTATGTTACTATTATCAAGATATGACATGTTTAAAATTTTTTTTTAATTTTTATTGATTTTAGAGAGCAAGGAAGGGGGGGACGAGAGAGAGAGAGAGAGAGAGAGAGAGAGAGAGAAGAACATCATTCTCTCCTGTATGTGCCCTGATCAGGGATTGAACCAGCAACCTCTGTGCTTCCAGACGGTGCTCTAACCAACCAAGCTATCTGGCCCAGGTTACGACATATAATTTATAAAAATTAAGTAGCAGATTAAAATTTTAAAAGCATGGGCCCTGGCCGGTTGGCTCAGCGGTAGAGCGTCGGCCTAGCGTGCGGAGGACCCGGGTTCGATTCCTGGCCAGGGCACACAGGAGAAGCGCCCATTTGCTTCTCCACCCCTCCGCCGCACCTTCCTCTCTGTCTCTCTCTTCCCCTCCCGCAGCCGGGGCTCCATTGGAGCAAAAATGGCCCGGGCGCTGGGGATGGCTCTGTGGCCTCTGCCTCAGGCGCTAGAGTAGCTCTGGTCGCAACATGGCGACACCCAGGATGGGCAGAGCATCGCCCCCTGGTGGGCAGAGCGTCGCCCCATGGTGGGCGTGCCGGGTGGATCCCGGTCGGGCGCATGCGGGAGTCTGTCTGACTGTCTCTCCCTGTTTCCAGCTTCAGAAAAATGCAAAAAAAAAAAAAAAAAAAAAAAAAAGCATGTGTGTGGGGTCTTTGGTAATTTTACTTCCCATTTCCAAATGGCAGCTCTTAGTTATTGGGTGATTCAGGGATTGAGATCCTGTAGCTAGACTTGGTAATTCAGGCAGGAACAATGACTGAGAAATAATTTGTCATTTATACAAGGGAACATGGATCCAATTTCTGCAGCCAGGGAAAAAGTGCTCTAGTTTTCAATGTATATAAAAAGAAAAAATAGAGCGAGGGAGGGAGAGAAGATACTCGTGGACACAGACAACAGTGTGGTGGTTGCCAGGGGGTGGGGAAGGCGGGGATGGGAGGACGTGTGGTGATGGGCGGAGACTTGACTTGGGGGGGCGAACACACAACGCAGTGTACAGATGATGTGTTGTAGACTTGTGCACCTGAAACCTATATCATTTTGTTAACCAGTGCCACCCCAATAAATTCAATATAAAGGGGGGGAAAAGGAAGAAAAACCTCCTGAAAACAGGACTGGGAATCTCTTCCCCTCCTTCCTTTAAAGCTGAGAACTGAAAGCACCTCCCTTTCACTGATTTCACCTAGTAAATGGATCCTATGCTTCCTAACTGAGACAAAATTGAACCTTCAGAGCCTGTACTCTCTAGGAATCCTGTGGGGACCTAAAATCACCGATGATACAGAAACACGTATAAGACAAGAAAAGCCACCATTGAAATGACCCCTTTTCTCCACTGGGAGATAAACCAAGTCAACCGGGCACCTGGCTTTTCCAGGAGGTGGGCGTGCCCCAGCCTCCTGACTTGGCTCAGTTGCCAGCCGGGCCAAGGGACCAGATGGGAAGCCTTGCAGACCAGAGCTCTGATTCCCTTTCTTCCGAATCATGAGCTCTGACAACCATGCCTGATACATCACTGAGCATCATTAGACATTTGATTTCTCGTCTCAGTGTGAGAAAACCCCAGGGATACCTATTGGTGAGAAAAAAAGCTCATATCTGCATGTTAAAGTCATGGGGGGCATCTTTTCCTGTCCACTTTCTCCCTTTCCTTTTCCTTCTGATCAGACAGAGAAATATCTCGAATGACTTATTTCTCCTCAATGCCCAGAGCAGGCAGACAATAGGACTGGTAGCCCACAAGATGCAGGCACTTTATAGCTCTGTTTCAAAAGTGGACTATATTCTATTCACACATGTGTTTAAAATTTAAATTAACTTCGCTTTGTAAGAGAGTCTCTGTGACAAAGGAGAAGCCATATAACTTTAGGCTGTCTGCATCTGCTAATAAAAAAAGTAAAACTGAAATGTCCTTTTTAGCTTTAAAATTCTATGGTGCTATAATTCTAAGAGCTCTGACGAGAGAGAGGTTTGGAACGAGTGGGAGTTTGACTATAAGGAGAATGCCAATTGGAAACATAAAGTATATTTTTAAAAGGCAAGCAATAGGAAGCTACAGCATGAATTTTTCTCTTTTTACAAGGAGATGCTTGGGAGTTAGCAGAGATTTTCAAGCAATTGAACAGTAATGTCACCAGCCAGTGCAACACTTCTCTTGGTTCACGCCAAAGGTCAGTTGCCACTTTGATGGACAGTTCCCTTGCACACTGATGGCTTCTTATCTCAGGCCTCGGTACCACTCTGCCTGATATCTTTTTATGCCTATAGAAAGCCAAGGGGGAGTTAAAACTCTCAGGAGCCATTCAAACCGACAAGGGACAGGATGTAGAGGATAAGGATCTCCAGCTCCTCATCTCCCAGGGAGAGTGGGAGTTATTTTGTACAGTCTTTCAGAGGGGCATGACTGAGACTTCTCTGCTGTGCAGTAACCACTCAAGATCAAGACTATTTTCTTCTTTTTAGAGAGAGAGAGAGAGAGAGAGAGAGAGAGGGAGGTAGAAGGAGAGGGAGAGAGACAGGAAGGGAGAAAGATGAGAAGCATCAACTTGAAGTTGCTGCACTTTAGTTGTTCATTGATTGCTTCTCATATGTGCCTTGACTGGGGGCTCCAGCAGAGCAAGTGACCCTTTGCTCAAGCCAGCGACCTTAGGCTCCAGCCAGTGACCATAGGATCATTTTGATGATCCCACACTCAAGCCATTGACCCCACACTCAAGCTGGAAAGCTTCTGCTCAAGGCAGTAATCTCGGAGTTTTGAACCTGGGACCTCAGCATCCCAGGTCAATGCTCTATCCACTGTGCTACCACATGTCAGGCAAGACCATTGCTTTTATTAGCATTATTACCTTCCCTGGTTCATTTCTCACCCCCCCCCCCCAGTGAACTGGGATCACCTCCCAGTTATACAGCTCACACCCAAAACCTTGTCTCTGGATCTGCTTTTGAGGGAACTCAAAATAAGATACTAGTACCATGGAGGGGATGACAAAATCAAGCCTCACTAGAACCTGATGGCAATGAGGTCCCCTAAAGCATCAATGCCACACCTGCTTCATGAGGCACCTGTGAAACTTAGGCAGAGTTCCTGATAAGCTGGAGGGAGAAGGGGAACTTGATTGTGCACCGACATTAAAGATGCATGACAAAGTATCAGCTTATACCAAAGTGGTTCATAATTATTACAAGAATTAAATAACGTATGTCAACGCACTTTGAAAATAGGAAAGCATGATGAAATATTAGACGGTTTTATGTTTTTGTTTTTGATCTTTCTCTAAAGCAAGGATAGGCAGATATTGCCTATAGAGGGCCAGAGTAAATACTTTCGGCTTTGTGGGCCTTATTGTGGCTACCTCAATTACGCAGTTCTGACATTTAAGGCAAAAGCAACCATGGACAGCCTGGCCTGCAGTGGCTCAATGGATAAAGTGTTGACCTCGAATGCTGAGATCACTGGTTCAAAAACCCTGGGCTGGCCTGGTCAAGGCACATACGACAACCGATCAATGAACAACTAAAGTGAAGCAACTATGAGTTGATACTTCTCGCCACCCCCCACCCCCACCCGAGCACATAAAATCAATAAATAAAGTCTTTAAAAAAAACAACTTTAAAAAGCAGTTATGAACAAGTACACAGACGAATGTGTGTGGACATGTTCTAACCAAACATTATTTTCAAATGTAGGTGGAGGCCTGAATTTGGTCTATGAGAAGTCGGCATTTCTTTTTTTAATGTACAAGAGTAGATGATGTCCCCCTGGGTTTCCTGCAATATACCTTTTCTTTTCAGCATTATTGAAGTATCATTGTAAGGCATTTAAGGTACACATCCAGGAGCAGTAGCTGAGTGAACTCTGCCACAAAGAATTACTTGTTTGTAACGCATATTATGGTGGTGGTAATTCACTGTCAACCAGTACTATGTAGGTGAGTGTGGCCGATATGGGGGAAGCAGAAAAGCATGGGAAATCATGTCCTGTTGATGGGGAGCCTTGTGAGTGTGAGGGAAGGGTGTGCCAGCCCACTAGGTACCCACAGGTTTCCACTCGCTGGAGATATGTGGCCACGTTGAGCATGAAACATCTGTCATGAAGGCTAAGCAAAGCCAAGCGTGCAGATCTGTGCACGGAAAAGAGCAGTCAGCATCCCGGCTCCACAGCCCGGAACGTGCACCTGCAGGCTTCCTTCCGCAGGGAGTAGAACTGACCGGGGCTGCAGCTGCTGCATTCGGTAATCCATCCCACTGGTGCCGCAAGGCCACACCTCCCACAGGACGCTCCTCTCTAATAACTCAGTTGTAGTGGAGATACCAGGGCAGAGCCATTCCCGGTAGACATGGATAAACGCCATGTTGTCCAGTTTTAACTCAAGGCCTCCCATGTGGCTTTGTTGATCCTTTCATAGTCTGCCTGCGGTCTAGGACGCTTTCAACCCACCTTCTCTCCCTCTCTCCTGCACTCGAGTCAGACCTGGCATCACAGGGAGGATACTGAAGTTTACCTAAGCCCTGTGCTCCTGAGAAACAGCAACTGCTAAGAAATCTACTCCCCACCTTCTATATTCTAGGAAACAGTGCACTGCGAAGAGTAACCTTTCTAATACGGTTTTGATAAAACTCCTGGAGGACCCCCTTGTATATCTGTGACAAGACAGGCCCAGACCCTCCCTCCCTATTCTTCATCTCATAAATGATTTACTGAACTCTATGTCCTTACTGACCTATCTGCATATAATGCTGCCTTGACTAAAGCCAACTTTAGTCAGGCTTTTCTTCTTCCTCCAGGCTTATGAAATTTGGCCTGCTGTTGAACATTGGGAAACAAAACCACCTCTCTTTAATGGCCTCTCTCAGTTATCTGCTGAATTAGGAAAGAACATTCTCTGATCATCTGTCTCATCAAGCCTCCATTCGTCCCACTCCCCAAGCCTCCATACATCTCACTCCCCAAGCCTCCATACATCCCACTCCCCCAAGCCTCCATTCATCCCACTCCCCAAGCCCCCATTCATCCCATTCCCCCAAGTCTCCATTCATCCCACTCCCCCAAGTCTCCATTCATCCCACTCCCCAAGCCTCCATACATCCCACTCCCCAAGCTTCCATTCATCCCACTCCCCCAAGTCTCCATTCATCCCACTCCCCCAAGCCTCTGTTCATCCCACTCCCCCAAGCCTCCATTCATCCCACTCCCCAAGCCCCCATTCATCCCATTCCCCAAGCCCCCATTCATCCCACTCCCCAAGCCTCCATTCATCCCACTCCCCCAAGTCTCCATTCATCCCACTCCCCCAAGTCTCCATTCATCCCACTCCCCAAGCCTCCATACATCCCACTCCCCCAAGCCTCCATTCATCCCACTCCCCCAAGTCTCCATTCATCCCACTCCCCAAGCCCCCATTCATCCCATTCCCCAAGCCCCCATTCATCCCACTCCCCAAGCCTCCATTCATCCCACTCCCCCAAGTCTCCATACATCCCACTCCCCCAAGCCTCTGTTCATCCCACTCCCCCAAGCCTCCATTCATCCCACTCCCCAAGCCCCCATTCATCCCACTCCCCAAGCCTCCATTCATCCCACTCCCCCAAGTCTCCATACATCCCACTCCCCCAAGCCTCCATTCATCCCACTCCCCAAGCCTCCATACATCCCACTCCCCCAAGCCTCCATTCATCCCACTCCCCCAAGTCTCCGTTCATCCCACTCCCCAAGCCTCCATTCATCCCACTCCCCCAAGTCTCCATACATCCCACTCCCCCAAGCCTCTGTTCATCCCACTCCCCCAAGCCTCCATTCATCCCACTCCCCAAGCCCCCATTCATCCCATTCCCCAAGCCCCCATTCATCCCACTCCCCAAGCCTCCATTCATCCCACTCCCCCAAGCCTCCATACATCCCACTCCCCCAAGCCTCCATTCATCCCACTCCCCAAGCCTCCATACATCCCACTCCCCCAAGCCTCCATTCATCCCACTCCCCCAAGTCTCCATTCATCCCACTCCCCCAAGCCTCCATTCATCCCACTCCCCCAAGCCTCCATTCATCCCACTCCCCCAAGCCTCCATTCATCCCACTCCCCCAAGCCTCCATTCATCCCACTCCCCCAAGTCTCCATTCATCCCACTCCCCCAAGCCTCCATTCATCCCACTCCCCAAGCCTCCATACATCCCACTCCCCCAAGCCTCCATACATCCCACTCCCCAAGCTTCCGTACATCCCACTCCCCAAGCTTCCGTACATCCCACTCCCCCAAGCCTCCATACATCCCACTCCCCAAGCTTCCGTACATCCCACTCCCCCAAGCCTCCATACATCCCACTCCCCAAGCTTCCGTACATCCCACTCCCCAAGCCTCCATTCATCCCACTCCCCAAGCCTCCATACATCCCACTCCCCCAAGCCTCCATTCATCCCACTCCCCAAGCCTCCATTCATCCCACTCCCCCAAGCCTCCATTCATCCCACTCCCCCAAGCCTCCATTCATCCCACTCCCCAAGCCTCCGTTCATCCACTCCCCAAGCATCCCACTCCCCAAGCCTCCATTCATCCCACTCCCCAAGCCTCCATACATCCCACTCCCCAAGCCTCCATTCATCCCACTCCCCAAGCCTCCATTCATCCCACTCCCCCAAGCCTCCATTCATCCCACTCCCCCAAGCCTCCATTCATCCCACTCCCCCAAGCCTCCATTCATCCCACTCCCCAAGCCTCCATTCATCCCACTCCCCAAGCCTCCATTCATCTCACTCCCCCACAACTTCCCTTCAAGCCTTGTTTACTTCTCCTTGCCAAATGGCCTGCCCATTGGGACACTTGCTAATCTTATGAGTGAAGCCTTCTCTTTATTTCTATTGTCAGGGTCTAGGGCGGGCTGCCCCAAATATCCCCACAAAGGCATACTGATTATTTTGAATTAAAGTTACTTAAGAACCTTCCAATGCAAGAACAGCCTGATATCTCTCTCTGTTCCCTTGAAAGTAGATGAAGGTTCCCTGCCTGTCCCTGGCAGCTAACAAGACAGAGGCATTCTTATCACCAGAGTTTGGGAATTCAAGGCTGAGAAATATGTATAAAAAAAGTTTTTTCTTTTACCAACATACTGCTCAAGCCGAAACTTTGCTTAGATTCATCTTTAAGAAGCACCCAAATCTAAGTTTTTTGTCCTTTCCATTCTTCACAAATGTGTTGTTTGTCTAAAATGTATAAAAATCTGCTTGATTTAATCATTCATTGAACACCATTTATGATCAATAGCACACAAGTATTAAATTGTTTTTCCTCCTGTGAAGCTGGTCTCATGTCAATTTTATTAATAGTTCAGCCATAAGAACTCAAGATAGATAGAGGAGAAATTTTCCCCTTCTAAGTACAGGGGTTCCTCAGGTTGTGACACAGTTCTGTTCCTGTGACAATGATGTAACCCAAATTTTGGTGTAAGTCAAACACACCCTTGCCTAAGTCACTTATCTATCCTAATACAATTGTAAAGTCATAATCTAGAACATAAAACCCAACTAAGCCACAGAAAAGGCAAAAGGACATAATAACAGAAAAAAATGACAAAAATTAGTTTTCCTGTGTAATCTGTAAGTATGGTGCTAACGGCATAAGCTGAAACACCCACGTCTCAATTTCTTCAAGTTCCTATGGGAGTGAGTGTCGTAAACTCGAAACGTTGTATGTTGAGACTGTTGTAACCCAAGGACCTCCTTGTACTATTCTTTCCTTATTGTCTTAATCCTTTTGAATAAAGTCTCTCCCTATCTATATTTGGATTTATCTTCAACAGTGGTCTGAGGGCTCTCTCTTTCCCTTAAGAAGATCCTTGCACATTTAATCCCATCTTGTCATCCACCTCCCAGACTCCCACACGAACACAAATGGCATCAAGAGTGGTCTGAGAAAACAAGTAGTAAAATGGGATTAGGTTCTGGCTTACCTGGTAGCTGGCAGGCCAAGAGGATGCTATCATGGCTGGGGCGTGAAGCGGGGCACGGATGGATCTTGGTACATGGATGGTATGCTTGCTAAATATTTTACCCGTGACTTGGTAGAGGGGAATGCTAGAGCAGGTGTGGTGGTACAGACATTTGGAATATTCAGAGAATAAATGCGTTTAAAGACAGAGGAGTTAGCTGGTTTTTGCTAAATTATATTGATGCCCTGAAGAAGGATAATGAGACGTGGAGAGTGGTTGACAAGTAATTAACAGAAAATGTGAGGACCAGAGGGCCTCAGTGGTACCCATAAAGAGCCCCCCATCACCTGTATGGAAGGTTAGGGGAGTCAGTGATTCCCAACTACAAGGAGAGAAACCTCTTCCATCTGCAGCTTTGCCTTTCCTGCTTCTCCAGTCTCAGCCAGCATCACCGTCCGGGACTGATGGACTAGAATCTTCATCAACGTACCTTGTGACCAAAGCATTTCTTTTACATGAAGAGAGATGGGCTCACTTCTGTGGGATCCACTGGACAGATCACATGCCACCAACACTGTGACAGCCTTTGAGAAGGAGCAACTAAAATGTCAGCTCGGAAGAAAGATTCTGAAACGATGAGTGCCTCCTTCAGGATATAGTACATTTATTAAATCAGGACTTTATATGGCACTGTCTCCAATACAAGAATGCATGGCTCCAGGAACTAAGGGATAGAAGCAGAAGTGGTCCCAAATGCATCACTACAATGCACACTCTGGACTCTGCAGCATTGGAGGTCCTGGTCCTGTAAGGAGATCCACTCTACAGAGCAGACACAGCAAAGGTGCCATTGAACTACAAGTTATGGCTTCCACCAGGGTACTTTAGACTGCTTGAGCCTGGGAACCAGCATGTGAAAAGAGGAGTGTGAGGGGTAATACTGTCGAGGATAATTGGTCATGATCAGCAGGAGCAGGGAGGGTTGCTTTCACACAATGGAGGCAAGGATACATGAGAAAGTCAGGAACAGTGGCACTGCCTAGTACGAATGGACAGACATGTGTGACATCCCTAGATTGAAAAGGGTGTGACTACTAAGCTCTCAGATGTCTTAGGTATATTTTAAAAGATAACATCAGTTTTGTTTTAAAAGACATAGCTCGCCCTGGCCGGTTGGCTCAGCGGTAGAGCGTCGGCCTAGCGTGCGGAGGACCCGGGTTCGATTCCTGGCCAGGGTACACAGGAGAAGCGCCCATTTGCTTCTCCACCCCTCCGCCGCGCTTTCCTCTCTGTCTCTCTCTTCCCCTCCCGCAGCCGAGGCTCCATTGGAGCAAAGATGGCCCGGGCATTGGGGATGGCTCTGTGGCCTCTGCCTCAGGCGCTAGAGTGGCTCTGGTCGCAACATGGCAACGCCCAGGATGGGCAGAGCATCGCCCCCTGGTGGGCAGAGCGTCGCCCCTGGTGGGCGTGCTGGGTGGATCCCGGTCGGGCGCATGCGGGAGTCTGTCTGACTGTCTCTCCCCGTTTCCAGCTTCAGAAAAATGAAAAAGAAAAAAAAAAAAAAAAAAAAAGACATAGCTCTTCCGCTGAAGCAATGGCTTCTAACCCTTTGCTGCTTCCACCTTCCATCGTTCCTCCTATTTTATTCTTTGCATCTCATTTATTATTATTATTATTATTTATTTTTTTGTATTTTTCTGAAGTTGGAAACAGGGAGGCAGTCAGACAGACTCCCGCATGCGCCTGACCGGGATCCACCCGGCATGCCCACCAGGGGGCGATGCTCTGCCCATCTGGGGCGTTGCTCTGTTACAACCAGAGCCATTCTAGCACCTGAGGCAGAGGCCATGGAGCTATCCCCAGCGCCCGGGCCAACTTTGCTTTAATGGAGCCTTGGTTGCGGGAGGGGAAGAGAGAGACAGAGAGGAAGGAGAGGGGGAGTGGTAGAGAAGCAGATGGGCGCTTCTCCTGTGTGCCCTGGCCGGGAATCGAACCCAAGACTCCTGCATGCCAGGCCGACACTCTACCATTGAGCCAACCGGCCAGGGCCATGCATCTCATTTTCATGCTTGCACAAGCTCATATACAATGTTATCATACACTTTGAATGAAAGAAAGGCATTTTAAAATGCTGAGATTCTTTTTCCAAGAATCTCAAAGTGTTTAACAACCGAGAGGCTCCATAGTGCCCCAGAGAAAACAAGGAAGAAACAGTCAGACGGAGGAGGAGAAAGACCTGGTAGATTTCCAGTTCAGAATTCAGGTGCTACAGTGTCTTGTAGTTCTTATTTGACCTATCTGCCAAAACTTCCCTACCATATTTGGTTTAAAAGCATTTGGTTCAAATCTTTCCTCCCTCCAAAATTTTTTTCAATAATTGCAATCAATTCCCATACACACTAGCCAGTTATTTCCTTACTAGGAAATGACCTCCTTGATGGTAGTGACCATGGCAGAGAGACCAGGTCTCAGAAAACATTGAGTAGATGTTCTTATGTCATTTGAACAAACACTTACTCAGGCAAGGTGTCAGACCTGATCCCTATCTTGAAAGAGTTCGCCATCTAGTAGATGAAAAGCCATAATGATATGTTACAATATGCTGGACACAATTACTACTCTGTGCTCTCTTTTGTCTTCATACTGTGGGCAACACTGAACCTCATTTTCTTGTAGGATTCCTCCACAGCCAGTTTCCTCACTCTTTCACTCAAAATGCTGTGCTTTCATAGATGGCTTTTTGGAGACATCAAATGAGGTGATGGGGACACAGATAAATGGAGAGCCTTCTTGGGGAAAAACATGTCTTTTCTTATGTTTGGGACTTTGGTCTCTTTCAGTTATGAGAACACACCCCCACTGGCATAGACTGAGCTTGGCATTTTGCAAGGCATTGCCTGCATCCATCCCACATTTCCTGTATACCTACTGTGTGCTGGGAAGGCAGTGATGGAATAGTTTATAGCCCCTAGATTCCTGTTATGCACAGTAATAATAATTAAATATTATTCAGTCAAAGTAGGTAGGTACCATCTCAAACTGTTAGGGATGTGTACTCAGGTGATGAGGTATTGTAAGAGCCTAATGACAAAAGCCTAGAGGAAAGCTAGGAAGTCTAAATTCATTGACACTTGAGGGAGGAAAAGAAAGCATAATTCTACTCAGTGACCTGTGCAAAAGGTCATTGTAATCACATTTAAATGAAATTACATTCCATGTGTAACAGCAATGATACACAACAATCCTTTGTGAAACTAATAGAAAAAGTCTCAGTCGCAAAAATTGATTGATTAAATGCATTTCATTTCAGATGCCCCGAACCAAAACCTTTTCGTGTCGTGCTCAGCTCTGCCTTCCTGTGTCTTGAAGAGAACATTGTCTCTAAATCAGATCATTGTGCTCAAAACTCCAAGTTGGGGTCAGGATGGCCCAAATCCAGAGCAAGATTACCTTGGGCAAATTTCTTAACCTCTTTTAGCATCAGTTTTCCATATATAAAATAGGAATAATATTCCCTACTTCCTAGGCTTGCAGTACATAAGAAATGAAACACAATCATGTATGCAAAGTGCCCAAGTCATGGCAAGTGTCCAATGACTGACATTTCCTGTGATTATGATGGTCATTACTGCCACAGTTATTATTGATGTTGATATTCATTCCAGATTTATGTGAAGACTATTCCAACTAATGTCACAACTTTCACTTCAGAAGGTACGAGCCATCTACTCTGATTCTTAGAATGTCAGATTTTTGGGGAATAGGGGTTACCGGTGTAAGATTTTTTTGTGTTGAGCTCTTTGAATAAAGCCCTCTGTACAAATGCAGGAACTAAGCTTTGAAATCACCCTTCATATAAAATTTATTAATATATATATAGATCAATTCAGGTTTTCTTTCTTTCTTTTTTTTTTTTACTTCATTGGTAGTTAATTTCTTTTAGAAACTGTTCACGTCATCTTACTTTTCAAATTTATTGGCATAACTTTTTCCAATGTTATTATGCTAACATTGCTTCTGCATTAGAATTACACCTTCCTTTTCTTTATGCATTTTGTTTCTTTGTTCAGTTTATTTTTCTCTTGATAAACCCTGTCTTGACTACAGCACAAGGTCAACAGAGACTGGTAGAGGGAGGAAGAGGTTCAGAGGTGAATCCTATCCTCTTCTGGCAACGAGCTATTCTCAAACCAACTATATCTCATGCCTATGCTAGACTCTCTCCCAGGGTATTTACTGTCACCAGTCACAAGTCTGAGGGGGCACAGGCAGCAGCAAACCAACACAGAAATCCAACGAGGAGTGCCTGTGCCCAGTCCTTCCTTCTTAATCCATCCTCCATCATTACCATTTATTTCAAAAATTCAAAAGCTAGAAAGTTGAATGTGCAAATCAAAGGGCAAAGAAATACCCAGAGCTCTGCTCAGTGTCCTGATGAATGTGTTAAAAAGAAATGTGATTAGAGAAGTGATAGAGTTAAGCAGGGATTTGTGCAGCCCGCTCATGTTTTATGGATTTTGATGGCGTGAGGGGCTGGGTAGTATTCCTCTCCTGAATGATTATAGTCTGAAAATCAACAGCAGCTTATGCCATCTTTGTGGTGGTGGGGGGAAGGGGTAGGGGCCCGTGGGTGTGTATTTTAAACTGTTCCTAATCTGAAGTGTGCATGTGGATAATAATTTCAATAAATTTTACCATATGTTATGAAAATTCAAGGGGAAATTGGTCCATTTGTACAAATGGAATATTAAAGACCTCTGTTTGTATATGTGGAAAGAAAGGCACCTGGAGAAAATCAATCAGGTTACCAACATGGGATTTGAAACATCGTGGATAAAGTGGACCAGCAACAATCTGCCAACACCATAGAAGAGCCCCTGGATCTTATCAAGCTTCAGCCTGGATGAGCAAATTTATATGAAAATGACAAGGGACAGAGAGCTTTGAGGTGGATTACATGCTTATGATCAACATTTAAATATAATGTTGGGAGATGTGGAAGAAACTATGACTACTACAGAAATTGATATATCTATAGAAACATATGAAGAGAGATAAATGTACATAATGGAATATCCCAATGCTCTTTGGGGAAAAGGTGTTGTACTGGTTGCCCCTCCGCGGAGACTTCAAAGAATTTATCCTGTATGGAAATTAGGGGATGCAATATGATTACCTCTTTAAATGTACAAGATATTCAAAAGAGAAACCTGCATAAATTCTGATATTAAGAAATGACCATGGGGGAGGGGAGTAAAGAGGCACAAATATATATCCCACATAAGTGGAATATAAAACTGAGACTCCTGGACATAGATAAAAATGGAGTGGTTACCAGGGAGGGAGATGGATGGAGAGGAATAAGGAAGGACAAATATACAGTGATGGGAAATTATTTGACTTTGGGTGATAGGCACACAACACAATCAACAGTTGAAATGCTATAGAGAATTTCACCTGAAACCCTATGTATACTTATTGATCAATGTCACCGCATTAAATTTAATTTCTAAATTAAAAAATAAAAAGAAATGACCAGCCCTGGAGGTGTAGATCAGTTGGTTAGAACATCTTCCCAATAAACCAAGGGCGTAGGTTTGATCTGCAGTTAGGTCACATACAAGAATCAACTAATACAAAGGGGGTGTAATGGGATGGGAAAGAGACTTGCATGGAGTATGAGGACCATGATACAGGTGAGGGTGTTATATTGAGTGAGACACTTGAAACCATGTTCACACACACACACGCATGCAGAATTAACCAATGAATGCATAAATAAATGGAACAACAAGTCAATCATTCCCTCTCTCTCTCTCTTTTCTTTCCTCTGCCCCTTCCTCTCTTTCTCTCTAAAATAAATAAATAAATAATTTAAAAAAATCACCAAGGAGTCTTCCACTCCTGAAATGAGTTAATTTGCACGTAATTCAAAAATACTTAAGCTAAATGTCATTTTCTTTTTCTCCAGCCCTTCTAACAAGTGTGATCACCAAGATGCAGCCCTCTTTCTTAGGAGTTGGTTTGTTCCACTGATATTTTTCAGACAATTTCTGATATCTAAATTTAAATTAAATTTGATTAAATAAATAGATAAATAAATAAATAAATAGATAAAGATCACCACCGCAGTTGGCAACATTAACTCTAAAAGTTTTAGTTCTTATGCTTTGCATGACACAGAGGCAAGAGAAGTTTTATTTTGAGCCAGGATATAGGATGGACTCTCTGTGGAAGAAAACAATGTTCAGTTACCCTGTTCATCCACCTGTTCTGGTCAGTTATAAAGATTCTGAAATCCACCCTGCCTGGGGGTTGCCTATGCCTCTAATGCTTCCTTTATAGTAATGCCTCTCAAATCTAATGCACCATAGAGCTCACAAAAGCATTTTCTCACATATTATTTTAATTGTTTTCTGGGTCATAGCAGGAAAATATACAGCATCGATATTATTTTTCCATTTATAAAAATGAAAAGAGGCTCAGAGATTTGCAAACGTTCCTGGGGTTTGATAGGTGGTAACTCGATGGTAAGGGACGGAGGCACTGACGTGGATCGGGATCCCAGCTCAGCCAGGCCGCTAGGGGGTGACTTGGCTAAAGCAGCTTGCACATTCTGAGTCACAGTTCAATAAACTGTGGATGATTATTCACAACGGGCCTGGTTGTGATAAGGAACAGATGTAACACACTTATGAGCTTAGCTCTATGTCTGATGGAGTAGGGTGCTGAGCAATGAGAAGCTATCATTATTGGCCAAATTCAATGTGGCCTTCCAGCGTGCCTGGAATCTGCCCCTGACATCCTTAACCAAGACTTTCCTAGCAGTCAATATCACACACGCATTAAGAACCATGCCAGAACGACAGTGCACATTAATCAAACATACATACACCTCCCTGAACTACTCAGAACGGCAGGATTTGAATGGAATTTTCAAAGGGATCAGGATGTGACACTTGCTGAAATCCAGAGACCAATTCCTCACGTATTTTCCCTGAAATGTATTTGTGCTCTGAGAGCTATTACTTGGGGGGTGGGACATATAGCAGAGGTTATTTCCAGAGGATGAGCAGTTTCTGCTTCTTGATCACCATGGCAGTCTATGCAAAAGCCAAAATGAGGCAAAGACTACTATTTCACCCATCCCCATTCTGCTGCCAAAACTATGGGTACATATCGCCAGGCCTCTCTGTCACATTGTGAGTACTCTGATTTCAGGCAGGAAGGGGTGAGCAGCAGCTCATGCAAGCAACTCTGGTCTTTACGACCTGAGCCAAAGGAAGGATTGGAAGAAACCGAGTCCCGTGCACGGGCAGTTTCAAACCAGATTGCGATCCAGCATCTCCTAACAACAGGAACAGATCTATAAATAATAAGCAAATAAAACCCTGAATTGTTATTCATATTCTCCCCGAGGATGTGCCCATTAGAAGCATTAGTGCACCTGTGTTGCAGGGAATCACTCACAAATGAAGAGCTAATAAAACTCCACATACTCACAACTGGCCAAATCAAAACAGAAGGCCTTTCATCTGCGGGGCAGAATGCAGCATGCTAAGCAGGGAAATGCTATCACCCCTAGTTAGAGCTATGGAAATATTTCTCCAGAAATACTTTCTCATTCTCTGGGAGAGTTTATGCCGTTGGGTAGCGCCTCATTAATTCAGATGGCACTAATTGGGAAGATGCAGAAGTGAGGATGTAGGAAGAAGGATATGTATAACATAATGGCTGAGGAGCTAGGGCTCACCAAGCTCAACTGCGCAATCTGCTCACCTCGAGGGGTTAGGAACTTGGTAGCCATCCATCCCAGGGGTCTGGTCTGTCTCTGGGGACATAAGACCATGGAACGTTTAAAGACAAAGCAAAAGCAACTGGATCCTGTGTGCTGATTCATTATATAAACACTCATCCACCAGGGATAAATGAGGCAGAGGATCTGGAGATATGCTTAATTAGAAACAGACAAAGGCATTTTTGCTAATATTTTTGCCCGGACAACCAGAGTTTCTATTTGGATCACTGCATTCAATAATTGAGGCTCAAGGCTTTTTATCTTGAAGCATCGATTTTACCTGCTGAACCAAGAAAGCTGGTTTTCATCTTGCAGACATGTGACGCGATTGCAAAATACACTTTCTAATCAAGGAACACAGCAGAAGAAACTAGGTAAACCCTCCCGATTTCTCAACAAGGAAGACTCTTCAAACAAGGTGTATAGTAGAGGGTCAACGTATGTTCCAATGATATGTATGACTCACCTACCAGGACTGGACCCGCCCAGCTAGCTTCCTGTGCTTCTTGTTCTGTGTTCAAACATCATGTCCAACACCAGCTGTGTGATTTCAGGCAAGATCCACCAACTTGAAAAGCCTCATTTTCACAGTCTATAACAGCGGTTCTCAACCTGTGGGTCGCGACTTTAGGCAACCCCTGTGTTTTGGTCGTTCGACCCCCGCTGGGGTCGCAACCCACAGGTTGAGAACCGCTGGTCTATAAACACCTCTTAGAGTTCTGGAGAGGATTAAATGAAATAATACGTGCAAAGTGCTTAGAAGGGTGCGTGGTATTTTAATAAGTTCTTGGTGATTTTTGACTATCTTGCAAATCATTATAATCATTAGGAATCATGAGACTGTGAAAGAAGATAAATCTATCGTTTCTAGTTTGGACAAATTAATGGAAAAACCAGGGAAATTTCCAAAGAAGACACAAGTAAATACTGAAAGAGGCCAACTGAATAGGGAAATGTGGCGGAGGCCGGCAGCCCCATTGGGGTGCTTCCTGAGGGTTGCATAGAACACGCGCACCAACTACAGGTGGGGATGGAGGGTCTACTATGTGCCTGGTGGGGTGCGGGACAATGTCCACACTTCATTTATTTTTCACACACTAGATTTAATGGAAGTGCTGACTCAGTAGGGTACAAATAGGAATAAAGAACAAAATATTTTCTCCTTATCATTGCCCTTGTAACCTGCCTTTAGAATTAAACTTCAATAAAATCTCAAGTGAATTCCCCACCTTCTCTTGTTACTTTCACATAGAATGAGTCTCATTTCTGAGATGCTTTGTGATAAGTCCAGTGTTTCCTAATATCAAATTATTACTCTCTCAACAGATTTTAAGTCCCCGCCCTGAGCTGGAGCTAGAGTCACGCTTGGACACCTGACGTGGGGAGGCGGTGGGGGGCTCAGAGTCCGGCTCTTCTAGCCCTTCTTCCTGGTGGCTAACTGGTTCCCTCTCTCCAGGGCTGGAGCAGGAGGTGGGGGGAGGGGGGTGGAATGTATCACAGATGGTGCCATTCACTGCGGCTTTGGTGGTGGCAGATGTTGGCCAGGAGAGTCTTCTGGGCTGGCACAGCTTCCTGTTCTGTTTCTGGGTACTGGCTGTCCCGTCTTCCTGGTCACTGACCACTCCTCCTTTGGCTTTGCTCTGACCACATGCTCCCCCCACGGACTGCCCTCTTGCTGGGCCCTTGTGTGACCACACAAATCAGTGGCCACCTTCTGCATGCATGTAGCCTACGTGCCTGTCCTGACTGGTCCCTTGGCAGCCCGCCTTACCCCCCACCCCACCCCCATCCACAGCGCCTCTCCAGCTAGCTTGTTCCCTTGAGAGAGTTAGGCAGCCTGCATCACCCAAACTGCACGGGACCCTCACGACTCCTCACAATTTAACTCCCCTCAAGCATGTATTGAGTCCCTCCCACTCAGGCACTGTTCCAGAACTCAGATTACAGCAATGATCACAACTGGCTGGTCCTCAGGGGACATACATTCCAGAGCCGTGAGGTAGACGTTAACTACAGAGCTGATGAACTGCACAAGTTATGTGACCAGATGCTCCAGAGAAACCCGCAGCAGGGGAAGGAGACGGGGACTGCTGAGAGGAAATGCAATGTGAAGCGGTCAGGGAAGGTGGCACCCAGAGGCTCGGCGTGGGGAATCTGCCTGTCACACTACGAATCTCTGCCCACGTCCCACGTGAATCTCTTAGTGGCATTCCAGGTGGTAGGGTTAACCTTGTTCTTGGAAGCACCGCCTCTTCCACCAGCAGTGAGCGTGAGGTGTCAGAAGTACACCCTTCCACTCCCCTCTTTTCAAAGAATTCTGTTTCCCTTGTCTATCTCCTTATATAAACTTAAAAAAAAATGAATGGACTATGATTTTTAAAAGTCACTCCTTAGCAAATTCTCTGTGCGTGGTCTGGGCTTCACTGTTTTAATATGCATGAGCATTTCACATCCTTTGTGTCTCAGCTTCTGGACCTCAGCCAAAATTTCCTTGGCCATCGTGACAGGATTACTCAACTTCTTAGGAGATATGTCGAAAAGATTGACAATCATTTAACCAAGGTTTCAGATAAGAGGCCCTGAAGATTTAGACTCAGTTTGCCTGTACACGGTTTCTTGTATTCGATCATGCTGGAATCGTAAGAATGTATTGCTCAGACAAACACACAAATGAACTAAATAAACCAAATAAAGGGGAAATACCTATTAAACTATGTCTTGTGCCTACCTCAGTTTTCCAAGAAGAACCCTGAGCATCCAGGTAGCTCTCTATTGTACCAACTTGGCTCCCAATTTCTCTGCTTTGATGAGATCGTTAAAAAAAACAACCTTTGAACTGTTCTTATAAAGCGTGTGTTTCAGACTGAACAAGTAATTCAATCCCAAGTAATTAAAACCACTGGCCTCAACATCATAATGGCTACCACCATCTACTTGTTGGGAGTGATGTTCTTTATTAACAAACAAAGAAGTACCTGTATCTTCTGAACAACATCGACTTCTTGCCACATTTTAGATATCCTTTCTTTTACCACATTGTCTCAAATGATTGTACAGGGTTTTGAAAGGGTAATAATGCACAGTTGAAAATCAATTTTAACCAGTCTTTAGAGAACTAATTATTACTTTAACTACCAGTATTCAAGATCAAGAGACCTGTCTTAGGAGGGATGACTGATAAATAATTGGAATAATTTTCTCTGTACATTAAACCCTAGACTTTTATGTATCTTAATACATTTTCTTATATATATTGGTGTATAAAGCAGTCTGACAGTGGGCCAAAAAAAATAAAAATTCGCTAACCTTTATCAGACCTTCACAGTTTACAGAAAAATTTTCAAAAACTTTATCTTCTTTTACCATCATTAAAACTGTATGAGTTTGGACCTCGCTGGTTGGCTCAGCAGTACAGTGTCAGCCCGGTATGTGGAAGTCCTGGGTTCGATTCCCAGTAAGGGCACACAGGAGAAGCGCCCATCTGCTTCTCCACCCTTTCCCTTCTCTTTCCTCTCTATCTATCTCTTTACCTCCCACGACCAAGGCTCCATTGGAGTAAAGTTGGCCCTGGTGCTGAGGATGGCTCCATGGCCTCCGCCTCAGGTGCTAGAATGGTTCTGGCTGCAATGGAGCAAAGCCCTAGATAGGCAGAGCATCGTCCCCTGGTGGGCATGCTGGGTGGATCTGGTTGGGTGCATTCAGGAGTCTATCTGACTGCCTCATTGCTTCTAACTTCGGAAAAATACAAAAAAAAAAACAAAAAAAAAACTGTAAGGGTTTGCCTGGTGGTGGCAGCACAGTGGATAGTAAAGCATTGACCCAGAGCACTGAGGTCACCAGGTCAAAACCTGAGATTGACAGCTAGAGCCTGGGTTGCTAGCTGGAGCCTGAGGTCACCAGCTCAATATGGAGGTCACTGGTTCGTTCCCCAATCACGGCACATATAAGAAACAATTAATGGATGCACAGCTAACGCGGAACAATGAGTTGATGTTCCATCTTCATTCTCTTTCTCTCTCTCCCCCACACCTTTCCCTCTCTCAAAAAATAAAAACTGTATAGGGTTGACAGGCAAAGTTTTCACATATCTACAAAAATTTACTAATAAGAGAACTTTCGATGCCTTATTTCCCCTGACTACCGAGGGGCAAGAGCTATGGTTGTGCCATGTTCCATGTGACATGATCCTGCCAGCCTAAGCTGCCTGGGTCAAAGGAGGACAGCTGACCGAGGTAGTCTATTACAAGTTCCATGATAAAGCCTTGTAGAAAGGACTCCACCCAAAAGGAAGTGAGCTCAAGCTTATTCAACTTCATTCTAGTGAAGTTAGACTTGGAAACCAATACACTAAGCTCAGGGTAGCTAAGGCGAAAACTCATCAAGACTTGAGAGTTGAGGCAGCCATATGGAATAGGTGCAATATGAATAAATAGTGGACAGCAGTGTTTAAAGAAAGGAGAGAACAAGGCAGTTTAGAAAGCATGAAACAGAACCATCTCAGCAGTAATGGCTTTCTTTTCATTTTCAGTGCCTGTAGGGCCAGGCTATTCTTTGCTTTACGATGTTGGATTTCCATATTTGGACATCTATTCTTGCCTGATAATAAATCTTCTTTCCTTGAGCTAGTTCTTATGGATTACTATTATGTGCAACCAGTAGAATTTGAATTGGAACAATTCATCCTACTAACAGCTTCTTCCTAATTGTACATAGACTCCCAAAGTCTTTATAATAGTTTGAAAGAATCTTTTACTCCAGACTTCCATAATGACGTCATCTTGTGCTATGCCCCAAACTTTTCTTTTCTTTTTTTAAAAAAAATTTAATGAGAGAAGGGGAGGCAGAGATACAGACTCTCACATGTGCCCTGACTGGGATCCACCCGGCAAGCCCACTAGGGGGCAATGCTGTGCCCATCTGGGGTGTTGCTCCATTGCTCAGCAACCAAACTCTTCTTAATGCCTGAGGTGGAGGTCATGGAGCCATCCTCAGCATCCAGGGCCATGGCTGCAGGAGGGAAGAGAGGGGGAGGAGTGGAGAAGCAGATGAGTGCTTCTCCTGTGTGTCCTGACCAGGCATCAAATCTGAGACATTCACACACTTGGCCAATGCTCTACCACTGAGCAAACCAGCCAGGGTCCTCCCCAACCTTTTCTTTTTTTTAATTTTTAAATTTTATTATTATTACTATTATTATTTTGTATTTTTATGAAGTGAGAAACAGGAAGTGGAGAAACAGACTCCTGCATGTGCCCGACCAGGATCCACCTAGCAAGCCCACTAGGGGGGCAATGCTCTGCACATCTGGGGTGTTGCTCCATTACAACCAGAGCCATTCTAGTGCTTGAGGCAGAAGCCATGAAGCCATCCTCAGTGCCCCGGTCAACTTTGCTCCAATCGAGCCTTAGCTGTGGGAGGGAAGAGAGAGATAGAGAGAAAGAAGAGGGGAAAGGGTGGAGAAACAGATAGGCACTTCTCCTCTGTGCCCTTACTGGGAATTGAACCCGGGACATCTACACATCGGGCCTATGCTCTACCGCCGAGCCAACCAGCCAGATCCCTCCCCAACCTTTTCTTTACAATCCAGCCAGTCGAACTCTTTTTTAGTTCCCCAGAATATTAAGCTGTCTTTCATACCATGGAATACAAGTTTCATAAAAGGTGTGGGCACTGCTGTTTTATACACCTTTGCATTTTCAGAGCTCAGCACAGAGCCTAGTAAATAGATGATTGATCAATATTTGTTTAGTAGCTAATAAGTCAGAGTCAAGACCTCAGATCCATACCTTCTCATGCTCTATTTATTATGCCATATTGCTTAGTCAACAAACATCGAATTAATTTAAAATTTTAATTTCTAAATGATAAAATCTGTAGTTATCATGGATGTCCACTAACCCATATGTGTTTAGTGAGCCTGAAGAGGAAGCAAAAGAAATATGATTGTTCTGCTGGTAACAAGACATGCCATATTGTTAGGTAGAAATTGTTTCTCGATTCACAAACAAGGGACAAAGAAAGACATCATCAAATGTATTTAGCAAAATGTGGTTAATGGTTACTCTTTTCTAGAATCTTTGAAAATGTGAAACCGTAAATTGCACAAATCAGCCACTTTTTTAAGGTAGAAAATACTAAGCAGGTTAATAGAATGGCTTTTCTTTGAATCAAACATAAGTAATGGTCTAACCACTTAAAATTACACCATAAGCTTCCAAAGCTGAAGTCTAGTTTTTTTTTCCTTTTAAGTGCAAGAAACACTTCCTTGTTTAGAGAGAAGCTGTCATTGGCCAAAGGGAAAAATAATTCAGGAGTAGTGAGGATTAATTTGCCTCCAGGTGTTTAAAAAACATAAATTGCCCAACTATCACAAACCCTTATTTTAATGCCTGTGACTGTGCAGGTGCAAAATGAATGAAAATGTCCACCAAGTGATGTCCTCCCACATAGCAGAACATGTGCCTGCCTGGTGGCTTTCTGTATATCCCATTATGCAATACATCTCTCTAGCCCAGTCTTTAGCACAGCACTTGTTACAAGCTTTGCCTGAATTCCTTACCCATCTCCAGACTCCTCAAGGCCAGGATTTGAGACTTGATAGTTTTAGAATCCCCAGCATTGAGTCTCATGCTTAGCACAGATGTTGCCTATATCAATCCCATGAGATGCAAAGCTGTACCACAGTTCAGGGTTCAGGTTCAAATCCTGGCTTTACAACTTCCTATATATGTGACTTTGGCAAAGTTGCTTCACTGCTCTGTGCCTCGGCTTTCTTATTTGTTGGAGAGTGTATTAATAGTACCTACTTCATAAGGCCATGGTGAGGAGTAAGTGATATGACTCAAAATAAGCATTTAATCAGTGCCAGTTATTATCATTATTGTTATTATTATTACTAAATCTAGTAGTGAATGAATAAATGAATGTCCTTAGAGATATCCCAACACTTCTTGCCTTGACCACAGAGTAGCTCTGTAGCTGCTCTCTCTCATAGATTCCTATTGGAACCCAAGGGGAGAGACTCAGCATCACCAATGAGAAATCGGGAGGCCATTTATAGTATGAGTTAAAGAGAAGCATGGAAAATGCTAGAAGAGAAAATCTTTTCTATTATCTGCTGGGTAGGCACTGTGCTTTGCTCTTACCCTATAGGATGCAAGCATTGTTCTGAGTACTGCCATCACCAGGTGGTTGGAAAAACCTGGAGTTTACCTTTCCCCTCATGGGCCAACCTATAATTACTGAGTACCACCTATGATGTGTGAAGGACCTCTGCCAAAAGAATGGAGGGTCGGGGGCAGTCTCCATTCTCTTGGAGCTTATAATCTAGCAGGGAAGGCACATATTAAATATTAAACAAGTAGGTCCAAACATGGGACGGCAGAGCAAGTGCTCAGTGCTATGGTGGAATATAGCAGTGCGACCTGGCCTAGACCAGGGCATCTGGAAGGCTTCTGAAAGGAAGTGATGTTTTAATTGATCCCTGAATAATAGAAGGATTAGTTAGATGAAGGGAGGTGGAGAGGATGTTCCAGACATGGGAAAAGCAAATGCAAAGGCCCAAAGTGGGGAAAGATGATAGGTTGGAAAAACTGGAAGAAGGCCATGGTGAGTGGAGACCATGACAATGATTGTCCTATTCCTTTTACCCTCACACTTCTGCCTTTTTTCATATCCTCTCCTGCACTCAGGGTCTGCCCTGCCTGCAAATTCTCAAACTTCTTACCACCAAGAATTCCACACCCTCTTTTTTTGTTGTAGTTTGTTACTTTTGTTCTTGAAATTTGAATGTTTTGTTTTGGCACATCTCATCAAATACACAGCACTTATTAAGACGTAAAATAATTTCCCTACTTTAATTAGAGTCATCTTTAACTGCCAGTTGCTGCTCTGATCAGAATGAGTGTCATCATGCAAAACTGATGGAATCTCAGTGAACAACAGACAGATGTGACAGACTGTTTAAAGAATACTAGTAATCGCTAACATTGATTGAATGCTTGCTATAGGTCACACACTATGGTAAATAGTTTTATGTATTTTACTTCCATAGATTTCTGCTGATCTAGGAAATACCATACTTTTTTTTTTTTTTTCTGAAATTGGAAATGGGGAGGCAGTCAGACAGACTCCCGCATGCGCCCAACCGGGATCCACCCGGCATGCCCACCAGGGGGCGATGCTCTGTGCAACCAGAGCCATTCTAGCGCCTGGGGCAGAGGCCAAGGAGCCATCCCCAGCACCCGGGCCATCTTTGCTCCAATGGAGCCTCGGCTGCGGGAGGGGAAGAGAGAGACAGAGAGGAAGGAGAGGGGGAGGGGTGGAGAAGCAGATGGGCACTTCTCCTGTGTGCCCTGGCCGGGAATCAAACCCGGGACTCCTGCACGCCAGGCCGATGCTCTACCACTGAGCCAACTGGAAATACCATACTTTTTAAAGAGTCAGCTGAGACCTGGAGGGGCCAAGTAAATTGCCCAGTTTCTCCAGCTAAGAAGGGGTAAACCTGGAACACAAATTCAGTGTGTGACCTGATTTTGCACTCCATGTGCAGTTTCTGGTCCTGTAGATGTTTTACAAGTAAAATCTATTTAGTTTTTAAAGAATATTAATAATATCCCTAATATTGTTCCTTCCTATCTCCTCCCAACTTGATGCCTTTGGAGAGAGGTCAAAGCTTCCTGAGGGCTTTCATACCCTTAGGGGGTTGTTCTTGTTTCCAAGCCTGGGCTACTCAACTTGATTACAAGACTCAGAAAGCAGAGGCCAGATTGTGGCACTCTCCTCTATGTATGGGCATGCACAGAAGTACCTCTTTAAGTCCTTTAACTTGAATTTTTACTTGAACTTTGGAGAATGATTTATGCTACTAAATCAATTTGAATAGCTTTACCAGTATTTTGAGGATTCCCTATGATTTTGCTGAGAAAAAGCCCTTCTTTTTTTTCTGCATATATACTACTTAAAAAATGATCCAATGGAGTGCAGTCTTCTGATTATCATAAGATTCATAAGAAAGAAAACAAAACACCAATGTTTTATGCATAGCTCTGACTGTATGCTAATGAATCAAGGCTAAAATATCCCACTATCTCTAAATATAATGATGGATGGATTATGTGGTATCAAAATTATGATACTTAACACCCCATTAAAATAAAATTTTATTTATAAAAAAATTATGATACTTAAAGTTATGGGAGAATTCTACTCCTTCAATTTGACAAGTTCTCCATTCTCAAATAGAAAAAAATACATCAGAGATATTATTTGCACCATGCTCAGACAATTGTATTAATCTATTTGCTCCTATGGCCACAGACAATGAAGAAAGCTGAGTTTACATAATTAGGTATACAATAAACTTGCTGAAAACAATTATTTCAAATTAAAAATGAATATCAAGTTTACTTCCACAATAATGCTGGGTAATAGTAATGGTGTAATAATGGCTTACATAGTCCACAGCATTATACTGTTTCTAGATTGAACTAGGGTTGGCATTATCTTTGAACTCAGGTCCTTATCCATAGCTGGATCTTAACATTGCTGTCTAATGAAAGCTTTGTCCATACAAACTTCAAATAACTAAACCGATTGGGAGTTGACTAAACTGAGTGATTTTATTATTTCTTTAAATAGAACTAGCAAGGAGAGAACTCAACTTAGGGGAAGAAAAAGACAGGTGTTCTATGATATGACTTATCAGAACCGAACATGGAGCCAATCAACTCATATGGCAGTATTATGTAAGAAAATAAAAGTACTGTAAAGGGACTAAAAGAATTCATATAGGTAAACTTCACCAGATATTTGGAAGGGGGCAGAATCTGAAAGATAAATCAAGACTTTTATCTAATTTCAAGGAACTTTTATTTTTATAGGTTATTTTAATAAAGGGAGTTTTCCCTCCCTCTCTCCAATTTTTTTTAAATACCAAAATATTTTGATAAACATTCAAAACTCAGTTATTGCTGGTGGGAATGTAAAATGTATAGCCACATTGGGAAACAGTTGAGCAGTTTCTTACAGACTGTAAGGCCAGTGACCATAGCCATCTGCGAAGCCAGTTGCCATGGCCACCACTACAGCAGCCTAGCCCATGCAGGTTCGCATTGGATTTGGACAGCTGATAAAGAAACAATGGAGCCAAAAACTGATGGGCCATCATCTTTAATCTTAGTTTGCACCCTGCGGGCAAGTAAAAACGCACACTGGGCTCCAAAACCCACTCATTCAGTGCTCACAAAGCTGAATCCGAATTCTAGGAAGCTCTAGCCGAGTTTCCTAGAATCAAAGGTTTCTAGCTCACCAGACATATTGACCACTGTTTCCCATCTCCTTCCTTCTCCCTGCACAAACTCTGCACAAACTGGCTTCTCACTCGACACTCAGCCATCTTGGCTGCTTCTCCTGGCCTCCTCCACATGGCCTTTCTCTGCTCTGCTCTCTAATGTTAATTTCAGGAACCGAGAGAGCAAGCTCCCGTTCTGCCCCCATTTTATAGTGTAGAAATCCAAACCTTTAATCCAATATACAAAATAGGGAAGTCTCTAATACAAAGTCACTAATCTGGGGCATGATGGGATTGCACCACCCCACATCAAAAGGGGTGGGAAAGGCTTAGTCCTAAAACCAAGCCCCAGGCTACAAGGATCCTGCCTGCCCACAGCCCGCCCCCAACAAACATTAATATCACCTGGGCGACGGGCTTCCATGAGGGCAGCACCATCTTTAACAAAGTGAGCATAATATATTTTATCTGCCCAACACCATTGTGGCCATGCAGGTTCTCATTGGATTTGGCAGACAACAAAGAAATAGTGGAGCCAAAAAATGGTGGACCATTCCTTTATTAAAGTCTTGCACTGGCCAAGGAGCAAATACACAGGAAAAACACTTCCCTTTCATTCAGTGCTCCCTAAGCCCTGATGCATTCTCTGGTTCCACAACTAGGAGAATCTTCTCCAGTTCCTCCTAGAATCAAAGGCCTCACTAGTCTCAGCAAAGCTCGCAAAGCCCATCAGCTCCGGTTCCCCATCTGCACTTCTCTCTCTGTGTGTGTACAAACTGGCTTATTCCTCAGCACTCTGCATTCTCTCTGCTCTCCCTGCAAAGCTTGGGGGGGGGGCCTCAAAGACCCCTCCTCCAGCAAACATCAGCAAAACAATCACCCTTCCCAAGCAGGAATGCAATCTTCAATTTGCAATCAGCTGCCCTGCTCTGAAGGCAAGCACACAAGAGGCTGCCCGGAGCCATTTTTTAATAATAAAAGTGAGCAAACTCAAAAAATACAAATTTTGCAAGTTCATTTTCCCAACACAGACCTAAACATATTCTTAGTTATACAACCCAGCAATCACACTCCCTGGTTTTATACAAAGGAGCTGAAAACTTAGGTCCACACAAAATTCTATACATGGGTGTTTATAGCAGATTTATTCCAAATTGCCAAAACTTGGAAGTAACCAGGCTGAGATGTCTTTTAGTGGATGACTAGGTAAACAGACTGTAATACATTCACAATGGAATATTATTTGGCACTAAAAAGAAATAAGCTACAAAAAGACATGGAGGAAACTTGAGAGCATGTGACTAAGTGAAAGAAGCCAGTCTGAAAAGGCTACATGCTGTATGATTCCAACTATTGATATTCTGGAAAAGGCAGAATTCTAGAGACAGTAAAAAGATCAGTGGTTGCCAAAGGTTTATGGGGAGAGAGGAATGAATTGGTAAAGCAAAGGGAATTTATAGGACAGTGAAACTATTCTCTATGACATCATAATGATAGGTATATGTCTCTATTCATCTGTCATAACACAGCGAAAGTACAACACCAATAGTAATCTGTGAATTGGGGTAATTATTTATATAATATGTCAATGTATGCTCCTCAGTTGTAACAAATGTACCACTCAGGTGTGGGATATTGATGGTGGGGATGCTCTGAGTGAGTGTTGAAAGAAGGTATATAGGAACTCTCTACTTTTTCTGCTCAATTTATCTGTGAATATAAAACCCTAAGTAAAAATACTGTAATTAAGAAAAATATTTCAGAACTGAGTCTTCAGAGCAAGGATTTGACATGAAATATTGAGATAAAATAAAAATTATGGAAATGAGTCATAGAGAAGAAAATAGGAGCCCATTTTAGAATTTTAGAAGAGAAACATAGAAACCCATTTAGAATTGTAGAATTGTAGAATTTTGACTCTTAACAGGAATGAGCTTGTCTCATTTAAAAGCAGCTTTGCACATTCAGTACAATGGAAGTATGGAGAAGGTTGAGCTCAAGGTGGCAGGAAATAGAATACGTGGAGAAGACAAAGGAGGAGGAGGAGGAGAACTATGAAAGTCCTACCTCTGAGGTAATAAAAAATGACTGAGCTTAGATTCTTCATCCATTATTGTTTATTCATTTATTCAGCAAAAATTTTGAGGGCTAGGTGCTAGGACTACAGAACCAGAAGGTCAATCCTTGCCCCTTGCAAAATCACATACCTATTGATGAACGTGGTCATTGCTTTCTTTTTTTTTTCTTTTATTTATTTATTTATTTATTTATTGTATTTTTCTGAAGCTGGAAACGGGGAGAGACAGTCAGACAGACTCCCCGGCACGCCCACCAGGGGCGACGCTCTGCCCACCAGGGGGCGATGCTCTGCCCCTCTGGGGCGTTGCTCTGCCGCGACCAGAGCCACTCTAGCGCCTGGGGCAGAGGCCAAGGAGCCATCCCCAGCGCCCGGGCCATCTCTGCTCCAATGGAGCCTTGGCTGCGGGAGGGGAAGAGAGAGACAGAGAGGAAGAGGGGGGGTGGAGAAGCAAATGGGCGCTTCTCCTATGTGCCCTGGCCAGGAATCGAACCCTGGTCCACCGCACGCCAGGCCGACGCTCTACTGCTGAGCCAACCGGCCAGGGCCCATGGTCATTGCTTTCTTTAGAACATCGGGAGCTTCCCCACCTGTCTTGCCCTGAAGATCCATTCCTCCCTCTCTTCCCTAAATCTTCACCCCGTTCCTGAGCATGCTGGTCTCTTTCATTTAGGGAACATTGACCAAATTTCTTATCACCTCTGGGCTTGGTCCGTCATCTCTTCCTTGGGGTGTTTTCTGTCTGTCTTATGCCATTCCAAAGCTGATCTTCTTTCACATCTCAGCTCAAATTTCTCCTACCCTTAAAAGCCTTTCGTGTCTATTCCAACCAACACTTACTCGGTATTTCCTTCCCTGGACTCATTGTTCACTGATAATTAATGTCCTAGATTCTCAGTTAATCATTTCACAGGTGTATTCTTTATTCCAAGCCAGGCTGTGAGCAATGGAACATACCTTGTTTTATGCACATGTCCCACAGATTGTCAGAACGCAGGGCACAAAAGGGGCACTTAACATGTTTCTTTATTGATTTATGTAAAATTTTATTCCTGCTAATTAAAGTTTACCACTTGAGAGCCGTGCTGTTTTTCCAAATGAAACCCATGTAACAATTTATCTCAGAAACTCAAAAGTGATATTAATAATGTTTGAAATTCTTTTCTCCCTAATCAGATTCCAGTAGCAGATGAGGCAATCCCAAGATGTTAGAATTAAAAACAAGAGCCATATTTGTGTTGGTGGCTGTCAGATGGTATATTTTATATTTAATTCATGTCCAATGAGTGATTAAAAATTTTTTACATTGATTATTAACAGGAATTTATTGATAATTCTCTATGGTTTAGCAAAATTAAATATCCCCAAGCTAACAAGAAATAGCCTTGTTAACATCATTGGCTAATCAAGACAATTTTTTATATTTTAATTAAATGATTGAAGTATTTCATACTTATGGAAGAGAAAACAAAAAAGCTACCTGCTACCAGCAAAGCAGCAGGTATATTTGTCTAGAACAGTGGAGACAGGGAAAAAATAACCCCCCAAAAGAAGATATAACATTACCTTATTAATGCCTAAGAAATCCTTATTCCCTTTTGCTGTATAAACTCTCTCCTTTAATTATATGTTTCCACACTTCAACTTCTCAGTAGTTAACAATCAGGTGCTCACAGAGCCTCCCACTTACATCCTTTGAGAGCAGGAAATAACCATGAAAACATAACGCAAATATACAAATATTTGCTCTCAGGCAACTCTAGTGTGAAAAAAAAATGCACTAGAAAAGATCTCAAGTGTCAGTCTCCAACTTAGGAATGTGGTATGAAATACAGAACACTAATTATATGTGCATATTTCACCTATCACTCAAAATTCATAGAAATAACAAGAAAATATTAATACATATTTAAAAGAATGAATACATAACTTCTGGTATGGAAAAGATAGTATAGACATGACCCTCCCTGCTCCACCTCATATGATGGCTAATTTTTCTGTAAACTTGACTTCTACAATATTACTGGTACATCTCATCTCATCTTCTGCCTTTGAAGGGGAATTTTCTCCATTGACTCCCCTGTTTCCCAGATCTCTATCTGTATCATCTATATCTATATCTATATCTATCTATATATATCAGTATTATTTATATCTATATCTATTTATCTCTATACCTACATCATCTATACCTATATCATTTATACTTACAACTGTCTATATCTATCTCTACTTTATATATATTTATCTTTCCTATTGCTTCTGTTTTTGGGGGGGGGTTTGAATTTTTGTTTTGTGAAAGAAACGCACCATTAAATACATCTATAAACCTACAAAAATAATACAACGGGCAATAATAGGAAACCTGGGAAGGTGAGAAAAGGTAGTCAGATTGCTTAGGGGCCCAGAACTGGAGTAAGAACACAATGTTGCAGGGTATCACAAATGCCCATCTAGTAGCAGAAGGTGAAGCAGTCTTGGAATCTCTCACTCCACAACCTAGCAACAGAAGGTAGAGTATTTAAAGTTGAGAGACAAGCCATTCCAGCTGAGATATTTTAGAGAATGGATATAAACAGAGAAGATAACCACAGCAAGTCCCTGGTCACCACAATCTGGAAATCTGGTAGCCAGCAAAGAAGACTGAGGGGTGGCAGTGAAAAATAAGAGGAAAAACACAGATAAGAGCAGTGTCCTGAAATCTAGGAAAGAACATGTTTAAAGAAATGGGAGAGGGCCCTGGCCATTTGGCTCAGTGGATAGTGTCAGCCCAGAGTGCAGATGTCTGGGGTTTGATCCCCTGTCAGGGCACACAGGAGAAGTGACCATCTGCTTCTTTCCCCCTCCCTCTCCCCCTTCTCTCTCCCTTCCCCTCCTGCAGCCAGTGGCTTGATTGGTTTACACGTCGGCCCTGAGTGCTGAGGATAGCTCAGTTGGTCCATGTGTTAGCCCCAGATAGGGGTTGCCAGGTGGAGCCGTGGGTGCATGCGGGAGTCTCTCTATCTCCCCTCCTCTCACTTAAAAAAAAAAGAAAGAAAAGGAAAGGAAAAAGGAAAGAAATCGGAGGGGTCAGTCCTGGGAAATGCCACTGAGAGGTCAAGTAAGAAAAAACCTGAGACTTGCCTATTGATTTTATCAGCATGTGGAAAAGGGTTGATGTTGATCTGAGCCAGTTCAGTGAAGTGGTAGCAGGAAAGAGCACTCGGAATTGGTGCAGAGAAATGAGAAGAGAGGAATGAATGATTGAAAGCATGAATGGTTGTTGATTTTTTTCTGGGATTCCAACTTCAACATGATATTTTTAAAAGTAGACCATGAATTCAATTACAAATGAAAATGTGCACAATAAAAAAGACAGTTTTAACTCTAAACCCCTAACCTCAAAGGGAAAATACTTCGAGTATCCAGTCACTGTGTTCCTTAATATACTCAAAATGAAAAAAAAAATACAGTTAAGTTAATAAATAAAGGATCATAGCTCTTTCAGCTGGGATATTTTTCTGAATTGTAGGTACAAAGCCACATTAAAACCGATCATACACAGAAAAGCTGTTTTCTTTCATTTTGAAATCATTGTTTTCCTGTCACATATAATGCAACTCTAATTAATGGTTTGTACAAGTTCACTTACCAACATTATCTGTTTCCACAATCATTCATTGGAATTCTGCAAAACAAAGTCTATCATGGTCCAAAACAGAGCAATAAGCTTGCAGTGCTAAAGAATACACTAGTTACAATATTGCTTTTATGACTCATGTCTGGCTCACAGTCACAGAATGACAACACAACAAAGGGTCTAGGAGACCCAGACAAGGCAGGATGAGAGGACAAGGAACAATGCAATCTTGTTGGGATCTAAAAGAAAGAGCTCAAACAGTGATCAGGATCAGAGCAGTACACCCCAATAGCATAAAAGTTATTCATTTCACTCTCTGTAAATTAGAATACTGTCAGGGCAAAAAGGAAGACAGTGTTTGGATGCAAATTTTACAAACTCTAGATATAGAAACTATAACTGAAAAAAATGTCTCCAAGGTATATGCTAAGTCCTAAAGCTGTGTTGAAAAGGATTGATGATAATTAGTGGTTAGTTAGGTTTGCCAACATTGAAGAATCTAGACCAGGGGTCCCCAAACTACGGCCCACGGGCCACATCCGGCCCCCGCCGCACTTCCGGAAGGGGCACCTCTTTCATTGGTGGTCAGTGAGAGGAGCATAGTTCCCATTGAAATACTGGTCAGTTGGTTGATTTAAATTTACTTGTTCTTTATTTTAAATATTGTATTTGTTCCCATTTGGTTTTTTTTACTTTAAAATAAGATCTGCGCAGTGTGCATAGGGATTTGTTCATAGTTTTTTTTATAGTCTGGCCCTCCAATGGACTGAGGGACAGTGAACTGGCCCCCTGTGTAAAAAGTTTGGGGACCCCTGATCTAGACTTCGGGTATTTTACAAATACTAAATGTTGCTATATGTGGGCACTGAAAAATCCTTTATATGCATGACTTCATTTACTTTTCACAACCAACTTATCAAACAAGGACTATTATCACTCCCATTTTCTAGTTTCAGGCACTGAAGGTCAGCATGTTTATGGGACTTGATTAAACTCATACAGTTAGAGATTAGCCCGTGTTTGATTCCAGCAGTCAACACCTACTCCCTTAACACCTAATTTCCTATTGACCACAATCCATAGTTATTAGAATTCACATATGGCCACCCTGGCATCACGGTCCAGAAATTAAGAGGCTTAAATTCCAAATGAGACCTGCAATTAGCTCTCTGAGTAACTTTGGAAAATTTATTTAATCTCAGTAAGCCTAAATTTTCTTATTGGAAAAATGGCTATAATACTACCAGACCATATTTTATAGCAAACAAATGAGATAAAATATAAATAATATATTTATATTTATATCACTGCTATTTATTTTACCTGTCTACACCAATCCCTAAAATGTTTCATTAAATGCTATCTATAAAATGTGGAGCTCAAAGTGCTGAAAATGACAACCTCATCCCAGAATTATGATTGAGTAAGCTCATTTCATTCTAGCAGGATATATAAGAAAATAGTTTATGGCCTGACCTATGATGGCTCAGTGGATAAAGCATTGACCTGGAACACTGAGGTCGCCGGTTCAAAACCCTAGGCCTGCCAGGTTAAGCACATATGGGGGTTGATGCTTTCTGTTCTTCCTCCCCTTCTCTCCCTCTCTCTCTCTCCTCTCTAAAATGAATAAATATTAAAAATCCTTTAAAAAAACAGTTTTTTCCCTATTATTCTTTTGCAGAAGAATTTGGACACATGTTCAAATCACATTTCTAATTTTTGACCTAGAATTTCCTTCCTTTCCAAAAACCTATCTCAAAAAATCATTTAAAGGAGGAAAAAAGTCAACATATACAGTAAGGACATTTTGGTTTTTTCTTTTGTTTTTTAAAGAAAAATAAAAAAACCAAAAATACAAACTTCTTTGTGGTTCAAAGTACTGAGATTAAGTAAATTATAGGTTTAAATGTTGAAATACTAATAAATTTATTAAATACTGAATTTCAAAATATTAAGGAATTGAATAAAATAATATTAAATAGGAAAAGTTGAACTGAAAATAATATATACACAATGGCCATAGAATAGAAAATCATACACAATGATCATACATCTGAAAAAATTAAAACTCACAAAAATATAAACTGTATGGTAGTTTTGAGGCTTTTCCCTTTATTTAAGCATTTTTCTTAAAATGTTTTATATTTATTTAAGAATATTTAAAAATTTAAACAAAAACATGAACAATTAAAACAATACTCATATTCTTCTTTCCCTCTCCCCTAAAAATCTCATTTCCAATTCTTCTTTTATTATTTCCAGTTCTTCTAGTTCCTATTCAATACATTGCAAAAGGGCTGCCTTTTCTTTCTGGTAGATCAGCCTTGGGTACGTAAGGTCAAATAGCTGCCCATCCTAAAGCTGTTCAAGTTCAATCAGTTTGCATTATCTGTCTCTGATCTGGTGCTAAAGCCCAATTCTGACCCACCTGACACTGATAGGCTATCACCATCAATCCTTCCTGAATACCTCGGAACAATGCCCATCTTTTATTCATTTGATAAATATTTACTCAGTCTTTATTACGTGCCAGGCACTGGAGATTCAATAATGAGCAAAATCTCATTCCCTGTACTCATTGAAGTTGCTGATAATGTCCTTCTGTTTAATTTTCTTTTACTTTAAATGTGAAGATAGTGAACAATGTTATTGTAAAAAAGAAAATACAACCCAGCCATTTTCCATCATCTAACACAATGTTCTTTTGGATCCATATTCCTTTTGTCTTTGTCTTCATGCATACATATTTTATAAACTTGTAATTACAAGAGGAGTGGTAAAGTATTTATATAATCTGTGCTCTGGACTTTTTCACCAGAGTCATGGACTTTTTCAGTGTTCCTCAATGTCTTCATACTTATTACATTTTAATACTTGCCTATAGTCAACCATATATCCCATTTTTATTTGTCCTGGAGGTTTTTACAATTTCATTATATCATGAGCAAAATTAATATGATAGTGGGATTTGTGTGACTTAATGATATTTAAGTATTCTAAGATTCTTTTATTGTTAAGAGCAAGGAGAAGACATTAACTTTAAACTTTTAGAAGTTACGGGACAAAAATATAGTCTCACAAAGTTCAAGCAAACAATCTAATTTACAAACACAGCAAAGGAAAGCAAGGAAGAAAAACTGGAACTGCCTAAAAGCAGGGCAAATAACACAAAATAAAATGTCAGAAAAATATTTAAATGTAAGACTAACTACAATAAGTGCATATAAATTGAACTTTTCAGTAAGAACAGAGATTATCAGAGAAGATAAAAAAATAGACACCAATTATATGTTGTTGAAAAGAGATACACATTAAACGTAAGTACATCGAAAGTCGACCACCAGAGCATATAGAGTGGTAACAGGCAAATCCTGCTGCGATATTGCTGGTGTCTGCTACTAACAGAATAGATCTCAAGGAATAAAGCATTACTACAGTGCAGACAGTCACTAGATAATAACAGAAATGTCCATTTACCAGGAAACACTCCTTTTGCAAAGAAACTAAAATGCCACCTAAAATGAAATGTTCAAAGGCTGTTTAAAAAATGAGTGTGCTGCAATAACATTTTGGACTAATATATTCTTTGAGAGAAGGTTCTTAATTACTAATTTAATCAGAAGATATCTTTCTATTTTGTTTATTCAACTTTTCAAATTTATTAGCATAAAATGGCTCATAGTACTTTTATCATCTTTTTAAATCATTGCTTCATCTATAGTTAATCCTTCATTTTCATTCCTAACACTGTATGTATTTATTTCTTCTTCTTTTTTTTTTATCTTGGTCAATCTTATTAGACACGTACTGATTTCATTAATATTTAAATTTTAAAAAATGACTTGGCTTTAGTAATACTATTTGTTTTCAGTATTATAAATTTGTAGGCTTCTTTTTGGGTCCTTATCACAATAATTCCTAGCTTTTTAATTTTATAATAACACATAAACACTTCCTCCAGGAACTCTTCCCTAAATTCTCAGATTGGGTTTATAAAACCCAATTTTGTTATTCAGGTTTCTATTGCCATGGTTGCTGCCTTTGAGCCATGAGTCTTTCTAGAACTTGTTGTTTTTATTAAACAAAAATTCCAAGTGATACTTTTTTGTGTGTGTTTTTAAGTGAGAGAGGGGAGCTAGAAAGACCGACTCCTGCATGCGCCCTAACTGGGATCCACCTGGCAACCTCCGTCTGGTGCCTATGCTTGAATCAACCAAGCTATCTTCAGTACCCGGGGCCAATGCTCAGAGCAACTGAGGTATCCTCAGCACTAGGGGCCTATGCTTGAGCAAATTGAGCCACTGGCTGGGGGAGGAGAAGAGGGAGGGGAGGGGGTGGAAAGCAGAAGTTCGCTTATCTTGTGTGTCCTGATTGGGTGTTGAACTCAGGACATCTATACACCGGGCCGACCCTCTATCAATTGAGCCACTGGCCAGGATCAGTATATTTTATTTTAAAATAAATTTTATTATATTCCAAACAAATGGTCTATATAATATTCATTTTTGGAATTTGTTCCCGCATTGTATCCTTATATTGTTGGGGATCAAGCTTAGTAACTGCATAGTTGAAGTCTTCTATATCCAACCTAGTTTTTTGTACTCACTGTGTCAATTAGAGAGAGAGAGAGAGAGAGAGAAAGAGAGAGAATTTAAACCCCTCACTTCTCTTTGGAATTCTAGCAATGTGCTTCTACTTGGAAATAGTTTTAATTATTCTACTTGGGATCCATTGATCTTCCTGGATCTGAGTATTTATGTCTTTAAATAATTCAGGAAATTCTTAGCAGTTATATCTTCAAATATTGTTTTTTAAAATTCTCTCTATAATCTTCTAGAATCTAGAATCATTAGTGATGTATTTTGAACCTATTCCCTCTACTCTTCTTATTTCTTTTTTTTTAATTGGGTGACATTGATAAATCAGGGTACATATGTTCAGAAAAAACATCTCTAGGTTATTTTGACATTTGATTATGTTGCAGACCCATCACCCAAAGTCAAATTGTCTTCCGTCACCTTCTATCTGGTTTTCTTTGTGCCCCTTCCCTCCCCCGCCCCCCCTTTAACCACCACACTCTTGTCCATATCTCTGAGTCTCATTTTTATGTCCCATATATGTATGGAATCATATAGTTCTTAGTTTTTTCTGATTTAATTATTTCACTCAGTAAAATGTTATCAAGGTCCATCTATGTTGTTGTAAATGATCCGATGTCATCATCTTATTTCTTAATTTCTTTTTCTTAGTTTATGCCTTTCTTTCTGTTATAATATATCTGCTTTTTATCTTTTAGAGTTGACTAATTTTCTTTTCATTTTTGTATAAGTCAATGTTTAACTATTCCACTTTAGTTGTCATGTATTTTATTTTTAGAAGTTCTGTTAAGTTCTTTTATCCTAGTCTTTTTGGTTATTTAAAAATACCTTCAACTTGCCAATTATATATTTTTTTTGCTCATTTGTTTTATTTCAGAGAGACAGACAGAGAGAGGGGAGCATTCATTTGTGGTTCCCCTTAGTTGTTCATTCATTGGATGCTTCCCATATATGCCTTGCCTGGGATGAAACTCACACCCTTGTCATTTCCGGATGATGCTGTAAGCTAACTGGCCAGGGCCTCTTTTACTTTTTGAAATGTAGGATCAACACACTTATTTTGTGTTCTGTACCAGATAATTAAAATTTTCTGGTCCTGAATTTTGTTCTTGTTCTTTCTTTCCTTCCTTTCCATTGCGTATTATACCCTGTTTCCTTTTGTGAAGAAATTATCATTATTATTATTATTATTAGTTCATATTTTTGAAACTTTACTTATAGGAATTCTTTAAGAATCTCATGGATTCTAAGTTCCTCTAGAGCAGGGGTAGTCAACCTTTTTATACTTACCGCCCACTTTTGTATCTCTGTTAGTAGTAAAATTTTCTAACCGCCCACCGGTTCCACAGTAATGGTGATTTATAAAGTAGGGAAGTAACTTTACTTTATAAAATTTATAAAGCAGAGTTACAGCAAGTTAAAGCATATAATAATAATAATAATTACTTACCAAGTATTTTATGTCCAATTTTTGCTAAGTTTGGCAGAATAAATCTTTATAAAACACCTTACTATAGTTAAATCTATCTTTTTATTTATATAATACTTTGTTTGCTCCGCTACAGCCCACCATGAAAGCTGGAATGCCCACTAGTGGGCAGTAGGGACCAGGTTGACTACCTACCACTGCTCTAGAGAATATTTGCATTTATTTCTACCAGATGCCTGGTGACAGTACTAACCTTGTCCATTTTATTTTATCGATTTTATTGTATTTTATTATTTAATGATTGATTTTAGAGTGAGAGAGAGTGAGAGAGAGAGAGAGAGAGAGACATCTATCTGTCCCTGTATGTGCTCTGACTGGGGATCAAAGCAGCAACCTCTGTGCTTCAGGAGGATGCTCTAACCAGCTGAGCTATTCCGCCAGGGCTGTCCTTGTCCATTTTAAAGTAAATGTTGGGGATTATGGCTTCTCGGCCCCGAATGCGTGCATTCAGTCCCCAGTCCCTCACGAGGGTTGACCTCAGACCTCAGACCGCAGATTCTCAGATTCTTTTTCTCTACTTTTAACCACACCCAATGCTGAAACTGAAAATGCTGTATCTCTCCTTTGGCCTCTGTGGAGCACATATTTTAAACTAAGTTTTCTCATCCAGTCCTTGTGGTTTCACACTTCCCCCACGGAGGAGCGTGTCCAATCTGACTCCATGTCCTTCACTGTGCCAGTTTTTTTTGTTTGTTTTTTTTGCCACCTGTCTGTTGCTGATGAGACTGTTAAAACTGAAAATATAAGCTAATCACATGATTGGTACTTACCCCAGGGCCGCCGGCAGTCACATTGAGTGATAGTCCCATTTTTTCCATGACTTTCCTGCCAAGCTCACTAATCTATTGAAACAACCTTTTAAAATTTTATTTTATGGGGCATTTTAGTTGCTTTGCAAAAGGAGAGTTTCTGGCTCTCTCTCCCTGTCATATTTCCCGAGTAGAAGCCATTAGCATAGGCTTTCTTGTTCACTATTGAATTGTATCCCCTAGTATAGGGCCTGGGCATGGTAAAATAAATGAGTTAACTTAAATGTATAATTGTATATGAAAGTTTCTGTTCTGGAGTCATTTCTTCAGGATAAGTTAAATTGCTCAGTTCAAGCTATGAAGGATTTACATCTCTTATTCTACAGTGTTGTGTTACCTTCTAGACACAATACCCAGAGCAGCAGGTTATGCTTTAGTACATAAATTAGGTGTGCTGTAAATTTTTGCCAAAGAGTTAATGATTTGTTTCTTTTTCACTTCTGAGGCACATACACATGATCGTTCAGCCTTGTCTATGTGACGTGTGCTCCCTCGTGACTTCTAAGGCACAGATTAGGATGCTCAGGAGGCCAAACATTTGCTTCACTGCCAATTCTGAATGTTATAGGACATACAGCATTCATTTGGCCCTTACTTTGCAATGCAAGAATTTCAAAGACAGGTTACTTACTGTGAATAAAGTATACTTTCCCGCTCATAAAACATGACTTTATTGCCTACTCAGGTCTCATCCTATTCTCAGTTTCTCTTCTACCCAAATCTATACTTATAAACTTTAGATAGAGAAAAACACAATTTGTTCCTTGTAACAGTTTTGACCATGAAAGGTTAAGTACTTCCACGGGCAAGTCGAACTTATTGACTAGATTTTACACACACAATAAACCAAAATCACTATTCTTATTTGCATTAATAGTCTGGCATTTTCCTAAAGAAGAAAGGTTCTCCTGTGTATTAATTAGCCTTCATATTGGCTGATATAGACAAGAATGTCTCCAGGGCCTGATGTGATTTTTATTATACAACTAGAGCCTAGAAAATCAATTTCAGGATAACCGTACTCTGGGAACATCTTCCCTGGGATTTTAGAAAGATTTACCTGGGGCTTTGAGAAAGAAAGTAATTCTGGGGTGTCTGTGTATGTCTGTGTGTGTGTTGTGCAAGCAGAAACCATGCTATAAGAAGAGGTGCTCAGTACATGTCTGCTGAATGAAATAAAATATATTAATGTGTAGACTAAGGGTTCTTTTTTCTGCTTGTCACAGAGGAGCTTGGTGGTTCTGAGACCATGCCATTTCCCTGAGATAACCCACCAGATCAGACAGCTTAGAATGCCCTCAAATGTGTCCTCATGTTCAATTCTTATCCAAGAGTCTGGGCCCAAGCTCAATAGCTAGTTTTATGGCCCTTCTTCATGCTTGAATCATTAATCACGGACAGAGTTTGAATCTGAATCTTTCTAAGTAGTTGTTGATAAATTGATTGCCAAAGGCTAGTATATTAGCTCCCACAATTATCACCAGATACTGAAACATTCTTGCAATTTCAGTAGCTTAACAAAGAAAAATTGTCATAATCCTATTCAGATCAGGCAGCTCTCCTTCATGGTTCTTCTCTGAAAAATAAATAGGAAACTAAGTTTCTACCCTTTGTGACTTTTCCATCCTCTTAGGACTTCTTCAGAGTCCTTGGTTGGATTTTCTGTAATCAGCTGATAAGCAAGAAAAGGAAAGTAAGGAAGATCCTGCAAGTGGTTTTATAGCCTGGCCTGGAAATATTCTATATCAATTACATCTGCTTATATTCTATTGGCCAGAAGGAATCACATGGCCTTGACCAAGGTGCAAATTAGGGTAAGATATATACATAGGAGCAAATAATATTAGTGAACATCTAGTTCCTCTCTGACATTGCTCATTTTTATGTTAAGTATACTCAAAATAGATATAGGCACAATATGAAAAACCCAAGATCATAAAAAAGGTAGTTGTTATTTATTTATATTATTATAATTTGACATCATATTTTAATATTCAAAACAATAGGATTAACTAAAATTATCAGCATTCTAATATACACCAAAAATAACCAAATTAAACAATATGTAAGAAAAGAAAATATTTCATGACATTCAAAAATTGTAAGCTTATTAGGAATAAGTCTAAAAAATTATTCAAAACTTTATGGAGAAATTTATTAAACTTTTTTGAAGGACAGAAATAAAAACCTTTAATAAGGTGGGAAATACATGCTGTTACTTGAAATGAAGACTCTTCCTGCTAAACATGTCTTTTAAGACCCAATTAATCTCTGAAGAAAGTGCAATACAAAATATGACAGGCATATTTTAGACTTCACTGGAATAGAGGGATAAATTAGCTAAAACAATTTTGTAAAAATATGACAAGGAGAAGGATTTTGCCCTACCTTACTTTAAGTCTTGCTATAATGCCATAATAATTAAAAGTGTGTGAAGCTGATACAAAAAAATAGACAATAGGTTAATGATATAGAACAGAGAAGTAAGGAAATAAATTTTTACCTATATGAGACCTACTATTGAATAGAGACACAATCACATCAAAGAGAATAATGAGGAATGGATACACAGCTTTATGTCTTTCTATTAGAAAAAAATGAGTCACACACTAGAGCAAACACAAAAAAATAATTTATAGATGCATTTAAAACTAATATGAAAAATTTTTTTAAAACTCTCATAGAGAAGACTCTCTTTATAATTTCTGGTAGTTTCACATTTCTTAAAACATACCAAGTATTTACCAGAAAACATAGATCAAAGTGACTACTTCAAAATAAAAATTCTCAGTGTGAAAAAGTAGACTTTTAACTGAGGTAGGCAGTTAGAGCAGAGCAAGGACTATAGGCCAGGCACAGAACATCACCAGGGTGGGAAGTCCCAGGTGGCTAGCCATGGACAAACCTGGGAGAACAAGGATCTCGTCTCTGGGGTGAGCTTTTCTTCACTAGCATATCACTGGTCATGCAGTTTAGACACTCTGACCTTTCATATCGCTGGTCATGTGGTTTGGACTCTCCCCTGACCTTTCCTTCTCTGGCATGTAGCTAGTCATGCAGGTTAGACTCCCTTAGAGGGGTAACAAACTAGGGGGCTGGAGAATAGCCCTTACACATTAAGCTCCCAGAACAATGAGGTTCTGATTTGCATCAGATACATCTAGGTCTTAGTTGTGTTTCAACTCCAGCCCTGAAAAGTAGCAAAATCAGACAAGTGAAGCAATGGCTGACTTCAGTACCAGCTGTATTGAAGAATGATCCCTCCTGCCCTGGCACAAACCAATCAGTAGAGGCCATGACATTGGACCTTGAAAAGACACATCTGGTAAGCTGATGATTATTCTATCGGGAGCCTCCCCTGAGACCTCCAGATAAATACCCTTAGTCCAAAGGCTCAGGGCTGGGCTCTCTCTTTGGAGCATGCTGGAGCCTTTCTCCACTGCTTCTCCCAGGACATTTCCTTTGTCTCTCTCTTTCTCCTAAACTGAAAATGCTTGCATTGTATGTAAAAAAATTTTAAGGCTTTAATACAGAAAAATAACTCACTGAATAACAAGAAAAATATAAATGCTTAAACATAAAAATGAAAAAAAGACATTATTTACAAAAGAGAAAATATTAATAGCCAATAAACTTATAAAATGCATTTAAACTCATTAGTACCTAAAAATGAAAAATTAACAATTAGAACTATATTAGCCTTGAAAACAGTTAATTTTTAAAAATTAAAATATTTATCATTAGTATGATTGCAGAGAAATATATACAAGTACATTCTGGGAATAGAAGTAGATTAAAACTTTCTGGAAGGTTATTTGTCAACAAGGAGTAGAAGTCTTAGATTATCCCAGACACTTTTATCCAACCTAGACTTTTATCCTAAGAAAAAATTGTAAATATGCAAAAAATAGAGATTGAGTAGAATAATTTAAAAAAAAGATTAAGAGGAATGGAAGGAAGAGAAGAAGAAGCAATGTAAATAATAACAAAATATGAGTTGTGATAAACTACTTTGAATATTTTAATTAATATTTGTTGACATGAAAAAGTACTCATGACAAGCTTCCTAAGCTGACTTAGAAAGGCTATTTCTATTTCTGCTTCTGCTCATGATCAAGTAACAGACCTACCCAACAATTGCAGAATGCATATTCTTTTCAAAGGCACATGGAACATTCAGCGTGATAGACCATAATTTGGGATTATAAAATAAACTTCAATAATTTCAATATTGAAATCTTAAAAAGTACATTCTCTGAGCACAACAGAACTAAATTAGAAAACAATAACAATGAGTTATCTAGAAAATCTTCAAATAAGATTACATAAATGTACTGCTAAGAAACACATAGGTAAAAAAATAATAAGAGAAATCAGAAAATATTTCAAATTAAATGATGATTAAACATGAAATGTGTACACCATTGCAAAATGCCTAGAGGGAAATATGTATAATGCTTTAAATTAGAAGAGAAGAAAGGCTTAAAATCAATTATCCACGTTTCAGCCTTAAGAAGATAAAGGTAGAGCAAACCCAAAATAAATAGAAAAAAAGGAATAATAATAGTAAGAACAAAAATTAATAAAACAGACAAAATAGAGAATATTTTAAAAAGTCCATTTTCATCTTGAAAATATTTAAAAATTTGTAAAACCTTCAGGAAAAAATATTTTAAAAGAGTGAGAAACACAAATTATCAATATAAGGAGTGAAAGTGGAAATATTACTACAGACCCTATAGATATTAAAAGACAGTAATAAAAAATTATAAATAACTATATTTCAATAAATTCAATAACTGAAATGAAAAAAATTCTTGAAAAACACAGCTTACAAAATATGACTAAAAAAAAAAATCTGAATCACTCTATGTCTATTAAAGAATTTGAATGTGTAATCAAAGAACTTCCCACAATAAATAACACTTGCAAATGTTTATACATCCTGGGTACAGCAATAACAAAATAATGATTGGATATGTAGCCAAGCTTGAAATCAAGAGGAAGAGATTCTTATGGTGCTCAAAATGAAAAAGAAATTTAGAATATCAACAGGCACTGAAACCATGGGAGTCAAGATCCAGGTGTGAACACTGTGGATTAGGTACTGAACATGGGAGGAGAGTGTGAGAAATAGGCCTCACGTTCACAGTGGGCTGCTGATGAAGTCCCTGCCTAAAGCCTGGAGTCCTGAAGAACTATCCTATTTCTATTCCTCACCTGCTGGCCCTCGAAGGAATAGGAAACACTGCAGACAACTCTTAATATTTGTTCATGTCCTTCCTACCCTCTCTCTCCTGCCTTGGTTCCTCTTTACTTACTGCTGTTTCTAACAAAGCTATATGGTAAAGTATTAAGGAAAACCACTCAAAACGGCTGCCACCCTCCCCACCTTAACTCCTGCAAAAGAAAACCTACCAAAAATGTTCTAGAACTTTGGGAGAAAGCTGCTGTGGACTCACCAAGGAATAATAAAAGTTCTTGCATTCAGATCACAATATTCACCCCAGAAATGAGAGGTAAGCATTATATTTTTAAGGTCTGATCAATCCTTTCTCTCCGTCTAAATCTAAAACTAAGTCTCAGTCCCTCTCTTTATCTCTCTCTCTCTCTCTCTCTCTCTCTCTCTCTCTCTCTCTCTCATTTCTGTTTGTTTCAAGATCACTGAAGGGGAAAAGTTGGAATGAGATGCCCCAAGTCAGTTAGGAAAGAAAGATTTGAAAAGGAATGGCAGTTTGGAGTATTTTTGAGAATGACAGAGACTCAGAGCTAACGAGCAGTTTCCCAAATGGGGCAGAAATGTGGGGATGCCTGTAGATCAGGCATCCCCAAATTACGGCCTGCTGCCGCATGCGGCCCCCTGAGGCCATTTATCCGGCCCCCATGGCACTTCCGGAAGGGGCACCTCTTTCATTGGTGGTCAGTGAGAGGAGCATAGTTCCCATTGAAATACTGGTCAGTTTGTTCATTTAAATTTACTTGTTCTTTATTTTAAATATTGTATTTGTTCCCATTTTGGGTTTTTTTACTTTAAAATAAGATATGTGCAGTGTGCATAAGGATTTGTTCATAGTATTTTTTTATAGTCCGGCCCTCCAACGGTCTGAGGGACAGTGAACTGGCCCCCTATGTAAAAAGTTTGGGGACCCCTGCTTTAGATGATAGACTTCAAATGTCAAGTCCTAAAAGCAATAGTCAGAGACAGAGTCTTTGTGGCAAGGTGCTCACAACAGGCATCTGGGCATAATGGAGTCACCTGATTGTATTGACTTGATGTCCACTGTAAACTGAGGCCCAGCCTCATCATGTCTTTTCTGAGCACCATGTAAACGCCTCAGAATTGCCATGGCCCCAAGGAACTGAAAACAACTTCCCAAAACACAACAGATACAAAACACAGAGAGATAGAAACTTTTTTTTTTTTTTTTGTATTTTTTTCTGAAGTTGGAAACAGGGAGAGACAGTCAGACAGACTCCCGCATGCGCCCGACCGAGATCCACCCGGCACGCCCACCAGGGGGCGACGCTCTGCCCACCAGGGGGCAATGCTCTGTTGCGACCAGAGCCACTCTAGCGCCTGAGGCAGAGGCCAAGGAGCCATCCCCAGCGCCCGGGCCATCTTTGCTCCAATGGAGCCTCGCTGCGGGAGGGGAAGAGAGAGACAGAGAGGAAGGAGAGGAGGAGGGGTGGAGAAGCAGATGGGCGCTTCCCCTGTGTGCCCTGGCCGGGAATCGAACCCGGGACTTCTGCATGCCAGGCCGATGCTCTACCACTGAGCCAACCGGCCAGGGCCGAGATAGAAACTCTTGAATGCTGGAGATTGGAGCTCAGGCAAAGTTTATTTAATTAAGAAAAAGTAACATCATGATTCTTCAAGTGTTGTGGGGGAAATTCATACCCCCTACACAGACCAATGATGCATCCAACCAGGTGGAGAGGCAGAAGCCACCAATACCCTTCTTCTCTTTGTTTCTCCCCCTTAAGCAAACTTAGAAACCTTTGCGAGAACAGTCTTGAGCATTCACGTTCTTACCAAGTGCATGCCATCCTCTGAGAAAGCAGTGTTCAATTATCAAGGCAACTTCTCTGGCTGAGAGTCAATGAACTCCTGCTGACATTTGCTTCCTCCCTACCAAGGGAAATAACTCTAAAACCTCTTGAAAGCAGAAAAAGAGAGAGAAGGCTGAATCTCAATCTAAACAGGGCTCCGGTCTCAAGTTCCTCTCCTGAGAACGGTATTCAGACGAGTCGAAAGAGAAATGGGTCCAGCTTGAAAAGAATCTAACACATCCTGGGGGCTTCTTCTGGCCACCTCAGAACTCTGACACACGAGACTCATGACTACAGAGACCAGGAAATGGGGAAAATGAAGTAATTATCTAGATGACTCAAGTAAACAACCCCAAATCAAACCAAACTAAGGGGTAAAAACAGCCACACACCATTTTTTTTTCATTGACGCTCAGGATATGTCAAGTGAATGTGAGCCTTGGAGTCAAGATTTTTTTTTGGCTAATTGCCCTAATTCTTCACTCTGCATGCATACGCACAACCTGAGACATCTCTGCTACGCACACCTTCCCACAGACGGGCTCCCTAAGGGTGGTGAAATAATTTACACTGGCTGCCTCTGCGTCATCAAACATCAAGTAAATGCAGGAAATGGGAGCTTTATTCCTCCCAGCAGCAGTGTTTGGGGAGCGTGGGTACCAGCAGATTGATCTTCTAAAAGCACAATTTTGATCACCTCATTCCTCTGCTCAGAAACCTTCCACCCCCGAGTTATTTAATAAATCCAATCCCTGCTCTTTCACCTGCCACCCAAGACTCACCTTTTGTACTTGTTTTCTAACCATTCTCCAAAATTATCTCTGCCTACTGTCAAAGCCAGCCCACCTGCAAGCACCACACTTTGTCTGCACAGTTGCTGTGCTGTGCTGGCTTCTAAAAATCCCCTCTCATACCTTACCTTTGCCATGCTCATGCCTATTAAAAGTAACCTTTTCTTCTTTCAGTCCCCCAAACTGTTCTGCCTGTATGCTCTTGGTATTTGTTGATTTTTATTTGCATTAGTTGATAAATATCTGAGCATGAGTTTTAGCTCCATTATTAGAATTTTAAGTGCCCTTGGGGGCTCTGTTAGTAACCTTGTTACTGTTTCTGGATTGTGCACCTTCAGGAGAGCTTCCTGTTTATAAAAGTTTCTACTTCTTTAGGATGGTTGCTCTACTGCCATGCAGGTAACTTGTAACATCTTTGGACTATAACTGGTTATTTTAGGAGTTGACATGTAAACTGTGCATTTGATCTTGTGTATTCTGGAATTATAACTAAGAGACACAATAAATTGAGGTTGAGGGTGACTAAATCATATGAATAGTTCTCTAAAAAGTAAGACTCTAAAGTTCTGCACCTGAGTTTCCAAAGCTATCCCGTTTTTTATCCATTCTGATACCCATTGTCTAACTCTTCTTTGAATGCCACAGACATTTTCATATCCTTCAAAAATATTCCTTTGTTGCCTGACCAGGCGGTGGCGTAGTGGATAGAGCATCGGACTGGGATGCGGAGGACCCAGGTTCAAAATCCCGAGGTTGCCAGCTTGGGTGCGGGCTCATCTGGTTTGAGCAAAGCTCACCAGCTTGGACCCAAGGTCACTGGCTTGAGCAAGGGTTTACTTGGTTTGCTGAAGCCCCACCACGGTCAAGGCACATATGAGAAATCAATCAATGAACAACTAAGGTGTTGCAATGAAAAACTGATGATTGATGCTTCTCATCTCTCTCTGTCCCTGTCTATCCCTCTCTCTGACTCTCTGTCTCTATAAAAAAAAAAAAATTCCTTTGTTGCTTAAGCTAGCTTAAATTGTTTATTTTACTTACATTAACAACAAAAATTCACTAGTATATTTATCTATTAGATATCCAAAATCAGTTGAATTAAAAATTATAGGATTAAATAGAGGTTGATGTGGTGGTGAAAGACTAAGAAATTACATCAAGAATTGTAAAAATATTTAAATTTTGGAGTAGGGAGGAGAGGAAGGCATTTTAGTTTTTGGATATGAATGTTATTGGGGGTATCCTACTAATCTAAAGGTGGACCACAATATATTTGAACTCATTATTAATAATATTTGGTCCTTTTAAATTTGATTCTTTACATATTTCTGCAATATCAATTATCATTTCAGTTTAATATTTGAGGATCTATAAGGTAGAAGGAAACATATTAGTTTCTAGAGGTGTTACAAGGATGGGAAGAGATCTTTCAGTCTAGTTTGAGAGACTGAAATACACACAAATAAATTATAAAATCATTTTTCTTGTCTTAGCTCTAAAAGTGGAGCCTCAGACAGAGATTTGGGTACGCTATTTACTTATTTGTTTGTTTATTTATTTTTAACAGAGACAGAGAGAGTCAGAGAGAGGGAGAGATAGGGACAGACAGACAGGAAGGGAGAGAGATGAGAAGCATCAATTCCTCATTGCAGTACCTTAGTTGCTTATTGATTGCTTTTTCATATGTGCCTTGATGGTGGTTAGGGGGCTACAGCAGAGTGAGCAACCCGTTGCTCAAGTTGGAGACCTTGGGCTGTAAGCCAGAGACCTTTGGGCTCAAGCCAAAGACATTTGAGCTCAAGCTAGCAACTATAGGATCATGTCTAGATGCCATGCTCAAACCAGCGACCCCACGTTCAAGCTGGTGAACTCATGCTCAAGCCGGCGACCTCAGGGTTTTGAACCTGGGTTCTCTGTGTACCAATCCAACGCTCTATCCACTGTGCTACCGCCTGGTCAGGCTGGGTATGCTATTTATTGATGGAGTGTCCCTGGGGAAAAACTTATGGAGAGGAGGAAAAGAGAATAAGAGAATAGAAAGAGGAAGCAAGGTTGTGATCTCAGGTAAAGACTGGTCCTGGTCTGATCTCCTGAGGGCAAGGGTGGGGTTGATGGGCTTTCAAGCATAACCTCCAATGCGGATGTGTTTTCTCTGGAGGCAAGAGGGGCTGACTTTTGTATACTCTTCCCAGTCAGTCATTGTTTGTGGGTGGTCCCAGGTGGGTAGTGGGTCTCCTCTCTCAGGGTAAGAGTCTTTTTTAGCAGAGGTTAATTCTCTGGAAAGATGGACAGGCAAGAGCCCTTAGCCAAATACTCAGGGCACCTAGGGGGTGAGTGCAATGACCTAGTTAAAGGGAGTAAAGGGAACCTGGGCTGCAGAGCAACAGTATCTCTTACCCCTCCCTTGGTGTTCACTTGATGCTTTTGCAATAGTATCAGCATCTCTTATGAAGGAAGCACAAAAGCATGTAAAGAGGTAACTACATGAGAAACAGCATATTGGACAATAATGACGCTTTTCCCCCTGATTGTAGACTGTACTAGTATGTAACATCCCTGGGGGTTTACTAAGTACTTCTATGGCCTCAAGAAATTCCCCTTATTCATCTGCAATAAGCCCATCAGTGAAAGACAATGAAGAAAGAATAATTTACAGACATGACCAATCAGAATAATGTCTGCTTTATGAATTATGAGTTCCATCCTTTAATGCTTTTGGCTCGATCCTGCTAATTCTCCCTGTGAACTGAACTTGCCCCTGACCCAGCAGAAGGATGAGATGGCAAAAGGAAGACAGCTTTTGGAAAATTCCACCTGGTGGAAATGAACGTGTGATTTGGAATTAGTCCATGTTTTCAGACATGGAGCTGGTGGACCGATGAGGGAAAATGAGAAGGCAATGATGGCCCCTTCAGCGTGTAATCAATACAGAGAGGTGGACATCTGCATTTAAATTCCCCAAGATAGTTCTTCATGATCTGTTTAAGAATTCTTTTTTCTAGGGCTCTATTCTCCAATCGAAACACTCTGGTACACATATGACTATTCTCTACTTAGATGTTTCTTTTTCTTCTTTCTTTTTTTAAATTAAGTGAGAGGTGGGGAGGCAAAGACAGATTCCCGCATGCACCCTGACCAGGATCCACCAGTCAGGCCCACTAGGGGGCAATGCTCTCTGCCTATCAGGGCCACTGCTCTGTAGTGTAGCAACTGAGCTATTTTACACCTAAGGAGAGGCCATGGAGCCATCCTCAGAGCCCAGGGTCAACTTTGCTCAAACCATTCGAGCCATAGCTGCAGAAGAAAAAGTGGGAGGGATGGCAGGGGCAGGGAGAGGGAAAGGTGGAGAAAAGATGGTCACTTCTGTGTGCCCTGACCAGGAATTGAACCTGGGACTTCCAAATGCTGGGCTGTCATTCTACCACTGAGCCAACTGGCCAGGGCCATACTTAGATATTTCTTTAATGTATCTGCTTCTACTGATTTGGGGAACCTAACAAAACTAAGCATTCTCTTACATGCTGATGGCTTTATCATTTAATATAAAAAGGAAACCAATTTGGTCAACCTTAAAAGTCCTCACTCCCTTTGGCCCAGAAATTAAGATGTACTAGGAGTATAACCTGGAGAAAAAAAATCAGAAATACAGATAAAAATTTATTTTCAAAGATATTTCTGAAGGACTTATTTATAACAGTGGGGGAGGGGCGGGGAGGAAATGTCCAATAGTGGAAAACTTGTTTAAAAAAAATGATCTAGGCTCTGGTCGGTTAGCTCAGTTGGTTAGAGCATCATCTCCATATGCCCAGGCTGCAGGATTGACCCCAGGTCAGGGCTCATACAAGAATCAACCAATGAATAAATAAATAAGTGGAATAAAAATGGATATTTCTCTCCCTCCACTTCCTCTCTTTCTAAAATCAATTAAAAAAACAACAACCTATGACCCATAAATGACATAATATCCATACATTAAGTCAAAGGCTGTCATGGAATTTTTTTTTTAATCACTTTTTTTTTTTAACATAGTAAGTTTTTCAGAAACAGACATTCTTTTTTTTTTTTATTCATTTTAGAGAGGAGAAAGAGAGAGACAGAGAGAGAGAGGAGAGAGAGACGGGGGGAGGAGCTGGAAGCATCAACTCCCATATGTGCCTTGACCAGGCAAGCCCAGAGTTTCGAACCGGCGACCTCAGCATTTCCAGGTCGACGCTTTATCCACTGCGCCACCACAGGTCAGGCTGTCATGGAATTTTTAATAGACGAAGTAAATGATTATGGTATCATACAAAAAATAGGGCACAACACTTTGAAGCTAAAACTTTTTCAATCACCTATATCAGAAAAAGAAATAAAATATTAAAAATTGTTAAACTTCAATCACAGTTACTACTGTACTAGGAGATTATGGATCTTTCTTTTCTGCTGCTGTAATCTTTTCAGTAATTTTGAAAATGAGTGTGCATAATTCTATCAACTCAAATTTTAAAGAATAAATCACTATAAGAAGAGAAGGCATTTACAAAGTCACAAACCAAAGTTGTGTCTCTCCAGAGCTCATAGGAATTTGCAGGGTTTCGTTAAGGAAACAGAGGAAGAAACAGACAAGGAAAAGAGGACAAATGGAAATAAGGTTTTGCACCAGTCCAGTTATTGATGCATACTCTAGAATTGCTGTCTAAACCACTTACCTTCAACGTGAGAAAAGAAACATTTTTCTCTAAGGCATGGTGTCATTAGGGGCATAGCTTGACTTTTAGGAGTAAATTATTTCAAGTATTTCCTAGAAAGTGTCTTCCTAGAAATGTGTTCTGTCAGCTTCCAGAAGCGCAGTTAATATACTGTATTTCATTAAAATGATGGTAAGAAGATAGCAATGACATAGATGCCAAGTTCAGTTTCACAGCATTTTGCTAAGACCATTACCGATTCATTTTATGAGCGTAGTACCAAAGCAGCTTTAGAAATGAAATAATTCAACTTCTTTAATTTATAGGTATGAAACTGAGGTCCAGAGATATGAGACAACCTTCCATTTGACCTGGAAGTTAAAACTCCAGATTTTGTCTACAAGTTAAAAATCTCTTTCCATAATAACACTATGCCAACTCTACCATTCTCTCATCTAGAAAATCCAAAGGACCGAGTCACAAACCACACAGGAAGATTAAGCTCATCCACCACTCTATATTGTGGGACTCCCTCCTTCACTCCTTCCCATCATGTATTTCACTCAGTCATCTTGTCACTGACTGTTATGTACCCCCTCAAACATATTTTGAAGCCTTAACTCCCAACATGGCCATACTAGGCGGTAGGACATTTGGGGGTGATTAGATTTAGATGAAATCATGAGGGTGAGGTCCCCATGGTAGGATTAGAAATGTTAGAAGAAACCAGAGAGCTTGTTCTTTCTTTGTCTATCATGTGAGAAGGCAGCCATCTGCAACCAGGAAGAGGGCTCTCATCGGATCCTGACCATGCTCGTACCTTGACCTTGGACTTCCCAGCCTCCAAAACTGTGAGAAATAAACAGCTGTTGTTCAAGCCATCCAGTCTATGTTATTTTGTTACAGCAATCCAAAGTGACTAATACATTGATGTTGTCAGAAGATGACATGGAAGAGGCTCTTGCCTTAGTAAGTCATATTCCTTCTGTTCTCCACTTACAAACATATCTATTATTTGAAAGTAAGTTCCCTGTTTGCCAAGTAGAGTTTAATGTCAGCATAGTTATCCAAAGAAAAGCTTGTACCTATATATTCATACCAGTTTGGTTGTTTGCATAGAACACATTTTTAAATAAAGCACTTACAGATGACTACTGGTAATCAAAAAAGCTAATGCATGGTGGAAATCACAAAAGCTAACACGTGATAGAAACCTAATACTTGCAGACTCTATTATAAATGCTTGATATGGATTATCTCATTAAATTATGTCAATAGTCCTACTAGGTAGATACTATTACAGAAAATAATTAAGTTAATTAGCTCAGTGTAGGCATACAGGTAGACCCCTCTGGAAGTCTGACTCAAATTAGCTTCCGATTGCGTTGTATTGTTATAGGATTGCTTTGTATTTTTATACTGGTAATTTCTCCAATAATGTACACCTTTTATAGCTTTTACCCCATCCGAACATCCCATCACAATGTATTGAATAGGGCCAAAGTAATTTTATCATCCAATATTCTTTCTGCTTTGTTTATCTTCATCTTGAATGTTCATTGGGCATAATGATGTTCTCTACAGCAATAAATTTATTTTCAATGGACTGAACTATTCTGGATCCTTCAGCTACTTTAAAGTACATCATCTTCTGAAATACACAGATCTACCATTGCACTTTTTAAAAAAAATTTTTGTTTAGTACGCTTGGTAAACAGGGCTGTGATTTTTCTCCATAATTACACCATTAGACTTCATTTTCTACAAATACATATTCGTAGCAAATCATTTGTGCCATACTTGGACTTGAGTCAGTATCAAGGTATGTGAAGGGCATGTTTTTTGGCTCAAAAATGAATGAGCTGTTTTCCCCAATTATGCTTTCAGTTGGCTATATCCCTTTCAAAATTAATATCACCAGTCTTTTCTTGTAATCACAGTCTAATCAAAAGGCATAGCCCATTGAATTATTTGAAAATATTAGCCAGGCAGATGTTACCACTCTGACAAAAGTCATTTTTTCTTTATATGAAACAACTTTCAAAAGTATCTTATGAGAAGAAAAACTTTTCTCATCTTTATTAGTCATCTCTGATGTACCTATAAAAGAATTCTCATAGAACATTCACTAAATTTTTATGACAGGAACCAAATTCAATTTTTATTCTATTGGTATAGAGGAAGCAGAAATAGTTATAAAAATATGTAACTTTTTAAAAAGTCTGGTGTCTTCCATGAGGCCAGCTCAGAGTTATGAACAACCAAATTCATCATTCTTTTAATCTTTACAATATTCTTATAGAGTAAACAGTATCATTCTCATTTTATAGACATTCAAGGGAAGAAACTCAGGCATCTAAGACTTTTGGAACTAGCCCAATATTACAGTACCAATTGTAATCAACAATCCCAAAACCTGGTGGCTTAAAACAACTATTTATCACTTCAATTTATTTCTTCTACAGTTCTATGGGTTGCTTGGCTGTTTTTTTCCATTGGACTCCTTGGGTTTCCTCAGGTGGCTAAGTGCAGTTGTAGTGGGCTGGGGACAGGGGTCACCTGGGAGAGGTGGGGTGACTGGGGACAGTTGCACCTCTCTCTCCCTATGGCCTTTCAATGTCAATGAAGGAAGCTTGGGGCTGGTCTTCCTAACTGGTAAAGGCAGCACTGCATGCAGATAAGCCCCATTGTACAAGCACTTATGAAGTCTCTTTTTGAGTTACATTTACCGATGTCCCATTGGCGAAAGGAAAACCCAATATAGAGGGGAGAGATTCACGACCATTCAAACCGGAAGTTGTGATTCATTGAGGGTCCTCAGCTGGACAAGGCAATCTGATCTCATGATGAGTCATAGAGAGGACAGCCCTTTCTAGAAGCATGGAAATATAAAACTCTCCCATTGAATGATACCTCAGAAGTTGCTGATGGTGTTTCAATGAATAATGTTAGGCACTTAATTATGGAATAAAACTTACCCTTTGCTGATTATAAGAGCACAGGCAAATATGAGAGGAGAATGGATTGATAATATCACTAGCCTCGCAGTTTAGAAGAATATTTTCTGCTCTTAGGAACACCTCTGTGCAAAAATTCCGAGACATTTTATGCTTGCCCTTCTTTCAAGGGGGAGCTGTGCGTCTGTGTACCCAGCAAGACAGACGCATTGATTTGGTCTGAATGGTTCAGTTCGCTGTTCCAGGGCTGTTCTGTGTTAAATTAGCCTCCCAGGTACTCCTTCCCAGCCTTCAGTCTCTTCTGCTACCCACAAACCCACAATATTTCATCTTCTTCCAAGCCCCAACAGAGACTGACTTGGGAGGGCTGAACAGCATTTTGTTTGGTCTTGCCTTTCCCCGCAGGGATTCCGTGGGTATGTCAAGCCCATTCCACGTACTCACCTTAGGATGCTGCCAAGCCAGGCTAATGGGGAGTCATGTGTTTTGCATTTGGGGCTCTTAGTTTCAGGAGACATCGTGGGCTTCTGATGGGAACATAGGATACTCCAGGAAGCCCTTCACTGGGGAAAGGAGAAAGGAGGCATGTGGTGAAGTCCCTGGGAACCACACATTTGGTCATCTAGTTATGGAATGCCAAAGGTAGGAAAAATATAAGAGGGCATTTAGTATAGCTATGCCAGATTAAACAATCAGTGGTAAATGCTCTTGAGATTCATGTCTATGGAAATGAAAATTGATTCTGGATACTTCCTTCTCAAAATCTTCTCAATGCAGTTTTTGGAGCAAAAATAAGTTGGAACTTATACTAAAGAATATAATTATTGTTCTCCCTTTATGGGTAAGGAAATAGCTCAGTGTGATGATGAAAGTACAATAAGACTAGTACTGGGATACTAACCTGGGCAGTCTGATTTCTAGCATGACCTCAACACTTAGCTCCACAAAGGCCATGGTGCCTGTCCCAGAGCCAGAGGGTTCATTCTCTCTAACATCTGTTGATGCATTTATTCATTTGAGAAGTATTTACTGATAATCCTCTCTGAGCCAAGTTTCCATGTTAAGAGACTTACAACGTAGATATGGTCCTTGCCCTCATGGAACTCACATTCTAGAGGCAGAGCACAGAAAATCAAAACACGAAGAAAAACAACATTTAGCTTCAGGTGATGAGAAGTGTTAAGAAGAGAAATATGATGTGTAGATCAGTTCTCTAGAATTTTACATTTTCTCCCTACCTTCCCAGGTATAGAATACATAGGAATGCCCAGAAAAAAATTGCGCTATCCCTTGACATTGGATTTTCCATGCTTCTCTTCTGTGCTTACCTGCATTCTACCCCTGAGCCAAGCACTGGTTTATCTTGAGCTGCAGAAGCTTCTATGGAGCATAGGAGGCTACAGAGAATGCCAACTGGAAGACTGAACATATCACCCAGATGGGTTGGGCAGAAATATCTCCTTCTGGGGTCTATATAGCTAAAGTGCTTACTTTGAAAAATACTTTTGATAATCATCTATTCTAAGCTTTCATTCTGCTTTTGGAATTTTTCTATTCTTGAGGTAAGTTAAAGACATCCATGTCAGTTTCCCTTTTGAGTTGATCCATGGGATAGATACTGGAAACAGATTTGTTTATGAGCCCTTTGCCCTTTTAAATGCTTAGAAATAATTATAAGCGAGATAATTTATTAATTTATTCAACCACTATTTATCTAGTATCTACTGTATCTAAGACATTATGTTAAGTGCCAGGGAAAAACAGTAATTGACAGAATTGATAGGACAAATATGAGAGGGAAGGAGATAAAAGGAGGAAGAGGGGGCAAAGTGGTTTATAACTCTTCAAACTCAGGAAAGACAGTGCAGTCATAAGGAATGAGAGATGAGGGAGATGATGTGAGGGACAGGTACTGTTTCAGTCAAGAATTAGGTTCATGCCTGACCAGGCGGTGGCACAGTGGATAGAGCATCAGACTGCGATGCAGAGGACCCAGGTTCGAGACCCCAAGGTTGCCTGCTTGGGCTCATCTGAGCAAAATTCACCAGCTTGGACCCAGGTCGCTGGCTTGAGCAAGGGGTTACTCAGTCTGCTGAAGGCCCACGGTCAAGGCACATATGAGAAAGCAATCAATGAACAACTAAGGTGTCGCAATGAAAAACTGATGATTGATGCTTCTCATCTCTCTCTGTTCCTGTCTGTCTGTCTCTATCTATCCCTCTCTCTGACTCTCTCTCTGTCTCTGTAAAAAAAATAAAATAAAAATGGAACTGCCTTAAAAAAAAATAGAATTAGGTTCATCTGATTGTAATTTTAAAAAAATGTGATATTAACAAAGTAAAGTTTAAATTTTTTCTCATCTAATGGGAAGTCTAGGGAACAGTCTAGGGTCATGCTGATTCCACCGAGTTTTCAGGGATCGAGGCACTCACACTTCTGCTTTGCCATTTTTGAAGCATGGCCCTTTCCCTCATGCTGGCGAGATGGCTGCTAGAATTTGGAAATTCTTTACACTACTCTCTCTCCTTTTGCATATGTTCAAAGTGTATATTAAAAAAAACCACCTGAGTAAAGGAAAGACATTCCATTTTAGCTCCAACATATATACTGCTCACAAAAATTAGGGGATATTTCAAAATGAATATGAAACGATAAAAAAAGAAGCATTTGTGGGTTTTTTTTTATTAAACAAGAATATCAGAAAAGCAAATAACAAGTCGTTCGATTATACAAATGAGATGTAAAACCAACTTTTATTTCATTGGTGGAAACGCACTGTACAAAAGGCTGAAAGTACTGGAGTCTCTGCCCGTGGCCTCATCCCCTAATTTTTGTGAGCAGTATAATAAGCTTAGCAATCACTATTTCCATCCCTACTAAGAAAAAGCTAAACAAACTGAAAGGCAACTATTATTCTTTGTCCTGTCATAAAACTGGGTGCACGGGCAAACTGCCACCCTGAAATCTAGAGAGACAGGTGAATTCAGAAAGTCACAACTGAAGTCTACTTACAGGAACTGAAGCAGCAGGGGCCATAAACTTGTAGGAACACTTAAATGGTAATTGAATAAGTGGCTGGAGACTAAGTGTGGATTAGCTTGAGAATGAGAATCCCTTGAGGTTGTAGTCTCAGGGTGGGGGACATACTTTTGTGGGTTTACCCCAGGAACCCTACGAGGTTTTTGTAAGGTATTTTTCCCCCGCCGAGGAAGAAGGAAGGGCGTAGCCACAAAGTGTGGAATAGCAAAAGCTTTATTTAGTATAGTGCTTCCTGGACCATGTTCTCTGGTCCGGGGATAGGGGCCAGAGAAGTTGCATGGTAGAAACCACGTGAGAGTACTTTATAGGGTCTGTAGGGTGAAGGCAAGTTGATATGACGTGGTGAAATCTCATTAGCTGACAGATGGTTGCTCTTTTCCAAAGGAGTCCTGGGAAGTTTCTTTTGGCGTGCATGGGTGTGGGTGGTTCCAGCCAAGTCCCGGGTCTGGTTCCTCACGTGACCTTCCCCCATTGCCCACCAACCTTACAGTTTTAATGGTGAAGAGCCCTCTGACCTCCCTTCCCCAAATCCCTTCATGTTCTGGCAGAGGGAGGAAAAGTCTACCGTTGTGAAAAAAGACCAAGAGGAGAAAAGTTTAGACACACTTGTGAAGGCACAGCCTAGAGGCAGAAACCCACTAAAAGACAGATTTACTCATAAGATTTTAAACTATTGCACATCCTTGCAACATACCACCATGTGAACAGGACTTCAGTATAACCTACAGCTGAACAAATGCAAGGCTCAGAAGCTATCTAAGGAGGAGATCTTAAGGAAATCCAAGAACAACAGAAACAAGAACAAGGGCATTAAAGAAAATGGAAGCCTCCAGCATCTCCAGCTTCAGAAGACATTAAACAGAGCCCCACCCCCAGCCTGGTTGACATAAATCCTCATGCTACAGGTCCATCATCTCAGTTTTTGTTACCTGATCCATTACATTCAGTTCTCAACAAAAAGTACAAGGCACTCTAATACACAAGAAAACATGCTGTCTGAGGAGACAAAGCAGGTATCAGAACCAGAGTCAGATCTAAGACAAATTTTGGAATGCTCAGACAGAAAACTTAAAATAACTAGGATTAACATATTAAGAACTCTATTGAAAAAAATAGTAGACAAGCCATAAGAATAAATGTGTAACATAAGCAAAGAGAATAAAATTCTAAGAAAGGATCAAAGAAAGTGCTAGAAATCAAACATGCTGAAACAAGAATAAAGAGTGCCTTTGAGAGGCTCATCAGATAACTGGACACGGCTGAGGAAAGAACCAACAAACGTGAAGACACATTAGTAAAAACTTTCCACGCTGGAATACAAAGAGAAAAATGATGGGCAGACAAGAAAAGGAGCTTCTACAAGAACTGTGGAACAATTTTCAAAGCTATTACATGCATAATTAGAATACCAAAAGCAAAAGAGAGAATAGAAGAAATATTGAAGTGAAGATGGCTGAGAATTTTCCAAAATTAACGACTGACACCAACCAAATAAGTCCAGGAAGCTCAGATAACACCAAGCAGGATAAAGACCAAAACATACATCAAAGCATATCATATTTGAACTGCAGAAAATCAAAGATACAGAGAAAACCATGCAAGAAGCCAAAGAATAAACACACCTTACCTATAGAGGAATACAAGTAGAGTTATAGCATATTTTTCACCAGAAATCATATACTTTAAACTTGGCATGTCAAATATTAATAATATCTCAATAAGATAGAAAAAGAGAGCTCAGACTTGCCACTCTCCTCAACCCCTTGTGCCCATATCTTATAGCCATATGCACTTCCCTTCTTTTATTAATGATTTTAGAGTTTGAGGGACAGACAGGATGGGAGAGAGAGGAGGAAGAGAGAGATGAGAATCATCAACTCATAGTTGCTTCATTTTAGTTGTTTATTCATTGCTTTTCATATGTACCTTGATGGGGGGTGGGAGTAAGGGTGTCTCAAGCTAAGCCAGTGACCCCTTGCTCATGCCAAGGACCTTAAGTTTAAGACAGCAACCTTTGGGCTCAAGCCAGAGACCTTGGGATCATGACAATGGTCCCAGGCCCGGACTCAAGCTGGCATCCTCAGGGTTTTGGACTGGGGACCTCAGTGTCCAGGTCCATGCTCGGTCCACTGCACCACCAATAATCAGGCCCATGTGTGTTCTCTTAATGCCTGCATCTATATAAACAAATTCTCAAAACAAAAAAACAAAACACAAAACCAACCCACATATTTTATATACTATAATAGAAAGAACCACACATCCCATAAAAAAGGACATCAAAAATGGTAATCTAAGACAATAAAAGATGATAATTTGGGACAATATAAAGCAACAAAAGGAATGTTATTATGTAAATACAAAGGGTGTCAAGTTTGAAATAAAGAGTTAAGTTAGATAGATATGTCAGGCACTAAGAAAAGGAGAGGGTAGAGCAGGGGTCGGGAACCTTTTTGGCTGAGAGAACCATGAACGCCACATATTTTAAAATGTAATTCTGTGAGAGCCATACAATATTTTTTAACACTAAACACAAGTAAATGTGTGCATTTTATGTAAGACCAACACTTTTAAAGTACAATAAGTCTCTGAATTCTTTTCAATAACGTTGTTATGCTGTTGCTAACCAATGATGAATAAAGTACTTCTTACCATTAATGTGACTTCTGGTGCTGCATGGTTTTGCTGATGGCTTTGTAGTCTGGTTGATACTTGGTGAAGTTAAGCTTCATGCAGGCGTTGAGACTTCCATCCATAAACATGATCGTAGGTTGGTTTTAACGTTCTTTAGATGTGAGAAAGACTGCTCACGTGCATATGTAGAGCCATACATTGTCAGTACAGCAATACACACATGCTGCAGTGTGTGGTATGTGACGGGAAACGCGTTCTAAGTTTTGACAATCAGCTGGTCTGTGGGTTGAAGTTTTTCATTTCTCACCACTTGTGTTTGCTCGCCAACTCTGCTTGCTGTTGTGCAAGTCTTTCCAAATCTTCATTCAGTGACTTGAACTTATTCACCCACATGTCTGAGGCCTTCACGTCACCAGCTTGTAGCTCAAAATCTCTGACAGAGACACCGGGGATGTAACTCAGGTCAGCGCTGTTCACTGCACACTTGTGTGGATGGGTGATGAACTTAAAAAGACAAGTGTGCTCACAAAATTCTCCAAAGCACGCTTTGAATGACTGCAGGAGATTAGATGTGAAGCCCGCTAGCTGCTGGAGATCAAGATGTTGAGCAGGGTCACTTGCTGTGCATGCATCTTTAAACTCTCCCAGTTTTTCAAAGTGTAGTAAATGACCTGTTTCAATGTCGGTGATGAAGAGTTCCAGCTTGTTTTCAAATGCAAACACTGCTTGTTGAAGGGATAAGACTGCATTTCCAATGCCTTGCATTTTCACATTGAGCTGGTTCAGATGTTCAGTCATGTCCACAAGACAGTAGAACTTCAGGAGCCACTCAGTGTTAGCTAACTTAGGATGCTTGATGTTTTTCATTTCAAGAAAAGTTCGGATTTTGCTTAGACAAGTCACGAAAAGGCTGAGCACCATCCCTCTTGCCAACTTACACACACTGCTGTGCAGAAGCAGATCAGGATAATTATTCCCAACTTCATCCAGCAGTGTTTTAAACTGGCGATCATTTAAAGCTCGGGCAACAATAAAGTTGACCACCCAAATGACCAGAGACATCACCTCACGAAGCTGCTCACCACATATCTGAGTGCCTCCTGATGTAGGATGCAGTGAAAACTTAGGATGGGTCTCTTTCCATGTTCACGAAGAAGCACTACAAATCCTCTGTTTTTCCCCACCATGCACGGAGCACCATCAGTACACACCAAAATAAGTTTATCCATCAGTAGATTTTTTTCTTTAGTGAACTCAGTGAAAGACTTGAATAAATCCTCCCTTCTTGTTGTCTCTTTCATAGGCAAAACAGCAAGACTTTCCTCATGTAGTGTGTCACCGACAGCATACCTTGCGATCACGCTGAATTGGGATAAATGGCTTATGTCTGTTGACTCATCCAAAGCGAGAGAAAAGAATGGTGCTGCATTTATGTCCTTCGCTTGTGTTGCCTCAATTTGATTTGCCATCATGATGGTACGATCTTGAACAGTTCTTGCCGACAGAGGCATGTCTTTTATTTGTTTGATTATCTTGTCTTTATCTGAAAAGTCATCAAAAAGTTCATTGGCAACATCAAGCATGAATGTTTTGGCATACTCCTCATCTGTGAATGGCTTTCTGTTTCTCACAATTGCTAAAGCACCAGCAAAGCTAGTCGAATTCCAGTCACCTTGTTGGGTCCAAACACGGAGTTACTGCTGACGAGATTGCACTCTGCACAGTAGCTCTTGACATGCTTTCTCACTGCTGTCCCCCACTGGATATTTCAATGCAAATGTAGTATGGTGTGTGTCAAAGTGCCACTTTATATTTGACCGTTTCATCAGTGCAATTTTATCATTGCATATTAGACACACTGCGGAACCTGCTCTCTCCACAAAGGCAAATTCCTCTGTCCATTCCTGCTGAAAAATACAATATTCCTCATCTTTTTTTCTTTTAGCCATCTTCCTCATCAAAAGGGTTTCTGCAATTAGCTAGCTGACTACTTGATTAAAAGGAGGGAAGTTTACTTCCTGACCTCACAATGATCTGTGTACATTATGCATTATCCAATAAAAATTTGGTGTTGTCCCGGAGGACAGCTGTGATTGGCTCCAGCCACCCGCAATCATGAATATGAGAGGTAGGAAAATGAATGAATTGCAATACATGAGAATGTTTTATATTTTTAACGTTATTATTTCTTTTATTAAAGATTTGTCTGCGAGACAGATACAGCCATCAAAAGAGCCACATCTGGCTCTTGAGCCATAGGTTCCCAACCCCTGGGGTAGAGACTTTAAAATTTTTGGCCCATTAAGATAATTCCTCAATCCTGTTTGAATCACTATGTGTTGTGGTGTCAACAACATAATCATTATCATCATCATGTCAAAGGGAATAGAATACAGTAGATAACATAAAACCAATGATGCTAGTAGGCTTCCTGCTGGGCTGTCCTTCGTTACTCAGAATTATGCTGTCCATGATCCTTCCCCTGCCTAAAATGTATGTATCCAGGCTCTGATTACTGAGTTCAGTAGAATCTCAAAGGCCTCTAACAGTCAGTTATGAGGGCCCATACCCATAAGGCCCATCCTTTCTCTTAGAGGCCCCTGATTTGGAAAGAGAAGAAAAAACAGAGCATTTGCTTGTTTTCCCAAAGATTGAATTACTGTACTGGGATCACAGCCAGGATTGGAGGTGTGGGTTGGGGAAGGATATTTCTCTATCTCTTTTGAGATAACAAAGGCTTGAAAAAGATAAGTCATGCTATCACATCAGTGCCTCCTGCAAAAGGCAGTCCCTGTGTGAGCACTAGAGGTATAGCTGTGTTCTCACTTCTCCATCTGGGGTCAGCCGTCAGCTCAAAATACAAACAAAGGATTCACACACAGTGCTGGCTGTGAAGACAAGGTACCTTTTCAAAGGCTCAAGAAAGCCACCTAAAGACTAACTAGGACTCATTTTGTTACCCGCTATTCAGAATTTAGAACAGATTTGTACTTGTGCTAATGTCCTAATTGGATAAATAATAGCATCTCCTACTTGTCAAAATTATTTGCATTAAAACTCAGTTGGGACAATGCAATAAAGCACTTTTTCTTAGCACATTGTGTCCCGATCATGATGAATGGTGTGATTAAACCTTGTCTGTCTTCTCCCTAACATAATTAAGAAGTATCAATTAGATAAAGGTGCAGAATAAAGACAAATGCAGCCAGCAGCAGCCAAAGTCATTGCTCAATAAATGCACCCAGGTCATGGGTATAAAGGCACTAGAACATGTTTCTGGGCTGGCCAAAGAGTGCAGAGTACAGTTTGGGTCTTTCCATAAACAGCAGAGCTCCACTGGTCTGGGAGAAGGCAAATGAGCGGTGAAGTGTTAAAATAAACTTTGTGCAAAATCAGAGGCTGCTGTCCCTGAGAATTAACTCCAGATTGCAGCACTGTCTTACATGTGACTCCAGAGCTTTCCATTTCCATTCGTCTCCTAGGAGAGAGTCTTATTTACTATGCAGTTAGCGCTGGGAGATCAAGGTTTCCCCAAGGAGTTCTTGTTGAGGTCTTTTATGGATGAAGCAACTAAAAAGATTTATTTAGTATTGTAAATAATAAAGGCCCCCGAATATTTATTTAGTATTATAAACAACGAAGGCTTGTACTAGATATAACAAGTGTAACAAGAGATACATCTAATAATATATCTCAGTCCTTATCCTTACAAGGTCTATACTTTAGTTGTGGAGATAAACTTCATGATTATATTCCTGGATGAGATGACTCATCTTGCAAGGAAGCAGAGGGTCACTGAGGAATCAGTGTCATGAGACCACAAGTCATCCCATCAGAACTCAACATGCATTAAAAATGCAGTGTTCACATTCGACAGGTCTAGGGTCAGTGATGGGATTCAGACAGTTTGCACAGGTTCGGCAGAACGGATACCTAATTTTTTGTTGAGTTCGGTGAGCCGGTTGTTAAAATGGCACTTATAATCAGGGTTCTCTCTAAGGTGGGCACCTGGGCAGCTGCCCAATGTGGAAATCACAAACTTATATTCCTTACTCTTTTTTAACATTCATCCATGCAACAGTGTATTCTAAGCGAGCATAGTAATGTTCATTCTGTCCATAGGTGAAAAAAATGGCAAGCGAGGACGCCAATCAAGAAGCAATATGAAAATATCTTAAATAAGTTTTATTGTTTATTTATCAGGTATTATTTAATATTTTTATTAGTATTTTAAAACTTTCTTATGACAATCTAGTTTGGTGTACCTCTTTTATTGTTCTAATTTATATAGTAAATACATGAAACAATAAACTACCTTTTGGTATATTGCTTTTTTTATACTTAAAATGGTCATTAGGGCAGAGAACCAGTTGTTAAATTATTTTAATCTCACCACTGTCTAGGTTCAGTTTCACCTCCGTCACTCACTTGCTTGTGATCTTGAGAAATTTGCACAACTTTCTTTAATCTCAGTCTCTAAATCTGTAAAACAGAACGTGTATGTGTGTGTGAGGCTTCAGCGGAGCCGATCCAGCAGCAGGGACCTAACAGAGGACAGCGAGTCCTGTTTCTAACATCCATCAGCACTAGAAACATCAACCAAGAGTTTTGAAATCTGTTTGTTTTTGCCACTGTTTTGTTATTTCGTTTGTGTGTTTCCTGCTTCATCATGAATCTGAAGAGATGTTTACAAAGATGTGTCTGCTTCCCCGTCGAGTTCATGAGTGTGTGTGGCTTTGAAGGGGAGCTCTTATTTTTATGGATTTGCCAGGATTTCAGCTTGGATGGGCCAGGAAGCAGCACAGATGGAGATTATGGAGACCTGAATTCATGTCCAGTTCACTTGTCATTGTAAATGAGACTTCAGGCTAAGTTTCTTTAGCATCCTAAATATTATTATTATTATTATTATTATTATTATTATTATTATTTAATCAAATGGAAAAGGCAGGAATTTATACTTACTGAGTGTCAGGCATTGGGTTAAGCAAATTCTGCACATAGTACCTCTTTTAAATCATACTCCCAACCTTCAAAGAACCTCATTTTATCTGCATTTTACAGATCAGCAAACTAAGAATGGAATCTGGAGTCTGAAGTTTCCTAGCAAGGCAGAACCACCGTGGTAAGATCATAGGCTTGGACTCACATCAGTTCTGATCACATGTGTCTTGGCAAGTGCCATCTTGAATAAACTATTCAACATCTCTCAATCACAATGCTCTCATCTGTAAAATGGGAATAATAACATGCTTTTGGGCGTATTGGTATTAACATTATTACTATGTGTGAAGTATCCAGATCAGTTATCCTGACACTATGTTGATATGCATTAAGTGGTACCTATGAGGATATAGACCACAGTCTGATGTCAAACTAAGTCATATGAGAAGGGTACACTGGACATATTTGGATCTCCACAGTTTCAAAAAGATAATATTGGCCTGAATGGGCGTCTTTGAAGGCTGTGACACCATCTCTTGCTCCTGTCTTTAATCCTCTTAAAGAAGATAAGTTGGTGGTTGTTCCTAACAGGAGAAATAACCTTCAGTTCAGTCCTCCTGCTTTCCTGTATTGATGTCCAACTCACAGCTATTCTCAAGGTGTAGCTGAAAAAAATATATAGCCAAGATACAAGGCCTTCATGTTCACATCAAGGCCAACAGATTTATTAAAAAGCATATTTAGTGAGCACCTATTATGTGGCAGGCACTCTTCTAAGTGGGAGTTCACATCAATAAACAAGACAGACAAAAACTACTGCACTCATGGAGCTTACTACCATGCAGCAGGGGGGAAAGGCGATAAACATAGGACATGAGCAAATTACATAGCCTGTGAGAAAACAAGCAAAGTGCTATGTAAAAAAGTATATTAAGATAGAGATTGGAAGCATGGGGGTGGGGTAGATGGTGACGGCTTTTAAATTGATTTGCAGTGAGTCTCACCCAACCAGCATCATAATTAATACGAACTCAGAGATAATAGCACTGAGCTGAATCTGCACATGTTTAATGCTGCTTTGTGTGAAAAGTGGATTGAAATGATAATCTAAGAATAATTATTTTAATTGATGTTTGAGTATCAGAGAGGCCATGAGTTCAGAGGTGGGATGAGAAGGCATGTTTATGCTCAGGAATGTTCATCGTCATTTATTTAAATGAAGTTTCTTTTCTGGATGCAAGATAACCTTTACAAGTAGTCATGAGAGTTGTCTTTACCTAGAAATAGCCTCTAATTTGTTCTTTCCTGGTGAGCGGAGAGGGTTGGAAGTAGCTGTGAGAAACCTCAAAATCATCAGCCCAATGTCCGAGAAGAGACTCAGAGAAGTGGCTAAAATAGCACCATGGCGCACGTTCTCCTGACCTGTCCATCTGCAGGTGACAGAGGTTATGAGAAATTTTCTGACACTCAGTAGTTAAGAGACTCCTCTCGGCCCTGGCTGGTTGGCTCAGTGGTAGGGCGTTGGCCTGGCGTGCGGAAGTCCCAGGTTCTATTCCCGGCCAGGACACACAGGAGAAGCACCCATCTGCTTCTCCACCCCTCCCCCTCTCCTTCCTCTCTATCTCTCTCTTCCCCTTCTGCAGCCGAGGCTCCATTGGAGCAAAGATGGCCCGGGTGCTGGGAATGGCTCCTTGGCCTCTGCCCCAGGCGCTAGAGTGGCTCTGGTCGAGGCAGAGCGACGCCCCAGAGGGGCAGAGCATCGCCCCCTGGTGGGCGTGCCGGGTGTATCCCGGTTGGGCGCATGCGGGAGTCTGTCTGACTGTCTCTCCCCGTTTCTAGCTTCAGAAAAATACAAAAAAAAAAAAAAAAAAAAGAGAGAGAGACTTCTCTCTTTCCAATGAAAATAATGACGCAATGCACAGTACTTAGAATTAATTCCTGCCCTAATGATGCTAAACAACCACTATGAGTGGTCTTGCCAAACAACACAGAATTACCTGGAAAGATGATCAAAATATATTGTAATTTGGGAAAACTGTATGTATGGTATGATGCTATTTTTAAATATTACTGTTTATATATAAATACAAAGAGACCAAAACATTAATAGAGGTTATTTCTGAGTGGTAGATGTCTGGGTGATTTTTATTTTCTTCTTTTTATAAGCATGTAATTTTTGCAAAAAAAAAAAAAAAAAAAAAAAAAAAAAAAAATATATATATATATATATATATATATATATACACACACACACACACACACACACACATAAATAATAAAAGTTATATTTAAAACATAATAACAAATA